>NC_090931.1:1171578280-1172255280 GCF_040938575.1 Ambystoma mexicanum
CACGGCTGCCAGTGTTGACATTTTTAATTCTTAAATCAACTAAAGCTGAGCACCCAACCATCAAGTGCGTATTGTCTCTTCTTGATCCGCTTGGTTACAAAAACGACATACGTTATCAGATTTTTTGATTTTTGAACGCTTAGCTTGCAGTTCTCTCGTATTCCAAAGATTAAAGCGTAGACGAATAAAGTGACACCTGTGAGATGCTGATGGATATCGCACCAAATATTGCTCAAGATTACCATATCACTTCCTAGTAAGTATATTTTCAGCAAAGTCACAATATTTTTCACATTTTCTTCTCGTCTGAATCCAATCCATCTGAAATAGTTTTGTCTTTACACGCATTGGAATCTGAATCAGGGTTATCAATGTGACATCAGCAGTTGCCTGGGGATGTACAACCAATTTACACCAGTCTAAAATAAATGTATCTCTGGTTGAAAAAATATACTTGTCCAACATCCTCAAAACCATAGGAGACTCAAAAACCAAGATGCATTTCCTAAACATTGCAATAACTTGCCATTGATATCGAGCATACAATGTGATCAAACCCAACTTGTGCAGAATCAGAGGCACCGGGACACATTGTGGCAGATATAATAAACTGTGAGAACAGAGTAAGTTCCCTATTAGGGAACTCCCGTCCCCTGCACACTATCTGGGGCTTATGGAGCCAAAGTATTCAAGAGTATCTAATATAGGTATTTGGTATAGTTTTTGGTTAGACTTAAACCTAGTGTTGATTGAAGCAAGTGTTTTTTTTGCCTAACATAGTTAAAACATAGAGACAGTTGTAGAATAGATATTCACTTAAGTACAAAAGACAACTTGTGACTTGATCTTTAGTTCAGGATTTATTGGTCCAAACAGGATTGCCCAACGCATTTCGAGAGTTATTCTCTTCTTCAGGGGCTATATGCAATTCAAAACTTTAAATCTATTAAAAAAAAGTTAAACAATGTTCTAGATTAGTTGAATAATTGATAATAATAATTTACATTCAATTGCAATATTCATTTTTACAAGAAGATATTCATTAGATAATAGAAAACCTCCTTATTTACAATTCCAGTATAAGCATTGATTATCGTGTAACAGTGATCCCACTGTCGCATATGTTCACAATTTTGGCAATTACACCATGCAAAACCAAAAGAGGTATCCATAATTCTTGTGGAAAAAACTTAGTTCATTGAAACCAATTGGTTTTTTAGCTAATATTAAAGTAACAGAAAGAAAAAGCACTAGTTAATCGCCATTTTCAGAAAGAAGGACATAGAGTAATTCCTAATTACATATTTTATTATTTCAGCACGAGATCTCAAGGTGGTAAGGAATAGTGGTTGGCTTACCCTGTTTTTATGTTTTAAACATTAGGATAAGAAGAATGATCCATGATTATGGGTCTGTAAAATATTTCACATCGACAGTTTCAACAGGAGTCAATACAGTGTTTAAGCCTGTGTAAAATAAAGTGATGGACCAGTCTAAGTATATTGGTATGTTGATATGATTAAAGACACGAACAAAAGCAACAAAAGAAATGCATACGAATTGCACCGGTTCTAGTTACAACAAAGATTTAACCAGATGCTTTTTCATGTCAAAACAAAGAGATTGTTAACTCTGAATTAGGCAGCAGTATAATTACAAATATGTGTCAATTTTGCACTTTGTTTTTTACCTGACCTGTCTACCATTACTCGCTAAGAGGACCATACCCCTTCTTCTTTTCAAAAATATCACAGTATAGTTCTTGCGGTAGTGTTGGTACTCTTACCATCATACTCCAAGTGGACCACATCTTTAAATATCGTATTTGAAAATATCTGATGAAAGCTTTAATATCTGTTCAATTTGCATATGTACTCTACATGTTGCTCCCACATTTCCCAATAAATTCCGTTCGGGTTTCTTGCATCGCCATGTAGCTCCCCTCTACTCAAGACAAGGTTACTATAACTAACTTCTTCACATCTAAGAGTTGGTCCTCTTCATCTAAGAGTTGTATCTCAGCAGACCATGTCCGCCATTTTTTTTACCTTCATTTTTGTACCTTTATTTTTTTACCTTTGTTTTTAATGTTCATCTACTATAGACCCCTTATATTGATATACACCATAGAGTCGTATCCGATTGCATCTACAAATTACACCACGGCACTAAGATATTAATCTAGTATGTTGTTTCGACTGAATCCTTTCTCAACGTCAAGCACCCGTCTCCTTGTTTACATTCGTGACGTCATGCACGCACGCCGCGTGATGACGTCACGTTTACATTATCCACAAATACGGCCATCTTGTAACCTAGTCTCACACTCTGTATTCCCCAACGTACGGAGCCGGACGGTACTTGTTTCCAGTCGAGTCATACAGTCAGAAACCTGTAAGTACGCTGACAACGGCCCTCAGCCAGAACTTTTTTTTACCTTAAGAGAATCTGTTTAGATCCTAAACTGGGTTTCTTCGATTCCCCAGATTAAAGAAAAAAGCCACACCGGCATTTCTCTCCTCCTAATGGAGAATCCGTGGATACTACGGTAACATAGCAGTATGCCTACAGGCTTCGAGCATGACCATCTTTCCCACATCTCTAGAGATTGAACTCCATTAAGTAAGTCTATTTTGTATCCCATTAGCGAACATCTCATTTTAGATTGTTCGTGTCTTTAATCATATCAATATACCAATATACTTAGACTGGTCCATCACTTTATTTTACACAGGCTTAAACACCGTATTGACTCCTGTTGAAACTGTCGATGTGAAATATTTTACAGACCCATAATCATGGATCATTCTTCTTATCCTAATGTTTAAAACATAAAAACAGGGTAAGCCAACCACTATTCCTTACCACCTTGAGATCTCGTGCTGAAATAATAAAATATGTAATTAGGAATTACTCTATGTCCTTCTTTCTGAAAATGGCGATTAACTAGTGCTTTTTCTTTCTGTTACTTTAATATTAGCTAAAAAACCAATTGGTTTCAATGAACTAAGTTTTTTCCACAAGAATTATGGATACCTCTTTTGGTTTTGTATGGTGTAATTGCCAAAATTGTGAACATATGCGACAGTGGGATCACTGTTACACTATAATCAATGCTTATACTGGAATTGTAAATAACGAGGTTTTCTATTATCTAATGAAAATCTTCTTGTAAAAATGAATATTGCAATTGAATGTAAATTATTATTATCAATTATTCAACTAATCTAGAACATTGTTTAACTTTTTTTAATAGATTTAAAGTTTTGAATTGCATATAGCCCCTGAAGAAGAGAATAACTCTCGAAACGCGTTGGGCAATCCTGTTTGGACCAATAAATCCTGAACTAAAGATCAAGTCACAAGTTGTCTTTTGTACTTAAGTGAATATCTATTCTACAACTGTCTCTATGTTTTAACTATGTTAGGCAAAAAAAAAACACTTGCTTCAATCAATGCTAGGTTTAAGTCTAACCAAAAACTATACCAAATACCTATATTAGATACTCTTTGAATACTTTGGCTCCATAAGCCCCAGATAGTGTGCAGGGGACGGGAGTTCCCTAATAGGGAACTTACTCTGTTCTCATATTTCCTTCAACCCATATGCCACGGTTGCTATTTTTCTCCCCCGCACCTTGACTTTAGATAACGTTACAGAAACATAAAAAATAACTCACACAAAAGTCTAGATACATTTAGGTGTGCAAATGTGTCCTTTTCTCCTTTAGATATAATAAACTGTGCCAGAATGTCCCTTCTAATTTAGTCCATACAAATTCTTGCAGCACTGGTTTAGTTTCAGATGCGTCAGCAAGATGAGTGTCACCTTTTGTAAGTAGTATGTAATAACAGGCCAAAGAGTAAACTTCCCAAATTTCACCTGAATCATCTTTGCTTGTGAAGTCAATGTTATTAAATTATTGTTTAGTCTCTTTCTAGACATCTTTATATCGCCTTTAGTCGCTATTAATATACCCAGGTACATATATTGTTGGACACATTCCAGCTTGACACCTCCTAATAACCATGTTTGATTTTGTTTATTATTTTTATTCTTTTGATTACATACCATAAATGTAGTTTTCTGCAAGTTTATGGTAAGGAGATTTGCCTGGTAATAAAAGGTAAAACGCTGCAGAAAACACGGTACTGTAGACCTTAGACATGTACTGAATGAGTAAAGTACCTCTTGGCAGGGGTTATACTAAATCTTATCCCGGACACATCATTCAATGCATGATTTATATGAAAAAACAACACATATACCATAACATTTTGGATATACAGTTATTGTAATTCTTGTACATATCAAGTTGCATGAAAGGCAAAAAATTATTATATAGGCAAAAAATATATAGACAATGAATAGCTAAATAAACTTCAAGGCTTATTTTTGAAATAGGGAATGGGGAACAAAAGAAATGCTAGTTGAAAGTGGACAGAAACCCGGTGCTAAGGGAGAGACAATGAATGTCTCTGAGTGCAGAGAAAAGGGAACAAATGAATTAATTTTTTAGAGGTAAAATTAGAGAGAAGTTCTAAACAACATAAAAATGATTGAACAATTGCAAAGATAATTTAGGTGATTTGCCTGAACATTGCTATCCAAGGAACTAAGAAGCCTCTGCAATCCCTTAGGTGTCTTTGAAATCATCACCAAGTCGTCGGCATATAATAAAGATGATACGGGTTGATTATTGATCCTCGGAGCATCCGTGATAATTTCCCGAAACCCCTCGCCCAGATCAGCGATGTAAAAGTTAAAAAGGGCAGTGGCAAGAGGTCAACCCTGTCTCAGCCCTCGATAGGTGTCTATTGAGGCAGACAGTTGACCATCTAATGTGAGTCTCACTTGAATCGAGTTTCTATAGTGCAAATCTAAAATCCAGGAGACAATGTATGATGGACAACCATTTTCTACTAGTTTTTGAATTAATATCTGCCTAGATACAGAATCAAATCCTGCTTTCAGGTCTTCGTGAGGGGCTATTTGATGTTTGCATGATGTATAATAATCGAGGTCACAATTATCAAATGTACTGATGTGCCCAGACCTGCGATAAATCCCATTTTAAACCTTTTTGGCATTCAATGGACCATCTCGTAAAGCCTCTCAAGATAAATCTTGAGAAGATTTTCCCTGGGGCGATCGAGAAAGTGCAGCTAACTATCAGCCAATTGCCTTGCACGATTGCCCTTCTTAAAAATCGGTACTATCACCGAGCTCCGCCAAGTATCTGGTACAGCATTTCTTTGAATAACTTGATTGAAGATCTTATACAAAATGCTTTCCCTATGACACAGATGTTTCTTAAACATATAATTGCTAAGGCCATCAGGGCCCGGAGCGCGGAATTGCTCAATTTGGTAATACAATCCAAAATCTCTTGTTCGGTAATGTAAAGACCACTATAATTGGAGGGCTCGATGATAGTCTTATTCCCACCAGGGGTGGACAAGCATCCATTTCTGTAAAATACGTGACTTATTTGGACTCATTAACCCCATTAATTGGGCCATATGAGTTGCAGAATTTATTAACGCCGATATCTGAGCTGAGTTTTTCCGGGACAAAGCATGAAGCATTGCTTCTCCATCAGACTGCAGGAGTTGAGCTTGATGTCCCGAAGCCAATTTCTATATTTTCATTGGGCCGCTTTATTTGCCTCTTTTCTATTTAATATTTTAGATGTCACTATCACCTTTTTTGTGGATCTAAGCCAACTTTTCATCTCACATACCTCAAGGCTATATTCATGTCTGGGCTTAAACATTGGATGTCCAGCAGTTTTTTTATATGCTTGGTACAGATGCAAAAAGTGGGTTTAGTTGTGTATAGGGGGTGCTAGTGTTCCCTCTGTACACAATCTACTAATATTATGCTCGAGAGATCTTAAAGTGGCCTGGTTCCAAGTAAACCAGGTCTGGGCATTGTTTACAGTGAGAGAATAATGGTAAGGTGTAAGGTGTAAGATTCTGACCAATAAAACCCAAGCAATTCATGATCACTATTAAGATGCTTTTCAACAGTGAATTGTTGAATGAATCATGATCAGTAAAGATATAGTCAATAAATGATGCACTCGTTGCTCTTTGCCAGGTATTTTGGGCTGGAATATCACGCGGGAGACGACCGTTACACATAACAAAATTCCTCTCTTTCATTATGGATAGCCATTTCTTACTAGTAATGGTTTCCGTGGCATTATTCCTTGGTAACAAAAGCATATTTAAATCCCCAGCTATTATGATCCCTGTGATATCAGGCGTCACTGCTATGATGTTTAATAGCTGTTCAAAATCAATCAGAAACATTTTATCTGTTAACCCAACTGGATTATGGTAGATATTTATGATAGCTAGTGAACCTCCTGGGTAGTCTACTCTGCCCATCAGCAAATACAAATGTGGGGCTTCCCATAAAGATATCTTCAAGTATTTATGGTTTTTAATGGCTACTAATAGTCCCACAGAGGGGCGCCCACAGGATTATGTTTTAGCCGAGTGGATTACTATTGAATGGATTTCCCCTAAAGGCCCTTCCGTAAGCCACGTTTCTTGCAGTAATACTATATCATAAGCCCCGAATAAATCAGCGCTAGCTCCGAATAAATGTGACAATCAACATGTGTTCCAGCTAGCAATTGATATAGTATTTGTATACTGATCCCGGGAAAGTTATGATCATGGAGTCCACTCATTTCGTTGATAATTACTCTTTGAAACGTGAGCTGGTCCATGTGGGAAGTGGTTTATTTCTGAAAGTCTCTAGATTTCACTACTAACATTGTGTGCAAACTTCCGTTCACCCTCACCATCTTTATGATCACAAGGAGTTGATCAAGTGCCAAGAGCAAGCCCATCTCAAATAACTCCGTACGAGCTTGCCAAAGTGCATTCCTAACAAGGTTAGATTGCATCCACAATTGAACTACAGACCTATTGTCATCATTCAAAAATTCTATCTGTTCAAAATCAGTAGTCGTTATTTCCTGCAAAGCTTGTATGTCTTCACAAATTGCCAGGACACTAGAACGGTTCAGGACATAAGGTGTAAATGGCGCTGCACAACATTTTAGAATTAACCTGTGGAATGTTTTCAACTTGCAGATATGCTAATTTTTAGATCTTAATACCTGGCTAATTCCAAAACCTTCATTGTTCTTTTCAGACCTTGATTATCTGTATTTTGTTCTAATCCTACTATTTACTGTTGATTGAAAATGAACCTGCTAAGTTTTATCCAGGGGTCAGGTCACAGGTGTTTTCTCTCTTTGTGTATTGTTACTTTGGAATGTATAGAAGTATTTTTCAATTGAAGTAGCAATTTGAGTGGTCATGTCAACATCAGTCCCCACAGCACCCTTACTTCCCATAACCGGGCCGATGTTGTTACCAGTAGGTTTCACCACAGTATTTATAACTTCATGCTCCAATTGTGATGTTGCTACTCCTAGGTACTCCATCCTAGATATTTGCGTGTCTGCCTTATCTGCGGGAGTCCCTTCACTTTCCATTAATATTTGAGTTACTTCCATATTGTACAAGGTTGGTTGGCCATTAATCTTACTTGACATTTTATTGGGCATCATCATCGAATTTCCCAATATTACTGTATCGGTATTCTTTGGAGGAACAACCAATTGAGGTATTCTAGAAGTAACATCAACCTCACATTTGTCCTGATTAAATCTTTGTAAAGTTCAAGATCCCAAGCAATTTGTTTGTAGCATGACATATTTCGCAATAGATGTATCTATTTGTGTTTTAAGGTCATCAAGAATTGATGTATGAACAGTCACAACAGGATCAGGTACAATTGAAGACTGAGCCATTTTCTGCATTAATGGGAGTGGTTCACCACCCCGACAGGCCATATCAGCCTTCGGAGCAGGAACAACGTCATCTATTTCTGAAATTGCAACAACCAAATCATTTAAAGGTGGGTAATCAGTGGGTAATGTGGTTAGATTCTCATCTGTGAGTTAACTTAGCCTCTGAGGCAGCGGCTTTGATTTAACTGTAGACACTCTCACCCTTCACCCAATTCTGCAGAAAAATTGCTTAATAGCACCTCTAACTTGATTAACTGCCGCCCTCTGGTTTTAACTTTTCTTTCTCAAAGGGCTGTTTTCTTTGTTCGCTTGTGAGAGTTGTCAAACAGATTATAAATTTGGACCGCAAATGGGATTGTTAAACCGTAATCACATAGTGCCTCCTCATTTTGACTATTGGCCTAAGCCCATTTGTGTTACGCAGAAAAAGTATTGATTTTCGGGTTAACTTCGTTGCCATTTTAAGACTCATCCGCCTTTTTTGATTTCAACTCATGTTTCATGTTCTAAAATGGTGGACTGTGTTTTCAAACTTGCAGTCAAGTCGAACAACCTTTGAGTTTCGTTAATGTGTAGGTTGACCGAGAGCCGACTGTTTAACCTATGTAAAGAAACATTGCGTTTCATACGAACTGCCATTCAAGTGTTGTCTGCGCTCACAAGCCTCATCCTCGTATAAACACGGAAAAAATGAAGAGTAAACTTCGATCGTATGCTTTAGCTGAATTGCATTGTAGTGACTCTTGGAATAAGGCTTACCGTGGATTTGTGAACCAACAGTACCATTGAATGCTCATGGACATGTAAACTTGTTTAATCCATTGTATAATATTGTAACATCTGTCATGTGAACTAGGCACAAACTCTAGCCCGCAGTTTATTAACGTGGAGAGAGGCTGGACAATGTTGCTAAAATCATATAAATATGTCTGTGTTTAGATGTCCAGCATCCTCACTCGTCACTGTGTCTGCTGGTACACACTGTGAGTCACCTCACAGTGTGTACCAGCAGACACAGTAATAAAAGATATTTGTATCTTTTCAGCCCATGATTGGTGTATTTCATTTGTGGTACTAAGCCTCGATATTTCTTTGGTCTTTCAGGATCACCCCACCTTTGAGCGGCTGTTCTTTATCAGCACCACCAGAGGAGGGGAGACTTGGTACAGCCCGCTGCCCTTCAGTATCTCCCACAATAGTAAGGTTCAGTGGTGGGCTGTACACATATGCTGTTTCTACGTTGTCATTATTTCTCAAAGGAGGGGATGGAGGAGCCACCTGCAGTGTTTCAAACTCACCTATAACCTCACTAATGAAAGGCAACACCCCAACACAATCATTCATATGCTCGGAGCCATCACCATCTCTAATTTCATGCTCATTCGCCTTCACAAACTTTGCACTTGAGTCACCAGATTTCACAAGTTTTGGCTCTTCCACAAACTCTTGCATCCACAAGAGTATTTGGTCAATCTGTTGATTCTGCTTCAAAAGTGTCAAATAATTTTGTAAGTGAGACTATTGTCATATGCATTGTGTTAAGCGTTATTCCCAGTAAATTAGCTTGAGATTAAACTGGCGTTGAATCTCTCTGAGTTCTTTCAGACACAGGTCTTTCTTCAGTTGATAATACCGTCAGAATTGATTCTTCAGATGGTGATTTTCTAAAAAGACTTGGAGAATGATACAGACTATTAGTGTCCATATCTATCTGCGAGGAGGAAGCTCTAATTGATAGCTTTTCATCAATCGCCAAACAGTCATTTTTCTGACTTTCAGTAGTAGCAATACTCATTGGTGTTTCAAGACTTTTGCTATCCAGATTAATACATATATCAGCTTGACAGGCAACATCCACCATCTTTATCATTGGTGGTCCCTTCATATCTTCAACGCCCTGCATTTGGGTGTCAGTAATTGATGTATCACATGTTTGAGGAGCTGTTTGTGCTTCACACATTTCAGTATTTCCACAAATGATCACACATGGCTTGCAGAACTCCCTGATATCCCCAGCACACATATTTTTATCAGACACAAAGTGTTCAGGGCCAGTCATTTTCCGTTTGATGACAATACACGGGGATGGTTTAGCCGGTGTTAATTTAAGCGTGACTGAGGTAGATGTGACTTTCAGATCGTTCGGCATGCCTGATTTCAGAGAGTAAATCCCACAATTCTCCAACATCAGACCCCAACGATTATTTACTAGTTGATTTAAAAAGTCAATTATACTTGTCTCTGAAAGTATGTTACTTGTGTACTTATGTTCAATTAGACGTTTGGAGTAATCAGATTTTTTCATTTGGAAATACGGTCAGTCAGAGAGATGATCCGCGATTGCGCCGAGACTCACTCCACACTTCTCAAAGATTTGTTTGTATCCAATGCTTTATTTCATTTTCAGCCACTCAAAGGGTAAGACCCCACAGTTGCAACAGAGCATAAAAGCATTTACTTAGATGGTTTATTAGGAAGCACGCTGCTCAAAGGGTTATGCCCCGCAGTCACGGCGAGGCATAGTTAAGTATAAAGGAAAACATGTTTGAGGATATAAACAACAAAGATTGGAAGAGGCGCAGATAGATATGTTTGGTAGCCCTTCCGCTTTCACTTGTAATATTCAAACAAGACTTACGAGGACAAGAGATGGGTCCTCTCTCTTCTCCACCAGACACCAGAAACACTGCTAGCACACCGTGCATGCCCAGTGTTTTTGAAGAAAGTTCACTGGTTTCAAAAGCAGTCGAAATAGGACTGATGGAAGCTGCTGCATACTCTTTTCCAATGTTGTATACACATAGTAGATCCACGTTATGAGAGCAGTGAGATTTAGAGTCTTGCCTCCACACCTCCACTAGAGACACTGTTAGCACACCGCGCCTCTCTGTTTTAGAGTAATGGAAGTATCAATGCATTCAAAGCATCCATATTGCTTTTTCATGTATGCACTATAGTGACCTGCACTGGTTGTGGATCCTGTGTGGTAGATTATGGCTACTGTTGTGAAGGCTTTCTTGCCAAGTGATACTTGTCAGTGTGTGAAGCTAGTAAGCGTGCAGTTGTTTTTGGTTCCATCTGCTTTGTATCTTAAAAGCATTAGTATTATGTATTGGCCATGTGATTGTATGTGTAAGCTGGAGCAATTATCGGAATTGCAAGTAGTACATAATATGCTATGGATTGCATTTTGTACAAGTTGCTGAAAGGGAATGGATTCACAGTTAAGTATAGATACATATACAAAGTGCTTGTTAGGGACTTGTTCCTGCATCACATGGTTGCAGAGAGTGCATATATGTTTCCACATGTATGAAATATGAAATATTTCATTTATAGGTATGTTTTAGCTTTCCAGTACTTGTAGTAAGTACATTAGAAATTCCTGTGGAACTTCTTTTGTGTTTATTGTGATTCTGACCATTCCAGCACAGTAGTCCTATTCATGCCTTATTCCTGAGACACTGTTCTCAGGAATTTGTGTTGCTATTCTGTGAAGGACTTTAATTTGTAAACACATTTGTATACAAAACTGATACGAGACGTTTAAATAAATGTTTTCAACAATTGGTGGCAATTGGAATAGAACATTGATTGCTACATTTGCATACCAATTTACTCGAGTTGGATTGGACAATTTGAATGGACCAGATAGTTCTGTCTCTGAGTTATTTGATGAAGGTCTACACATTTTGTTCAAAGAGGTAGTTCTCTTTGTTTGTGAATTTTGGTATGTATGTTCCTTTTCAGTACACTTTTCTGTGGTTTTGGTAGTTGATGGAGTATGAGCTGATTTCAATTTCTTTGGTGGTACTATTGGGAGATCATGTATAAGTTTTGATTGCATTTTTTTTCTTTTACAAAGTTTGTGTTTTTGAGGAACAGGGTACATTTTGGGATGGGGTGTGCAGAGTGCACATAGTCTATTGTACTCTATGATGCAAGGAAGGTCAGCGTTGGCTTTACTTGCATCAAAATTGACTAGAAATAGTCCTTCAATTATACGTAGGTGTGACAGTGCTACGTAACTCATGCCTTCTTTAAAGAATGTGCTGCCAATATCAATCAATGGTTGATCTAAGGTTAGACCTTGTGATTTATCAATAGTAATTGCGTATGCTAGCGACAGAGAAAACTGTTCCCTGCTTACATGCATGTCTTTGAAAAGAAGGAATCGGGCTGGTGACGTCTAGGTTTAACTTCTGAAAGTTTGTCAAAGTGGATGTTGACAAACTGAATGCTGTTGTCACATGGCTATGTCTGGAAGCCAACAACTGTACCAAGTGCTCCATTAACTAAACCTTGTTCCACGTCAAGGTTACGCTTTAGCATTACTCAACAGTTTAAACACAATGTTAACATTTTCTCCAAACCAGCTGGGTTAGAGATAGAGTTTCTGAAGGTATTTAGTCATGATATGGCTTGTTGACACATAGGCATTGTCATACCATGTACGTCCAGTTTGTCTGTGGAATAAAATTGCACTAGTGGTTAAATTTCTTTTTTCAGCATTTTTTCATTGAATTGTGCACAGCTTGGTAGAGTTGGCATTAAGGACATACAGTTCACATGTTTGTGTGCTAATTGTTCCATGACATCAGTAGCAGATGTGTTATACCCGCATAGGTCATGGATGCATCTGTTATTTAGGATAGACTGAGCTTCCTTAGATAATATGTCAGTGCAAATGCTTTAAAAAATATTAGCGTAGGTGAGGTCTGCAGACTGACGCATGTTTTCAGTTAGTTTGCCGTTTTGGACATGTTGCCAGAGATTTACATTCCCTATGCTTCCAAGAGTTTTACAGCACAGTGTGTGCCCTAAGGTTTTTAAAATAGGTTCACCTTTCACTGGTGTTAATTAAAAGAGATCTCTGAAAACAATAACATGTTATCCTCCAAAGAGTTCTTCATAGTCTGTTTTGAGGACCGCTTGCAATCTGAAGTGCACCAAAGCCAAGATTAGGTTGTAGACCATGCTCACCTCATCTATTAGGAGCATTTTCATTTGTTTCAAAACTCTGCATAGCTCCATAGCAGCTTCTGTTGGCTAATTCATTTTGGTGTTCTACTGTAAGTGACACTACATATGTTGTAGGCAGGTAAACCTGTGGGGTGGTTACAACAGCTGAAAGCTTGTTTTTTGTTAATTGTTGGATAAATGTACTGATGATTTTTATTAAGAATGTTTTGCCTGAACCAGCTTGACCACTTACATACAGCAGTACAGGTTTGTAGTGTTGACAGGTACAAGTTTTAATTTTGTGCTGCATAACATGTTCAGTTGCTTTGGTTATTTCTAGGAAAATGGTATGCTCTTCATTGTTTAGTTGTGATTTCAGTAGAGCAAAGACTTCTGCAGATTGCTCATACTGACACATGGGGCCTCATTACGATCTCAGCGGCAGCCATGCCGCTATTGGTGGCATGGCTGCCGCCGAAATTGCATCCGGGTTCCCAGAATCAGGAATTACTGGGCCATTCCGAGTTCGGAGGGCCCGGTAATTCCTCCTTCTAGGAACCCAGGCCCGGACCTTCCCCATTCCCATTTCGCCCACACAGGGCTGAATGGGAATGGGAGAGGGAGCAAACAATGACCCGATTACGAGAGACCCGTTGTTTGCTCCCTCCTCCCCTCGCGGGACCCACTCTGCATGTCTGGTGAAACCAGACGCGCAGACCGGGTCCTGCGAGGGGACCTCGTAGTCAGGCGGTACGGGGTTGATGGTGCCGGCACCTTTACCGGCACTGTTAACCCCGTACCGCCTGGGTTATAATGAGGCCCCTGGTGTTCTCTACTTCAGTCATGGCTAATTCTGCCTCATTTGCTATGAGTGGCTGTCCAAGTGGTTCTTGGCTTCCTGTCAGAGATGGTTGAATGCTCTCAGGAGTGTCTATATTTAGTTGTGCTTGAAGTTCTTCTTGTTGGCGTTCATTGTCCAACATGTTTTTGTACCATATAATTTTATATATCTGTCATGGTGCTTTCACTTGCATTGAAAGCATCTTCATAGGAGGCATGGATGTCTAATAAAACTTCTTCTTTTCTCCATGGTTTAAAATGTTGCAGTAGGGCCATTTAGTACAGTTATTTGTGTTGAAGAGTTTTTAATGACAGCTTCATATTATTAATCAGGCTGCATTTGGTAAGCTTCACTAGGCTGCCCTCACAACTTTCCGCTATGTATTTACCTTTTTTCTCATCTGGTGTAATGTTATTTTTGTATGATAAGTTTTGGGCTATGTCACATAGGCACTTGGTTTCTAAAGTAGTACGCTTGTTTGGGTAGTATGTGTCCAATACGTTGTTTTTCAAAATGTCCTGGCTGCTGGGATCATTTTTGGCTATTGTTTCTATGTCTTGGTACAATTTGAGGAAAGTTTTTCTGGATGCAGCAGGACGACTGTTTAGCCAGACTATGTTTTCAGATCTCCCATATAAGGTGGTGCCGGTTAAACAGTCTGTGGCTTCATAGCAGCCACATTCTTTATGGGAGAGCATTGTTATGCCAAAGCCGATCAGTTTATGTGACAGTGATTTGTTTGATGATATGTCATCACAGAGGTCTTACAGCACTGTTTTCTCTGCTTTGGTTAAGTAGGCTGTGACATATCTTGCAACTGCAGTAGAATTGTCTGCAACATACTGCACATCTATATTTGCATTCTTTAGGAGGGCAATGATTGAATTGCAATCATTGGTGTACTTTGATGGTTCGGTTCTTTTTATGCATTATGTCTTCTTAGGAGATTTGCCTTTTACACTGTGTCTAACTGAAGATATGAAGCTGTTTAGTTGTCCTGTTGCTGCAACTAGTCTAGGGAAACCAAAGCGGCATTTGGTATAGTATTTGCCTTTGTTTCTATATTTGCGCCGACAATACTTGCCACACTTGTGTCTTTGAAACTGGAAAATGTGTGCCTGTATGTTGCTGTGTGTACTTTCTGAAGGGAGTTTGCAAGTGACATATTTGTGAATGAACTGCAAAACAGTTGCATCCCTGTCCTGACCAAATTTAGGAGCATTTTGAATCCTCAAAAGCATGTGGATGTGTGGTGCTCCTCCGGCCTTTATATTCTTTTCTCCAAAAGAAGTGTTTCACTTCTCTGAGGCGAGGAAGTGTTTTATTACAAATGAAGTGTAGCATAGTGATAAAGCGATGGTAGTAGTATGTTAATACATTTACAGGATAAAGAGAGCAAAGTTCTCCTGGTGTTTTCATGTCTATACCTGTTTTGTTTTTGTTTGCTATGCACATGACAGTGTGCAAGTCTTCTCATGCATACTCTGCACGATTTAAAGTGACAAACCATGTGGGCGGGCCAAGGTTGCGTAGCATACACAGCACATCTGTGTGCTGTCGGAACCAGTATTCTTTCATACTACGCAAGTTTGCCAAGACATTTGTAATACTTGACTGTAAAACTTTGTCTTTCTCGTGCTCCTTTTGAAGTAGCTGCGGAGTAGACATGTTTTGAAAATTGGAACTGGTTTTCAATTGTGTGAAACTCCATAACATAGAGTTCCTAGTTCACTTTCAAAGTGGAGGTGGAATATGTATTCCACATTTTGTGTGAATCTAGGGTCTTCAGAATACATTTGTGAAGAGCAGTATTCTGATGCGGTTATTTGTGTGCATCTTTCATCGTACCTTCCACCTTTTCAAATAGGGAAAAGTAGAGGAAAGGCTTGTGCTTTGACATTTGTTTCCCTTATTCCCATATACTGATGGGCGATCCTTTGGCTTGCCACATCTGATACGTTTCCAGTGCATTGTCTATGGTGTCCTTGGAGTGCAGTTGGTGAATTGTATAGTGGTCTAAAATATTGGAGGCTGCAGTAGGATCTAGAAGTTCAAATTAGCCAGTTGTTGAGGAGTCCCAAATTATTTAGTTTCTCTAAGGTTTTCTTCAATGTGTATGTCTTTGTAGTATTCATTGTTGTCTTTAAGATATTGCATGGCTTTTCTTTCTTTGTTTAAGTCCACTAGTTGCTGCCAATATGTGTTGTATTTTGTAGGTAAACCATTTACCAGGATAATCAAATATTGTTCTATTGGCCATTGTACTCCTAGAGTGTCTACATTTTCTTTGAGATCTAATTGCAAATAAACTACTTTGCCAGTAATTCAGTGGGAGGCAATTGTGAAGTTTTCGGTTACAGTTGTATTATGGCTTGAAATGGGTGCACTGTTTGGTTTATAATGGTCTCATGGAAATTAAGCTATTGGAGTGCTTTAGCAGTGGGAATATAGCCAAATTATTACTGATAGCCCATGAAGGCATTTGGTTATTGTTAAGTTTTGCTGTGCAGTAGCTGCACAGTATTGAGGGGTTAGTAATTTCATATTTGTTTTCTGCTATAAGGTAGATAGCTAATTGGATTATGATTCCTCATTGTCTTCTATTTTGTACATTATATCAATGGTTTCCGTGCTCTTTGTATAAACAGTTCTGTGACAACAGACACATACTTGGTTTGGTTCTTCAACAAATATGCTTTTGAGCTTGGCTATTTCTTTTTTGTATGTGTGTAGAAAGTTGACATCTGTAAGGTTTTGTTACTGTTTTTCTGAAGTTACTGGATTTTGTAAGTGCTCTTCAGTTCCAAAATATTTTCTTTGGATGTGATTTATTTGTTCAAGCAGTTGTTTGGCTGTACCGTGTAGGAGAATGCCATTTAAATGCTGCAGTGCTAAAGCAGGACATTTTGCATAGTACAGTTTGTGAATGAGATTTCTTACTGTAGAATGGTGTGTTGCTAACATTTTGACATGGTGGAAGGTGCTTTTGCAAGCATGTCCAGAAACGCAGGCTATTGAATGTCCATGTTGCCCTGTGTATTTGCACACTGGACAGGAGTCCATAGTGTGTAGTATTTTCATTTTTCTTTTGTCATTGGCTTTCACATAGTGATTGAGGAACTGTTGCAAAGATTTGATAGAGTTTTGGCACACGTTACACATTGATGTGCATGGCCCTTTGTAGATGGGGCATATTGGTTTAGTGGAACGGAAAGTTGATTCTTAGTTTGATGGGGATATTTGTGAAAGCAGTGTTTCTTCTTCCATTATGGTATTGTATACCTTTGCATACCCTTGCCCACTGCTATGCATGGCAATTTGGTTTGTTTGCTCTTGTTTGTATGATTCTGCATTGAAATATGACTCTGTGCTGGTGGTCTGACCCCACTCACATTTACAGAATTTGCCAAATGTATCTATGCTGATATTGTGTTTGTTGTAAAGTACTATTTGTAGTTTACTAATTAATTTTGTTATTGGTTTCATTCTGTTTAAAAATAGTATAAATAATGTCTTTTTGAGGAGCATTGCACTGTCTACAAGCGCATCCAGGCTCCGTTTTCTGCGTTACGTCTTAAGGGTTTTCCCATGCATTTATAAGGTTTTGAAGAACTCTGTGGTGGACAATTTTTTGTAAACTTATTTTTTTGGAATGCTTACTTGTGTCTGCGTTAACATTTGTACATGCCCTGTTTGCAGTAGTGGAAGTTGCCAACATTTTAGTACATTGCTTTTTATTTTTACATTTTGAAAGAGAAGTTCAAGTTTATGTCCAGTTATGTGCTTCCATTGTCGTTAGTGACTGTATTAGCTGTTTTGTTTGAACTTTCTGTACACATTCTGCTACAGGTGGATGGCTATTTTGTATGCTTTTAGGTTGATCTGCTCTATTTCTACATTGCTTTCTATGGAGTTGCTTTTTAGTAGGCTTTCTGTAGTATCTGTTGGAGAAGAAACGAAAGTGTGGGTGTGCAGGTTGTGCAATGAATATGTGTGCACTGTGCATGAGTGTTTGAATATGAGGGTAGGTATGCACATATGCACATAGAAGTGTGTGAATGTGTAATGTGCTGTTACTTTAGGTTGGGAAGGCTGTATTGGTATCTGTGTGTTACTATAATGGTGGTCAGATGACAATAGGCAGTGGGCACTTGTTGAGGTGCGATGAGTAAGAATGAAGCAAATACTGTTGGGTTGATGGAATTGTGTATCCTACAATACAAGAACACAGCACTGTCTGAGTAAGAGGCAGAATACTATGATAGTATTGAACTTACTTTGTTGGCTGTTGAGTAGGTTTCTTCTAATTTGTATTTTCCACTTTAGATGCCACAGGCTTTCAGGAGAGAGTTGGTCACTGCAACAGCGAGAGAAGGAAGTAAGAACATATGTTTGTTAATGGCATAGTGATTTCATTTGGAGAATACATTATTTAAAATTGTAGGAGGATGTCTTGGCAGGAAGAGTTAGTGTGTGTGTGAAATTGGATAGCTTTGTATATGAATGGCGACTTGGGAGCATCAACATTTTTGGTAAGGGACTCAGTGGTTTATTTATACCTGTGCTGCATGAGGTGCACTTTAACAGGTGTGTTTTACTGTAGAACTCTTTATTTTGGAAATGGATTAGTGCAAGTTGTAGTATGGTGAGAAAAAGGTAGGTTCAGAAAGAATGTACAGATTGGAAAGGATAATATTTTCTTGTGTGCAATTCCATTAACATTTCTGCAGTTATATCCTTGCTACATGAGTGGAGCAATCATTTCAGTGGTTTGATTAATGTATCTACATTTATAAATGGTACTGTTCTCAATGCACACATAAATTTTTTTGCTTTTTAAATAATGGTGCATTTTGCGAACTATGCAAGGTAAGTGGCAGGCACCCCGATGACATCCATGCAATATATGCAGTGTTATGATTTGGTAAAATACAATCAGTTTTCCTTTTCCGTGTGCATTTTAGGAATTCTATAGGAGAACTGTTAGTGGGGGAAGAGGTTGTAAACATGATAGAAGGAAAAAAGGGAATCGCAGTTTGCACATTAGAATGGGTGATATGGGTAAATGCAAACTTTCAAAGCACATAGCATTGTAATTGCTACTTGATGGTATGTGGTGGCACAAATGACAGTGGCCCTCATTACGACCCTGGCAGATTTTTTCCGCCATCGACGGACTTTCCGGCCATGGCGTAAAGTCCGTTTACGCCATGGCGGATGGTGGACTTACCGCCCCATTCCGAGGTCGGCGGGGCGGTAAGTCCCCATTGACCCATTTACCCTTCCCCATTCCCATTTCGGCCCCATAGGGTATAATGGGAGTGGGGAAGGAGTTAATTACGCCACCATAAATTACGGTGGCGTAATTAACACCAAGGTCCCATAGCGCCATGGATTTTTACGCCCGCAAAAAGCGGGCGGAAAAATGACCATGGCGCTATGGGAACTCGTAGTTGGCGGTAAGGGGTCGGCGCAGCTAACGCTGGCGCAAACCCCTTACCGCCAGGGTCCTAATGAGGCCCAGTATGTTTTTAAGTAGGTTATGGAGGGTAAGTGGCAGTTACCCTGTTCACAGGCACTTGCAACAGAGTTGAACATGTACTGTACAAAAAAATATTCATACCTGTAGTTTGTGTTGATGGATAGAGATGTGGATGCATCTGGAAGCAGACATTTTGGATAGTTTTATAGTAGTTTTTGCTGGAGGTGTTTGCAATCACAAGAGACCTGTACTCTGAGTGTTTAACTGTAAATCTGGAGTGTTGAAGATAGATGATAGAGTTAGATGTAGAGTTCTTGGATGTGATTGGTGGATGGTTGTGTGACTGCTCATCAGTAGCCAATAAAATTTTGGTGTAAAGTGTAAGTGGAACGGGAAGAAGGGCTGCCCCTGTTTTATGAGATCCGCGGACACCGCTGCATCCGGGGACTTGTTAGCATGATTGGAATAGAAATGGGAGTGTACTATGGGAATTATTCAATCAGATGTTCGGGGTGTGCATACCAGTAAAAGGATGGCACTACTTTGTTTCATTGCTGTGTTGTTTGTTTAGTGAAGATGGCTGCAGTTACTGTATAGATTGTGGGTGATTGAATTGTATGTGATCTGGAGAGCTATGCAAAGGCTAGAAAGGTTTTCTGCAGATCTTGGTTTTCCAGGCGTGGAGGCTTATGGGTCAGTGTGCCCGGCCACAGGTTTTGGTGGCACTGCTTGCTGAATGTAGAAACATGGGTACTTTTGGTTGTCCTGATGTGTTGGTGGTGCACTGTGGAGAGAATTTGTGATACATCAGTGGCCCAAGTTTGCTTCCTGTATTGAAGTCATTCGTGGAAGAGCTAATGCTGCTTTTCTCTAAGCCAAAGGTGTTTTTTTCTCAAATAATACCACGAGCACTATCAAACGAACCCCCAATGTCTTCAGTCCCCAGAAAAATGTTGCAAGGTGCCTTGTTAATTGCAGAATGGATGTAGTTTTGGGAAATGCTGAGATGTCTGTTTTCTCCAATGAGAACATTGATTCCCGCAGTGCGCACTACTTTAGTAAAGATGGCGTTTTGTTGTCGTTCCTTGGAAATGCTTGTTTCTTTGGAAATCTAAGGGATGCTTTGCAGAAGTTGATGTAAGTTAGTAAGGAGGAAAAGAAGAGAACAAAACCTGAAAAGAACTAGAAAATAAAAGTTGTTTCTTCAAGAGAACCTAAAAAAGACAAAAAAGGTTGTTTTCAGAGCCACCATTAAAGTGGAAATCCCCTACCTTGGTTGAAATGTGTTCCCCCACCCCTCCGCAAAGCATTATATGTTCGCAGACACTGCAGTAGTTTGAGGATCGCACATACCACACATGGAAATGGGAGTGTGGAGGCCAGGGGATTGGTCAATAAGGTGTCCCCGGTGTGGTGTGTAAGGAGAGACTGTGGCAGAAGGTTTGTTTGCAGAGAGAGGTGTAGAGGTCTATCGTTATGGCTGTGTTGTTCAGGATGCAGAGTATATGGATTTTGGGGGACGAGTACTACTCCAAAGAAGACACTGAATAGACAAACGTTCCTTCACATCATTTGAGAACATCTCTGAATCAAAACAAATCACAATGTAACCCCTGCTCAGCAATGAATGCTTCTCAGTGGTGAACATTATATTGACAAAACAGAGTTAAATTAAAAATGTATTGATCTCAATACATAAACATGGGCTGTTAAATCACCTTAATCCACACCCTGGACATTTTAATTTAATTTGGAAAGCATTTCTTTTTAAAAATATATATTTAAAAAAAATAAAAAGGCATTTACTTTAAATACTCATCTTCCCATAAATAGTAGCCATACTGATTACCATTGCTCAATGTATCATAGTTTATGGATATTTATACTGTCTTTTCTCCATTTGTGCTGCTTCTTGATCTCAGAGAAAAATCTCTGAAAAAAATCTAGGCAACCCCCAAGCTCCGGACCATCACCAATCATCCTTTCTCAACCAGCCTACAAGCTTCTGGTCCTCAAAACTCCCTAATTAACACTCTTATTGTCATTTAAGGCAGAATGTGATTTTCAAAATTGAGCAATGGCCACCTTTCCAAACTGAAAAACCTTGGCAACCACAATGCATGATGTGAGAAATAACATCAAGTTGGGCTACAAGGGCACCGTCTCTAGACCAAAAAACAAAACAAACAGTGGATGGATTTGTGCCAAAACAAGAAAGGATTTCTTTGTATTTATTTGTGGTGGACCTGTTTCTTATTTGGAGCAAATGTGTCCATCTGTTTGGGCCGTGCGCATGAGCAAAAATTTAACATTTTCACAATGCAAAAAAATGAATGGAAAAGTGAGAGAAAAAATGTCTTTAACCTTTACATCTTTTGAACATTAACACAGATTTGAATGAAACTTTTAATTGCTGGGGCCCAGGCCCTCATACCAGAATGTCAAATGCTGTGATGAACCATTGTGCGGCTTAAAAGTTATTAACCATATAATTTGTACATTCCCTATGGATGAATGGTTTATTTTAATTATAGGGAAGCTATTGATGCCCTATAATATTACAGGACGGTGATAGCCACCCTATAGTTAAGATGACTCAGACTCCCATAGGAACCTCTGAAAATTCTATCATTAATATCTTTTGATTTGATTAATGTT
The DNA here is from genome assembly GCF_040938575.1 of Ambystoma mexicanum. NCBI lineage: Eukaryota > Metazoa > Chordata > Amphibia > Caudata > Ambystomatidae > Ambystoma > Ambystoma mexicanum. Next base: position 1,171,600,062 of record NC_090931.1, read on the forward strand.
TTGTTGCTGTAATTTCAGAAGTTAGTAAAAACCTGTGAGCCCCCCAGACTGAAAAAAATTGCAAAGATACGTTAAAAAATAAAAAAATAAGTTTTAAGCATCCAAAAACATTGTTTTCGGAAAGTGTGGCCGACAAACAAGGTAAACCACTGGACAGATATGGACCAGGTCTGAAACAACTTGGACACCAAGCATTGACTTGTGATCCATGTGTGGTTTGGGGTTATTCTGTGCAGTAGTTAATAAATATTTGACGGAGAAGGGAGTGCCCCCTTTTCAAAAATAGCAAGCTATATCTTGGTGATTTACCAGAAAACTGGGATTTTTAGAAATGAAAGGACCGCCATCTTGTTTTTTGCTCGATGTGAGAGATGTCTGCAGCAATAACCGAGGATTTGGGTAAATGAAACACAGGAAAAAAGCTATTTACAGGTCAAAAACATACAAATGCCATCATGCTAGAGGTGGAGGTGGTGGCTAGAGGGCACCAAGTGTAAATTGGGAGTTGGAGGGGGTCTAGGGACTGAGTTTGCAGCACAAAGCTTTCTGTAGCTTTGGCTATAACCTGGAATAGCCGACATTTCAAAGCAAACTGCATCACAGAAATAGCATGTGTTTTGGGGGAAAAGCAAGACGGCAGGGGAGGTTAGGAAGCCATTTTGGGGGTATGGGTGGAGCTGGCACAGATGAGGGGACACTTGGTGAGGGCCTGGTGGGGCAGGAAAGCACAGTGACACAGTTTTTAAACCAGCCATGATATCTGCAGTCTTTCTCTGTTTCCAGGAAAATGATTCCTCGTTTGAATTTCCAGTAGATTGTATGAGCAGGGCATGTATGATTTGTGTGTTTTTGAGATTGTAATTGGTTGATGATTTTTATTAAGGTTATATTTAAAGCTGCATCTACAAATTATAATGTGTCTGTGAAATAATCATATTTTTTTGTGGATGATACAGTAGATCATTGTATTTGTATTCACTTATATCATTTGAAGGTTTTAAGGCTGATTTAGTTTGGTTTTGGCTTTCTGGAAAAAATGGAAGTGTATCTGTAACCAAGTGGTCACAAAGCAGGGACTGCATCCGCATCAAATAGTTGTGACTATGAAAGAGGCTGGGTGGGGAAAAATAGATTTCTGTGAGTTTCAGTGTTTGTTATTGGTTGTTGCTACTGTTCTATTTTTGTAGTTATTTGTGATTGGTTGTAGTGAAAATGTGTCATCCATTTTAGTAGTTGTATTGGTACCTAGTCCTCAGTTTTTGGTCTTCACTTTGGAAAGTATAAAAGCCACCATTTTCTGCAGTTGTATCCTTTTGATTCCATAATTCTCACTGTGTACATGGCAGGAGTGTGGCTGGCTGATGTGAAAGTAAGTGTTAATAAATATGTATATATTCATTGACTATAAAGCGCTGTAGCCCGCTACAACAAGAAGACAACTTACAAACAAATAATAGAAATGTAATGACAAACAAATCAAATGACCACAATGAGGAATGTTACAGCAAAGATGATGAACATAAGTCTATTCAATTATACTGTTTTGATTTGAGGAACCCTTGGGCAGCTATCTACAGATAATGAGGAAACATTGCATACACTATTTTCCTGAGCACACCAATCTTCTATATCAAGTCTGCATAGGATCTTCAAATCAGAGCTTCTAACCACTTTCTTCCGTAAGGCTTCTCTCGGCTCTTTCCCACAAGGCTTTTCAATGTTGGTGATAATAATGTTCCTATGGTCTATAACATAGTCTCTAGTATTCTTCTCCATAAATGCTGGCATTAGGGAGTTTCTTACTCGCAAACTTCTAGACATGGCTGGGAGTATACAAGCTTTTGCAGGTCTATAAGCTCCTAAAAGACCTGACTTGGATTTATTTACAGAAACTCGGTGTAAAATATTAGGCACCAGCAATCACTCGCTTGCTTCAGGATATGAAGACAAAGGCAATAGGGAGGGCAGTGATTTCAAAGCCTGGCCCGACAGATATTTTCTCTATGGATTGTGGGGAAAGGATCACTTTCCCTCATTGATAATTGGTCTGGCAACAGCTGTCCACTTTATCCAAATACTGGAGTTCACCAGGCAAAATTAGAAAAGGTGTTTGTGGAGAGTTATCTATTTTAACCGTTCCTTCGCAAATGTATCCTAATAATCCATCCATGTACAACCATGTACAAAATTCACTGAAACTGTTACACATATTCAACTCCTTAGATATATTGGCCTATATTTGTGGCCATTGTTGAGGGATAAAGTGCGGCTGAGGACTGACCTTGGCGTCTGGCAGCAGCTGTGTATTTGATTGCAGTTGTAATTGTAATGCAATTTCAGCCATGAAGTACTCTGAGCTGTTTTGAGTTTTCTGTGAGGTAGTACAATTTATGGTGTTTTCATTTTAGTTATTTTTTATTTTTTTAAATGTTGTTGTAGGTGTCGTTCTCATCCCAGTGTACTTTCACCACATGTTGATAGTTAACTCCTGTGAAAGGCCAACCTATGTTCAAAACATAGTGGTACTGCTGGAGATGGGAGTAGTACTTCTGTAGTCAGTTAATAAAAAGCCTCCTTTGTGAACCTTTTTAGCATTTCTGAGGATGTTTCAAATGGAGTGCTCAAGTGTTGTAGGTGTTTTAAGACTCTGGGTATTGGTGACAGCACCTTTAATATGTATATGTTGATTGTGCACAACCACTGCTCACAGCTCCAGTGATGAGGGAAGACCACATGTAGGTCAAAAAAGGCTGCAGTCTAGTATGGGACAAACCAGCTAGAAACATTTGAAGGCCCAATTCCTGGTGTTTTTTTGCCAAGGTGCACTAGACTTTCTCTAATTCTTTTTTGACACAAAATATGAAGAACACATTTTTTTTAAAGGTACTTTTGTTTCTATGTGTTTGATTGTTTTATATCCCATGTTCTCCAAGTTTACTTATCCCACCCTGTTCTTTCTTGTTCTCCAAGTTTATGGAATCTTCCCCATCCTCTGTGCTGCAATCACTCAGTATAACACCCTTTGTTTATTCTTACCCAGTTTATAAATTCATGTTTGTTTATCGTAGTGCTATTTTCATATGCTTTTTTATATTATTGTTTTTTATTATCCAAGTTGGATTTTTTTCCCAATGACCCAATGATTAGTATGTGCAAAGTAAACAAACATGTTTTACGCACAAATGTTGTATCTTATATAGTCTCACCGTGTCTATAACAAAAGTCAATGTACTCTACCCCCAGCTATGAGTGATGAGATATTACACGCTTTACATAACTCTTTTTATGTACTCTTTTTACTGGATTTTTTGTTATTTATATTTTATACTCACTTTCTAAATAAAACATACAATCCCAAACCCACTAGATGCACTGGAAAATGGTGGCTATGGAAAATGTTTAAAAAAAATAATTTGATGTGTGCGGTATTGAGTGTAGTTTTTGTGTAAACAGTTATTGTAACATTTTAAATACTTTGGGGGTCATTACGAGTATGGCGGTAGGGGCTTAATGGCACTGTTAAGAATGGCGGTGCCGTTAAGCCCCTACCGCCATATTCCGAGGTCCCTTAGTGGGTCCAAGCGGGAACGGCTGGTCTGACCAGCCGTTCTTTGCGGGACCTGTTAAGGGACCTTGGAGCTAATAAAGGTCCCGCAATTTGCAGGCCTGTTATTAGCGCCTTGCCCATTCCCATTGAGCCCCTTGCGGGCTCAAATGGGGAACGGTTTACTGAATGGGGACTTATCGGGTCCGTCCGCATAGGTCGGAATGTCCAGGTAAGTCCCCATTCAGTGACACCGGACCCGGACCAGGGTTTGGAGGCAGCCATGGCGCTAATAGCACCATGGCTGCCTCCAAACACATAATGACCCCCTTTGTATTCATCAATAATACATATAGGTGTACAAGCTTGAACAGGGTAAATAAAAAGGCAAACAAAGTTTGTTGAAAAAAGGTTTAGGTGGAGCGATGTGGTTGTGTTTCTTTTCTTCTTTTATTTGGAACACATGACACATCTTCTTCTTTCATCCAATTATCTTGATTTTTACTGTGCATGATTTGTCTTAAATTTTCAATGTCCTTTTTCATTGATTGTACTTCTTTTTTAATATTAATTAGTTGTTAAGGAATCCATGATTAGTTGTGTGGGTATTTGTGTTGGTGCTTCTTGTTTGATTCTTCTTGATACTTGAATTACTTCTTCATCTATTTGAAACATTTTTAAACAATTGAAGATATAGGGGGTAAGTCATAGAAATCAGCGCACAAGTGCGCAAAGGCTGGCGCGGTACGTGTATTCTGAGGGGTGCGTGTGAAGTTTTACACACGAATTCGCTAGCGCGAGATGTGTACGTGTATTCCGGGGGTGCGCTTGGAGTATTACACGCGATTTGGCAGTGTGGGTCCTCCCGGGTGGGCCCCTCCTCTCTCCCCAGGCCCTGCAGGCAAGCCACACCACAGGAGACTACCCTACACCCCTGGCCATCCCCTGCAGGCAGCCCATCCACCCTGGGAATACCCCACAGGCAGCCCACATGGCACCATTCACTTGTGAGCCCCAACACATGTCCCACCCAGCAGTGACTGGCACCTGCCAGCAGGCCCCGACTCATGTCCCCCTGCAACCCCACCCACCCAGAAGTGACGGGCACCTGCCAGCAGGCCCTGACTCATGTCCCCCTGGACTCCCATCCACCCAGCAGTGACGGGCACCTGCCAGCAGGCCCGACTCATGTCCCCCTGCACCCCCACCCACCCAGCAGTGACGGGCACCTGCCAGCAGGCCCAAATCATGTCCCAACAAACAACATGTCCTAACAAAACAGAGCCATGTCCCTAAAGCCAACCCTAATCCCCCTTGGCCCCCAGTACAAGCATGCAACCATCCACAGAACCCAATCCCAAATTACCCATGCCATGATACTCTAAATGAACCACCATGCCCATGCAGGAATGCACAACAGAGCAACACATGACTGAGGAAATGTTCAATGAGACATGCACAAAACCAATGACAGAACACAACACCAATTTAGAAGTTAGAAATAATGTATTAAAGACATAATGAACTGACTTGGAGGAATTGTAAAATGAAAATCAATGTACAATGACAGATTAAGAAAAAAAAATGTGTAAATCCAATGAAGTAAAAAAAAAAAAAATCATGTACAATAAAAAAGTGGTCCATTGCCAATGTCCATAATAAAATGATCCAAATCAAAAAAAAAAAAAATGATCCATCGGAATATAGAAAAAGAAAGTATGTACAAGTCTGCAACTATATACAATGGAAGTCCAAATGGTCCATGATCCACAAACAAAAGGAAACCTACAAAAAAGTCCTATGAAGAAAAAACTATATACATGAAGTGGAGCAATGTCCATTAACTCCAAAATAAAAGAAACACAAAGGAAACCTAAGACTAATGAACTAAATACAATGGCGGCGGGCAAGTCCTATGGCTCACTCAGTGATGTCCCGGGCCAGGGCATCAACAAACTCCACGTCGATGTCCCAGAGGCGGGCCTCTTCCCTGTCCTCAATGTCTTGCAGGGATGCAGTCATGGCCTGTTCCAACTCCCTGTGAGTTGCCTCAAGGCACTCAGCCCACCTCAATGCCCTGCACATGGAGTTCTCCGCCCTGACCATAGTGAGCCATGCCTCCACCGCCCGCCATCGCTCCGCATCTATCCGCTTGCCCAACCGCTGCCACATGGAAGACACTCCCATTCCATGGTCCTCATGCCCTCCGGCCGATGCCTGCCCCTCTGATATTGATGGCCCTGAGCCATGATGCCTCCCACGCTGAGCCTGCCACTGCCTCCAACGCAACTGCCTCTGACAGCACAATGGCATCCGGGCTGATGGAATCCACCGGCGCTGTCGTGCTTGTGCCTTGCCCGATGATGCCGGCACATCCTCCATCTGCTGGGTCCAGTAGCTGGGGTGTCCATCCCTGCTGGACCTCCGACTCCTGACTGTGGCCGGGATGGGATCTCCACTGAGCTGGCTGCGTTGGTCAGGGCAGGTCCACAGGGGGCCCTGGTGGCATCCAGCCCAGAAGACGGCATGGAGAACGACTGGTGCATAGTCTGCTCAGAGGAGGAGAGGGCTGCCAGAGTGCCCGACACATGTAGGAAAGCCCCGACCATGGCCCCTCCCAACTGGGCCACGTCGGCACGCAGCTCTTCATGATGATGTGTGTAGTCCCCCCAGGAAGCACACACGTCATCACGAATGTCATGCGTGCGCAACGGGACACCAATCAGGACGGACTCCATACGGTCATGGGTCCCCTTGTCCGCAGGTAGAGGAGTGCCAGATGACGTGGACCTCCCCCCTACCTGCAGACGGGCCTGGGATGAGGCTCCCTGCTGGTGCATGGTGGTGCATTCACAGTGTCAGGGACAGTGACATGCACAGGCCCCTCCATGGTGACCTGTGCTGCCTCCTGCCCCTGCCCCTGGACTGCACCACTTGCACCAGTGGTACCACCCCCACCAGGCCCCATGTGTGGCTCAGTAGCGGCCTCCTCCTCCTCTGTGCACACCATCAATATGGATGGCTTCACACCGTCTTCCGCTGTCACAAGCCCCTGTGGGGGCTCACCCACCCCTTCCACTGCAGCCATAGTGGCAGACACGGCACCAGTCCCCTCGCTCCCAGATGATGTTAATTCATGGGAGGGTGACTGGGCCTTATGTCGCGGGCCGGTGGAGGCATCCCCACTGCTTTGCTCCACAGCGCCGTCTCTGCCCTCTTCTTCACTCGCCGCTGTGTAGAGGGAGACATAGAACACAAGCATCAGGGTACTGTACAATAGTCCCCTAGACAGGTCCACCAGACAGGAAACAATAGCACATGAGTGGCACTGTCAAACGTCACTTCCATCATGTCTCCCAACAACACATGGGTCAGTGCAGCAACACACATGCATGTCCACCGCACCTTACGTACTTCCAATGGAGGGCTGAAACTCACATGCATCATGGGGCATACTGATCACATGCACACGCATCACCAGAGGGTCATGCATCTGGCCCCATATGCCCACAGACACAGTGGATACAAAGATGAGTAGGATGTATCAGTGATTCAACACATCGTCACAGACATGTGTCATGCATCCATGGCGCACACACTACTCTGACACACGAACATGTACATCATGCATGTCCATGACAGCAGCACACATCTATCACACCACAAACATGTCAAGGTACAGACAGAGGCATGCATACATCCTTGCGCCACCAGGATACCAACTTCCTTGTCACCGAAGCTGGTATCCCTCTGCCTCTCTGGCTGAGGGTCGCCAGTGGTCTCTGATGGTGTTTTCCCCGACATGGTGACCCCCGAGGCAGGTGTGGGTGGGCAACTAGGTCCTGGAGCTGGGCTGTGGAGTGATGGAACACCAGTCGGGAGTCTTCTGTTCATGCAGGGGTGGTCACAGCAACTGGACCCCTGAAGATGGCAGATGGGCAGGCACCAAATGGCAGGGCACGGTGGCAGCAGGCAGGCAGCAGCAGTTGGCACATGGAAGGCTGCTTGGGGCTCTTGGGGGCAGTAAATCGGCTTTCTACGCAGGAGCGTGGTCTTCCGTGTGTTGTCGCGTGGCCAGCTTGATACAAAGTGATTTGGCACGTGAAAAACTGCACGTCCGTGTGTAATTCGAGGAAAGTCCCTTAGCACGAAAGCGCGTATGTGATGTAACATGTGCGGGCGTTTCCCTGCAACGGGTTGAGGGTCCCACGTGGGTTTCCATCGCTCTGTAAGTGCTTTTTGTGGAAAGCGGTGCGTGTGTTTTCCAGGTGTTGGGGTTCACACGCAATTACTTCGCAGTGGGTGGGTGTTGGCTACGTGTTCTTCTTCTACACGCAAGGCAGACGGTGAGTCGTACACGCTATTTTTCCCACTGCGGGTGTCCCTGTTTTTTGCGTACCCCTTTTTTTCCGCCCATATTAGCCTGCGTGTTGATCACGTATGTATTTTTGGGGTTCATGGCTGCCACAGCATACTCTGTGTGTTTTTTAACACGCACGTGGGCTACATGGGTCGCTTATCTCTTTTTCTTGCTTTTATGGGATGCCTGTGCGTTGCGTGACACATCATTTCTCCTAGCGGGCACACTTTTGTTATGCGCAGGGATGCTACCGCCTGCCTTCATGTGGCGGACATACTTAGGACTGCGCGCGTATTTTTTGGTGCACGCATTACCCCTGTTCGATTCCATGAACACGTGTTGATAGAGCGCGTGTGGGCGTTACAAGCATTTACCTCCCGTACTTCCCCTGTTACACCCACATTTTCACACGTTGTTCCCCATTCCTCTTGTTACGCCCCGTGTTCTGCCCACTTTTCTTGTGTGCGCTACACGTGCGCCTTCCCTGTGTGCTTTGCGCACAGCGTTTGGTGACGTGTGCGCCCACGTGCACTACCCACGGATTTGGCGCATATCCCAGAGTTTACACGCGCAGCGCATTCCATGAATCGACGAACAGCTGCGTGCGCGGCTTTAGCACACATGCGCTGCGTTTTTCACACTTGCACTCCCCTTTTCGACGTACATTTATTCCATGAATTACCCTGAGAATACACTTCAAAAATATTTGTGTTGGTTGAATAAACATTTGAAAGTAGTTAAATGAATTATATGTGTTTGGTGACTGATATTTGTTCCTTCAAATATTATTGTTAGTCTCATTTTATGTCAATATAAAGAATGGACTTACAAAATCCTGACTATGGTGGATTTTCTTCTGGTTAATTTTCTTCATTTTCTTCAGCGTCTTCTTTTTAATTTCTTCCTCTTTAGGATAATTGTCCTCCAGCTATTGCATGTACTTTCCCATTTTAGTGAGGTAGAAGGAAATACTGTTTGTCACTTCAGATATTAGAATTAGCAACGGTGACAGAGTACATGAGAAGAGAAAGTGGAATGCTTGTATTTACTTCCTGATTGGCTGTTTATTGTCTGTGTGGTGGGTGGCTGCAAATAGGATATCAAGTACCTCCGATGCTGTTAAATTGCTGAACCTATTAGAGAATGTATTTATTTTGTGATGTTTCTATATGCCAATACATCTGGAGATTATATTGTATCATTGTATAAACAGTTTTTCTAAATAGTACATTTTTATTGCTTTAGACCGAGGTGTCATTTTAGGAGATTGCACTATTGTTGGGGTATATTTATTATTTGATTTGATACTTCAAGCATGCAGCTAATTTCAAAAGGAGAAAATTTTCATTGTTCAGAAGACTGTGGGGAAATTGAGAATTGTGAGACTGGTGTTCGTAGTGATGTTGGGGACATAGGTGATGGGTTTTGAAAGCACTGGCTTACAATTTTTTTTTGGTTCCATAATATTATTTTAGATGGAGTGTTTGTATGTAGCGGTTTAGCTTCAATTTTGGCGAACATTTTTTTGACAGGGAGCACAAATAATAGATCATCCAAAGAAAGAGCACAGAGAAATGTTCCAAGATTTCTATAATTGTAAGAGAGGTGAACAGTACTTCTCTGATTGAAAACAAATCTTTGGTTATATGCTGGTAAACAAACCCAAAAGTATCTTTAAAGTGCCAACAAGAGAATTGTTTAAGTACATTGGAAAATTGATGTTTTAGCACAGACTTTTACATGTGTTTCTTTTTGGATGGTCTCACCTCATGGCATATGTGATTTAAATTTGAAACCTTTGCAATATATGTTTTCCAGAGCATTTGAAAAATGCACGTGTACCCAAGTCTATAGGAGGGTCCTCATCGTGCAACAGGGGTTATAGCCACGGTTATATAATTTGCCAAATTATTATTTATTTTTGTAATTGTGTTTTTTACATGTCCTAAAAAGTATTTTTTGGAAGGATAGTGTTGGGGTTTATTGACTGTTATAGGTTGTAATAGAAATGTGTTGGGCATTGTACTTGTTTGCTTTCTACAGTCCTCTTTTTGTGCTATTGATTTCTGAAAGCTATGAAAGTGACCTTTCTGTGAACATTTGACATACTGATTCTAGAACTCAGAGTGTGCACATGTTCTGTGTTTGGATATTGTTAAGATCTATTCATTATTTGGAGCAGCTCAGGGTGAGCAATTGTGTGTTTTTGTATATGTTATGTATATCATGAATTGTTGTATTTATAAGATAAATTAAGTATGTTTAGGTGTCTGATTTAGTCATGTTTATAAGTATTGTTTGGAAAGTCTTGAGGAGCGTGCTGAGGCAGTATCACCATGTTATGGTATGTTTATGTTTGAAAAAAATACATTTGCAATTAAAGGTTGTTTCTCACTGACATTGGAAGATGTGATAGGAATGAGTGTGCATAAGTGTTAGGTAGAATTGCATGCAGTACCCTCTGGGACCACCACATACAATTAAGACTACAGGTGTAAGCCAAACCAACCTTTGGTATAAGTCTGTTCCACACAGTTTTTGGTAGTGAGCTGAGCAGCCAGGCTTATCCCAAGATTGAATGTGAGCAGTACAAGAGGTTACACAGAAGTCATTCAATCACAGTAGTTCAAGTAGACACTTATATTCATGGTTTCTTGGTAAAACACTTATTAATTTAGTACACAATCATTTAGAAAACATTCACTAGAAGGAGGCAACTTAATGTCATACAAAAACACACTTCAGTACTGAACCAATAAGTTTCTGAACAAGTTAGGCTTCCCTGAAGTAGAAGCAAAATGTCACTTCAGTTACTTTCAATGGTAGTAAAAATGCACAAGTTAAGTAGAATAGATCACAAATACTTTCTTAGGCAGGAGAAATACTTTCAGTTCACAAGAGGACTCAATTCAGTTCAATAGGCATAGGTCAAAGTCAATGGACTAGTGCCTTGGATAGGAAAGAGCAGTTCTTGTAGTAAGCAGTAAAGTCTTTGCAAAGTTCTCAAAAGTAGTTTAGGCGAAAAAGAATCATATGTGCTGATTAGGCCTGCAAGTTGGGAAAGTTACACAAACTTTCACCACGAGAATGGCGTTCTCTCAATTGGGTTGGCACAGTACCTTAATATGAAGAACAAAATGCAACTGAAGACGTTGGCTACTGGCAGGTCCTGCAGACCTCACTGTTCCTGAGCCTCAGTTGTGGGGACAAGAAGGAGGGCATCGGGGGACTCCTGCACTGCATGGTATTGTCGGTAAATGCTGACAAGATGGAGTCACTTCAGTTTCAGTAGCTGTAATTCAAGCACACATGCTGGTGTCCTGGTTAATCCTAACCAGCCTTGAGAATGGTATCCAGGTGGCTTACGAGTTGGTTGGTCCCACCAACTCAAAGGAAGAAATCATCCTTGAAGGGGCTTCTCTGTTGAGATGAACTTGGCAATTCGGACCTGCGGCAGAGCTTCACCGGGCAAACCAACCATCCAGGAGTTGCAGCAGCCGTCCTCTTCCAGCTATTCTTCGGTTCTTTCATTCCAGTGGTTGACTCTGCTTTCCAGTCCAAGAGACTCGCCTTTTAAAAAGTTCCCTCCCTTTCATTCCAGCCTAGCTGTCATTCACCCAGCAGGGTAGCTGTCCTTGCCAGACAGTTAGCCAGCCAATCACGCCATAGTGCATTTGGGTCTCCTAATGGCACCTCCCTCACTTCCTGCCTACCCCAGACACTCAGAAGCCAAAGGCGTTCTTCATTCCTGAAGGCAGCCAAAGGCACACGAACAAAGGGGCCAAACCTGGTTTGGCATACAGCGATAAACTTTAAAAGGACCTTTCCAAAAAGAAACAGTGAAAAAAGAAGACCGGGACCTGTTTAAACAAAGAGGCTTCTGGTGCCATTTTGAAAAACATGGCTCCCGTGATTTTTAGTCAGGAAAATCATGGTTGTTCATTGTAAAACCACTGCCACCAGCCTTTTCAATAGGCAAGGGTAGAATTTGACCGCTACATGAGTATTTAGATACAGGGGATACTATGAAACCAACCCAGAACTTCATTGTAAAATGTGTGCTGCATTTAGGTATTTAAACCTTTGGGAAGTGTAAAATAAATCCCTGTGTCACTGCACTGAAGGTGCTGTGTAACACACATGAAAAGATAATGCCTATTGAGTTGTCTAAAACTCATTAGTCTAAGAACACAAGTGTAAAACACACATCAAAATACATGAAAGTGTGGGGGAAAAGGCCCACACTCTTTCCTGGTAATAATAATCAATTCCTCAAAATCCAGCGAAGTTGCTGGGGGTCTCTAAGGTGAAGGGAAGTAGCACATTTATGAGAATTCTCCCTAACAATAAGAAACCCTAGTGTCAACCATGCAGCGTAGCTCTACCCTTGACAAATATTGCAGCTGTATATGTGCTTTGTAGATCCATATTACAGTGTTTTCTGTGACCCTATATTGGTGATTTTCTACTGTGTTATAATTGTGCAAGTGTTTGAATGTGCCTTTAAACTTGAGAAGTGTTATGAGGGAGTCCAGCTGACGAATGCTAACTTGGTCATGATGGTCGAGAATATTCTTTTGCTTATTTGTGGAGATTTATGTATTCTGCTAGGTTACTGGGAAAGGTAATTTGAACTGGTAAGTTTGAAGTGAACATTTCTTCTCCTAAGAAGTGGTTTGGGAGTGATACTGTGAAGTTATGGTTAGAGTATGCAAGGTATTATTAAAGTCTTTTGGCATTTCAGGCAAAATACACCAGGTAAAGTGTTTATGAGAAATTAGGAAGTGAAGAAGGTGAATGCGTAGTGGCTAAGTGGGTAGGGTCTTATAGTTTGCATTTCAGCTTTTATGCAGTAATGTATAGACTTTCTATATAGGTATGAGCTTGCAAATGACATGATTTATGCACTTAGTTTGCTTAATTTTTGTGATGGGGCAACAGTATTATTGATGAGATTCGCTAAGGGAGCTTTCTGGGGCTGCCCAGGGCTCTTGGCCATTCAAACCCTTGTGAGAGAGGGGATGGGCAGTCGAGGGAGCACATACATGCTGATATCTTTTGTTGAGTAGCAGTAATAGTGATTAGTTTGAAGGTGAAATGCAGGATAGCAGGTCAGGCCATTGGCCCTATCATGCTTGAATAGGTGGAAATAGGTGATGTGCTTGGCTTTGCATGTTCTTTGATGAGGACGCCTAAGGAGAACTGATTAAATGAGTGGGGGATGAAGCAAGGGTGTGGCAGGGCCTAGTTTGATGACCAGCAGTATACTCAATGTTGTGTGCTTGGAGTTAGCCTACAGTTCTTAAGTAGAGGCGTAAAAACTGTAGTTGGGTGGAGCAACTAATTGACTGTACATTATCTTGCAGCTCTCTTGACTTATCACCTTGCTCATGAAATGAGGACACACCAGATAGTGTGTTTGCCTATTTGTACATAGGAATGAGCTTGCAAATGACATGGTTTATGCATATATTTCTCTAAATATGTACATGATTTAGCATGAATTGTTACATTATGAAAGACAAGGGTAATATGGTGTATAAGATTAGTTCACTTTTCATTTAGGCTCAGCATTAAAAAAATGTAATGTGCCAACCACAGATATATCACAACCCGACAAACTTAATGCCCATTTAGTGAAACTCGTATTTTCTCATCTTATTTACACTACACGAGAAGCTCTATAGAATTCAAAATTACGCAAACACTTAGAGGAGAGGTCTACATGGGGTATCCTGTTATTCTGCAGCATTTCCACTCCCTTCTAATTTTCAGTAGTATTTTAGCAATAATAATCGGCCACCATATTTGCTTGGGAATGCTGTGCTTTGGAAGGGCAGGAGCCTATTTGGATTTCAAACATTTCAATTGAGTATGGTATTTCACAATACACTGACATATGGAGATGGAAAGTGAATAGGAATGTATAGTATTTCGTATCATTAAACACGCCACATACCTCTACCCTTGTAAAATATTGCTGCTGTGTTTGTGGTTTGAAGTTGGATAGTAAGCTCTTCACTATGATCCCATATTTGTAACTATTTGTGTGTTAGATTTGTGGACGATTTTGAATGTGTCCTTAAAAATGACAAGTCTTATGATGAAGTGCAGCTGATAAATGCTAACTTGGTTTTGGTGTTGGCAGATGTTCTTTTTTATATTTGTTGTAATTCATGGATTCTGGAATGTTACAGGGACTGTTAATTACAATTGGGAAGTTTCCAGTGAACATTTATTCTCTTTGCAAGAGGTTTGGAAATTGTAATGTGAAGTTATGGTTATAGTATGTCAGGTATTACTGAAGAAATGTTCAGTAGATGGGGGCAATGGTATTATAGATGAGGTTTGCTAGGGTACTTTCTAGGGCTGCCCAGGGCACTTGGCCATTCAAACCCTAGTGAGTGTGGGGATGAGTAGTGGAGGGAGGACATACATGCTGATATATTTTGATGAATAGAAGTAGTAGTGAGTAGTGTATAGGTGAAATGCAGGATAGCGGGTCAGGCCTTTGGCCCTATGATGATTGAATAAGTGCAAACAGGTGAGATGTTTGAATTTGCATGTTTTTTGATGAGGACACCTAAGGAGGACTGATTAAATGGGTGGTGGGAGGAGCAAGGGTGTGGCAGGGACCAGTTATGCGACCAGCAGGATACGCAATATTGTCTGCCTGGAGTTGGCCTACAGTTTTTAAGTAGAGGTGTTTAAGGCTTGAAATCTGGAGTTGGGTGGAGTAACTACATGGCAGTGCATTATCTTGCAGCTCTCTTCTCTTATCAACTTTCTCATGAATTGAAGACACTCCAGAGATGCATTGGTCACATCAAAGCAATGATGTCTAACAAATGATTGTGCAACACCGTTATGAATGTGAATTAAGAAATGATACTAATGTATGCCATGCTTACTGAGCTGTGTTTTTTTGTTTGCTTATTTGTTTGTTTATTCATTAATTTCTTATGCGCACCAGACCCGGAGTTATCAGGGCGCAGTACTTAAAGAAAATGCAAGGCTTAGGTTACAGAGTTACAAGTTATGAGCAGAAATAAAACATGTATACAGGTTATGAGCAGAAATATTACATATATACATCAGGAATGAAAACATATATACAGGTTATGAGCAGGAATAATACATATATGCATCAGTCCCATGTTAAGAAGTACTTTAAGGGAATATACAGATACAGTACAGAGGTGTATGTGGCCCAGCGGTCCAGCCTACCGGTCAGTGGATTTGAGCAAATTAATATAGTTGAGTCTAAATTTCAGGTATGGTTGATCTTCTCTAAGAGCGTGTGGCAGAGAATTCCAAAGTTGGGCTGCTTTCACAGGAAAGCTGCTGCCGCCTACCTTGGCCAGCTTGAATCTGGGGATAGTGAGGCAGTTTGCGTTACTAAGTCTTATCGGTCTGGTTAATGTTCTCCTGAGGAGTCTATCCATGAGGTAGCTGGGGCAGCATTGTTCAGTGCTTTATGGGTGAGGGAAGCTGTTTTTAGTAAGATTTTATTGTGTGTCGAAAGCCAGTTATTTTGGTGCCTAGTCGCTGAGATATGTGATCTTCTGGTCACTCCAAGTGCAGCTCTTAAGGCATTGTTTTGGAGGATTTGTATCCTCTGAAGGATTGATTTATTGGTGCCGATGTAAAGGGCATTGCAATAATCTAGCCTGGAGAGTACTAGGGCTCTGGGCAGAAACATGCAGTTGGCACTTGTCAGAAAGGGTTTGCCAGTCCTAATGAGTTTACAGGTGTAGGCGGTGGCCAAGGCCATAGATTTCACTTCTTTGTCGAAGGAAAGGGTGGAGTCGAGGTAGAAGCCAAGGGTCTTTACCTCCTTTGCCACCTTGATGAGGTTCCCATCAATTATAAAGAGGATCAGTACTCATGGCATAGTTTCTTAAGGGTGGTGTGGGTGCCCAGAATGATAAGTGTGGTCTTGTCATCATTCAGGCATAGACAGTGAGTTGCCATCCATGCCTGGATGATGAGATATACCTTATTCACCAAGGCCAAATCCGTGTCGTAATCCCCGGAAAATGGGAGGAAAATCTGAGTATCATCTGCATAGTTAGTGTAGGTGATACGCAGATGGTCCACATCATCGAACATGGGCATAGTGAATATGTTGTATAATGTAGGGGAGAAACAAGAGCCCTGAGGGACACCACATGTGATAGGAATAGGATCAGCAGCTGCTGAAGGGGAGAATACCCTCATGATTCTGTCACTCAGGAAAGATTCTATACAGCTAATGGCCTCTTTGGAGAAGTGGGCCACAGAGTCCAGGTGGTCACATATGACCTTGTGGTCCATGAGGTCGAAGGCGGGAGAAAGGTCTAGCAGTAGGATGAGCGCGGTTTTCCCTTTGTCTCTTAGCTCATCAAGCTGTGTTTTCAAGTTGAGGTTTCCGCACCAAGTAGTGGGCGGAAGCCTGATTGTCTTGCTCCAAGAAGTTTAATGATTTCCAAGTATTTTTGAATCTGAGTATAAGCAACCTTATCAAGTATTTTGAACAAGAAGGGTACCGTCGTGATCTGATGGTAGTTGGTAGGAATTAGTGGATCCAAGGTTTGCTTCTTTAGCAGTGGGAGCACCCAGGATTGCTTCAGGTTCGTGGGGATGATGCCAGATGCAAAAGAGGTATTAATGAGTTTGGATATAAAAGGGGAAAGATCTCTTGCAGCGTCTTTAATAATCTGCGCTGGGCAAAGGTCGCCCGCTGTCATGGTCACAGGGCAAGGGCCACTATCTTTATCATCTAAAGGGTTCAAATAGATCCAGTCCTGGTGCCTCTGGCGCCAGGCTCATAAGAACGTGTGCTCTGCACACTTTGTGTCTGGGGGACGTGTTACTTCCTCCCCAGTAGGCTCCCCACGTGCATCCAGGCTGCGCGTGGCCATTGGGAAACATTGAGGTGCATGTACAGCAGTCAATGTGAGTGGTAAGGTGGGGCCACAAGGCGGAGCCAAAGGGGCATGGCTAAGACCAGTCTATTTAAGCCTACCCCACCATCAAGAAAGCACTTTGTGTTAGTCTGCTTCTTGCAGCGTAACACTTACCACTTCTTGAAGCACACTTACCTGATTCCAATTCATCATCTTCAGCACACATCTCACCTGATTCCAGTACATCATCTTCAGCGCGCACCTTACCTGACTCCAGCCACACCATCGCTTGAAGTGCAGCTTACCTGAATCCGGCACCTCATCTTCAGCGTGCACCTTACCTGCTTCCAGCAATACCATCGCTCGAGTTGCGTTTGGCCGAGCAGATTTCCTTTTTATATTGGGATGAGATTTTAGTTAGTTTGGATTTGTTGGCTTCTGAAGGGGGTAATCTCCAGGTGGTTTCACAGATCTTCTTTAGGAGTCATAAGTCTCTTAGCTGTGGGGTGAACCACTGTTTAGGTTGAGTTTTGGGCTTTCTGGGTCTGAGTTTAAGTGGTGCAATATTGTCAAGTACAGTTAGCATAATTGTATTGTCCTCATTGACCAATGAACCTAGATCCAGGTTGTCAGCCAATGAGTTAAGGGTCGGGAGGATGGCTGGGATCACGTTGTCCACTGTAATGTTCTTTTTATTCCCTGTTAAACAAGGGGGGGCAGCTGGAGTAACCAACAGGAGTGGTCTAGTAGTAGACAGTGGTCTACTACGAGGAACTGGTCTGTCCACTGTTGCGCGTGGATGGAGGTGATATTGGCCATGCAATTGTAGACGGCCACCCAATCTAGGGTTCTCCCTTTATTGTGGGTGGGTCCACTGATTTTTTGGGATAGGCCCAGTTTGGACAGGATATTCGCTGTAGTTATGGCGTGCTTATCTAAAGAGTCATTGAATCCTAAATTAAAGTCGCCTAGTAGTCATAGTTGAGTGGTGTTTTAAGGTTGTTGGAGAGTAGAGTGTAGATGTCCCCCTCAAACGTTTCAAGTGGGCCAGGGGGTCTATAGATTAGGTGAATAGTGAGGGTATGTGAGCTGAGTAGCGGAAGTTTAACAGTGAGGATTTTGCAAGATTGCATGATTTGGGGGGAGCAGGTCTCAGAGAGACGCATGTTTTGGATATAATGGCAGTACCTATGCCTCATATTTTGCCTATGTCCTGTCTAAGTATATTATTGCCGTCTGGAACAGCTAGCAAGAGCATTGGTCCTGCTGCATCATGTAACCATGATTCAGTGATAGCAAGGAAGTCCAGGTTATCTGACAATATTAGGTCAGAGATGTCCGTTGCATGGGCAACCAGGGACCTGTCATTTATAAGAGCTCCTTTAACTGGGTGGGCCTCAGTGTGGCTATGGCAGGGATGGGAATAGTCAATGATGAGTCAACTATCTTATTTTTCTGCACACTGTGATGCTTAGTGGTGGTTTACGGGTGAGACGGGATAGTGATAGTGCTGGCATTGTTAAATTTCTTACTGGTGTGGAGGTTCATTTTCTAGTTTATCGAAGGCAGTGATCTAGTGAGGGGTTCAAAAAGTTTGGTTAGTGTGGAGCAGAGTCTGGAATTCCTGTAGCTTAAGGTGCAAGGGTTGCTTGCAAATTAACTCAATATAGTCGAGTCGATAGGTTGCCCAGTGGTAGGAGGGCTATATGCTGACATTTTAGTCAGCTTAGGTGGGTCTTGTGCACCATCGGGAAGGAGCTAGGTGCCGTTCACTACGACCCATGCACAGTACACTAGGAGGCTGATTGTAGGTAGTATACTGGCAGCGTAGAAGCTGTGGGTATTGGTGTGCATGTTTCTTTATTTTGATGCATTCATGTAGAGAGAGAATAGTATGTGCCCTTCTTTCAAATTTCTGGTGAAGGAATGTCTTGTGTCTAGTAGGATGACATACCTTGTGTAGATTAGCCTCATATGATTGCAGAAAGTGAGTGAATGATTGCATGTAGTGTAAATAAGATGAGCAAAGTAGAGTTTAAATGGATGGTAACTGAGTTTCTCAGTTTGTGATGCATTTTTGGTTGGGCCAGTACATTTTCAAGATGGTAAGACTGCATGAAACCTGAGGTAATTGTATAGGTGATCGTGACAATTTGTTTAAGAGCCTTAGAACTCATGAGAAGGGATGCTCATATGAAATTAAAGCTATGCACCAACTAAGGGAACTGCCAGGTCATACGTATAGAGAAAGAAGGAAAGACATTTGAAATGGGATTTGTGTTCTTCATATATAACTTACACAAAACATGTGCTAATGCTTGAACCCACTTCAGAAAACACTGAAATTAAATATGGAAAAGTACATTAAATTCCAAACCTAAATATTCTGAAAACAGTTTATAAAAGGAACAATTCATGTTATATATTGAAAATATAAAGAAAAACAATGACTGAGCTTCACCATCTCAATTTCTTTTTTTACAGCTATTTTGTGAGAAAGCAACCACAAGATGCCATAAAAAAGAATTGTGTGCAGGGTAGTCAAGCTTTGAAATATAATATTTTAAAAAGTAGTGTTCTTAAATCTTTAGATACAAATACTGTAGTTAATACAGCATTACCTGTTGTTGATAATTCTAAGAATGTTTTTAGTGAAAGAACAGAAAAATGTATAAAATCTGTTAGTAGCTAGAAAACGAAGATTTTTAATGAAGTATGAAACAAAAATCTAGATATGTGTTAAAGCGTATTTTTTTTCAAAAGATACAAGTAGAAGTAATAATTTAAAAAAAGTCTTGCATATGAAAAGAAAATTGTTCATTTTTGTAAGAAATTACTTAAGTGACTACTCCATTCTATGCAAATATAGAAAGAGTTAATTTACTTGCACATGACAACTTTTGTGGTGTGTTTGGTGGAGAGTGGAAATACACTTCTCATAAAGAAAGATATTTTAATGAGGAGAGTCACATTCAAGGAAAGAATGTTCCCCTAGGTATTGATGAGATTTGATGTAGCTATGATGTCATGAATGGTGTGAATGCTGAAAAAGAAGAAATTATAAGGTCTGATAATACAAAAATTGAATGTTTAGGTCTGTCTGGAATAAAACCTAAAAATCATTGTGAAGTATCAACATGCAATTTTTTGTCAAGTATTGATACATTTTCTTGTAAAGTCTTACTGATAGTTTTGCCAGTTTTGCACAAAAATAATAATGTTCAAAGACAGATCAAGATGCTACAGAGAATAGATAACTGTGAAGTTCATGAAAAAACACAACTTCTGGGTCCCTCTATAGCTTGTCTCGATAAAAGTACATGTAAGAGTCAGTTTCATCACATGTGGATGCTGCTTCACTCATACTAAAATGGGATACCTTCTAGTTGAACTATATGAGTGCAAAGCACCAAGTATGTCTTTTGCACTTTTAAATCAAACACCTCTGACTGTAACTGGAAAAAGTTTAGTTTGTACAAGGCAAATTATATATTTATATATCATGCATTTAAAAGTGTATGTGAACGTAGATGAAACACGTACTGGAAGTGGACATGGTGATACTATGCGTTCAAAGGATCTGATTTTCAACATTATTAAAAAGGTATTGCAATGTATGTGTTGTCTTCTACTGAAAGAACTGACATAGTTTGTACATCTTGTTGACACACTTTTTTATAAGACACAAGTGCAACTAGTGTACATTGAGGAGAACATTAAACACACTGAAAAAGATGTTTGGAAAGATCTTTATCTATATTTGTTTGCAGAAGAATGATTTGACACAAGTGAGGCACTTAATGTTTGTAGACACTGTGTTGGGTTTTATAGTCAAAGAAGTATTCCTCCTAGAAGTGTCTTGAACGACAATGTAGTCCCTGATATCCTTTTTGTGCTTCGTTGAACATGTTTGAAGTGATTCATTGCAAACTGTTTATCCTTTAGTTATTGTCAGATTTCAAGCAAAGATGTGAAATCTGCCTAAAAAAAATAATTGGTGCAAGGTGTGAGAGGCAAAGTTGTGTACTTACCACTCAATATGGAAGAAAATGTGAACACTCTAGGAGTGAAGAGTGACATTGCAGATTGCAGATTCTTTGTTTTCATAAATGGTGTTGTGACTAAGGGGCTGATTCATGGAATGTGTGTGCCGAAAAACGGGGATTTGTGCGCCATTCTGCCCGCAAATCCCCATTTGTTAAGCAGGGATTTGCCGGCACAATGGCGCACAAATTCTTGTTTTTCGGGGCACAAATTCCATGAAGCAGCCCTTAAATATAAGAGCATTTGGCAACAGTTTATAGATATTGGAAAGGTGAAAAACACATTGGAGTTTCTATTGGAGCACAATGATTTATACAAAGGTAGTCTGTACCAGACTTGGCTATGATTGATGTTGTGTTAACAAACAAAAGCAGTGAAGGACAGAGCCAATGTCTATCTGTCACACAAGGGAATATTTTTTTATGTACATAACACTCTTCATCCTCTGCACTCACGTGAAGTCATGGTGACAGTTTACAACTGTATCAAATGAAAGCAATGAAAGGTGCACCACTCAGTAGCTGGGAAAATAGGTTAGAAGCTTGTCATTTCCCTATGTACACTGAAGATTCCTGACTTGGCACCAATGTTGGATACATTTTTCACTTATTGCATGAAAGTGAATTTGCAACATTATATTATGCTCCTGCTCATATACTGCCACTGGAACTAGACTTCAAAATCTTTCTGCATGTAAAAAGCTGCAACAGGTATAAGAATAAAATGAGGTTTTATAGGGTAAACTTACCAATATTCTTGCTACAATGAGAGGAACAAAGAATTATTGGTATAGGAGACACTTTGACGTAAGATGAATGATCAGAAACTTGGTTTGTGACTTTAAATTGCACGGATTATGGTTGGGATGATCTTGTAGAGTGCATTGGTGAAAGTAATCCACAGAAAGAAGACACAGATCACATAACACCAGGAGTATTATGTTCCATGGACACTGTAAGTGCATTGCAGTTCTTTCATCACAGATTATCAAGGTATACAGTGTTTATATTGAATCCTGTATATTGAATCCCTAAATATTGAATCTTTTATCGTGAAAATCTTTATAGTGAATGGATTTAGGGTGGGGTAAAGGGTTAAATGTTTTTGGGAAATGGTTGGGATGTCTTTTTAGGGGTGGGAAACAGGTGCTAGGGGAGAACCCCCCAAAAAATACATCCACCATAAAGGTTTTCAAGATGAAAGATTCTATATATGGGCATTTGTTATACAGTACATCAAAATAAAGACATGTAAACATTTTTAGACATGATACACTTTATAGATAACAGAGAAAATGGTCAATTAAACCATGTGGAACATTTCTTTTGGTGGAAAGAGTAGCAAGCATATGGGGCTCCCCATTAACATGTGATGTTTTGGATTAAAGATGCTCCTCAGTTTGGTATAGCAAGTGATGACTGTGTGCTGGAGTTTATAGAAAATATGTTACGTGTTCCATTCCTGCTCAGCAAGTGAATTCTGATCTAAGGGAACACAGTGAAAAGGTTTCAAAGGCACTCGTGTGGAAAGAACTGTCAGAGAAAATACAAAAGTAAAGACAATTACTACACTCAGTGCAGATTTGGCTTTCTAAGACCTGTGACACCAGTTGGTCTCGTGAATAGTTTGATGTCATCTGTTCGACGCCATGTTAAAGGTAAGTCACCAAGACATACATATCATTTAAAATGAAATAAGGAATGCCAATTTATTAATAGTTACAATCCTGTCATACCTCAGCTTTGAAATGCAAATACTGATGTACAGTATATTGCTGATGATACCACAGCTCTTGCTTGTTATGTTACCTCATGCCTGACAATAGCTGAAGAGAACAATGGAGCTGAGGTATGTGCAGATTTATCAGCAGATAAAAGTCGTAGTCAAAAACCTTTGTTCTGAAGATGCTCTCACATAGAGAGTGTGGTAGCTATGAAGCTGCAGATAAGATAACTAGTTTGCCTCTGTATAGACATAGCATTACTATATTGTGGTTAAGTCTTGGCCCAGCTAGTCCTAGAAATCAGGTACTGAAGCTTTTGATAGAAATGTATCAGTTAGCTGTAGCAGTACCTGAGAATACAGAGATTCTGAAAACCAACTTGATTGATACATATTATCCAAATCAATCTGTAGTGTCGAGGATCTTTCTTTATATGAAGTAGCAGAGCACTATTCAAATCAAAATATTGAAGCAAACAGTGACAGATGATGGTTTAAAGTACATTGATGTACTGGTTTTCTAGTGAGACATGAGAAGTCAAGTCTTATCAACCACATGAAACTGTCTTGCCAACCAGCAGAGAAAAAGGAATTATTTTATTTTTGTCTTTTTTAGTTGTTCTTTCCATGGCATGCAGAGAGTGATTTTCTTGAAAGTTTTGAAAAATATTTTTTGCTAAAGAAAGCTTAATTTCATATCCAACATGTGAGCAGTAATTTGAGTTACTGGAGAAAGAACTTTTGGAAGCCGAATTGGCAAAATAGATTCCTGATGAAAGTTAAGATTCTGCAGCAGGAAGTCAAAATGTGCTTGGTTAGCCAAATATTCAAACTGATGTTGAGCCTGCCATGGAAGAAGTAGAAAGTGCAATGCAACAAACTAAGGGGGTAATTCATAGAATATCACGCACAAGTGACACACGTGGCTGGCGCACAGTGTGCGCGTGCGAATCTCTGCGCCAGCGGCGTGTGCTAAAATCCATTTCCGCGCACAGCATATTCATGGATTTTAGCTACCAAAACCAGCCGTGGCGCACAGTGGTGCAGCAATCACTGCAGCAGCGCCAGTTATGCCCCCAAGAATGCCCCTATCGCAAGGAAAAGCCATCAAAATCCCCAATCCAGCGCAAAGGGCTGCGCTAACCCTGGACCAGTTTACAGGGCTGCCAAACAGCAAACGCCAACCGGGGAACGTGTATTACTGGGGTTCGCATGAAGTTTCCCACACGATAGGCCCAGTGCGAGCGGGGTACGTGTATTACTGGAGTTCGCGTGAAGTCTGACACGTGATTTGAGCATGGTACTTGTATTTTGGGGGTGTGCGGGAAGTATCAAACGCGAATGGCCCTGTATGAGTTGGGTACGTGTATAACTGGGGTTTGTGGGAAGTTTGACACACGATTGTCCCTGTGCGAGTTGGGTACGTGTATAACTGGGGTTCGCGGGAAGCTTCACACGCGATTGGCCCTGTGCGAGTGGGGTACGTGTATAACTGGGATTCGTGTGAAGTCTCACACGCGATTTGAGCATGGTACGTGTATTTCGGGGGTGCGCAGGAAGTTTCACACGCGAATGGACCTGTGCGAGTGGGGTACGTGTATAACTGGGGTTCGCGGGAAGTTTCACACGTGATTGTCCCTGTGCGAGTGGAGTACGTGTATAACTGGGGTTCGCGTGAAGTCTCACACGCGATTTGAGCATGGTACGTGTATTTCAGGGGTGCGCGGGAAGTTTCACCTGCGAATGGCCCTGTGGTACGTGTATAACTGGGGTTCGCGTGAAGTCTCACACGCGATTTGAGCATGGTACGTGTATTTCAGGGGTGCGCGGGAAGTTTCACCTGCGAATGGCCCTGTGGTACGTGTTTAACTGGGGTTCGCGTGAAGTCTCACACGCGATTTGAGCAGGGTACGTGTATTCCTGGGGTGCGTGAATTGGCAGTGTGGATCCTCCCAGGGGTTCCCTCTACACCCTCCACGGCCCCTGCAGGCAGCCCACACCACTGGGGACTACCGTGCACCCCTGGTCATGTCCCGCAGGCAACCCATCCACCATGGGCATGCCCCCCAGCCAAGCCACATGTCAGCTTGCACTACTGATCACCAACTCATGTCCCCCTGCACCCCCACCCCCCGCAGTGCGGGGCACCTGCCAGCAGGCCCTCACTCATGTCCCACTCATGTCCCCCTCCACCCCAACCCCCCAGCAGTGCGGGGCACCTGCCAGCAGACCCCCACTCATGTCCCACTCATGTCCCCCTGCACACCCACCCCCCAGCAGTGCGGGGCACCTGCCAGCAGGCCCCCACTCATGTCCCCCTGCACCCCCACCCCCCAGCAGTGCGGGGCACCTGCCAGCAGGCCCCCACTCATGTCCCCCTGCACCCCCACCCCCCAGCAGTGCGGGGCACCTGCCAGCAGGCCCGCACTCATGTCCCCCTGAACGCCCACCCCCCAGCTGAGGAAAGGCCCTTAGCGCGTAAGCGCGTCAGCAAACGTACGCGGTTTCATTGGACCAAAGGCCCTTAGCGTGTAAACGCTTCTGTGACTTGACCCGCACGGGTGTTTCCCTTGTGACGTGGCATCGCGCGTGGAAAAACTGCACGTCCACGTGTGGATGCGTGTATTCCGAGGAAAGGGCGTATGCGCATAAGTGACGTGACACGCGCGGGCGTTTCCATCAATCCAAAAAATGCACGTCCGAGTGTCAGCTCGTGTAATTGGAGGAAAGGGCCTTAGTGCGTACATGCGTATGTGAAGTGTACATGTGGGCCGGTTTAAAAGCTACGTGTCAGACACCATTTCCTCGTACATGCTTTTCGTGGAGAGTGAGTGGGTGAATTCTGTACTTCTTGTCAGTTCACACGCGATTACTTCACAACGTTTCAAGTTCGTACTCCCTGTTACCTCTGACAGCTTTTTTCTGATTTTTTGTTGGGCCTGTTTCCTCAAACAGCTTTCACTTCTTCTTTTGCCCTGTCTCCTCAGACAGCGTACAATTCTTCTTTTGGCGGGGGTGTTGCCAATGCGCACACGCGTGTACTTTTTCACGTTCTTTTTCCAGGCAGACGGTGAGTCACGCACGTATTTACCAACTGTGCTTGCCCCGTGTGTTGCGTACCCCTTCAGAGGTCATTGTAGGCTGTGTGTATTATGCGTACGCTTATTTTTGTGTTTCTGGGTCCTACAGCGTAGTGCGGGTACATTTTTTCAGGCACATGGTCTATGAGGGGTTGCGTGCACGTTATTTTTGATTTTGGGCTGCCTGTGCATTGTGTGACCCATCATCTTCCCCCAGGGGTCACAGACAGCCTTGTTAGAGCACTAGGGTACGAATTCCATCTGGTACTCTACCCCTTTGACCCCCAATTGCCCAGGACATTTGTTTACTGCAACTCCCATGCGCACAACATCAGTGCCATAGTTTGGAGGCGACCAAGCGGTAAGGGAGGAAAAGGTGGCCCACCTTCAAAAGGTGGCCATGGTGGGCGCGCTAGGGGACGTGGCTGGGATTTGCAGGGTACCCCTATACCCCCATGCGTGGAGGACCAATCAGGGACACCCATGCCCCCCCATGGTTGAGGGAAACGTGGCTGACACCATCCCAGCTCAGCCCTTGTTGGACAAGCCCATTGTGGCACCTGACCTGGCACAGGATGACTCCCAGGCTGACTTCCAGGTCAGCAAGTCTAGGCCACATGTGGCGGTGCAAGTTGTTGTCACCAAGCCACGTGGATCTGGGGCAGCTATGTCACTTGCTACCCCGAGTAGGCAGGGTGGGGAGGCTGCAGGGGCAGCTGCAGCTCCATCCGCCCTAGCTGTGACTCTCCCAGCCAGGACAGTGTCGGTCCATGTCCATCAAACTGACGTTCCCCCTGCAAACATTATCCTGCAACCAATGCCTGCAACAAAACCTATGGTCATTGTGCATTCCCACATTCCTACTACCCAGTCCACCGGTGCTTCTGCCCCTACTGACCAGAGCGGCGTAAGCCACTCTGGCTCCGCTCCACCTTTAAAGAAGAGGAAGAAGGGTGCTCTGTCACAACAGGCTGAGACCCCAGACACGGCTATAGACTCCGGCACGTCAAGGAAGCCTAGCTTTAATGACCCAGAACTTGATGCACTTGTGAGCTATGTGTCGGCACATAGCCACGAAATGTTGGTGACTGCAGGGTGCAAGACCACACCTGGTTAACGTAGGGCACACTGGCAGACCATCACGGACCGCATAAGTGCGCTTAGATTTGTGAGGCGCACAGCTGATGATTGCTACAAGCGGTGGAATGACCTGAAACTCAGAGCAAAGAACAAGCTGGCCTCAAATCATGCCGCTACTCTGGTGACTGGCGGTGGGTCTCCACAAGAGGACAACAAACTCACTGAACATGAGTCTGTTGCTGGGACCTTCGTCACAGAGGAACAGATCCAAGGTGTGGGAGATCTACCTGATTACAAAGCATTGTCCGGTGAGTGGCAATGCGTGTGTGTGTGTAATCCATGTGTATATTGTTTGGGTGACGGGTTCTGATTCAGTGCCAGGTGAGGGTGTGTATTCCTGAGTGTTATGGGTCACCCATTTGCTTCCTCCCATACATTCACGTGCCTTGGATTTGGGTATGACTGTATCCCTTCTGCCCACAGTTGCCAATTAGGCACACATTAGTGCACTTTACCTTGAACTGTCATCTTGCAACTACATAGTTCACATTTTGTAAGTGTTCATTCAGGCTGATTGTTTCCACTCTCCCCTTTTTGCTAGACATTTTTCTGCACTATTGCGACATATGTGCTATGTTTCGGTCATTGTTCACAGCCCACACTGGGGCACTATTTTCACATGGTTATGTTAATGATTAGACCATTCAGGCCGATGGGGTCTTGGCCTGCAGAACATTTTCATAAGGGCCTGTTTTCATGTGGAAGATGACAGGTGTTTCCTGTGATGTCAAAGGGACCAACCATTGATCGGCCCACAATGACTGTGTTATTGGACACTGGGTGTTTCAGTGTGTGGCACATGCATATTTTGCAACACTATTCAGCATCAATCTTTGCATCATGTCGATGTGACATGGATGTGTGACATTACTCATTCACTGACATATTTCTGTAGTTTTGTAATTTACCGTGGCTATGCTACATGACATCTGTGTGGTGGCATGTGTCATTTATGTGTATTGGACATGCCATTCACAGCCTGATGTGTGATGCCAGTGCTACCCAATATGCTGCAAATGTGTTGCATATCCATATTGCTCTCCCCAGTGTCTGCCTTTTTGACTCCACTTCCAACTCTTTGACAGTGCATGCATGGCAGGATTATAGTTATGTGGGACATGTGTAATTCATGTACTGGATCTCTGGCTTGCCACAGCCTATGTGTGTGCTATGGTGCTCATGCCTGTTTCCATTTGTTGTCTTTCATGTTTTTACAGATGATGACGCACTTGGTGCTGTTGAGGTTGAGGAGATAGTGCAGACCTAGGAGGAATATCTGGTGGTGGGTGAAAACCCAATGTTACTGCAGACCATACTGTCCACGGGTGCCTCTGGGTGCAGCTCCCCAGACCTCCATTCAGTTCTGAATCAGATGATGAGACTTATGTGCAGTCGCAGGTAAGTGTTTCTGGCAGGGATTTTGTTCTGTCCAACCCACCTGGACCAGGAGTAGAACCCTCTATGTGGATGTCCGTGTTGGGAGGTCCGCCTTTGGCGGTTACCGATGCAGGGTCACACTCCACAGCATCTGATCCTGTTCCTGGGCCAGCAGATCAGAGGGGGAATGCAGTCCTGCAGCCTCAGGCAGTGCCATCACAGCAAGGTGCAGATCGCCTTGCCCCAGACGGTGGGTGATGTGAGGTCACCCTCTCACTCACTGACCAGGTTGAGTATTATGTGAGGGGGAATCCTGTACCTCCCATACCCCTGGTCATCAGGCATCCCAAAAAGGCTGGTTCTGGGTGTAAAAATTCTGGGCCTGGCTATCCTCCTCCTCCTCCTGCGGTATCCCACGACCACTGCTGCTAGGAACGGTATATTCATCCTGGCATCTGAGCTTGTTTGTTGTTTACGTGCACTTTTATGCTGCGTGGGTCCACGTACGCCTGCTTTCTGCTGGCGTACGTGTTTCCGGATTAGCGTTAGGCCCGTTCGATTCCATGAATACGTGTTTTGAACGTGCATGTGGGCGTTCCACGCTTTTGCCTCCTGTACTTCCCCTGTGACGCCCACATATTCACGCGTTGTTCTTCATTCCGCGTGTCACACCCCCTGTTCTGCCTACTTTTGTTGTGTGCGCCGCGCTATGTGCGACTTCGCTGTGCGCATAGCGCACGCTGTTTGGAGACGTGTGCACCAGCATACATCCTGGGATTTACATGCGCACGGACTTCCATGAATCGCTGTGCGCGGGTTTCGCTGCGATTTTCGCACTTGCGCTGCGATTCGCACGCTTTCGCACGCTTGCGCCGAAAATTTCAGTGCACATTAATTCCATGAACCGGCCTGTAAAGGTTTAGGTGTGAATTGTAATGAAATAGTCAGTAAACCTAATTTAGAGCAATAATATTATTATAAAAATAAAGATAGTTTCTTACAAGAATCTTCACTTCAGTATTGAACACTTTTATCAAGTGCAGCACCTTGATTGTAGATGCAGTAAGTATGGTGTCTAACTTGATGCTAGCTTTCATTCACTTACAAATGCAAACGGTTTTGAAGAGCGACTACAGCATTTTCTTTTGACGTAAACATGTACTTGATTTTGGAGACTTGTTACAATTAACTCCTGTGAAAGGTCAACCAGTTTTCAAAATGCTGCAATCTAAGGACAGTCCAAAATGTATTGGAAGCATTGGCCATTTTAACCTTTGGAATTGATGTGATTTCCAGGAACTTAACATTAATATGATGCAATCTGCAGACTTGGAGTCTCCAGAAATTCTTAATGAGATGTGGGTGTTCTTGAGCAGAATGTGAAAGCCGTCTTAAGGCGAACATTGATTTCTAACATTGCACATGCAGATTGCAGTCTGTCTGATGTCATGTTGACTCTAAAGGAAAGAAACATTTCTTGTGCTGCTTTGATGTACACACTTGCGGAGTATAGCAAGTTTAACCGTCAGAGAAGCAAAACATTGTGGAGATAAAATTATGTGAGTACAACTAGAGAATTTAAATGACTTAAACAGCAGGCCTAGAAGGAGTTTTAAAACTGTGCATTAATGCATTAGTCATGTTTCAGAGGAACTTGAATGTAGGAATTGGTCTACTCAATGGAAGATGGGAAGAAAGATTGTAATTCACACTTTTTCTTAAAGTACACATAATGAACATGTTGAAGTAAATTTTGATTGTGTAGCTTAATGTAATTTCTCAGACCTCTGCATGTTTCATGCTTTTTAAGGATACCTTTGTGAAAAAAGCGTTGCTGTCATTGTGCTATGTATATGCAATAATATATCATTAATCACAAGGGTTGACTTTACAAGCAGCACATATTGACATTGTTCATACAGTGTTTAATGAAGGAATATCATACATAGCTTTGACACGTGTTAAAGATATAGGTTTATTTTTAAAAACTTTGATGAAAGAAAGGTGGCAGCTGACATTTCTTGCATTGATGAATATAATAGCTTACATGTACTGTTTGCTACTCACCTGAATCTTATACCTGCACCTCCTAAGATCTTAGCCAGGAAACATAAGAAGTCAATGAAACATTAAAATGAAATAATTCCTCTTAAGACTAAAAAACAACAGAATCTACTGGTGTTGGATATTTGTTTAACTATAACATACTCTCATTGCAGATTTAGTAATGAAACAGGAGTTGAATACAGCTTTGTGTATGTTGTTTCAACTGACTCCATTGATGCAAGAATTAGCTTCTACAGCAGAGAAGCAGCTATGTGTGGAACTTTCCTTTATTAAAATATCTGTAGATAAAACACCACACAGGACACATTCAGCAATGTAGATCTGAAATTTAGTAGCTGCTACAAGTAGAAATCAACAATTTTCTCAAAATGCACAGGAAGATAGTCAAAAATGTTTAATGACTGCCTTCAAATTATTTAATGAGTGGAGGAAAGTGTAAGTATAGATAGGTATGTAGGAATTAGTTACGAGTGGAATCATATGTGTCCACAATGTAAGAAAGATCACAGTACCCAGTTTCTTTCTGAAATATTTGTCCTTGATCTGAAAAGTGTACATTTTTATGATCTTCTAACTAAAGCATTCAATGACATGACATGCAGTGACTGTGGTTATAATTTATAATCAACAAAGCATGATCTATCTAGTTTTTAATTCATATGTATTGATTATGTTTCAAAGATACAGTGTAGATGGTAAGAAAATTAACATGTCAGCAATGAATTTTGTAAATAGTCAAGTTTCTATTAGTAAGAAAATGTTTAAGGTGTGTCGAATCATTTTTCATGAGGTGGCATCCATTAACTGTGGACATTTCACAACACGGGTGTGTACAGAAGTAGATTGGCTTGTTTGTAATGACTCTATAGTCGCACACCACTAGATTGCCAAAGGGTTTAAAGAATGCTTCATTCATGTTGTTATAACCAAAGTTTTAAAATGTATGTTTTGTATTTCTTGTGAATATAAACATGCACATTAAATTTTGAAATGGAAGAATAGGTTAATAACTGATTTTTGTAGAAGATTGATTGTTACTAGGATGTTACATGTTTTTTTATGAAGAAATATGTTTCATTTTGTTTTTGAGTTAGTAATATTGGAGAAAGAAGATAGAAGATAGAATATAGAAGAAAGAAGATAACACATATACATGTATTGAGTAAACATTTGATAAATACGAAAATATGATATATATATATGAATATATATATGCAAAGCACATATGAATAGATATAGATTTGTATATTTTTTTTACAGGATCAGCCAATGAGTGACAGCATTATGCTTTCACGGCTATGACGAGCAACGACTGGAGTGGTTCAACCCGTGGCTCAAACTGCAGAAAATAAATTCCAATAGATATTGTAATATATTTTCCAAGTCTATGTTCAATTTTTATCTGTTTTTGTAACTTAACGGGTGGCCCTTAAAAGGGCCGTTTCGGGGGAAGGAAAGAAGGTTGTGGAAAAGGAGAGGAAAACACAGAAGGATGAAACATGTAGGCAATTAAAAGAAAAATAAACAGTTTTTTGGTATTTTCTTTCTTTTTCTTTTTCTTTTTTTTTTTATAAAAAGGGGAAATGGCACTTAAAAAAATTAGGACAGCAGTTATTCAAGTGTTCAGTTACTATTTTCTCCCAATCCTTAAATGTGGCTCCTTCACTGGCTACACATGTGCTGCATCGTTCACAAGAGACTCTGATCACAATGAGATTGGGAGTCGGTAAAATGTCAGCAAGTGCAGTTGACACTGGGGCATCATTTGAGGCTTCATTCACTGTCAGTGATGTCCCACTGGTGGATGCAGGTGCTGCAGGTGTTGCTGATGTCCGTGCATGTAATGAATGAGGCTCATGCATATTTATTTTGTGGTGCTCAAGCAATTTCCGATAGGCATCATCCACATCAACTCAGTGGACTTGCACCAGTTGGTTTATCATTATTGATGTTCCTACGCTTTGTGATGGAACATTAGTAGGGCCTGTCATAGTGTTTTATTGCACAATGTGCATAGTACGTCCTCCACCTCTTTTTTCGAACAGTGTTCGTTCACTTGGAAGTATCGCCAAACTGTCTGCGATGGTCTTCATTCTAGTTGCTTTCTTTCAATGTTTTGATGGATTGGGTACCAAAGTGACATCGTTATCACTGCTGCTACCACGATGGTTGGATGTGTTTGAATGTCCAATGGAAAACAATAAAAATGACAACGCTAAAAAGACAATCAATCTCATTTTAACAGTTGCGGTACAGTGATAACGGTGCCGGTAGTGCTACTTGCGCCGTTATCACTGTACCGCCACATTATGAGTTCTGCTCGCGGGTGCTGCTCTGCACGCCTGGTCGAACCAGACGTGCAGAGCGGCACCCGTGAGCAGAACAGGATGATGGCAATGGCACCGTTATGAACGGTACCGCTGCTACCATCGTCCCCATTCACATTAAGTCCAATGGGGGCTCGAATTGGAATGGGGACGTACTGTCTACGGGTCCCTCAAAAGGGGCAGGCCCGCCGAGGTCAGGATGTTCCAGTAATTCCCCTTTCGCGGGACCCTGAGCCAGACCCAAGTTTGTGGGTAGCCATGCCGGTAAAAATGGCATGGCTACCTCCAACCTCGTAATGATGCCCAATGAAAATGTTTTTTGTTTTTTTAAATAAAACAAAAACGAGACAAACTGAAAAAATCACAAGGCAAGGGAATGTAGGATTGTGAAAAGTGGGTAAAAAGGAAGGATTAAAGAGTTCAAATGCCAAACGTTCTTGCAGTTACTTGGATAACCTTTCACTAACAAGCACTGATAGCAATAATCAATATGAACTTCTTTTTTGTGGGTGGGGTGATTATTTGCGGCTACACACTACTGCATGTGCTGATTGGACACATCCGCACACACAGATATTGTCAAACGGCATGACGTACCGCGTCCAAACATCGCAACGTGTGATTGGAGCGTTAATTGATAAGGATAAAAGTCACGTGTAGGCAAGTAGGCATGGAGCCACAGCGTTTGATATGATTGGCTTGCACATCAGGCACAAGAATGTGTAGCCACGTTGAAGGAGGTCAAAGTCCGATTGGGTCATTTCGCACACACAGGTTTTGTCATGGGCGTAGCCACGTCTTTACATCACAGCTTCTCATTGGCTCATTGGTTGATGCGGCTATACAGCCCAAAATCCGATTGGCTGTTAAACAGGCACAAAGCTGTGTAGCTTCGTCAACGTAGCTTTCAAAGAGATTGGGCCTTCCCTTAATATGGCTACTGCCACGTGAAGGCACAACTCCTGATTGGGCGATGTGATTGGTCAATCGTTTAAGTGCGAACATGCCCTTGAACTTGGTTGTACCCGCGCATACGGAAAAACACATTTTGGTTGGCTATATCACGTTACCGTGGTAACATCCTCTCCCAAACACCATTTTCACATTTTCTGTCATTCCTTTTTGTCTCTTTGTGGGTGAACTTCATGATGAACCTTCAGGAACTTTAAAAAGCAGTAACTTGATGTATCTATTCCTTTTTCTTAACCTTTCTTGTTCCTAGTCATTTGTCCTTTGTCTTGTACATTGTAGTTTGTCGGTTGTTGTTATTTTTTGTATTAAGTGGCAGAGTCCTTTTTGTGATGTGTTTTTTGCAGTTTTTATTTTCCCTCCATGGTCCTGCATGTCAACATGACACGACCAGCAGTGATGATGAGGTGGTGTGGGTGGCTTCAGCTCTTCCACCGCACAAAATAACAGAGCTGACAGCTGGCAATATTTCTTCATAAAGGACCAATACAGCTAAAAGGAGATTCAGGAGGTCATGTGTAGTTTCTGCGGTGATGTTTTGTGGAGGGGACCTTCACAAAAGCCATCAAAAATCTTGGGGACATCCGTGTTAATTCAACAACTTGTTCATGTTCATTGGGATGAAGTGGATGTATCCTGGAGGAAAGCTCATTTGAAACATAAGGTCAAAGCACATGGAGCAAGATCAGCATAGCAGTATTTGTCATTTATGCCACAGGCTTTCAATTTGGTTACCAACTATTTTCCACCAAGTAAAACCCAACCTCAATGCATCCTGCCTGCACCTGATCATTCTAATTTTATTGTGATGTGCAAAACCTGTTACAGTACGATTGAGGTGGGAGGTGGCACCCTAGATGCTTTGGGCAAGGCTCTTTTGGAACATACCGCCAATTGTCAATGCTAGGTATATTTTTAGGTGTCCCTTTTTTACCCCATTCTTAAGAAGAAAAAAACTCCAAAACATTGTCAAAATATAAAATGCAAAAAAAGAAATGTTCTTTTTTTTAACCTTTTGTTATATGAATGAATCCTAGTGTTTTCTCTTCCCATTTCCTACCTCTTTTTTCGTGATGCCCAACACAGTTCTTTTCAGGGACAACTTTTCAGTTATGAAACTAGACAATAAAAACACATATTGTAAACATGAATGAAAGGCCTTTAATTGATCTTTTCAATACAGTGTGTGTAAAACAAATGACATATTGTTATGTATGTTATTATAGCCGTGGTTATCCCATGTGGGTGCCGTGAGTAGAACCCCCACAGTTGTTGCTGCATTTAGCCCTGCATGTATTTGAACAAACACAGCTACAAAACCTAATTACATTTGCACACAAAGTTTTTTAACAACAGGTTTATTTGAGAGGAATGTGGTTGTGCGATATCTTTTTATTTTACTTTCTACACATTATATATTGTTTTCATTAGCCCACTTGTCTGTATTATTAATGTCAATTATGTATGGCATAACAAAACCCTTGAAATCCGAGGAGAAATTTTCAGTTGAAGGGATGTTAAGGAGAGCAATATATTGTAACAAAGCCTTAAAATTCAAGAAAACAGCTGTTCAGGTGAGAACTTATTGCAACAAAACCCTTGAAATTCAGTTAAAGTAACCTTAACTTTGTGCTTCCTGTTGCGCAGTCTATGACCACAATGATGACATCAGACATCACATCAATGATGGCATCACTAATTACATTACAACAGTAACTGGCATTAAGCATGGCCTTCAACCATGGTCCAAGTGCATGGCCAAATGTTTTTTAAAACATGAATGGGTACTAGTCATGGCTTTCAGTTATGGACAGTGGTTACCACCTTCATGCATGTGCACTCTTTATTTTAAAACACTAACAGGCCACCTACCATAGGCTTGACCCTTCACCAGTGGATACAGCTTTCAGTTGTGTCCACTGTATAATACACTCATCAGCCACTAGACATGGGCTTTAGCGCAATACTGGCCAGTGGCCACAATCGTTGGCTGTGCCCACTATATTTTCTAATATATAAATGGGCCTCACTTGCCATGGCCCTTGCCCAGTACCACAATTGGGGTATACTGGCCACCAGGTCAATCTCTACTGCAATAATGCAGAAGAAGGAGGATGGCACAAAGTTGACATATTTGTTGGCAAAGACTTTTATTCAGTGAAAAAGGAGAAGAGAAAACCTACCTCTCCCTGTCTCTAGGAGGCGGGATGTTGCATGCCTCAAGTAAAAGATCTAAGGTGACTATCAGTATGTCAGTCAACTCAAAATGTCCACCGTCTTGTGCCCAGTCTTCACTTGCCTTGTCTCATTCTTTGGTGGTTGTCGACTGTGTTTTGGTCACTGTGGTGGCTCCGTAGCCTTTGGCTCCTTGCAGTATCTGCACCTGTTAGGTACCTGGTGGTCCACCACCTCCAGCTATTGCCTCACCAGCTTCTTGTAGGGTCTTATGTCAGACCTGCTAAGGACTGTTTCCTCGTCTGATGATGTCGAGGTCTACAGCACCTAGAATCTGCCACACTGAGCAAGTTCCATGTATGCTGTTGCTCAGGGGATGGCTTGACATGGTGTCAAGTCCCTTTTCAGTTTTTAAAGTCCATACTGGCATGTTTCTTCCTAGAATGCTTGGCGATTCTTCCGAGTTCACTGACGTGTTCTATCTGCACACATGCATCCTCTTTGTGTCATTACCTGCCTACTAGATATTTTTCTTTGCCTCAGTATTAGAGTCAGTAAAGGGTATAATATGCCAATAGAATGTAACCCACCTCACTAGCACATAGCAAGATTTAGTATATAAAAGAAGAATCTATTCTGACCAAATGGTAGTAAATGCTAAATTGTAGCTTTCATTGTGGTATGATAACATCCAGGTAATGCCAACCTAGATCTGTATAATACATTGATATACACACAATTGTCCCTCATCCTCATCCAACCATAGGATTTTACCGCGTACTGTGTAATGAGGCCCAATGCCAGCAGCCATTACCTGTATGCTGTGGAGTCATGGCCAGGGAGCTCCAGCCCCATGGAGTGCATGCATGATGCAGCAACCATGTCGCATGCAGCTCCGACATCCACCAGTGTCCGGGACAGGCAAGAGGGAATCCCGGTCATCCAACAGCACCAGGAGGAGCTGACAGCACTGGTGACCCAGCACATCATTGAAAGTGGCCAGGCAAGGGAGGAATTCAGGGAATGTGCAGTGTCCCTCAAAGCTGCCATTGAGTCAACTTCCACAAACATATGCAATGAATTGGCGGCTGTGAGGCAGGTCCTCACCCGCATGGTGGAAGCCTTGGAGGCCCCGTGTCCCACACAGGTGATCGAACAACCAGGTACCTCCTCGAATGCCAGCTCCACACAGACCAGCCCCCTGCGTAGGTCTGTGCAGAACTTGCGCAGGTCAGACAGGGGTCCACCCGATGCTGGCAGTGGACAAGGGGTGTAGGTGCAGCCTGCCATTCCGAACTATTGCAGACTAATGGTGCATGCAAGTGCACACCATGTGTGGGGAAGTTGAGGGGGGAAGGGGAGGGGGAGAGGGTGGGTGGGGAAGTTGAGCGGTGAGGGGGAGGTAGGAGAGGGTGTGTGCGGAAGTTGTGGGGGGGGAGGTGTGTGGGTAAGTTGAGGGATGAGGGGGAGGGGGAGAGGGAAGAGGGTGTGTGGGGTGGAGGGCTTGTGCACATTCATTGTTCTATATGTTCGAATAAACCTGTTGGGAATTTACATGACCGGACATTGCTTATTGTGTATGTGTGCTTTATTGGTGAACAGTGTACAGTGTCCATGTCCCCTGACACAACAAGTGCCCTGAGTCCCACCTCCATGGCACACAGCACATCCATGTGTGTTAGAAACATTGGTTAATCAAAGTCTGGCACATGGCACATCCCTCCTATGCTAGCTCCCTGATGTGCAGCCTCATCTCCTTCCTCCTCATCCCCCTCGTCAGGTGGTTGCAGTTCAATGTCAGGGGGCAGAGGCACATTCCATCTGATGCACATATTGTGTAGCATGACACATGCCATGATGATCTTGCCCACCTTCTCATGCCCTTACAGGAGTGCCCCACCAGACCTGCTGAGGCAGCGAAACCATGCCTTCAAAATCCCAAATGTCTGCTCGATCACCACACAGGTACATGTATGTGCACGATGGTAGTCCTCTTTGTGCCTGTTCTGCGGGTTCCGGACAGGGTCAAGGAGCCACCTCTTCAAGGGATAGCCAGCATCAAAGGGGACCTGTATCAATGACACAATAGCATGCATTTATTTCCTGTTTGCACCCACATATTCATGCATGAATAGAGCTACTCAAAGTAACTGCAATGTATGAATTCATATGATCGACAGGTGTGCGTGGCATCGTCTAGTGGGCGCAGGGGTGACCTATTCCTTATGAATGCTCATGCACTGTGGTTGCCCATGCCAGTTGTTCCCATGATCTAGGTGATGTGTAGTTGATTGTATGCTTTTATCCTTTCACCGTTGAAGCCAGACTCTTGATGATCTGACTTTCCACGCCTGATGTAACCATGCTGGTAAGCTGGACCTCTTTGCTGGTGTAGGAGTGAGAATCTGTAGGTTGGCCTCATGTGACTCCTTTGACGCACTAATGGACACATGTCCATTGTGATGATGTTATTCAGTCATATGCATTGGCCATATTAACTGCATGTCGCTGCATTGTGCTGCAGGGGCTACGGTCTGGTTATGTGAAGTGTACATGTTGATGGCTATTGAATGGTAGCTGCACTGCCTCGTTTTCATAGTAGTGCAGCTTACGTCTTGCATTTAGGTGTCAGGTCCAGTTTGGCCTGCTTTGGGGTATGAGCATGGTCCATCCTCTCAGCTAATCTCAGCCAGGTGAAGTATGCATCTCTCCCCCCCATCTCAGCCAGGTGAAGTATGCATCTCCCCCCTTCTCAGCCAGGTTAAGTATGCATCTCTCACCCCACCCCATCTCAGCCAGGTGAAGTATGCATCTCTCCCCCCCATCTCAGCCAGGTGAAGTATGCATCTCCCCCCCCATCTCAGCCAGGTGAAGTATGCATCCCCCCCATCTCAGCCAGGTGAAGTATGCATCTCTCCCCCCCATCTCAGCCAGGTGAAGTATGCATCCCGTCCCCATTGCAGCCAGGTGAAGTATACATCTCTCCCCCAAATCATCTCCCCACATCACACTGCCATGAGCTTGACATGCAATTTACAGAGTAGCCAGGATCGTTGCCCTGCGTGTCGCTCCATGTAGCATGGTATCATGGAGTTCCGCATGACCATTGAATCATGGGTTGATCCGAGAAATCGGGCACAACAATGTGTGATGATCTTGTTTGAGTCACATACCATTTGCACGTTGATGGAGTGGTATAACTTACGGTTGCGGTACACTACCTCCATGGCATGTGGGACCACCAATTCAACATGGGTGCAGTCGATGGCACCAATGCAACCTGGGAAGCCTGCCAGTGAATGAAAGCCAACTTTGGTGTTGGAGATCTCTTGGGCAGTCCGTGGTAGGAATATGTGGTCGCCTGTGTGCTTCAGGAGGGCATTGAGCACTTGGTTCAACGTCCGTGAGAATAATGGTTGTGATATGCCATGTATCTGCCCTACTGTGTGCTGGTAGGTGCCTGTGGCCAGGTAGTGGAGCACAGTTACCACCTTCAGTAGAGGGGGGATGGGAGTACGGATGTCTATGAGGCTCACTCATAGAATCATGTTGTGAATCATGTCCGCAATGGTGGTGATGCTCAGGGGTTAGGTTGAATGGAATGGCTAGAATCCTGGGGATTGCTGGCTGCCTCTGTGGTATGACTCGGTGCACTGGTGGGGCTTGCTGGGCCTGTCTTGCCATCCTCCTCCCCCTGCGTCTCCTCTGTGCTGCCTGTTGTTGTTGGTGCTGCAATGCAATCATGTCCTTCAGCCCATTTAATGCGGCAAGTATTGGAACCATCTTGGTGTGGGAAGGGGTGTGGGAATGGGTGTGGTGTGCTCCTTTTGTGCTGCTCCAGTCTCCATTGCCTTCACCTGTGCTGTTGTGGCCACCTGTGGCAGGTGGGGACACTATTCAGCTCTCTTGACGGGTGGTCCGCGATGCTGGTATTTCCTCCATGCCTGTATGGGCTTCTCTGGCCAATACTATGCAGCTATTTGCATGGCTTGTAATGGCGTGCTATTAGCGCCATTCTGCTATTTCCGACCTGAGGGGTCGTGCGCCCACGGACTGGCTGCTATTAGAGGCACCGTTCTTAGCGGTGCAGCTAATAGCGGCCAGTCTGGGTCGTGATTAGCTAGGGCTTTTAGCGATACCGGTAATCCCTTACCGGTATCATTATTCCCTTACTGCCTAATGTGTAATGAGGCCCACTGTGTATGCTGGGTGGGGAGAGGTGGGGTGACTGCAGGGGGCCTGTTGCGGTAGATGTTCCGGGTGTCGGACTATGTGCATCGACATCTGACACGGGTGCCATGGCAGCTGCTTCTCTGATAATACTCCTGTGTGGTGGTGGCTGATGTGGGTGCTGTGGTGGTGGCCCTTTTGCACATTGGTGCTGCAGCTTCGTGGTTTGTGTTGGGCTTGTGAGGTAGTCCTGGTTTCACTCTTCCCCTTGATGTTGAGGGCCTGTTTGCTCCCTCCGTGCCCCTGGACTTCTTCACTGGTGTCGCGGGCTGCTCCGTGGGGTCCTGATCATCACTGTCAGATTGTGCCTGTGGGGGACCAAGAGAGGGACAGCATCAGTGATGGGTATACGTGCATCAGGCATGCATTGGGGTAGCTGCAGTACTATGGAATGGCAGCTATAGAACCGTTACTAGAGGCCACCGCTGATAGCAGTCGCCGCTAATGCCGGTACCATGGATGGCGGTGGTGCTATTTGCGCATCCGTCAATGCCGCTAAGGGCGATTTTTGGGTCTTTAGCGGCATGGCGGTAAGGTCACTACCGGCATGGCGCAAAGCTCATGCCTGCAAACTCATAATAGCCCTCTAATAGTGGGCTCTTTGCTACACGGACACAGTATATACAACACATCATTCTGCAAAGGGAAGCAAATTTGAAGTGCTTTTGAAGCGGAAATGAAGGAGCATGAGAAACACTGCCCTCTACCCTAGAGGTAACACATGTGCAACATCTTCCCCTGTCCACCTGCCCCCCCATATTAGTGTTTGATGCCTCTTCCCTCTTTTCCCTACCCACCTTTCATTCTAAGGTCTCCTGCCAAAAAAATAAATACATCAAAAAACAACATAAGAAATGTTCCTTTAGGAGCCACCTTTCACAGTTAAAAAATAGAACTACAAAAAACATAGACTCCATCTACTTTATATTTCTCAGTAAAGTACAAAGGGGGTCATTACGAGGTTGGAGTAAGTAACTGTCCTTACCGGCATGGAGCAAATACTGTGTCCGTGTAGCAAAGCCACTGTCTCCATGGAAAGGGACTCATGTGACCACCTTTGTACTTTGAACAATTAGGTAGAAATAGCATAGCTCTGCAGATGGAGAAAAAAAAAAGTCTGTTCATCCCTTTGTAACCACCGTCTTGGGCAGACTGGGTGTACTGTTTGGAGTCCCACTCCACGGATGTTCACTGTACGCTGATGAAAACCTCTACCCCTCTCAGATTAGATTAGGACATTTAAAGCTCCTCTCTTCTACTAACCACATGGACCCCATGTAGTAAAGCTCTTCATATCCCACACTGTTGCCAGTCTCCATTGAGCATTTTTGTCTGCTGCATCACATTTTGCAAACTCAAACCTTCTCAATGCCACAGTTGTTTATAACATATAACAAATCTCCTGTTGCAGTATTACCTTTCATCTAAAAAAAACTATTAACAGATGTCAATATTGAACCGACATTTTAGAACTACTACTTTTCAGATCCTGCATGTGTAAAAATCTGAGTCTTCCAAAAAATTCCAAAAGAAACAATGCAGAGGCACAGGGAAGTGGACAGCGATACATCTCTGAAACGCTTTAGAAGAAATCCCTGCAAGAACTAACGCCAGCAGAATGGTAACTGCGTTTCTACTGGATTTATTCCATGCCTCACAGATGCTCATTATGTAGCCTTTTTATACAGTAAATTAAAACCAGAGATATGCTGGCCCTGTGTGGCACGCATTCACAAGCAGAGTGTGAACAGTTGAACATAATTCTCCTTCGCAAATGTTCACACAGATTTAAATAATACTCTTTTTCATAACAATTATTTCTCGGTAATTGTTTTCGGACCTAAAATGCTTGAGAAGAAGTTAATGACAGACGGTCTAGCGTTATTGGGATGCCACGCTATGCAAAGCCATGCAAACAACTATGAATGGGTCTAAACATGAGCATGTTCGCCCAACTCTCAAACTAGCAACATACTGAATTCTCTCAAATTAAGAGATGGCCTTTTCAAACTAGTTCGCAATAATTAACAGTATGTTGCTTTCTGTCTATTCAAATACGCTACTGGTAATTACGTTGGACAATATTCCACTGCCTTGTTTTGATGCAGTGAGGCCGCTACTCATCCTTTCTCACAATGGCCCTCATTCCGAGTATGGGGGTAGTCATGGCGCTATTTGCGCCATGACTGCCTCCTATACCGGTACCGACTTTGGTTAAATGGGGACTTACTGGTCCATTCCGACCTTGGAGGGACCGGTAAATCCCCATTTACCAAACCATTCCCCATTCACATTTGAGCCCCCATAGGGTTCAATGGGAATAGGAAGGGTGCAAATAACGGGCCGGCGTATGCCAAGCCCGTTATTTGCGCCCGGGTCCCTTAACGGGTCCCATCCTTAACACCTGGTCAGACCAGGCATTAAGGAAGGGACCCGCTAAGGGACCTCATAGTAGGGCGGTAAGGGATTACTGGCACCGGTCTCCTTACCGGTGCTCGGTATGCCTTACCGCCCTACTCGGAATGAGGGCCAATGTTTGTTAAGTAGTAGAAGACATAGCTGAAATGAGGGGTCAGTGTTTTCTTTACTGTTATTATTATTATTATTATGTATTGGGTCTTTAGCAGTTTAACGAAAAAGTAAACTTGTACAGCAATCACATTCAGAATAAACACATACAAAACTAAACAGTAATTGCTATACTGTTAGAGAAAAAACACAGAAAGAAACACAAGGAAGGAAAGGAATATTAAGATCAGAGAGCCACCACAATCTCGCATTCTCTTCTACGAGAGTTCCCATGGCCAGTGAACCTCAGATAAAATTCGTCTGCAAGAATCACAGAAAAAGCCTGACCTTTTACGACCTACAGGTCATTTACGTCCCACGTCGTCCTCCAAGCGTTTTCCCCTTGCTATGCAATCGCATGTATTTCTGCAAATATCGTTTCCAAGATTTTACTTAGAGCCAAAAGTATGCTCTCCTTGGAGGTGTGTTGTAACCTCCTCCATGGAGACAGCGTCAAAATACGCGATATAGAGTAGGCATATGGGCCCAAGTGACTGACTCTGAAGTCCAGGAACGTAGGGCATTCTAGCTGCTTGCCCATAAGCTCAAAACCCATCCAAGTAGTTCTTTAGGATCCCAGATTGTAGGTCCAATCAGTTCCAATGTTTGGAGAGTGTTCAAATGGAATTTCAAATATAGATCCCTATATTTGGACGATGGAAATTTGAACAGATAAGATCTGGGAGATTCCTCAAAGGAAGTCAAAGTTAAATTATGTTTAAATAATTTTAATCTTTTCAGATCCTCAGTATTCATGACTGTGTTCCATCATCTTATCTTCTGTTTTTTAACATAATCAGAATCTGCCTTAGAATGTATTTCTGTCAGCTCTATTTTGCAAATGATCATGGAGATAGGATCCCAATGTGGGCGTTTCTGGGTCAATAATTGTACTCACTAGAGAGAACGTTTTATATGTTGGGCCCACCATGATGTTAGGCCCAATTCGAACATGATACTGCTTATTGGAACAGATTTAGGAAGGCCCAAGACTGTTTTCCATATTTTCCCTTCCAAATGATCAAGAAATGTCCTGTTCTTAAAAGGGATAAACTCACATCCATATAAAAGCATTGCTGTCACCTTCATTTTAAACAGATCAATTAAAGGAAAAAGGGAATATGTGCATAATTTCCTCTTCGTGACCTTAATTAATGAAATGCAAATACTTCATTTCGACTCCATTTTATCTTTTGAGATTTTAACTTTTTGGATTTTAAACTGATTTTTAGAGGCGTTTGGGAAACCCAAGTATATAATTTTAGCTTGAGATATAATTGGGTGATTTAATGTCCATACATATGATTTTTTTTTTGTTGGTGCAAAAGGTCATTATGTAAGATTTGTTTTGGATTAATTTGACAACGGCCCCACCCCTTTTCGAAAATCTGTTTGTTATGGGCTCAATAGGCTATTACTTTCATCCCAAACTGTTAGGTCCTTTAGAACCTATTTGGTAAAAGTGTGGCTGAAGAGTAAATTAGGGCAAATGGGCGGTAGTTTGATGGACTTGCGCGATCACCTGTTTTGAAGATAGGCACTAAAATGGATTTTTGATTCAGGATAACTCTTGCTATGAGCAAAAAAATTCTGAACAGAATATCGGATCATAATATGGGGTCATCTGCGAACAGTTAGTTGGTTGAATACTCCATCCGGACAACAAGCACTAGAATGATTTGCAATTGCCAGTTGAATATCAAGTTGGTCGAATTATAAGCTCCAAGGAACAGCCCTAGATCCAATTCTCACTAAATTCTCAGGAGGAGTAGTGGATGAATTAAATTCTTTAAGCAAATACTATTTCCAGACCCCTTCTGCAACACAGCAGGACTGCAAGCTACATTGAGACCTCTCTGTATCATTAAAAATACACCAAATAGATTTAGTGTTCATCTTAACGAGTTATTTGACAATGTTTCGATTTTTCTAGATGTACAATTGGAGTTTGTGAGATCTTAACCATCGACTGTAGGCCAGTTGTAATGTGTGTTCCCCCTTTTTAATAGCTGGTGCCAGATATCAGGGGTTTACCTGCATGTCTTATCTTGTTTATTTTTGTCATTCATTTCTTGATCAAAGGTATTCAAATGGGAGGGGACAAACGGGAGTGCACTAAGGGACTATTGCACCCTAGTCTGTGAAACAAGTGGGAAAAAGCCCTTGGAAGTGTAAGTACATGGTT
This sequence comes from Ambystoma mexicanum, assembly GCF_040938575.1. Taxonomy (NCBI): domain Eukaryota; kingdom Metazoa; phylum Chordata; class Amphibia; order Caudata; family Ambystomatidae; genus Ambystoma; species Ambystoma mexicanum. The sequence continues at coordinate 1,171,644,738 of NC_090931.1, forward strand.
ACTCGCAGTTGGCACTGATTGCCACCAATTATGAACTATATGTTTACAGGAGGGAATGCCACCACCGGGCACTCCCCCCCCCAAATGATCACAGGTTCTCCACATAGATGTGTGTATGTCTTCATGTCAGCCACATATTTTACTTCTTTAGAATGAGTCAACAAATGTTGGGAGAACACTTTTGTACATCATTACTACTAGCCCCAAGGACCCAGAAACCAATGACCACTGAGAAATCAACAGCAGAGTATATCGATGTACAATTGACCCTCCCAGTGTTTAATCTTACATCCACAGAACTAGCCCACAATGAGATATCACTCCTCGGTACGGGCATCTCTGTCCCTACAAGGACCACAGATTGGTACCAATTGGAACTAGAAATGCATAGGTTCTTCAGAAGCCTTCAGCTACAAATTCTTTTCCGGGATCAACAAAATAAAGAACCCATAGAAGATACCGGTCTTAGACCCAAATCCATTTTTACACCACAGGACAACCAAATCCCTAAGAAAATCCTGGCTTTTGAAAAATGTCTGCTACAGGACGTCCTTAAATTACAGAAAGATAATATCTCAGTATGTAACAACCTGACCAATGAAGAAAGGGTAGCCCTCACATCTTTGCCTACTAATAACAGGATCATAATAAAACCTGCCGATAAAGGAGTTGGAATAGTAGTCCTAGTGAATGACCGGTAACACAAAATGGTGACTGACCTCCTTGACAATACCAACTGCAAGAAACTTACCAAAGACCCCACGGGGGAGATATGGTATAGTCTGTCCAAAGCAACAAGCACGGGACACAACAATGAATGGATAACAAAGCAGGAGCATGCATTCCTTAACACCTCTGAAGGAAGAGCACCAACCATGTACGTCATTCCCAAAATACATAAGAACTCCACCCATCCACATTGCAGACCCATTATCTCAGGATGTGGTTCTGTCTTGGAACCAATGGGAACATTTCTGGGCTGTTTCTTCAAACCGCTCAGACAAATAACAGAAACATACCTGAGAGACACCATGGATGCCATTAAATGTTACAAAGGTATCATCATTGAACAACTCACTGAGCTATTGGTCACTAGGGACATTCAAGCATTGGACCCAAGCATACCACAACAGGATGCCATAGAATTTCTCAGGAAAGAACTCAACATCCAAAACATCCAAAATCAAGTCCTCACGGATTTCCTGACTGGCCTATTGACTATAGCCCTTACAAGGAACTGTTTTCATGTTTGATAAAAGTTCGTATTTACAAACCTGAGGCACAGCCATGGGTGCAGCATTTGCATCTTTCTTTGCTATATATATATATATATATGGCCCATGACGTGATTATCATCTTGCACAGAACCCCTGAGCATCTCGAGGATTTCCTTCAATTGCTCAATGCCAGGAACCCTAATATCCAGTTCACCATGCCCTGGAGCCATGAAAGAATACACTTTCTTGACCTGACCATATGGTCCATATGGACAAATCACAACACCATGCAGTGTACAGTGTTTAAGAAAAACACTGATCGAAACACACTACTGCACTACTCGAGCCACCACCCGACTACTCTGAGAAACAACCTACCCTATGGGCAGTGTCTACGGATACCGCGGAACTGCGCGGACATAGCTGATTACCAAGAACAAGCACTGAAACTGGATGAGAGGTTAAAAGCAAGGGAATACCCCAATCATGTCATCAGGAACACACATGAGCCTAATGCACTCCAAGAGAGTTCCTCTTGATACCCAAAACCATGAAAACGTGCAGAGGACAGACTTGTGTGTGCTCACACCTACAACCACCAAACCCCCAAGATTAAGTCTACGATCAGGACATTTTAGCCCCTGTTCCAGACCATACTTCAAATGAACCAGCTCCTCTTATGGCACTAAAAAGATCACAACATCTCAAAGAATATTTGACCAATTAATGCTTTTTCAGCCCCAACAGCAGAACTAACCCGTGGAACGTGAGACCATATGGCACATGTAATGTGTGCAGATTCACCAGTAACAGGCAACGCTATGACATAAAAGGTAAAACGTGGGTGTTAAAACACTTTTTGAACTGTAAAATGGTCAATCTACTGTGTCCAATGCCCATGCAGCAAGCGATACATTGACCAGACATGTAGACCAATCCACAAAAGGATTGTGGAACACTGGTCTAAGATTTGGCGCAAAACACTTACAGTGGTGGCTCATAAATAATAATAATTTAGAATTTATATAGCACTAGGAACCCTCAGGTATCTGAGTGTTGCTTATTATTACCCATGGTGTGTGGTGCTCATTTATTGACCTTGGAAGGATGAAAGGCTGAGTCTGGCCTTGCCGGGATTCGAACCTGCGTCAGCAGGCTCTGGACAGATGTCAAAGCAAGCACTGTACTCGCTTTGCTATCAAACCGGCATAGTAGTGATCACAAATACACCAAACATATATGCTTCACTGGACCACAAAGACGGCTGGTGGATTCACACCATGAATACACAAAAAGATGGCCTCAATGAGGCACTCATATACTGTAACCATCACTCAGTAGTGGATACTCCCCATTCCATCCTTCTGTTTAGATTGCCCCCAAACTGGGCACAGCCCCCCTTCACCCTCCCCTTCAGGTGTAGGTGCATTAGGAGGGCTTATGACATCCTCATATGAATAGCATGGGGCAGGCACCACATTATACCTACACAATAACACTTTTACCCTTCTGGGAGCAACATGGATTATGCTGTGGCGGCTCCATCTGAACCCTTATGATTGTTTCTCTATCTGCGCCCCTCATCCACTCCTGCCCATTTTGCAGGCAGACATCATCACACACATGGCAGGTATGGCCTATACATAGGGAATCTCACTATTATGGATCACACATCTACCTTGTTGAGAAGACACATTCCGGGCGTAGCGGTGGGACCCTGTGCACTGGCTCCCACCCCTGTCAGGTAGCTTCAGAGACTCCACATAATGCGAGGCAAGTGCAATCCCGGTACTTTCCTCCATGCACATTCAATTAGCATTCTCTAATTCTCTCTCTCCAGTCTGGATCCATTATTATGCCATAGATCCATGTATCATGCTATGCCTTCACACTTTTCGGGCCTCTTCTACTCTCCATAACATTTAGCACATTTAGACGGTCCCGTTGGTTGCCTAGCCACATCTACAGCTATCACATACTGCTGTTACTGCTTCCATGTTCATAGCGCCATTACATCAGGACACATATGCTCACGCACCCCACCTTTCAACAACGCAAGCCTCTCACAGGTTCCCGTCACCTAGCAATATCAGCAGCTATCACAAACTGCTGTCACAGCTCCCACGCTCACAGCGCCACTATGCCTGGATGCATACGCTCACACATTAGCTTCACCAATCAACACAGCCTGTTTTTCACAGGCCCCCATCACCTTGGCAACTGCAACCAAACAATATATTTCCATGCAAGCCTTGCCACCCTACAGCTCCCCCGCCGCCATTGTCCATAGACCCACGAGACACAGACTGAGACAAAGCTTTAATTTATGGCCAAGCGCACAGGGTAAGATTATTTTATACACCTGGATATTGCCAATCTGCTTTCGTCCAGAAATCTCCACTGCAGCGTGTGCTGCACCTGGCGGACATTCAATACATATTCCTTTCCTCGTATCCCTTGCCTCCTTGCAGGTTCCTCCTTTGGCTTCTCCATTAGATGGTTCACCCAGTCTATCCAACTAAAGCACTGGCCCACAGCCTGTATAGAACACAAAGCAAGAGACCTTTACACCCCAGCAAACAAGTAAGAGTCCTCCAATATCTCCACTTACTCAGCACAGGTAAGCATGAATTTTATGCATTACACAATGTCGATCTGAACACAGGATGCTTGACCTTCAGGGCACATAGACAACATTACAAAATAGCCCTATCAGATACACTCATACTGTAATTTTGCACCCTCTGCTCCTTCTATTTTCTCTCTCTCCTGTATACTAACAGGACCCTCCATAGTACAGTGCACCACCACCTGTCCAACACAGATTCCCATACAGGCCCATTCTAACACCTCTGCCTGCAACATGCGTAGAGGTTAGTACTTTCTCCATGCTGACTTACACTGAGTGCTCATTCCCCACCTAACTTCCCCTTTTGGCCTTACATTGTGTTTCCCTTAACTTAGCAAACATACATATTCTAGTTTATATTTGCATGCAGGGTCCCCCTCAAAGAAAATTATTTCGGTCCTGAAGAAGGCAATAGCTGAGCAAGAGACAATTGCTTAAAGGTCAAACCGGATAGAAGGACTAGCAGGCTGCCACCATTGCACAGTGACAGCGGCGCTTATTAAACTCCAGAGCAATGGAACTTGTTTTTTTTTTTACATAGACCTGCAATATGGTTTAATCTGCAAGAACCACTTCCTGCATAGTCTCAATTTTTGGAAAAATCACACTGGTACCTAATATACAGCGTGCTTACTACAATGTACTTTAGATTTGTTCATGAATTTATTTGTTCCACATTATTATTTGTCATTTCTGTGCTGTTATGTTTTATGTTTTACAGAAAGCACACGTGTAAAATACACAGAATAAATGTACATATAGGATATATACCTAAGTGCAGATGGTCATATATCTCGTCAGTAATAACAAATACTGGAGTGAATACCACCTCCAAGCACTTCCCCCCAATGATCACAGGTACTCTGCATACATGTGTTTATGTGTTCTTGTCGCCTACATGTGTTACTTGCTTAGAATATGTCAACAAATGTTCGGAGCCCCATTTTCCAGAGCTTCTTATTACTATCTGTCACAATTAAATGTATAGGACCACTAGTTTTAACTATGTTTCTGAAATCCAAGTCTAGTATAAGATGTAACTTCCAATGGTCACTCTGAGGAGTCTGAATGATGTCAAAAGAATGAACATTTTCTACACTGATGTTTCTGACAAACAGATAATTGATTGTCTAGGTCTGCCGCATGTTCGACCAAGTCGGCACCTTAGACCATTTACCATCAAGCATGAAATTGGTTTGCAAGAGCCCCCATCTTAAGAAAAGGGAGGACCATGCCCTACCATGTGTAACCCTTTTCCCAGAGCTGGGCCGTCAGAGAACTGAAGTAGTGGACCCTTCCTCAAACAAATAACTCAAATTGCATTCACATTTGAAATCACTCCCTACAACATTGCAACAATTGGGCTTGTTGGATAACTGTTATTCATTCTTATCAGAACATTTTCAACTTAATTGAGTACATCTTCTATCTCTACTTAAATGGAGTTGAAATAAATGTTCACTATTAGCATATGTAGGGTGATCATAACTCTTTCTTCAACTGTTTCCGTAGCCAACATAACTTCTGATGAGCAATTCAAGTTCTTTAGAGTACACTTATGGGCATTTCTTATAGCTGTTAACAATCCTCCCCTAGGCCTTCCCCGGGTGCATTTTATGGCTGACTTACAGTTCAAAACAAACCCATCAATTACAGGTAAACCAGAGAGCCAGGTTTCTTGTTGTAAAATGATGTCAAATGTACATAACCCACACGCTTCATCTCCTTGCATGAATGAGTTATATCCCTGGCTATTCCAACTAAGTAAGGAACAGCTAGAATCTTGGTGGAGTGAGCAGGGGATGGCAGAGTTTTGCAAGCCATTCACAAACTGGTGTAGGTTTGTCTCTGAAGGTATGCCATTGATGGTCATGCTCAAAGGGACATGTCATTGTCAAGTTCTTTCTGGGGAGTTCCATTATGTCTTCTGCAGTGTCAAGATAGTAACTTTCAAAGTCATTCAACAAAATGTCTTATTGATGGTGAGTAGCTACGTTTTCTACAAGTTTTGATGTAAAATGGGCAGCAGATGTTCCCTTACCGTTTGTCAAATATATGGACCAACTGTATGTCTGATGTTGAAATTGAAATTTGATCTGGTACAGTAGAACATAAGGACAAAATTCTGGATCTGTTTAGTGGAACAGAATGGGCAGCAGATGTTCCCTTACCGTTTGTCAAATATATGGACCAACTGTATGTCTGATGTTGAAATTGAAATTTGATCTGGTACAGTAGAACATAAGGACAAAATTCTGGATCTGTTTAGTGGAACAGAATGCTCTTCATCTTCATCTTCATCCAATACTGATTCAAAGAAAATGGGTTTAATAAGACACACACAAAACTTCTTTAGGTCTGTTGTCTCTGACTTCGATGTCCAAGGTAAGCAACCTCTCCTTTGATTGAGGTTGTGTCCAACTTTCTTTGAGGGTAGCTTTATTCACCCTTGAGCCAGTACCTACAGTGTGTGCCACAGATACAGAGTTCTCAACAATGGCCCTGTGATGTAACAGGGTTGCTCTATCGGACCACTTATGTGCATACCATTTACTCCCACTAGCTCATGATTAGAAATTGTTGTGCATCCTTTATTTATTTCTCCCTAATCACTTTGTTCCAGGCAGCTTCCTTGACATTCGTCAGTGCCAGAGTTGTTTCAAGTTCAGATGAATTAATGGCCATTTATTTAGGTCTGTTGGATGTTTGTTTTTTTAGTGGCCTGCAAAAGGTTTTTTAGGAATTTTCTGGAGCCGTCACTCTTCGGCTGGGTAGAGCCCCTGATGTTTTTGTGTTACCCCCAGAAGAAAGATCATCTTGAGTAGTAGTAGGAGGTACCACCAATGTTGCACTTGTAACTTTATGAGAGGAAGGTGCGGGTGGACCCTGATTTACGTAGATGGAAGACATGGCCACACTTCCCGACCCCCCAGGGCGTTTGCTCAAATTAAAGCAGGGATTCAATGCTTGATCATGTGAGGTATAGTTGTGCGCACTGCTGTAATTCAGTTCCTCAAAAAGGCAGGTTGAAATACTTAGCCTGTCATTTACAAGATCACATGTATTTAATTCCCTTTCCAAGGACAAACCTTCCGTTGCTGGTGAAATACTCAGTATGTGTTCTGTGTCACACAGAACTGGGCCTGAAATGTCACACATAGTGTCCTCAATTTCTGGAGCTTTCTTCGTTAAGTCATCCAACGTAGGTTTGATGATTTCAACTGAACTGACAGCATTTTCTGAAGAATGTAATTTTGTTCAAGTTGCCCTCCATTGCAATTGTGCTTGACTGTGGAACACTCTTCATAGAGTCTGACATTAGCAGAGTAGACCCTTCACTCCGTAAGGTGCCCATTCATTGGACTTGTGTGAGCTGAAAACCTATCAGGTAACCTTGCTCTGCTGCTGGTAATGCAAAAGGATGCAGAAAACAACAAAGGCCAATGAGAGCACACTGAAGGAGTTGGAGACCTGGCCTCTCCCTAGCAGACACTTTCAGCCAGCAGGCACTACCCGCATTATCTTCAAATAGTTTATCAGATAGTCAGCAGAGAGGCAGGCAATACTCATAGACAAAAACAAGAGAGAGGATAGGTGAGATTAAGGCCAGCGGCTCCATGATATGTTAGTTTTAGTTCTCAAATGGATATAAGAGAGGTCATAGAATACAGCAGATTTATGGTGACCATGAAAGCAGCCCAACTGCTGACAGCCGACTTCAGCACTTTGCATCCACTTTGTGGCCGCTTCGTGGACACTACAAGATTATGAAAGCAAGAGCTAGCAATAGGGAGGAGCCACAAAACACATTTCAGATGTGTAGAAACAGAAACACAGGCAGCCACAACCTTTCCCTCCCACCGACTTCACAATTTTGCATGTACTTTGCGAGCCATTCACAGACACCGCAAGATTATGAGAGTAAGAGCTAGCCGTAGGGAAGAGCCACAAAACGAAGTACAGGCATATAGAAACAGAAGCACAGCCAGCCACAACCTTTCTCTCCCGCTGATCGCACCACTTTGCATCCACTTCGCGGCTTCTTCACAGACAATGCAAGATTATGAAAGCAAGAGCTAGCAGTAGGAAGGAGTCACAAAACAAAGTTCAGACATGTAGAAACAGAAGCACAGGCAGCCACAACCTTTCTCTCCTCCCGACCACAACACTTTGTTTTCTTTACAATGTTATCTGTGAAGTATGAATGAAAGCAGTTGGGGTTTTGTAGTGCCAACCTTCTTTGTTCCTGGTTTTTTCTTTGTGAGGAAACACTTTCCTGATCATCTGTGAAGTGGTTACCCGATTAACTGAGTTTAGATTATGTCATAAATGATTCATATGTACGTATATTTCTTTTTTACAGTGCATGCCATAATTCCACTTGTGGAACAGGGACGTGTTTAACCAAACTCGTGGCTAATTTGGAAGCCTTGATGGAGCAGTGGTACAAGTTTTGATGCAAAATCAGTTGGTTTGTCAAGGATGAAGGCAGGCCGTTCAAGGGTTATTAAGTGTGGATGATGACATACAAGATCTTCATCCGACCATACATCAATAACTTCTATCAATAACTATTATTGCTATTGCCACTTGCCTTGTAGTGTGGGGCATGAACAAGATGGTGACAACTTACTTGGTCCAGATCAAATAAAGCATTGTAATTACTGGCAATTTTCCGAGATTCAAAAGCAATATTGCCACAAGGAACATCAATTTTGAACTGGCATTTTCGCTGAACTACTTTCACTGTTGTAAGGATCTAGAATAAGCTCATGGCTAAGTATACTTATGGTGTGAGGAAGGGAGCAAGACGCAGATTAGGCAAAATACATTGACTAAAGAGAATAAGAAAACAATGCAAAGTTTGGAGGTTATTAAAAGAGAATGTTTTGAGAATTACTACACAATACTATAAGGCAGACAGTTTGTTTTGTCAGAGCGGGGGGGGGGCAATACAACAGGTCTGCGGTGGACCAGTGGGAAAAGGGGTCAGATTATCCTTAGCCTTGTAATATTCGAGATCAATTAAGAGTTGAATTGCCAGTATATATCATTCAAGATAAGAACCAGTGGAAGAAGCATGGAAGGAGTATACATACACATGACAATGCAATACAGGGGTTAAGTGCAATGTTGTTGTTCAAGTGCAGAATACTTCAGATTTCTTTTCTCTGAACTACCCAAACCAAAGTTCTAATCCACAATTAAAAGTCCATGGATACACACCAGAATTTGGATGAGGTGGCAAGTTCAGGAGTGAAAGGATTTTTCAACAGATATGTATTCAGCATTTTCATGAAGATCAAGTGATTATCAACTGTCCTCAAGTTGGTAAAAAGTGTGTTTCCTAAAGCTTCTCCAGCAGTGGTCATGGATCTCACACAAATTGTCTATTGTCTGGAAGGGGATCAAGTGAGCGTGAAGAAACTGCAGTGCATTTAGATCAGCAGACTTTTTAGAAGTAATTACAAGTAGGACATTTATAATAATGATTGGATACAGATGCAACACACTTGGAATTATTTCATTATGGTTTTCAGACAGCTTTTGCAGTCATGCACAAACACCAGAATATGTTTGTTTTGTTCTTGATCGTAAGTCTAACAGTTGTCATTCTGTTGCTTATGACTTAAAATATGTGACTACGTTTTGCCATTATTTTCTCGAATTGTTGGCTATGTGTGTGGAACATGTCACCATGTACATTTTGGTGAAGTATTTATGCCATTATGACTGAACTTAATTGATTTTTTTTCATCCTTCATGGTTTTGGATTCAGGAATTATGAATTGCCTTTACCCAGTGGCTCGACAAAATAAAGCATATGTTCTGAAATATAATTTTCTTGCAGTAAACTGTTGGCCAAAGGAGTTATTGGTTTTCCTTCTCTGCCCATTTTTTACAAATGGTGCGCTCAATGCCTAAAACATCTGACATCTTTCTCTCAGGTGTCTTTAACCTTTCACCTCACACCAATTCTCAGAAATCTGAACTTCAGTCTGTTCTTAGTGACCATACTCTCCATTCTATCCACAACCTACCTACCCTCACCGGGTGTAACTCTTTGGATCTCTTATTCATCTCCACACCACACAGCCATTAATCCTACTGTCACACCATTCCTATCTGATCACTCCACGGTTTCCATAATAATTTTGTTTCCACCCTTTGCCCTCTCCTCACCACTTGCCTCACCTATTACTAAAACAGAATTTAAACCTTCTGCCATAACTCCCTTTCTCTCAACCTAGAGTTCCTGCTCTCCTCCTTCAGACCTGATGCCTCTTCCACAAACACTGCCTTCTCCAGCTTCCATTCAGTATTGTTTGACGTATTCTCCTCACACTTCCACTGCTAACTATCAGCACTAAGTCTCAGTACCCTCAACCTTGGGACACCCCATTCATATGTTGTCTCCGCACAGACAAACATCGGTTGCTGTGCAAATGGAGGTGTACACATTCACATAGGGACCTGAAAGTCTACCTCTCTGCCCTGAACTCTCCCAGGTCCTCGCTTGGTAGAGAGAAAACAGATTTGTATTGCACCCTCATTGACTCTAACTCCATCCTTGCTGGCTGCAGGCACCCTAAACTCACTTCTCACTCCTCCAAAACCTAGAACTATCAACTCCGATCTCACATCTAATGACCTAGCTGATTACCTTGCTGCAAACATTTCCTAAATTAGAGACTCTCTCCTGACCTTTCTCACATAACCTTCTCATACAGTCTACACTCCCCTACTCTATCATCATTCTCTGCTTCAGTCACCCACTTCAGTCACAATCTCTGCTGATGAAGGATAACCCCTCGTGTTTCCCATCAGACCCTCATTCTCTTCAGCTGGTCAGGCCTGTTACTCATTTAGTGGCCTTTCAACATGCCAAACTCATAAACCTGTCCTTAGACTTTACTTGTGTTCCCTCTATTTTTAAAATGGCTACAGTCACCCCTCTCCTAAAATAGGAAGGCACTGACCCAAATCTATCTGCTAACGTGCACCCTGTGTGTTATTTCTGCACTACTCAAAAGTGCTTGAAAGTGTTGTATTCAATCTGCTCTGATAAGCACTCCAACCTATCCTCTATCCTAATTCTCACTGATCTGTCCACCGCCTTTGACACTGTTGATCACTCTAATCTTTTTAATACTATCTTTATTCATGGGATTCATGATCAAGCCAATGCCTGGATTGAATCCTACCTGGCACTTTGGCAATTCTCTATCTCCTAGAGCACAAACACCTCTCAATACACTCCTCCAACTGTTGGTGTTCTACAGGGTTATGTCTTGTGTCCTCGCTTCGTTACACAATACACCTCTGCTCTTGGGGCTCTAATCTCCTCCATTGCATTCTCGTACTAATTCTTCACAGACAACTCCCAAATCCTCTTTCCATTTCCTGACCTTTCCTCTGATCTCTCTTTCAAAATGTCAAACTGCCTCTTTGCTATTATCGATTTGAAGGGCTTCACCCGCTCCGATGTTAAATCAAACAAAACTGAGGTGTTCCTTCTTCCCTGCCAAATATGTACTCTCATTTCTTCCCCTGTCTATCCAATTCTGACCTGACTCTCTCCCCTACTCTTCTTCAGCTAGAAACCTCAGTTTCATCTATGACCCTTCTCACAGTTTCTATGAATTTAACTCTAAAACTGCAATGGTGGCTCTCCTCAACCTCAAAATGTTTTAGTAAAATCAGTTAACTCCTTCCTTTCAACACCACCAAGCATCTCTTAACCACTATTGTATTCTCTAAACAGGACTACTTTGCCAGTCTTCTCTTTGGTCTCCCCAGCTATGCTTTCCGTCCTCACAACATGATCATTAACTTTGAAAAATAGGGCCAGATTTAAATATTTGCCCCTGGTTTAAAAATCTATCCATCGACAGACACCAACATATATATTCTCATCTATCCTCATCTAGCCAACTCTGCAAGGCTAGTCGTAATCTCTGCTCTGTCTCCTTGACTACTCTAGTGACACCTCATCCTCCCTCTGCTTCCTCACGCTTTCACTCTTTCTCTCTTCCCAATCTAGTTGCATGGAATTCTCTTCGATTGGAGATCCAAAAAATGGTCCAAACCGATTTGTTTCAAATCAAATTAAAAGACTACCTCTTCACCTCTGAGTTACCCTCTTAACCTACCTCTCATCTACATTCAAGCTACTGCCTCCACTCTAGAACTTCATCGCTCATGGTCACATACCTAACACAGATGACTGTAACGTCTGCCTGTTCTTAAAAATATTTAACGTTGGTTGTCCTTAATCCATGTATGTCCACCCATGTACTGTCCCCTGAGACTATTCCATTTACTGCCCTGCACAACCTGGCCAGAATGTCATTTGACTCATCCCATTGTAAGAAGCACTCTGCTTCTGGTCAAATCTGATTTCTCATCTATTATAGGTTCTTATGTGATCAAAAGAGCGTAGTTCCTGTATAAATACATAAATAAATCACTTAACATAAAATATTCCTTGGATAAATGTAACAATCAAATATCACAAGCTGACATATGCCTCCTTGAGAATAAATTGAAAATGCAAACAAACTGGACACAAAGTGAACACCAGACTCTGTAAATTGTCCCTCATGTAGAAGTAGCAGACATTGTGGGCTTTGTTGTGCAATTATATTGTATGTTGTGTTGTACTGACTACTTTGAAGCAACATGGTACTCCTGTCACAGTCTGTTCCCTGCTCACCCTCCTCTACACATTTCACCATGTCCTTTCTCTTCTTTAAGTGATAAAAACGTGGTTGGCTCTAGGTGTGGAAGCAACCGTGCTAAGCTCATTTGTCTCTGGAGCATACTAGTAGGATTCATATGTCGCAAGATCACAGGAGCTGTAGGGGTTTAGCCAGCACCCCAATTGTTGAGTAGGAAGGGAGAGTGTTCTCATGGCTATCTTGCTTGGTGGTTACAAGAAAAGGTTCTAACACAATGGTTATTGCGATACAACCAGGGGACATAATTGCCACAAATGTACTCGATGAATACCAACGGAATGTAGAACAACCCTTCACTAGCACAAATAAAAGCGAAAATTGTATCGCAATAACCACTGTGTTAGAACCTTTTCTTGTAACCACCAAATCAAGATAGCCAGGAAAACACTCTCCCTTTCTACTCTTCTTTAAGTGGCTTCTCTGAAATGTATCCAACAATTTGGGAAAGCTGGTTCCATTTATAACAAGCCAGGTACATTTGGCATCAGCACAATTTGCCAATACACCCTTGATGATAAAGAGGATATTTGAGGGTATGATTTCTTATCCCCATGTACATAAACCGTTCCAGTTCTACACCTATTCTGTTGTATTTATTGACTGGGACGATGGCCTTTGTTTTGCTCCTGAAATCTTTAATGGTAGCAGTGCTTTTGTCATGCATCGCAATGTCCATTGAATCAATTTCTAGGATTTAGCTGGATCCAAAGTTCAAGATATACATATTTGTAGCATGGCCAATGTTCTTTCTCTTGTTTTTACAACAAGGCTGCCGAAGAGCATCTCTAACCCATCAGATGTGATGATAACCCATAGTGTTCCAATGCCATGAGCACTTATTTTTTCAGAGAGATTTTATGGATTCATCAAATTGATCTCTAATGTGTCCTTGGGTTGCGTTAGAGGTCCAATGGATGTTGCAGTTTACGTCCTACTGTGCAATCTCTCTGTTGGTTTCTTAGTCATTGGGCTACACTTTAAGGAACATCTGGAAGTTTGATCTTATTAGGGCAGTTTGAGTTGATGTGGTAAATTCCTGTCTACTGGTATGCAGTGGCAATGTTTATGACTTTTCCAACGTTGTCCGAGACATTTGCTTAACCCCTTTCTGGATCTGACTGGCAAGTATTCAATGATTGTTTTTCTAATAATTAGTTGTCAAACATGTTGCTAGCATCAGAGCTGGAAAGCTATTTCCTCTTCAAGGATTGTACCTGGTAGTACAGGAACAACAGAAGAGTTTAATGGACTTCAAGATATTCTGAATTCTATGTTATTATGATGCTTTATTCTGCCACAATATGATCTTTTCTACCTCTGCACATGCTGTCTTCACTGTTAGATTAGCATATTAAGTTGCCAGTTATAACAATCTCATTGTACATTTGCAATATTTTGACTTCCTCCAACTGTCTGTACATATGGCTACCCTGCCATACTTTGCAATGAAAGCTGTGCGGTCTTCACCTTTTCTGGTAACTTTGTAAAATGGAAGCTGGTACATTTGGTTGGACCTGAAATGAAGAAGTAACTTCCCTCAGTTGGGTAAGGGCTAACATATGGCCTTCTTGATGAACGACTTGACTTTAACCTTGGGCTGGCCTTTAAGACACCAAACTACTGTATCTGTCCTTCAGCCAAGGTTAATAGCTTCACCTATGGGAAAATGAATGTTACAGAGATCAGTCTGTAGGCTAGTAAAAGAAGGGGGTGCCATTTTAGAGTTTGACTTGTTCTGGTAGATTTCTGTGGGTTCCAATACTACTAGTTTGTTTTATTTGATTGTGATTGTTGGTAGGCTCCTTATCTTGAAGGACATGGCATTTCCACTTAGTAATGATCATTCACTTCTTGTCCATTTTTAACCACTTTGATGGAGAAATATATTAATCCTTAAATAAAATGTGATCTCTTCATGTGACCTTACTGTTCACATCATACATTTGCATGATGGATCTCACATCATACATTTGCATGATGGTTCTTACACTAAGGATTACGTCTTATTGAACCAAATTCATTATTGAATTTAGCATTAGAAAGAGATGAATTGAACTACTATCACCATAAAGAAGGTGTCTTCATGTTGTTCAGGTGTCACATCTTCTATGCTCACTCAGGAACAGAAAGTTCTTGGACTTCAAATACCAGGATATTATTTCAGTACCAGAACATTGCAGCTCCTCTTACATTAGGAACCTAGCATGCAAGTCCCAGTTTCTCATATTAGCCTCTTGGTCAAATCTAATAACATTTTTGTCTTCAAGTTCTTAATCAACTCTCAGTTTGCTCTCTTGTTCAAAGTACACTTATACATCTGTTTCCATTTTCGGTGCTTCAAGTGTTTTCAGTTCAATTCCTCATTAGTTAGTTTTTTAATACTTTATTTCTGCGCATCATTCCATAAAAACAAGCATATACAATACTTATGTGATAAAAAATGTAAAAACGCTATGTAGAAATAAAAATAGTTATAGAAAAATGTCCATCAAGATACAAACATGTATCAAAAAAAGTTTGCAAATAAAATGATTCAATCGAAATCAAATACAAATAAGTCATTCCAAAAGTCTGGCACAGATATGTCCCACAAATTACAGTCATTACATAAAGAATCCCACTTACTTAGAAATTGCAGGGCAATACCATTTATTGGGCATGTTTAATTATTTTTCTGCATGCCCTATATACATAAAAACACCTGGAAGCACACCACCTAGTAGGAGCCAGACAATCAGGCTTCCGTCCTCAACACGGAACGGAGACAGCACTCATCGACCTCAAGACCCAAGTTGACGAGCGTAGAGACAACAGCAAAGCTGCCCTACTCCTCCTCCTAGACCTTTCGGCTGCATTTGACTTGGTCGATCATACTATTCTATGCAACCACCTTAACACAGCTGCACACTTCTCTGATAAAGCAATCACCTGGATTAGATCCTTCCTCAATGGTAGAACCATGAGGTTTTTTTCACCTACAGCAGCTGCTGACCCTATACCAATCACCTGTGGCATGCCGCAGGGTTCCTGAGTCTCGCCTACATTGCACAACATTTTTACCAAGCTCCTTTTCGATGATCTGGATCATCTCGGTATCACCTACACTAATTATGCAGATGATGCCCAGATCTTCCTCCCGCTTTCTTGGGATTATGAAATGAATTTGGCCTTGGTGAATAGAGTGTACATCATCATCCAGGCATGGATGGCCACACATGGACTATGCCTGAATGATGATAAAACCGAACTCATCATCCTGGGCACCACCTCTAGCCTAAAAAAAACTAGGACCTGACTATTCCTCATTTATAATTGATGGTAACAGCATCAAAGTAGGACACAAGGTAAAAATGCTGGGCTTTTACCTTGACTCAAACCTCTCATTTGCCAAACAGGTTAATTCTCTAGCATCCTCCACGGCCTACACGTGTAAAATTATCCTCAAAGCTAAGCAATTTCTCTCTGACACTAGCTACACTACCCTGGCTAGAGCCCTCATCTTGTCCCGCCTGGACTATTGCAACACCCTGTATCTAGGGTCTACCAAAGCCACTATTAGAAAAATCCAAACTTTACAAAATAATGCCCTTAGAGCAGCATTAGGCATTTCTAGAAGAGTCCACATCTCTGAATGTAAAATAACTGGCTCCCAACCAATGGCAAAATCCTCCTAAAAACTTTGTCACTCACCTACAAATCCCTTAACAACGCTGCACCTATTTACCTGGTCGACAGATTCCACAGACAGATCTCCCTGAGACCTTCTAGAACAGCTTATAAAGATTGCCTCTCTATTCCCAATTTCAATCGTTCAACAATCGGTGGCAACAGCTTCCCGGTGAAAGCAGCCAAACTGTGAAACTCCCTACCTCCCACACTGAGAACTGACCTTCCCTACCAAAATTTCAGGACCAACACTATCCTGTGGCTGAAAGCGAATGATAATTAAATCCAGCAAGCAGCCAGGATTCACTGTGAGGAGCCATAAACACCCTTCCACCCAATTGTACACCTGTGCACATTCACCCCACTATCACCTATACTTGTATATATTGCTGATGTAAGCAAGCTCTATGTATCATCTGTATTTTTGCTCTTGTACCATCCGCCTGTAATAGGATCTATCTGTATATACCCTTGTATTTAATACCTGTATATAAATGTTGATGCTGTTGTAACTAAGTTTCGCATATACATGTAACTGCTGCGCCGTGTTACCTTAGGGTATGTTGCACATTATAAATAACAAAACAAACAACAAACAAACACTGACAACCTCATCAACACCCATGACTTGGATGCCATCTTCATTATTAATACCTATGTGACATCCACCTCCACCCACATTCTAGATGTCTTCATCTCCAATGGCTACACAATTATACAATGAAAGAATTAAAACAAGATTGTCTGGGCCTCTCCATCATTCACAAAGCATAATGGTCATGCACCCACCTGGGCATCACCACCGTTGGCTTTTTCAAAAAAATATTATGCCACTTCCCACTCTCTTCAAAAGTCATAGTAACTTTTCAACTCATCTACAGAGCACTCAAGCACAACACCTCCATCATCAAGGACTTCACACATGTGGCACCACTATGTTTCTCCCAGAGGCCAACAACATCTTCCTCAGCGACCGAGCAACCAACTCAATGAAGGAAGATCTCCCCTGCCTAATTGACAAACTGAACCTCACACAGCACATAAAAGACCCATCTTACCGGAAAGGTAATATCCTCAACCTTATCATCACAGCCTTGACCAGCCTCTATCAAAGCTCTCCTATTCTACTTGACTGGTGAGACCATATGGCAATCCCCTTTGAGATTAGTCATACCACAACTCACAATAGACCTCTCCAAACTCAACTTCACATTGGCTGATCTAACAGTGACAAAGCATGACTGCAACTCACTTCTCCAAGAACTCAACTACACTATCACAAACAATATCAACTACCATGCCCTAGTCAAATGGCACACCCTCAAGCCTAAACCTTCCACACGCTGGTCCACTCAGGAAGGGAACCTCAACAAAAGAACCATCATAAAACAATATATGACTTGGCAAAGAAAACTGCAGCATTTCCGAACTCTATGTATGTGTTACATGCAGATGATTGATCAACACTGCCATGGCCAACTACTAACAAAACACCACAGCTAAGGTCAACAATGAAAGCAGAGTCCTCCTCAAATACATAAAACACTGCATCAACCTTCTGTGTAACCTACTCATAGCACGCTCCATCAAATAATCCACCCCATCAACTCTTCTTTGTCAACAATATAAACATGATCTGCCAACATACAGACACTAATGCCACAACTGACAGCAACAGTCAGCACACTAAACATCCCATCTTGCAAAACCATAACTAACTGGACAACAATCCCACTGTCATTTTAGCATCCCTCAAGGCCACATCATATACAGACGACATCCTCTGTACCGCCGTACTTAAGACCCTTTCATCTGAAGCACTCCTCCTTTAACTGACAATCATCAACAGCTCTAAGTAAAATTCCCCTTGAATCTCAAGACCAGAAACCTCCTCGCACTTCTTAAGAAATCAACGCTGGTCCCTGTTGATCTCAGTAACTACCATCCCATCACCAATATTCCCTTCATAGGTTACATCCTTGTGAAAGCAGTAGCCACGCAACTCCTTCAACACATTGAAGCCAATAACCTCCTGCAGTCCTACCAATCTGGGTTCTGACCCAGATGCGGCACAGAAATGGCTACCATCAAGGTGATGGATGATGCCTTTAAATTCCTCAATGATGGACACCCTTGCTTCCTAGCTGTTCTTAATCTCTGAGAAGCATTTTACACAGTAGACCAGCAGACAATCACCAACAATCTACAACTCTGCATGGGGATCAGCGAGATGGTCATCAGCTGGTTCAAATTCTATCTTGCTAACTGTCAACAGTTCTTACAAATGGATGATTCCTGTCCCCTGTGATCTTCAAACTTTATATGCAACCACTCGGAAACCTCCTATATGCACACAACATCCACACCCACCACACAGAGATCCCACACCAATCTACCCAAAGATATTCTGCATTGAAGACATCCACAGTCTGAAGGCCTGCCTCACATTGACCCAGTCCAGGATTTCTCATGCTTACCTGAAGCTCAACCCCTCCAAGACTGAATTCCTATTGCTGACAAACAAAACAGAAAACCCTGATATCCAGACCTTGATCTCTTCTATAAACCTTGAGGGGTTCACACCCCAGATGGCACCCTGTGCTAAATCCCTTCGGTCTAACATCAACAGACACCTCACATTCGAACAGCAATAGCAAGGAAGACACAAACAGATTGGTCCAAAATGTTCTCTCCCAGTTCTTCATCCCAGAAAACAACTTCAAATCTGCTGTCCAAGCCTTGGTTTTCTCCCAGCTGGATGGTGGGAATGCCATTTTAGAAGGTATTCCAGTGACTACCCACATTACCCTGACCCGCATTGAACTGCTCTGGCTGCTAGCATGCATCATCTTCAAGGCTGTCATCCTGAAGTCACCAAGCTACCTTACTGAGAAACTCAGCATCTCTTGAGACCTGCAATCCACCAGAAGTAATGAAATGTTTAGACTTGAACTCTGACGGTGCAGGGAGGAAAGAAGCCGAAGACAGGCCTTCCCTGTCTAGGCTCCAAGACTCTGGAACCTCCTCTCGTGAACATCAGACTTGCTCTATTGCTTCTACAGATCAGGAATGAGCCAGGACCTTCCTCTTCAAGGAATGGCTCCTCCCTATTACCCAGGCCCACACACAACCTGACACTGAGTGACCTGCTTCCCACACTGTCTCCTCCCCGTCTCACCCTTCCGTGGTAGCCCCCACTCCCTTTTTCTCTACTTCCATCCCTCTGTTCTTCATCCTATGATTGTAAAGTGTTCTGTTGCTAGGTTTCGCTCAAAAAAACCCCCAAAGAATAATATAATAATAATAACAATAATAATAATAATAACAATAATAATAATAATAATAATAATAATAATAATAATAATAATAATAATAATAATAATAATAATAATTCACTAACCTATGCTTTCCAATTGGAAACTGCTCCCCCAAAGGTTCAAAGTGCAGTGCTTCACAATGTAATTGTTATCTAAGGTAGCACTACAAACATTTTCCTCAAAGTTCCAGCTTAAGGCTTTTCTAAGTGTTACTGTTTTCAAAATGGGTTCTAGAAACCTTGCAGACTTTCATCACAATATGTTCTCTTTCTCAAGCACAGGCTGGAAGTTTGCCTACATCTTCCATAGTTCAGCACCTCTAGTTTACGCTCTTTTCAAATTGGCAGTAGGATTTTTTTCCTCCAATTTCAGGAGCCCTGCACTTGTGTTGCTGTTGTATTGCTTTTGGCACTAGAATTCAAACCCCATGGTTCAGAGCTTCTTTGATCTATAATTTTCTTAATGGGCACAAGGATGTTTACCGTCAAGTTCCAGAAAGCCGTGCTTTCAGTTTGTTTTACTTCTCAATGGAACATTTTGCCTCCAAATTCGAGATCATTATGATTACATTTGCTCTCCTTTTCAATTTGTGTTAGGAAATCTGCTTTCAAGTTTGGTTCTATGTGAACATGTCTCCAGGAGAATGTAGTCATGTGAAAATGTAATCAGCAAAAAGTCATTTTCAAAATCGGAGTTAATCAATACAAGGAACCCAAAGTGTGAAAATGTTGAAAGTAACAATGTTGACAAATAAGTGATTTAAAACACACAATAGTATGATGCTGCAACTCTAAATATGGCCCACACCTCTAACTAAACCTCCGCAATCACCAACTCCATTCCTAAACCTTCCCCAAACTCCTAATTATGTCCCTTTCCTACCCTTATCCTACTCTGAACTCTCACAGAACACAAACCCTGCAGCACTATAAAGTATTTTATTTGCATTATACTATATAGAAACTACACAGATAATGAACAGTGAACCAACTCCAACACCATCCACAGCTCACCAAAAATTGTATAGCCTTTGCTCTGATCCAAGCCCTTGCTCTAATACTGACTTTAGCCTTACCCTATCTGCTATCCTATGTCAACTTCACCAGCCTTCTCCAAAGTTCTTATCCCTTTCTTTAACACTTACCCAACTCATTACTTTATTAGCCCTAGCCGTATCATAGCCCCTACCCTAACGCTTACCCTTACACTTAATCTACAGTAACACTAACATCACCACAACATCTTTACTCTAAATCCTTTCCTTACCATAACCATAAACAAGGCAATCACAACCCCACTAACACCTCCTTAGCCATAACAATTACCCTAGCAGCACTACATTTTGGTATACTTTCCAGCTGCATTAATTGACTAATATTTCTTGGCAACTTTTTCACTGCAGAGGTATTTTCACCATGTCTTTTTCACTAAATACATTTGTGTTGGCTATGTTTTCACTAGGTAGACCACATTCTATATAGTTCAGCACTTATCTTAATGGAGTTCTCTCATTCTATTTGGCAGCAGGAACCCTGTCACCAAGTTTTGAAGTTCAGCACCATCGTGTAAAATCATCTTCTTCCCAGTTAAATTCTTCTTCCCTTTGACTGCAGGAACTTTGCCTCGAATATTCAGATTGCAGTGATTCCCAGTTCTATTTTTTTCACAGTTTGTTGTATGACCTTTGCCACCTCCAAGTACCAGCGTTCAACACTTTTCAGTTCATTTCTCCCCATCTGCACTAGGAGCTTTTCCAACCATTTCTAGATTTCTGTGATAATGGTGTCTAGTCTTTTCTCAGGTTTTGATAGTAATTCTTCCTCCAGGTTCCAGGGCTGAGCACTTGTCATTTCAATCTCCTTCTAAATTAGTGCTAGGAAATTTGCCTGCAAGTTTTAGAGTTTACCACATCACAATGTAATAATTCTTTCAGTTGGCACTAGAAGAAGTTCCTGTGTATTTTGCTATGCGTTGACTGCATGCACACATTCTATGGTTTGCTTTGTTGTATGCTATTTTAGAAGTCTAACTTTCAATACAATATCCATACGAATAGACTACTGAGTAATGTACCTATGCTAATTATGTTATTTTTTATTTGTTTGTCAGCTATGAATATGATTTCGTGTATAATTATGGAATGTTTACGACTGTTTAGAGATGTTTGAATGCACGTTCTTTGACATTGTATATTTTTGACCCTAGAGTTTGTTATGTATCTAATAATATATTAAAAGGCCACATGTATGTTTAACCCTGTATATTTGTCCGATGCAGTAGCTTCACCTGTTTTCACCGCTATAGTGAGCTGTTGCTTTAGTATAGGATATACAGTGGCCCAATCTGCATAGTTTTCCCGGTCACGGCTAGAGGGAGCTGTTGCCTAAGGAAATATATTAGGCCATCTGCTTTGGCCCTTGTGCACTGGCTTTCACACTAGTATAGATATAAAGCATGTCTAAATCTGCATTCTTACCATATGGAAAGATGTGGCTCCTGTATACAATAAGTCAGGAACAATGAGGAGCAGGGTCACTTTCAAGAGGTTCATGCTTTAGATAATGTATGTGTTTTGTTTTGTAACTAATAAAGTAATGTACTGTAATAGGATATTATGATAGACAGTGATTCTTAATTCACGTTTTTATTACAGAGAAATTGCTGCAAGGTTGTGTGAACCATGTTGAGCATTTTCTATGCTATCACACATATCCTCGATTATGGCTAATAAATTGTTTGCAAAGCTAAAAGCTTAATATTGTCTGTAGACTGTAGAAAATATGGATTCATGAATTCAATAAAATTGCATTATATTATCTATGTGGACAAGGACATTTTAACTAGAACTTTTCTGATTGTTTTACATAGAGCATTCGGTCACATGGGTGTGCACTGATATGCTCTTGCTGAGATTCTTGGTAGGCAATTTTTTCACAATGTACAAACTTCTCATTTGAAAAGAAATGCATTGCACCAGACCTTCTCCTGACCTTCATCATAATTGCAGCACCTAGAAACCTCCATTGCCCACCCCCCCATTTAGGAATTAATAGGGCTTGAAATGCTACCTATTTCACACTGAGTATGTTAGGGAAAGGGTAAAAACAACTTTATTTTTTTTTATTTTTTTAAAACCTTTATTTATATTTGCTCACAGGTTATGCACATACATTAGCAACTTTTGGTTATACAGGCATGCAGTATACACAATTCAGTTATTTTCTACATTCTGGTTTTCTAGATCGGTTAAGTCTGTCAAATATTGCTTATATATCGTGCCCATATGTTTCTGGGTCTACTGTGTGGCATGACCAAATCGATATACATTTCTTCGGTATCATTAATCCACACCATATCTCTGTTACAGTCTTCTATTGTAGGGGGTTGCACATTTTTCCATCTCATTAATATGGCCCTCTTGGCTATTAGTAGACTCAGGTTCAGAAGTTTTAATTACTTCAAATTGTATAAACCCACAAAGACATGTGGGTGTAGATCAGCTGCCTGGTTCCCAAAAGAATAGCTGTCTAAAGAGACTTTCCTGGAGAGTAGACTCCTATCTCAGATTGTCTCTGGACACTGGAAGTTCATACCACAGTACCTTATGGTAGAAGTAAACTCCATAAATGAATGAATGAAAATCATGCTCTTCACATAAGAAGTTGAAAATATTTAAAGGAAGTTATCAAAGGTTTTTGAAAACATATGTTAATTGAAACTTTTGTCGAATCAACAGGATTAAAACACTAAATTGGAGTAGTTGTTCAGCTAACTCTGCTTTCTTCCCTGACCTTGTGATTGTGAAGGAATGTACCTTAAATATGTGATCAGCAGTCCCATTTGTCAATAGCAATGCACATTTTGTTCTTCATGAATTGAACTTCCACCTAATCCTCTTGGTAAGATATTTCAACCCATATGTATAATGCACTTGTCAACACCGTTATAGTCACGCAGCACCTGACCTTATCCTAAAAGTGGCATATTATGCGCCTAGCAGGGATTTGCAAGACCTTAATCTGTGGAAAGAAAGGAGGGATTTGGGCAGGAGTTGATAGGAAAGAGAAATTAAAAGGAAGACTGTCCAAAATCAGAGAGGCAACACAATTGTGTATTTCTCAAATGCAATGAGTTATTGGTAAGGATGATTGCAAGACTCAGGCGATTACAGCTCAGTTTAAACTGTATTGTGATGGCAATATCTACAAGCAACAAAGCATGGTACTACATGGCTATGTGATGGGCTTGAGAGGTGGCAGGCAGGTCCTAGTATTGTGGAGTCTTTCACCAAATAAGCTTATAGGCAACACTCCCTCCATCAAGGGAGAGCACTGGGTGTGAAGTACATAGAAACATGAGTGGGGAAAACATGGGGTAAGTGGTAGGGGAGGGGAAGTAGAAACATGATGTACTTGTGCCAAGTGATATCAGGTTATGCAAGCTATGAGCTAGGCATAATTCACTGTACTGTTATACAATAACACTGATTGCGAAATAGCTCAAGCAAACAGCTATTCAAATAATCAAGACATTTACAGTCCAAAGTGGAAATGGTAGCGCCTCTTGCAGGATGAACTCCTGATGAACCCCATGCATTCAATACCTTTCAACTTAAAGGTAGGATTCTTCCATGTTGTGGGATAATGAGCTTTGCCATTCACCCATCACAACACTCTTAAACTATTTTTTTACAGGTAGGTCATAAATAAGAACATATATAAGTATCAAAATATAGCGATTTTCACTTATGTTGGCTGGGTTTTTCTGCCAAATGCTGCTGTTGCTATATCTTTCACTTTATCAAACCTTACCGACACTTGGAGGAATTTTGAGAGTAACCAACATACTAACTAATCCTCCCTATTCCTGCTCCCCTCCTACATAACTCACATATTATCTATGTGCCTATGGGCTAGCCACACTACATAAACACACACCAAATGTAACTAACATTTGCACGAAACAAACATCCCAGTCAATGTACCTACCCGACAGATAGAACAAACCATTCTATACAACCATAGAACCACCAGCCAAACTACACATAACATGAACTAAAACACACACCAACATAACTTTCTCCTGCATAAACTAACAATCACAACACTAGACCCTCCCCTTACGGATACAACAAACCAGTGTGCAAAATTATTCCACTTGCCAACAAGCACATGATACACACACCTCAACAAAACAATAGTACATAACCGAGGCACGGAGTCTCTCCCATACGTATACAATAAGCCTGGTTCCACAACCAAGTCACATGCAAGGCAACACACACAGGCACCAGTTTCTACTGGTTCTGCACCTAGCCTATCATTGTATCCTCACAAACACACCTGGCACTTCTTTTCTTGCAGAGCCACATGTGCGCCTGGAGACCGCCCCTTGGGTGGTAATAGTGGGCGATATAAATTAACATGACATAAGAACACAACATGATGTCATAAAAGTTTTTTAACAAATTATATATATATACCAATTAATGTAACTTTACAACCTAAACATAAGTGCATGATGGCCACTTAGAAAATTCACAACTTGTATTAAGTCAAGATTGTCTGATTACAATTACCCCACACAAATGCACAGGATAACCTGCCTGAAAATGTGGCCGGGTGCTACAATTGAAATTTGCAGTTTGGCACATCTGTCCTGAGCCATATTAACAATATGTAATTAAATGTTAAAGTCAGGTCAGGTTATGTTAACTTGTTTTCATATTTTGATAAGTTATTTTGGTGCAATTTAATTAAACCTCTTTTAGGGTTCATCTTACTCTGCTCCATCCACAATATAATGGAAAAACCTTTGGTTAGCTTTGTTTTAGTTACATTCAATTTACAATCAGATCAGCATGTCTAGCTGCAAACCTTTTGCGCGCACCACAATGAGCTACTTTATTTCAGTAACTCACCTATCCTTCAAGTTAGTGAAGCATTGTGTTCTTTCATGTTTTCTTAATTTAGAGGAATACAGTCATTATAACATAGGTCATTAAACAATTATACCATGGGCTCCAAACAGTCATTACACCAATAAGATTTGAAGCATGCCTACCTTGGTTCCTATTTTTTTTGGGTGGGGGGGACCGGATTCCCATTCCCAACACTGGTAATTGTTAGGTGATTGACATTTTTTGTGTACTGTAAAACAGATATATTTTAGTAGCGGTTTCCAGCAGTGTTTTTTGTGCCTAGTTACCTAGCACACACCTTGGATGTGGTTTGGCAGTCTGTTCTTTGTTGCTGCTAAGGAGGCAGAGCAGCAGCATTTCCTACACAAATACCAGCATTCAGCGCGGAGTGCGCGCATTGTGCAGCAGTGTTTTTTTGTGCCTAGTTACGTAGCACACACCTTGGACGTGGTTTGGCAGACTGTTCTTTGTTGCTGCTAAGGAGATGGAGCAGCAGAATTTCCTACACAAATGCCAGCATTCAGCGTGGAGTGCGTGCAGTGTGCAGCAGTGTGTTTGTGTTCACTGGTCGCTGGCCAGCAGTCGAGGTGGAGAAAGCACCGCCATGTGGAAGAACAGCAGATTTGACTGCAGCATTTCCAGGTTGCCACGATTAGCCTGTGACTAAGTGGCTCAAGCTTCACTGGGGGTTCTGCCCGCAAAGGTTAGTCTACCGAGTTTCGCGCCTGAGCCGAGCCGATGCACTTTTCATATTTCCACACTTCCTCTCCTTTTTGATTAAAATCGGATTTTGATTTGACATTGGGCTGTGGGGTTTGTAAACACTGTTTCTCTGAGACGGACTGTGTTTCTTTGATCGTTACAAATGTTGGGCATCAGTAGAAAGGCATGAAAGTGCCACTACTGGAGGACTGCAGACTTAGAGACCCGTGGGTCTGGTTCACTGGTCCTAAAAGTGACTTTTTCAGATGACATATACAACTATTCACGTGCAGCTGATCAAAGGATTAGAACATGTCATTTTGAGACCAGCAGCCCCAACACCACAATAAAGGGAGAAGAATCCCACAAATGAAGTTCTAAAAATAAAAAATAAAAAAAGTTGAGAGGAAAACAGACAGTTGTTATGACATCAAAAGACTTCTTGCACAGTGGAACTATGATGGATGAGCCACACGCACCGGAACAGGAGAGATCTTTCATTTCAACAACTCCAACGATATTACTGCCTTCTTTTAGGACTGGAGCAACTTAGGCCACCGGGGAAAGAGGTGATCATGTGTGCTCAGGTGCACGTGTCTGATTCCCTTCAAATACAGAATCAAAGCATGGTGAAGTCAAGTGGTCCGATGAACTTCCAGCCTTTTCTGCTAATGGAAACAGATTTCACACTTACTGCTACAAATACCAAGAAAAAAATCAAGGAACATTTTCCCAAAAGGAGAAATCGGAGTTTAGGGGACTTAAAGTCAGACTCACCGAATGACAGGAACACATCCTAGAGACTGGACTTGGATATAGACACAGACTCTAACATTAAGTCAAGGTACTTCCCTAAGGAATTTAACCTGTCACCGGTTCCACCAGATGAAAGGCAGAACATCTCACTAGAATATATTTCTATGGACTAATTGCAACCTGGCTTACAGGATCTAAGGCTACCTCGAGGGGAGCCGCAAGACAAAACTATCCCAGAAAGCAACTTTGGCTGCACTTAATTTCGTTTTAAACTCACTGGTCAACGTATTTGAGATATTGAAGGGGGAGACACAGATTCACTCAGGGATTCTCCTGGAAATGACCAGAGAAAAGGAACTATGTGAATCTTCAATGGTGGGCCTCAGGAACGCACCAAATATATCAATAATACTGACTTTTTCATCCTTGATGGAGGAAATGGCAAAACAAACCCTTGAAACAAATGTGTTAAGACAGATGATGCTGGAATTAAAATTGGGTGAACAGGAGACACAAGTCCTGGTTACAGAACTTTTAAATCTTGCTACGAGGAAAAACAAACCTAGCCAAGAAAGCGAATTGACAGGGAGGGAGGGGAAGTCAGTAAATAGCTTTCATGATACTCCTCTCTGATATTACACAAAAGTAGGGAGACCCCTTGTGAGCATGAGAGGTTGGGGTCAGAGTACAGTGATAAACAGAGTCCACGCTGCAAACAACTCAAAATGTTGTATGTTATTACAGTTACTAAAAAAATCATTTCATGCAAAAAAAGTAACCAGGAGTATCACAGGCATAGGTTCATATTTTATATGTGTGCAAAAAAAGGAAAACATTTTATACAGCGTGGACTCCTCTTAGTTTATCACTGTACTCTGACCGCAACCATGCATGTTCACAAGCAGTCTTCCTATGTTTATGTAATACGGTACTTAGCAACCAAGGTTGCTTAGGGTCTGCTATTTCTAATCTGTTGAACAAGGACACAGACCCAGGACTACGGTCCTGCTTTTTTCTACTACCTGGCAGACTTTAGGAATGATTATGATGTAATTGTGCCTGCATCTTCAGGGTATCATTAACTGTACCCTGGAGGACTTCACAACTAGTATTGCAAACAATCTATGTACACATTTTACAATTTTGGTTTTTTTTGCAATTTTTGTTTTTGGTTTTTTTGTGTCATTTCTGTTAATGTATTATATTAGATATATTTCTCAAATGATTAATGTTTTGAATCAATGACTGTCTCAAAACTTTGCAAATACGCTTTTTGTGGTGTATATGTATGTATACAATGTTTTCCTTTATTTGCACATATATAAAATATTAACCTATGTCTGAGATACTCCCTGTGACTTTTTTTGCACAAAATGAATTCTTTAAGTAACTGTAATAAAGTACAACATATTGAGTTGTTTGCAGTCTGGACTCCTCTTAGTTTATCACTCCTCTCTCTTCCTGGAAGAATTTTGAAGAATGTCTCATGTGGTGGAGAGTGACACACTGCATACCATTATAACACCAAGTTCCAGCAAAACCAACCCCGAAGAAGAGGCCATGATTGGCTATGATTGGAGAGGAGGTGTGCTATAACAGCGCATAGCAAAATTTTTGAGGGAAGAAGAGAGTCAAAAGGAAGGCTATGCTAAACCTCAGGAAGACTCCCCTACTTTCAGAGGAAAAGCAGAACAAAAAAAAAAAAAAAAAGCAAAAAAAAACACAGGCACATCGAGCTTCATTAAATCAATTAATGATCCGAGTAAGAATGATTTAGACAGCAGTGGAAGGGTCACTGTGGCCTCAAACAGAGTGGAGTAAAGAAACAAGAACAAATGAGGACAAACGCATTGGAGAAAGATAAATCAGATTCACTACCCAAAGAGTCCAAGGGTCAAGAGTCTGAAGAATTTTGAATTACCAAGACAACGATTGGGTTGTAGAATGAAGAAATACCGTAACTAAGAAGTGATTTAAGGAAGCTCGGTTGCTTAAACAACAAGGAAAGAATTGGACTCACAGGGGAACAAAAGCGGGAACCCAGGGTGCTAAAAAAGAGGATTTTTCTTCCTACACCGGGACGCCTATAGCGTCCCGGTGTAGAAAGGAAAATCCTTTTCCAAGATGGCCACCATGGATAGGGAAGGTGAGGGTTCCATAGAGGGCCCCTCTTTGCTTTCCATGGCAGCCTGCAGAAGGCAAAAAGAGAACCCTATGACCATGTTACCACAAGCCGATTTTTCTTCCCTTTCAAATCTATCCTAATTTCGAACAACTTTACCACAAAGCCAGTCCCAGGTGGACATGGCCACTCTATTCCTATGTTTTGTTCCATCTGGTCATGGCCAGTAGCCAGATTGTCCAGATCATGACCTTATTCCATGACTTGGACAATCTGGCCACTGCCCATGGCCACAGGCTACCCCTCAGTCACTAAAGCTAGACCGCTTTTTTTTTAACTACATTTTGACACTTGCAAATAAGAAACACTGCCACATTTGCAAAACCATGCTTTTAGATCCTTGCCATTGCGCCTTACGCAAGTTTGCTGGAAATACACCCACGTTTTATTTTTTCAAAACAGTTAAATGCATGCACATACAATCGTCATATAAGCTCTGCACAAAATCCCACCAAACTTTGTAAACTCATTCGAAATCACATCACAAATATCCCACCCATCATCATCACCCCTCACCTCCCCAGACATTATTTCATAAGTTTCACAAGTGCACTGCTCAGAAAATATTATTGTCCCGAGGGTTCGGCCATGTACTTTTATACATACGTTCATCTATCGCAAACATTTCCAATTCACCTTACCTCACTTTTCCTCTTTTAAAAACATACGAAATCTGGCAGCAGGGCACATCCATCTTGTGCTATTTTTATCCATTGCTGCATCTGCCTAAGGTAAACTGCCCTGATGTCACTAAATCATATGCCCCGCCCTTGACCCTCACATCACCAACCCTAATGATATTCTACACCTTTCTCAGTGACGTTCCTCTTCAGCATAGTCAAACGTGACCATAATCACCTACGTCACGTGACGCAGAACCCAAAATTCAACACACATCGACTAACAACACAGCACGTCAAAATTCGGAATATAAAACCGTACTTTAAAAGAAAACAATAACACTGTACACTTTTATCTCACAAAAAATGTTCTGAGAACATCCGACTATTGCCATATTCAATCAAATTGCAATTTTTTTTCTTCGCTCGTGATCCAAAATGTTTATCTTGAGGCACACAGTGTTCTTTTTGCGTACATAAGGTGTTTGTTTTCGATAAAAGAACCGCTTGGGTCGCACAGTGAATTCTAGGGCTTCTTATGTTACTACTAATCGCTAGTACAGCAAACGGGCACATGGGCCCTGGGCAATGGGCAATCGTCCCAAAAAACAGTCACTGTGATCCAGGTGTTGACAACTATGTGCAGCTGCCGATTAAAGAACCTGTCAGTTGGCGTCTGGAATCTATGACAATCGCAGAAAGGCAGAATGTATCTGTTTCGAAAACATAACAGAAAATGTGTTTAAATACCCAAACTTTATTACAATGTATCTATTGACTTTTTAATTCAGCATAGAGTTTAAAATAACGATTAGCGCACACATCAAACAATCACAACAAAGAGAAAACAATGTGGAAACTGATACACATTTCGATATGGTCGTACATGACATTTTAATGAAATATTAGCGTTGAACTTGGGTGAACCTAGTGATGGTCTACATGCACCGCGATGCTGCACTCCCCATAACCACGTACAAAAGACAACTACACACAAAGATTGTACTTGCCTTTCATTGCAATAAGCCACACAGAACAGATGAATAGAATGTAACCCAAAAATAATGTTCAGATAATAATAGGTTAATGCTTGTTCCGGTATACAATCGTTGAAAATCAAACTTACATTATACTCACCATTTCCATTCTCTTGGCGTAACTCAGACCATAACGCTCACTGCGTTCGCACCAACGATTCTTCATAAATTGAATTTACATGTTCCTTACCACCTTTTGGAATGCAGTTCATTATTACAAATCTCCTCTCATTGCATTCCTTACGGAATGGTCCCTTTCTCTCAAGGTCAAAAAACAATTGAACCTTATACTGTGTGCCCCATGCGTGGGCTTCCTTAGCTCGCATCCAAAAATTCAAAGCTGGTGACCTTCACTCAGAATCTAAATACATTCTCACTTTGCAAAAACTTTCCTCACCGACGCCATGAGAACTGTTATTCTCATACACGTGCAGGGCCGCTCTTTGCATCAGACACTGCAGGTGGCTGCCTCAGATGCCAGACTCTAGGGGATGGCAATCTGACTCCATTATTATTTTAAATACATTTTAACACAGACACATTAGTCCTTCGCCTGTACTTTATGCACATTATATTGTGGAACACTTCCAAATGTACTGTATCACTTTTGTGACAAAAAAAACACCAGTTTTTTGCTTCTTGCTGACATATCCCATCCCATGCTCATCGACCCTCAACTCACCGCACAGTATTTGATAAGTTTAACAAGTGCAATGTTGTGTTTTTTAATATGTTTTTGTGACGATGTCCGCGGACACGAAAACACAGATCCAAGATGGCGGGTGCATGGGAGCAATCTGACACACTTCACGCTCTTCAACATCAAATCACCAAACGCGTCACATGTACGCAGACATGACGCGACCGATTAGCCAATCGATATCTTGCCTGCAGAGCGAACAGGGAAGTGTGTCCGCGGAGTGGACATAGATATCACTAATTTTTCAAGACCTGCTTTTTGATCGTTTAAAAAAAACTACTGGACGGATTTTCACCAAATTTACAAAAGCATGCTTTCGGGACCAAGCCGCTGCTCCTACCGCAAATTTGGTGAAAATCGTCCAGCGGTTTGGGCTGTAGGCGTGCGCAAAGTTTTTCCCCCATTCAGTCTATGGGAAAAAAAGAAATTTTGGGACCCCCCCTATAACTGTCCCCCCTTGGAACAAACCTCACCAAACTTTGCAAAAAAATTCAAAGTGCACCATATACTTTTTTTGCAAAGTTTGGTGAGGTTTTGTACTTGGAGAGCGATGTTATAAGCCACCCAAAAAGTGTCCTACCTATGGGATTAGCAACTTAACCATAACTGCACGGCCACTAACGTGGCCATGTAATATATTAGTATTCCATACTTCTTTGCCCCTAAGGAGCTTTTTAGGTGGAAGCAGGGAGCATCCTCTTTTGTGTCACACCAACAAGGGATGAAGTGAATCGATTTACTCCTTTTGAAATTAATAAATACAGAATGCACTAACATCAATGATACCTGGTAAAAGTGAAGGGCCTGATTGTGTGCCATCTGACATATTTCTTATGTACAAGGGTATCCTATACTAATAAAGGTATTTAACACAATGAAGACAAAAACCAGTAGTACCATGTAAATTGGAAAAAGGCTATAATTTGGTCCATCTACAAAAAAGGGAAAACACTTTACCCAGCCAACTATAGACCAATATCTTAACTAGATAACATGTTTAAAATCTTTGGCAAAGCCATTCTAGAAAGACTACAAAACTGTGTTGATATACACAACACTTTGGCAATGATATAGCTCGGCCTTAGGAAGAATATAGGTACAGATCCCCACAGCCTAAATGTATACATAATGGCGGCCAGCCCTATATACATCAAAGGTAGAACCTGTACATGGCTTTTATGGACCTGGGTGCAGCATTTGATAGTATGGATTGGACCTGTCTGTCGAAGACATTGACAGAGATGGGAGTGCCACAGGACTGCCTACACATTTTAATTGTGGCATTCAGGTATCGATAGTAAAACTGGTAGGGAAAAGGGGGTAAGACAGGGCTGTTTAGTATCCTCCTGTTTTATTTACTTATTAATTGGTTGTATTCAATACTAGGTGGCTCAAACGTTGATGTCCCGCATTTTATTGATACAAAAATCTGACTACTTTCTCACAGGGACAATAGTTTCCTCCTAGCAAGAAGTCCAATCTCACTCCAAAAATGAATTACTATATATGCTTTATATATAAATGAGAGGGGCCTGGCAGTAAATCCAGCAAAATCAGGAGTCTAGTGTTTGGGAGGAAAATATCAGTCAATAGGAATACAATAGAGCGAGTCAAAACATATGACTGTTTGCTGGTACGCTTTTCAGAAACTCTGAACAACAAAAGACATGTCGAAAAACAAAACATTAAAATGCACCAAGCCATTTGAGAGAACGTTTCCTTTGCAACTAAGCATAAAGCACGGACCCTGAAATGATTCTTCAAGATTACGAAGCTAAGGCAAGAAGCGTAGGCTTATATGGCATGAGGGTTTGAAGACATCAACGGGCAGAACAGTTTTTGTAAATGGTTCCTATCTCTACCAAAATCTGCTTGAACATTTGCTGTCCACAGAGAGTTAGAGTTCCACTATGTGTAAGATCAAATTAACCTCACACCAGTCACTTTATTCCTGACATAAATTGCTAACCCCAAAGCCAAATTGTCAAATGTACTCATAACAAAAACACTAAAAAAAGAAAGGGAACAGAAAACACCCTGGCTGGGATATGTTTAGTTTGTGCTGGCCAAAGTACAAATACACAGCGAGTTGGTATGTACCAAAAACATGGCCCTGCTAAGGACAAAAGCAATCCCATGTTATCTTGCAAGCTTACTCGACTCTGAGAGGGAAACCATACAGTTCAACCAACTGCTCAACCTTGCCATATTATCTGTTTCGCTCCAGAAAGGGCCCCAAGAAAATATGGCACAAAGACTAGTTTTGAAAGATAAACTATAAGCAGACTTCATTTTAACTGTCTGTCCCTAAATGCATGCTACCCTAAAGCAAGCGGTTTGGGCAATGAGAAAGCCTTGAGTTTGTGCCCATTTTATCTGTGAACACCAGAAAGTCCTTTCTACTTCTTGTTCTTTTGTAAAATATACAGGCACTTCAGAAAGGATATACTATTGCCAGTGCTGCGAAAATGATATATAGGAAAAGGCTTTCCTGCACTTTTATATTTTCTTTGGGCTCAAAGATGCAGATGTACAATGTGCAGTATTGACCTTGCTTATGAAAGAACTAACCTTAGGAGACAATGAATTACAGAAATGGATTGAGTAGTTACCTGGTCCACTGTAGTTTTTAACTGTTTTCCGAGATTTTTGTAAGGTAAAATATGTTTATTTATTTATCAAGTGTCCGCATGTGTATATACCTATTGATTAACCTGTACCATTTTGGTTCTGTAACATGATTTTATGGTTATCAACCACATGTATTGCTATTGTATACCTATGTCTTGATATTGTGAGGGGTGGATATGGCCGGTAGCGGCCCGCAAGGCCGAACCTTTGCTCGGGCCTCAGTGATGACTGGAGGGCATTACCAGCCATGTCTGCTCCCCAAAGCAGGGGTAAACGCCATTTACACCCTGGGGGTTTATCGGGGGTGCAAATGGTTTCTTTTTTTCCTCACAAGATTGGCTGCACAAGCAATGGCAATCTCCTGGGGGAAAAAAGATGGACACTGCCATAGGAACACGACACTAAGTCCCTTTTCCATTTCTATGGCAGCCAGGAACAAGAGGAGAGCTGGGACTGGAGCACAATGCTCCCGGCCAGGACGTAAGGGGGTGGGGGGGGCAGAGGGTGTGCAAAAGTGATATGTTTTGTTTTGGGGGTGGGGTGGTGGGGGGCAACAGGGAGAGTTTACCTGTTGCCTCCCACATGCAAATAACTAAAAAGGTGGAGCCACCCGGGGTAGGGACTCCGGTGGCTGGAAACAGCTGACGGCGGATGTGTATTCCCGCCCACTGTTCCAGCCACCTGATTGGCTGAGCGCCCTTCCTTGGGTGCGAATGGATAGTAATGCCAAAGCACAACAAGGGGGAGGGTTTGGATAGAATCCAATGAAAAGGAAAAGCCTGGTGTGTTACGAGACTGAGGACCTGATTAACATACACATTTTTTTTCTAAATGAGTGCATCCCATTAAACCACGCTTTGTAAATCAGGCCCTAAATCTGTTGAACAAAGTTATTGAGAGTTTAAACAAGCGTCACCTTTCATTGGCCGAGTAGAGAAAAGGCATTTCACTGGTAATTTCGACATAGACATTACCTTTTCAACGGAGAAATATTACTGGACATATGTTTTAATTTTGAACTGAATATTAAAACAAAATATATTTTTTTCAGCAACGGATATTTATCGGGATTTGAGTAACATTGTTAGGGCAGTGTGTTTTCCTCTTGGGGAAGGTACCTTCTCAATCCATACTATGTGCATGTGTTGAAGAATAATACTGCTGTTATATACGAAAGTGTGTTGAAACGAATTTAATTTAAATTTTAAATATTTTTATTGCCATTTATGGTTACATATATTTGCATCTGGAATGCCACTTTAATTTGCCGATGATCATGGTGTTGAAACTAAATACTACATTACAGTCCTGTTGTAGTTTCATGTAAGCGTTAACAATGTCACCAACTACTACTAGATTGCTTGTACTTCATTTAGAATGTCTGCGTTACCTATTTTGTGGTGAAAGCTTTCATTGCTAGCTTGCACACATGCCGTTTGCGTTACTGCTGTTTCATTTGATACTTCGAGGAGTGCGTTCTAACAACGTGACTGTGTTTTATAATAACATAAAACATTCACAGAACGCCGTGGAGTTATGC
Organism: Ambystoma mexicanum; assembly: GCF_040938575.1. NCBI lineage: Eukaryota > Metazoa > Chordata > Amphibia > Caudata > Ambystomatidae > Ambystoma > Ambystoma mexicanum. The sequence continues at coordinate 1,171,680,396 of NC_090931.1, forward strand.
GATTTTTATTAAAGATATGTCAAAGCTTTTCATTCCAGATTAAACAACTCTGATAAGCCGGAAAAACCACTGAAGAACATATGTATTTAGTTGTGTATGTGCATTTAAGCTGTATAGCAAAAACAAAGCTACGTTTAATAATGTTTAAAGTGGAAAATATTTGGACAGACTCAGCTGAAATGCAGAGCATATTTAAAATCAGAGAGCATGTCAGTACAAGTTGTTGTTATTCATGTAGCTCAGGTGATGGGAACCAGAGCTATAGTTTTATGTCTCCTGGCGATGTATCAGTGCCAGAGTGGAGAAAGCAATGCCAGCGAGATGTCTCTATACATGCACATCTAGTGCCAAACTCGTTGTCTGGCTCTGGCAGAAACACCACGAGCAAAAATGTAAATTGAGCAAGAGTAAATTCTGAAAAGACTTCATGAAGCATTTTTATTTTACTTAGCAAATACTGTTTAGCATGTTTGAAGTAGGCCGCTAGACATTGTTTCTAAGGCAGAAAATCACAAATCATTTAAGCCTCAATTAGATCCCCCTAAGGCAAATAGGGATGCGAAAGAACGCGTGATCCTGTAGGTATATGAGTGCAATACACGTTTTACTGGGCATTATGTCCTCTTGCGAACTCTCAGAAAATGAACACTGCAGACATCCTTTTGTGAACTGGATTATTATTATTTTTTGTGCAAAATGTGTTTGGGGGAAGATGTAGAAGGAATCGTTTTACACAGTCACATTTGATCAAACGAAAGCAGAACACGCACCATCTATTGCAAAATAAAACAAGCACGTAATGCACTGGGTTTAAGACAATAAAGTTAACACTGTTCTGTAGTAATGAGATGGCACTCTGGCATAGCAATTTACAGAATAACGTGTGTCTTCTTGAGAGGTATAGGTAATAAAATTGATAGAAAACCGTATTCTTTCAATACCTAAATACTACATTCCCTATCATAGATATTCAAGAATATGGGTTGTATTTCCCTGATATGATATAGCACCTATTTCACATCTAGCTGTGCCAATGCTCTCTCAGCAAACACAAATGCCTCTAACTTTAAAAGCCTTTTGCGGACTGAAAGATTGACATTCCTGACTATTGCGAGAACATTGTTCTCAGAACGATTGCTATCTCCAGCTCAAACCCCTCATGCCAAATAGGTTTAGTTTAACATTAGGCTGAAGACCATGACCAAAAAAAAGGAGGAGTGCTCATTAGGATCTTTCCACCCAGTATCACCTGCCATATACTGGACAGTGCTTCCTTCAAATAAATATACATTGCCACAAACCATGAAATAACGCCAACATTAGTATCATGATATTCGTTACTAATATGAGGCACCACTCCAGTATCCTTCCCTCCATCCTTCCAGAAAGAGGGAACCCTTGAAATAAAATCCATTGTGTCAAAACAGGATCACAATATTGGCTGATCTGAATACCGAGATAGATATTAAACAGAACATGCAAGATATAATTTCATTAATATGTTGCTATTTTGGTTGCCCATTAATTGGCCACCCCAAGATAATGCCCCACAAGTGTACTGTTCAATTCCACAAGTCTGGGCAAGAAACAGGCATTTTGGTCAAAACTCGAATTTATTCAAATATATATATATATTTTTTTTTTATGAAACCGCTTTTTGATAGTATTCTTCATGTCAGAGTCCAGCCCCTAAGCGCATTGTGTGTTTGTATTCATGTTGCCTGGTGATACTTTTTGTGGGGTCACTCTGTGTATGTGTGGGGTGAGGGCAATCTGTGTATGACGCAGTGTATGTATATCTGGGGGCAGAGAAGTACGTTTGTGGGAGGGCATGGGGATGTGTGTGGCATGGGCAGCAAAAGTGTGTCAGGGGACAGTGTGTGTAGGTTCAGCGTGTGTGTGGAGGGCAGATGTATTGTGTTTGTGGATTGCATGGGAAATATTGTGTGTTTGCTGCATGTGGCGTGGATCAGGGTCATAATTTACACAGACAGATGCAATAAGAGTGGGTCGGGATAGAGGCAGTGTGTGGTGGTTAGTGTATGTGTGTGATGTGCATAGTGAAATTACTATTGAGCTATGACACAGATAAGCAATATCTATGGATCTTTGTACTGGGCACATTAAATGGCATCTCTTAGTAGAAGAAGGACGTTTTTCTCCTGGTTATCTTGCTTCAGTGGTTGAAATAAATGTTCTAACACTGTAGTTAATGTGATACACGTGTTTCGACCCGTGGTTCTTTATCAAGGCTATTGTCAAAGAGGAGCCACAACGGAACTAGGATTATATGCCGCAGAACAGGGCCCAACAGGAGCCACGCCTGTCTACAGGACAGCACCCACACCAGGACCAGGACCCCACAGGGGGCTAAAGACCTTTGATAATAGCCTTGATAAAGACCCACGGGTCGAAACACGTGTCGGCTGACAAACACGGCACACAACTGCCTTTAAGTGTATACGATGCTTATCAATTACAATGTGGAAAACAATCCAACACTAGCACAAATAAAAGTGAAACCTGTATCGCATTAACTACAGTGTTAGAACATTTATTTCAACCACTGAAGCAAGATAAACAGGAGAAAAACGTCCTTCTTCTACTGGATTATACATCCACTGCAATCCCAGGACTAGAAGTCACAGAATGGCAAATTAAAACCAGGAATTCACGAACAACTCATGAAGGAAATGGGGTGTTGGCTGGAGATGATAATTCTTTGCTTGTAGATCTTCAATGCTAGAAGGACAATCAGCTGGTAAATCACAGCACCTTCGAAAACACTGACTGAACAGTTGAAGGATTACTTTGAGATACAAAGCCAGCCACGTTCATGCCTATGCATCTTGCGGCACACAATTTATACCATCAGGCAGTGGTCTTTCCACCCCATCTACTCAACGCCATTCATTAGAATGTTTACAGCTGGGACACATTTCAGTCAAGTAGAGGTATTTGAATACAATGATGAAACTATTCTACAATATAGTCTAGAGTACGGGCATGCAGCCAGCGCTACTTTATTGTAAAGCTGCAAAAAACATTTAGGGGTTCAGCTCCTTGATAGGTAAAATGACTGCTTGCTATATTTTTGGCACAGCAAATTGGACAAAGGAGATGTCATTGAGCATGTGTAGGGTAGGATGGGAGATCAAGAGTGGGCATTTAGATACTAATGCCATAGCCACAGATGTACTGTGACTGGGTATATTACCATAAAATACCAGCAGCCTGTGTATCCCTCCTTACACGTCATCTCTCTCAAACGTTCTCTTTCTCTGCCAGTAGTTTCAGCTTGTAGATGGCATCATCTAATAAACAAAACCAAAAAGGTGCAGGCGCCCAAAATTGATTCTACTGGCAAGATTGCCTCCACATCAAACAAGTGGCTGGTGTGTTGCTTTGATGATGGGTGCAGGAGAGCAAAGCGTTGTTGCCAGTATGTCAATCTATGCCTGTGGTCTGGCACTATTTTGCAAATGTTATGTATTGAGATTGCACTATTAATAGGTGATTTTATTTAAAAAAAAAAAAATGGACCGGGCATTCTGTGGAATTTTGCATACAAATACTGAGTCTAGCCGCCTGACCCTCGAGTTAAGTGAGGGGATTGCTATTTCTTAAAAATATGGAGCCCAGAGGCATTGCTAGGGAGGTATGGAAGATACCGGGGGGCTACAGCCCTGGGTATTTTGATTGTATCCCCGCATAGAAGCTCAGGGGCTACAACCAAAAGGCTAGCTAGCCCAGCGTCCCCAACAGTTCTGACATTAGCGTAGCACCGGATCTTTCCAGACCTAGCAACACCCCTGATGGAGTCTTATCCTAAATGCATCTGGAGTTGGGTGAAAGATTTCCAGTTCAATGATTGTGTCCCTCTTTTCTCCCTTCTTGGTATGTAATGCAAAACTCTCACTACATCATCATTTACTTTACCGGTTGTAGGACACAGACAACCCTCTCTCTATTCGAGTAGTGAAGTAAATAATGTATGTTAGGGACCATTAGACAAGGTAATATTCCAAAAGATGATCTTGTTATCCAGCTTCCCGGTCCTGTAGGCGGGCCTGTAATTTGCTATATTCTTATTTATTTATTGGGTGTTTGTAAGTTGCTTATACATCAATGCAATTGTCTTTCAAAGCGCCCTAGCATGAATTTTTCACAAACCAGAATCTAAAGAAATATGAGGATCCCAAACGCTAAATCTGTTTGATATGTATGGTGCCCCCCCCCCCCCGGCCGAAAATACAAAGAGTTGTACGACACCAGATTTTCGTGGGAGCACTGCTCAGGTTTTGCAACTAAGACCTGCACCAGAGAAAATGTGAGCTCTACAGGCAGTGCTGCATTTTCTATCCTGGGACTTCGGTGTTGTCTGTACACTGTTTTTAAAGTTTTTTTGGCAGGCCAATATCTTTCCCACCTAAATCATATTGAGATTTCTCTCTGCAACATTACAGAGACACTGTTTTGGCCCAGCCTGTTCCAAACCTCGTAATAGGGTCATTAGAAGCAATATTTCAGAAACGTATTCTTCCACCAAACCAACTGGAGTAAAATATTACTTTTGCACTGCACACTTTTTGCAAATATATCTTGTTGTCAGATGTGGCACGGGCAATTTTGCACTAAACGGTAGCCATATTTTTAAGAGAAGCTGTAACAACATTTTGACAATGGTCTGTGCATAAACTACATTTTATGTTTCTCCTTCTAAGACTACCTCATAATTTTTAGCAAAAAAATTGATCAGAGTATGGTCTTCTCCCATATCCCATATTAATTATCGGGCTCCATGAGGTAAAACGACAAACTGAAAAAGCGGGATGCCGTAGCGCTGAATCATTTGTGTGTGATGAATGGAGGGATATCTATACTGGTTCTGATTATAATATGATGAATTTGAAAACTTATATATAGTTATTTTTTTAACTAAAGGGAAAACGAGTGAAAACACATCATTGAATATGAATACACGGTTTCGAATGTGTTTCTAGTCTGCAAATATCATTTACACACAACATCCTTGCATATATAGTATTGATATTAGAGTCTGGGCAGGGGTGTTGTTTGCCTCCTTTTAGACATTCCCCAGTGTTCTGCATACTTTTGCAGGGCGTAAATGTACATAGTAGCATGCCCCAACTGATTAGACCAAGGGTGCTAGACACACCCACACATAGGAGTACAAAGATCATGCATGTGCACACATTAGGGTGCCCGTCGACAGGTGGTTTGAGAACATGTCTATCACCATACTATCATACAAGTTGTTGCCTGTAGTGCCAAATACCTCTGCCTGTACCAGTCTTTAGGTTCATTTCATGCACATAAACCCTACCCATTGTACTTATCCTGAGGCCTGGCTATCATGTCTTGCCACCCTCAGATGGATCGGAAGTAATGTGAACCTACATCCTCTTTAGCAATCTGTCCTTCATAACTTGCACACATTCACTGGTGTCCCTGCCCAGGTTCATCTGCTGCCACAGCATCTTTCTTATGCGTCAAAGCTGTATAGATTTGATGCCACTAGGTAGTCTGTGGTTGTCCCTCCAAGGCATGATCATTCGCATTAAATTACTGCACACTCTGCCTAGAGTGTTAGTATAGAACTCCAGGTAGCCTTTTAAATACAATGGAACCACTCCTATACCAGTTGTGCCCATAGCGACCGAGGCCATTACTATTACATGTTCAGCACCTCATTGTATCCCTTATCAATTCATTAATAGTGTTGCCACATGGCTTTCCCCAGACACTTGCATTGGCTGATGTAACCTGAGTTTTTCTAAGGGGAGCTTTGTAGAATGTCAAATGTCTCGTATGTCAATGACTGATTTTAGAATGAAAGTCAGCCATGTAATATTATCTCTGGGATGATGTCCTGTATCACATGTGCCAGACCACATTACATAGGACAGGGCATGTTTACATTACATTGGGAATGTGGCAAGAAAGCAAATGACACAGACTAATTGCCTTAATAATGTGCAATCAAATCCTTCAACGGTGAACGCCTTCATGCAATCATACATGTTCCAGAACCATCTATCCAGCAGTGCTAAATACCAAGAGGCACCTCCAATAGGTGGCATGTCCCATACACAAGCATGATAGTAGAGCCACACAGGTATGTGCTATAGATCAAGTGACACACACCTTTGTCTGGAAAATTCTGGCTAGAAGTGGAGACATAAGGGTCCATGCCTCCCACACTGCCACCTGAACACTCCAAATGAGGCTACTCCATACCTCTTCAATTGGGTTCAGTTCCTATTTGTTTATGTTTATTTATTTATAAAAATCACAGGAAAAGCAATGCATTTTTTGCACTTAAATGCATAAAGAATTTACCATTCATAACCGAGTGGAGGACAGGGGTCCTTTACAATAGAGTGAGATAATGTGACTTCAAGACCAGATGTTGCAGGGGAAGGTGAAAACATAAAGCAGGTACAAGGACAGGTCATAATGGGGTGCTGAATAAAGGATGAGGATACTGAAAAGTGCTGAAGGGATGTCCATGAAGGGTATGGGAAGAGGAAAACAGGGTGGTGCAGTAGCGTAGAGTGCTAGGAAACAGGCATTTCAGAAAGAAGGAGAGATTTGAGGTTGGATTTAAATAGCGGTAGAATTAGAGTAGTATGGAGAGGGTAAGGAAGCGTCTTCCAGAGTAGGAGAATGAGAAGAGAGAGAGAGAGCAGAAATGAGAGGGAGCACATGGGGCACAAGGGGTGGTGAGGAGGTTAGCTGAGGATGATCATAATGAGTGCAGCGGCGAGTAGGGTTTGAGATGAGCATATAGGTATGGTGGGGCGAGTCCATTGATAGTTTTGAAGAAGATGAGAAGATGTTTATACCTAGCCCATAATTTCATAGACAGCCAATCAGACAGACAGGCAGAGGAGTTATATGTAAAGCAAGAAAGGTTGAAAAGTTGAGGACTTTGTCCAGAGGTGAAAAGTCATAGTTGGAAAGGTCATAGAGGAGACTGGCACAGTAACCCGATCTAGAAAGGACCAAGGAGGAGCTAAGTTGTTTAGCAGTATTGCAAGAAAGAAGATTACAGAATGTTTTGATATTGAGGTGTTTGAGTTTGGCTGCAGAGGCAGATTTGGAGAGGAAGAGTGAAAAATGGTGTGATGGCTCAAAGATATCACCAGTCGGCAGAGAAAAGAAGAAGAGGGGCAGAGGAAGAGTTTGGCTGGGAAATAGAGAACTTTGGTTGTAGTGGATCTGGGTATGTGCAAGTAAAATGCCATCCAATATTTGATGGCAGGGAGACAGTTTGATATTTCTGGAAAACAGCTTGTTGGATAAGGAGTGAAAGGAGAAGATATGAGTGTTGTTAACAAACAGTTGATAGGAGAAGTCATAAGAGGAGATCATGGCACCAAGAGCTGAAGTATAGAGAGTGAAGTGGACCAAGGACAGACCCTTGGGGAAGACCCACAGGAAGGGGGGGGTTAGTGGGGAGGTAAGGCTGCTCAAGTTCACCTGAAAGTGTCTGGGGCACGGTATGAAGCATACCAAGCGAGCACCTCATCTATGATGCCTAGAAGTGATAATGTAGAGATAAGGTCAGAATGGTCCAAATGGTGGACAGTATCGAAGGTGGCAGAGAGGTTGAGAAGAATAACAGTAGATTAAAGTTTGGGCAGAAGAGGTGGAGTTGCTGACATTGAAGAGAGCTGTCTCGGTAGAAAGCATAGGTTGGATGCCAAATTGAACATGGTTAGAGAGGTTGTGAGTATCAAGGATCTCAGTGAGTTCATTGAATACTACTTTCTCTAGGATTTTGGACTAGCGTGTTATAAGAGAGACAGGGCCAACTTTGGCAGGACAGTTAGTATCTAGACAAGGTTTCTAAAGGAGAGGGATGACACTAGTTGTCTTAGAGGATGAGGGAAAAGTGGTAATGTCAAGAGATTAGTTGAAGATGGACGTAGATGAGGAGCAACACTGCGAGCTATGTGCTTCACAATGTGCAGGGGCAGCGAGTCAGTGGGGGTACAGGAAGGGTTAGCCTTGAGGAGTAGGGCAAAATCTCATCAGGGTTGTTTGGGGCAAAGGAAGGCATTGAAGGGGACAGGAGTTTAGGAGAGGTGAAAAAAACTGAGCAGGAGGAGGGGATGGAACACAATCATTGAGGGTATTGTGAATAGTAGATATTTTACAATTAAAGTAGAGAGCAAGATAATTTTTAGAAGGAGTAGAGTAGATGATGGTGGGTTTAAGAGGTGAGAGAATTGTATTGTGACATTTTTGGAGGTGCCTATGTTTGTAGGATTGAGACAAAATGAGAGAGCGATAGAAGTTACAACTAGACTAGAGTAATAGTATTAAAGACGAGTGAGATAGAGTTGAAGATCAGGGGAGTGTCTTGACCTTTACAAAGTTTTTTCTGCATTCTTGTTTTCAGGGTGCACATGAGAAGTGTAATCCAGTACCCATGGAGGGGAGGATTTAGGAGTGAGTGTAATAAGAGGGTATTGAGAGGATAAGGAAGCATAAAGAGCAATGTTAAAGTTAGTGAAGCTTCTTCTGTATATGGAAAGGTGAGTTCAGAGTTAGACTAGAGAGAGAGTTGTATTGGTCAGAGACATAGTCCGAGAGTTTGGTGGAGGGTAACTTGTGCTTAGTAATTGTTGTAGTAGATGAAAATTGTAGTAGTTGTGGTAGATTGTCTTCTAGATGGGGTGGTTCCTCCATTATCTGCCTAGGCCAAACACACATTCCTGCCCACCCTTTCATTGGTTCTTCTAATAAGATCTTGCAGGTGTTTATGTGTCTCCTAGGAAATATGATGTTCCACATAGGCATTCATCTTATCATTTACCAGTTGGCATGGATGCTCACGTTTTGTTACTGGAAGACTATTGCCAGTCAAAGTAAACAGATTCACATAATTTTTTCTCAACACAATCTGTGAGGATTACCAGTTCCTTTTCAGTAAACCTGTTTTGCACGACAACACCTTATCCTTCTGTGTCTGGCCACTATTACTCATGCATGGTCTGGGTGTCAAACACATCCACTGCACTTGAACTCTGGACATGCAAGGCCTGCACCTCTTTTTTCTTAACTGAATGGTGCGTTAAAACTACACATGCATAGCACATAGAGTGTGACTTGCAGAACATATGGGCTCAGGGCCCTTCCTCTGCCTGCTGCTTCACATTTTGTACCTTGCTGCCATCTGTTATTGCTTGTCCTCCTGCCTTTCCTCATCTCTTGCCTCAGTTTTGAACTGCCTCAGTTTTGAACTGCTTGCCTTCTATGCAAGACAACCCAAATTGATTGGTCGACTGGCACTGTCCAGGATTGACTGTACAACCCCCACAGCCTGTCACCTCCTGTTGGAGTACTGTTTACCACTGCTACACACCCTTCCCACTTTTTTGTCCTCATCTGGACACCAAAGTCTCACAGCTCGTCAGTCCAGGAACACTCAAATCCCACTCTCAGCCCTTCAGGCCTTATCTCTACAATGGCAGGCACATTGTCAGACCCCAATACAGTTTTGAGGCTGATGGCTTTCAACGTCTCTGCCAATGAAGTTGCCATCCTGGATGACCACGTCATGTAGCATTTTAAGTACCTCCTCAGCACTGGCAAGCAGCCTGGGGACACAGACTGTCAAGGTGTGGGAGGGCATTATAGCTGCAACAATGCACAGGGGCTGATGCTCGTATTGTGGACAATGAGAAGTGCTGGAATGACATATGGATCCAGAACCAGATGAAGAACAGGGAAGGCATTGAGGAAGGACACAATGTAGAGGTTAATTCTTGTGGCCACCATCGAGTGACTCCTATACAAGTCCAGATTATGGAGAAGGTGAACCCATTGCTTATTGACCAGGTCGTTGACCTATAGCCTGGATCCAAGCAAATGGTAGGTACACAAAGGGAACCATGTCATTTAATATCACTATGCCACTGATGAGATGGCATGAGTGGGGTTTGGGGAATTAGTATGTCTACAACTAATGGGGATGTATCCAACATGTTTTTTGCATGCTGGGACATTGGCACAAAGCAACCAAAATGTGCGAGACATGTGACTAGTGTGGCAAAACAGTGCTTACATACATCTGATCAAGTTATAGATGCAACCTCTGCTAGCTGTCAAAGGCATGCGTACATGGTGCTTTTAATATCATCTGTGTTTGTGTCCTATTTCACATGAGGCATTGTTATGCCTTCCCAATATGTTTGCTACACATCTGCACTGCCTACACACCTTATGTGCTGGGTGATGGCTGCATGTGAGACATGCAGGCCATAGGGGATGTGGTAGGTTACTTTGACTGGCGGAATGATTGACTAAATAAATACATTGCACAGTTGCCAATCTGTAGTTTGAATTGCCCATGTCAGCAAAACATGTATTTCCTCCTTGCTGTGTACATGCTTTTGCCATGAAACAGAAGATGAATGACAGGTTAGCAAGGTGTCAGGGGACATGGTGAAATATAGTGGATGTGTAATGAAGGGTCCAGATGTCTACCTCCAGTGGTGACCTTTGGCAAATGCAGATGTATGGCATACAGTTCTCCCAGACTATACCGTACCTGATAGCAAGATTGACAGGTCAATTGAGCATGTTGCCATGTGTCCTTTCCATTACAATGTCTCAGTTGAGACATGCATGTGAGGCACATATCTGTGTCCACGAAAATGTAAACCTGTTTGCACCAATATCTGAATGGCTACATGTCACAGTTTTCAAAAGACATGTCTATACATGTTCTTGAAGTGATGTTTTTCACCTGTCCTTCTTTTTAGTTTCTCGCAAAGCCTGAGAGGGTCCTTACCCTGAGGAGGAGCTGCACACCAGTAGCAAGACCTACAGAAGGCATTTTAGACCACAGGCACTCTCTGTCATATCGAGCTCCACAGAGGGGCATGTGTCTGGGGTTGTGGACTCCCCGAGGGCACAGTTAATGAGTGACAGCATTGGTAACATCATTGTTGTTGTAACTCAGCAGCAGAGGGACAGGGAAGTATTTCCTAGGAGGCAGAGGAGGCACAAAGCCAGGCCTTAATTATATTGCCAGGGTTGGGTGTGCAAGGGCAGGAGACAGACATTGAGGGTTTGTCCTCTGTGTCTGGTGAAGGATCAGATGGGGCCCCCAATGTGTTAGCACAGCCTCCTCTCCCAGGCCTATTAATGCCATGTCTCTTTACCTTGTCTGATGTCTACAGCCAGATGGGGTCCAGTTCATCAACAGAATAGATCATGCAGGCAACAATTCTGCCACTGCTGGTGGGCGGATAGCACAGGACCAATGCTCCTCATGATGCAGAGCTTACCAATCAACAGCTGGCTGCATAGCATCACAAAGAGGTGGTAATGCTCTTTTCCCACCTCGTGGCAGCACTGAGCAAGGATGGCATCTTTGGACAGGCTTCACATCTTGTGATGTCTTTGCTAATCTTCAACATTGAGATGTCTTCATCATCGACAACCATGACTCCAAATTCTGGTTTTAAAAATTCATGAGAGTTCAGGATAAATCTCTCTAATGATAAAAACTAAATTCATTCAGAACATCCCTGCCTGTAGTAATCTCTACTTGTTTAGAATAAACATAGACATCTCCCCTCTACCTAATACACTGACGGATCCGCGCTGTATCTGTTTGTGGTGCCTCAGGGTGGACCATGATACCTCTGACTGCTCGAAGTGCCAGTCTATGACTGTAAAGGCCTTGATGGAGTGGAAGGGAAAGCTGAGGGTAGCCAAAATCCCTACAAAATCCCCTACTCGATCCGTGAAACTTTTGACTGACGAGTTGGAGGGCCTGAAGGATCTGAGAAAGTGTGACCATCTTGACCTTTTCCTCCCTGAGGAACTTTTTCAAGTATCTTAAGTCCAAGATGGGTTTCAGTCATCTGTCCTTCTTGGCTATTGCAAAATAAGGGGAGTACAATCCCTTGTTCCTCTCTGCTAAAGGCACTGGTTCTATAGCACCTTTCTCTAGCAGGGTTAACATTTCCTGCTCAAGGAGCGTATATGGAATCCTCAAAAAGTGGTTACCCGGTGGATTTTTCTGAGGTCTCCTTATAAAAGGAAGGCAGTAACCGTGGGCTACGGTTTCTAGAGCCCAAGCATCCGAAGTAATGGCTCGCCATTCTTCTAGATGCTGAGACAGTCTGCCCCCCACTGGTGAACTGTGACTCAAGACCTCAGAGAGGTTTGGAGGAGGCTGATGCAGTGGACGATGGTAAGGAGGCTGCTGCTTGAGCTAACTTTGCACCTCTTGCTTGTAGTTAAGGATTTCAATCATGCGACACGCACACCTTGGTCTTGGCTTACTATGTAGCGCCTAACTGAGGTGCCTTTCTCCCTATTTATGTGGATTCCATTTTTGGATGATACATCACTCATATCACACCCCCTTTTCAAATACCCCGGGTCACAATGGACCATGAACCAGGCTGGTCGGTCAAAGTAAATATTTATTTATTTATTTCAATTCAAAAGAAATCACACTTTTAAACATGGGGCAGCAATCACCAATGGGGTGATCGTTACAATGAGAATGTGAGCAATGCACTGGGTTTGGCTTTTTAGTGGAGCATATACACAGCACTGCAGAATAGGAGCACTTTTCGATTTAGTACAGATAGAACCCGAGTTAGAATGTCCCCCTGCAATGTTCCCACATCCCACCATTAATCAATTCTGAGTGGATGCAACGAAGCAGCAGGTACTCAAGAATAAGAAACTGAAAACGGAATCTAAATATGATCTTCCCTCCCCAAATCAGAGAGAAAACAGATTTTAAACCCCTTGCAATGTGGTGAAATGACACTCGGAAATGGATAATCAATAATGAATGTGTGTTAAAAACGTTGGCGCAAATATGATTCTTTACTAAAGCAACAATGCAAAGATACTAACAATCACAAAGAATGGGTTACTAAAAGCATACAATTCAGAAATTAGTGGAAAGTTAAAAACAGATTGCAGTTAAATAACACGTTTAAAATTTAGACTTTTGTAATTCCCGCCTAAAATTACCCAAATGGTTTTTAATAAAAATGGATGAAATACACTGTTTAGTTGGGGAATAGATATAGATCACAGGTACTAAATGGAATTTAAACTAAGTCTCTAGCTGGCATGGACTGGTCAGGCAATTCTGGTCACTGGATACTAAAGGCCATCAGGGTAGCAGGATTGCAACAGCATGCAGTGAGTGGCAGCAAGCAAGGATGGATCAGGATGCCAAAGGTACCACAGCTTTCCCCTGGTTAAATGGATATTTTGTGGGTTTTTAGATTTGAGGCCTTGCTGGAAATGGGATCAGCACTGCTTGGGTTTTGCAGTGGGCCCTGGGGTTGGATCAGCAATGCTTGGAACTGTAGTTGGAATCTGGATCTGGAAGATGACGGGAACAGGAACGCAACACAGGAAATCAGGAAGAGTGTCTGTCTAGAGTCTTGTCAGAGACCCTTATTTATAATGCATCATGATATCATCAAAGTATAGGCTTGACAGGGTTAACTAAGCCCTCCTATGAATTACATGGATTGGAAAGGGGTGCTAGCCTCCGCCTTGCTCTCAACTGGTTGGATTTCCAAGGGAATGATGTCAGATTTATGAGGTGAGTTTTACAATGTCCAAAAACTCCCACAATTAATTTACTTCAAATCTGATGTTGCCAAAAACATATATTTATACAATTGCAGTCTCTTAGCAAATTATATACACAGGTTACATATTTTGTGCAGCACATATCAGTCCAATCCTCCAGTCTGTGGGACTTTGTTTTCGCCCTTCTGATACATTTTGGTAGAACATGAAAGATTCAGCCTAAAATTCCATAACTTTATATACAGATGAGAATTATCCCAAGGGATGTATGTACAAAAATATATATTTGCAACATTGATACTTTTCAATTTATCCTCAATACTTTGTCCTTTCTGTCCCCATGGTGTTAGTGAGTTCTACCATGTCTCAAAAGAAAGCACAACACAATCTCTTTTAAACTGGGGCATTTTTACAATATTTCAAAGTCTTGCTGCACTGATAGAAGTCTTTAAAGTTTATTCTGGAAGTAGTCTTTGGGAACGAATGGCAGTCCCTTTGTTCCTGTGTCATTTTTTTTTTCTTTCCTTCAACTGCTGCCAACAGTCATTTCCTTCAGAGCATGGCGGGGGTTTCTCCCTTGATTGAAGTTATATTGTCCCTTCATATTTCAGACTTACTTCCCTGGGAGCTTCATTCTCAGGGTCCCAGCCGAGACGAAAGTCAGTTCAACTCTGTAATTATCAGGGGGTTGTCAGTATCTGCTGAGAGAGAGCCCTCCGTTTGGAGCCACCCCTCCAAGCAGAAAACCTGTTTTCAACTTGCAACTCCAGCCACCATAGTTTTAACCTTTATTTTCTGATCTTAGATCCAGAATTAAAACAAGCCTATTGCATAAAATAACCCATGTTACATAGTATCACGAGCAACAAACCACTTCAGATTGCTAAAGACTGGCAGGCATTCATTTACCAGTCTAATGTTCCAACACACAGGCATTTGTTTTTCTTTAGTTTGCAAAGGCCAATTTGTTTACATGGGGTGCAGCTGGCCTTCCTTCTTAAATCCGACCTTTCATCTCCAGCAGCTTCACACATTGTCTTGCAGCTATAGTTATTCTCTTAAATGCTGGAGTTGGTCTGCAGCACACATACATTGAAACAGACATGGCTCAGCTAGTTAGAGTCTCTCTCTAAACAGCTGAATTTTGGATACTTTTGCAAAGAAAATGTTTCCCGTGTAAATCAAAGTAAAGTTCCTAGTTGATTTTTTTTAGAGTTGGTTTAACAGGGCTTGTCAATTCAGAATCATGCCCGGTTTTGCCTAGGCACCGTGAGACACACAAGGCTTGGTAAGGCTTATTAATCACAGTGGCTTTAAGGAACAGAGGGAATTAGCATCAAAGCCTTTTTTTAAGTTGAAAAAGGGTTACTTTTCAATGGGGATTTTTGTCTTTTGTATCAAGCAACACTGCTTTTTCCACTTTCCTCCTTTTATTTATGTCGGAACACACTGGCAATCTCCTTCAATGTGCCCCCTTTGTTCCATCCTGTCCGATGTGTGCTTGGCAGTATGGTGCAGCCATATTTGTTGTTGTTGCAAAACGCAGTTTTTAGCCAAAGTGATCACAGGAGCTAGCACAACCATTTTGTGGTTTCTGCACAACTGCAGTTTAGTGGTGTGGGGAAATGCTGTTGATTGGGTCAATATATCCCACCCATCTTCCACCACAACAACATTTTATCTGGTCCCTTTGACTGACCATTCCTCTCGCCCTTCCAACTGAGAAGTAGTAGCGAAAAGATCTACCACTCCAAGGTTTCCCACTAGAATGAAAAGGCAGAGGTTGCCTAATAGCGGTGCCTAAAGATTTGGCTGCCGCCTTTGAGGTTTTCAACTTCTCAAGGCTCTGGTCAGCCTTGTTGCCAAAACATTAAAACCTATCAAAAGGCATGTTGAGAAGTCTGGATTGCACAGCCGGTGCAAAACCCAACTTTCTCAACCATGCAAACCTGTGCATAATGGATCTGGTAGCTCTGCTGATCCTATCTGCAGAATGGAAACCTGACTGAAGAAACTTGCACATGACCTCTTTGTCGCCTCTAACAATGGCTAAGATGCTGTCTCTTTCATCCCCTTCGGGAATGTTCTCTGCAGCCATGGAAAAGAAGTTGCATAGAGTGAACATAAACTTTTTGAGGGAACAAGTTGAGTTGGCAGATTTTAGTGCCCATCCATCTACATGTTTGTCATCCCTATCATGAGGGATAGTAGGGTACGCTTCTTGTTTTGATGTTGTAGTAGCTGCCTACACCACCATGCTCACCAGAGTGGGGTGTTTTGACAGGTAGTCAGGGTCACTAGTGGAATGGCAGTACTTCTTAGTTAAGTTTTTATCAACTGCTGGATTGGTCTTGGAGCCTCCCATTTAATGGCCATTCTTTTCTGCAAGGTCGTATGGAATGGCAAGATGGCATCTGACTGGGGACCTTTGTCAAGAATGTCAGTAAGGTTGTCCTGTTCGTATGATAATGGAGGCCTACTCCAACCCATGTAATCTACAACCTTTGACATGAGCTACCTATAGGATGCATCTGCATGCTCCCCAGCCTCTGGTTTCCCAAACTCTAGATCAGATGAGGTATTCACCCCACTTGAGGTCGGCACATTTTCATAAAGGTCCTTCATCCAGGACACTTCCGCAATGAAACTCTCTGGTACATATGGTGTACCATATTGTAGGCCAAATGTGGCCTCTGCATCAGACTGCTCCTCTTCCTCATACATTAAGGAAAGGGACTTACAAAAATCTTTCCTAGGCAGTGGTACATATATTTTGTCAGGAATTATAGATTTTGACAGAATTGGCTTTGACGCGGTAGTAATTGTCAAGGTTTTCTTTATCGGTGCCATCGGTTTAGGAGGGGCGCTCAGCGTCAACAGCACAGCTGGTAAAGATGGCGCAGGTGGCATCGAAGTCTTCAGAGTCGATGTCGATGTCAAGGGTTTGGCTGGCGTCGAAGGCGCTGCTGGCTTCAAAGGTGTCGATTGCGTCGATTACCTCGACTTGTGCTCGTGTCTTGATTGATCCTTCAATGAAACATCAGATCGAGGCCTTGAAGGCTCGCAATGTGGATCAGGCCTTTTTTGCAGGTTCAACAGTGCACAAAACTTAGGACGAGACCTTTCCTTTCTGGCTTTTTTCAAAGACTCGGTAGGAGCATGGCTAGGTTTTTGCTTTTCGAACATTTTAAGCATTTTCGCCCTGAAGTCTTCGGACTCGGCCAGAGTGGATTTCTTGGTTGGGCAATCAACTCTTTCTGGGGAAGTGTGTCCAACGAGAAGTCGATGAAGGCAACCTGTGGTACCTTCTCTTTGACTTCTTCGAGGAAGAAGGCCACACGATCCAGGTTGAGGAGTGGCTCACACCACATGGTCGAATGGGTGTCAAATCAGAGGTATCGATTTTGGTGTGTGTGCTTAAAGAAGTTTGTAGATAAACAATTTAATACGCATGGATGTGATCACATACATTAAGTTGCATTATGAGTTTTGAGTGGGGGGGCAGTAAAGCGGGTCCCCAGAGGAGTGGAAGCACGCTTGTGGTCTCGGGTCAATCTAAAAAGGTGGTAAAATGCTTGTCAATAGATCTGAGTGTGATCAAGCCTTGTATTTATTCAAGTATTGACCCCCACATTGTTGGCATTTGCCTGGCGGATAGTACTTCCACCAGTTTTGGAGAATTTTACACAGATATAATGAAGACTTTGTCTCATATTTTTGTAAAACCAGTGGGTAAAATTAGAAAGCATAATGTGTATAACAAGGGCTGGTTCGATCAAAAATGCCAGCAGACCAAAAACAACCTTTTATTGTACCTTAGAAAATACAGATCTGACAGATAAATCAAACTTAAGGAATATTGGGGCTAAATATAAATCAATGGTAGTATCAAAAAAGTCAAAGTATATTGCCAATAAATGTGATGAACTGCTATCATGTAGCACAAAGGGAGATACGGTCACCTTCTGCAAACTTGTGGCAGTGACAAAGTAAGATTGATGGGCCCCGTCTCCAGTAATATTTCTCTGAGCATTTGATACAAACATTTTAGTATGGTCTATGCAAAGGAAGAGGGAGAATTGCAAGAATCACCTCAACAACATAATATGACACACTGCACATTGAGAACCTGTAATTTTCTCAACTGGTGAGGAAGAAGAGTCCATCAAGGGATTCGGATGTGGGAAGGACCCTGGGCTGTATGGAGTTTCCATCAATCTGCTGAAGGATGAGCTCTGTGTCTGGACCCCTTGGCTGAAATGTGTGTTCAATTTAGTTTCAAGACTGGGTAGTTGGACAGTCCTGCTGTGATGCCATCATCATACCATTATATAAGAAGGATGACAATAAGCATCTGGGAAATTACAGACCCATATCGCTCTTGGACACAGTGGGCCTGGTATATGCCAAAGTGCTTCTGACCCGCTTACAGCATTGGGTCTCTGAGAGAAGTACTATCAACCACCTCCAAGCTGGATTTTTTTCCCGGCATTAGTACAGTGGACCAATGTTTCAGGTTGAATGTAATATTGGCCAAATATGTCTCCCTACAGCATGTTGTAATTTACACAATATTCTTAGATCTTCGCACTGCATTTGACAGTGTCTCCCACTGTAAGCTCTGATCTGTGGTGAGAGATATGGGTGTCTCTGGGCCCCTCCAGGCTACAATTCAGACTCTCTATATGAACAACAGGGTTTCAGTGAGATGGGGTCTGGATGGGGAGATTACTGATTCTTTTGCAGTGGAGAGGGGGGTCTATCAGTGGTGTGTGCTGCCCCCCCCTTTATTTTGTTTGCACATCAATGTCATAATAGAGGAATTGTTGGTCTCCGGTCTAGATCCCCCAAAGCTGGGTAAGGACAAATTTCACCTCTTTTTCATGCAGACTATGCTGTGATATTATCCACCACCCCTGTGGGTTTGAGACATAATTTGAAAATGTTTGTCAAGAAATGCAAAGAGCTTTCAATGATGCTGAACCTAGACAAAACAAAGGGGATGGCATTTGGTAGAAAACGCAGTACGAATTAAAAAAAAATGAAGGTCTTGGTCGATGATTATGTTCTGATGCAGGTATGCCATTATGATTACCCAGGAATCAGGTTCTCAAAAGATCTCACATGGATGTCTCATTTCACAAATGGCCCAGCAACCCTGCAAAAGTACAGTGGTGAAGTCCTCTGTTTTTTAACAGCCATGGCAGGGGTGCAATTTCTCCTGCTCTTAAACTGTACAAAGACCAGGGATGGACTGCATCCTCGTATGGGTCGAGCTGTGGGGCCACTGAACGACAGAGGAGCTAAATGTGGCTGAAACAAATGTTCTGCAGTGTTTACTGATGCAATATAAGGGTGCCCCCATGGCTAGATTGCGTCGGGAATGCAACCTTAAACCAATCAAGCCGTTGTTATACTGGATTGGATTGTGGCATACCCCAGAACTTGCAAAGTACAGAGAAGCACCCATTAGCCTAGAGAATGTACCAGGATATGATATGACACGATGTGATATGATAACATGGCTCGCTTACATGGTTCGGGTTAGTTTACAGAGGTTTTGGGGACCTGGACCTAGTTGGCTTTTGAGCTAATCCTGTGGGGTCACTATCCAGTACTAAGGTGCTTGTTAAGACCAAATGCTATGAAGCCACTATTAGGAATATGCAGAGGGCGTGTGCTGCGATGAGGTCAGGCGCCTCATTTATAATGTTAAAGCAGTCAGAGGGCTTTGATCCCATGAGCCCTATTTAGACTCTGTGGCGCCTGCATATGCCTGAGCCTTATTCATTCTAAGGTATGTGGGAACCACAAGGAATCGATAAGACACTTTTTGGTATTTTTCCAAGGGTAGTCTGGGTTGAGGAGACACTATTTGTTCCCTCTTTTTCGCCTGAGGGATATTAGACTGACTGAAACAGCTGTCACATTGTGCAAAGTACCACTGATGTGAATTGAGTCTATTTATCACAAAGTACATCCACAGAGCTTGGCTCCAAAGAGCAAAGAGTGTAAAGTAAAAGAGTGTTATTGGCAAAGAATTATAGTGTACAACAATGAAGAATTTTAGATTTGAATCTAATTTAGTTTTGTATAAGAACGTGTTGGGTGCTGTACGTAACTGCCGATTATGGATTACTGATATTAATATGTTCATTATCTATATTGTGTTGAAAATATTTTGTTATGATTTTAATGCCGAATAAAGATATGTGAAACAAAACAATTTCATAATATTTACATAGATTTAACAATTTGTTGTTTATTTATAAATAGACTTTCTTTGCAACTCTATTTTTATTGCCTTGAACTCGGAGGGATGCTCCAGGGAATGGATATTGATGAACTGGGGGTCACAGGTTCATAAAAAGAACTGTATTCAATACATTAATACCGTGCATGCCTAGTATGTGGTGGGTGGAGCATTCCCCCAAGCTAGCCAGCCAATGAAAACAATGTTAATTTTCCACCACCATCTTTGACATAAAGAATTATACATGAGATTCCACCGAAATGTTGATCTTTACCGGTTCCTCTGTGCCTACCGGCCACAGACGCCTGGGTGCCTCAATTTCATTCAAAGTAATTGGCTGTTCTGCGTAACAGCTTATTTCAGATTATTCATTATATGTCAATCGGCACCTTCACTGCCCTTACCAAAATGCCCTCTCAAGTGGCTGAAGTGCAGTGTGACAACTCAAAAACAAATCTTTAAAAAATACACACAACTTGTACACTTTGCCCAGCCCTCATTTACTTTGTTCTAGCACATGTTAACACTTATATCAAGCATGGTTCTCTTGTGGATACCATTTTCTACACCCATACTTCTTTGCTGGGATGTACTCATTCTTCTGTCCTGGTTGATCAATCTTAGAATGCTGAAATGTGTGTTGTCAACTGCCTTATCTCCTCACTATACCCGCCTGTGGCATATATAATGTGTAGTGGTTAGTGATTTTAAATGTCCCTTGCATCCTTTTCTGTTGTTTTTTCTTGTTGAAGAAGAATTAAAATATGTCTACAACTCAAATTCTTCATGAAAAATGGTATATAACTAAACAGATTCATTAAAGCTGCCTGCATATTTTAATTTCCTCACAACATCCCATGTCGGATTGGCTCCATGAAAACGGTGTGTAGCGTCTCTATCCTCGCAGACAAGAGGGGCGCATCCTCTGCTTACGACTCCTTCTCAGCGTACATCACAAGGCTGTTTGTGCCCATTGCGTGTGTAACTCTACTTAGTGTTGGTTTGTTACTTCTGTGCTTCTTATATGACGTGCGTAGGAGTGCATCTATTCAGCAAATGTGTCTTTTTTCTAAGCATGTAGATCAATGTTAATATTCACATGACATTGCGAATTTAAATACGACGCATACAGTGATTGGACACTTTTCTGAATGTCACACAAGTGACAACACATTGCAATGTTCGCCTGTTTGCATTTCGGTATTCTCTGCCGCGTGAATAGCATGTGGCTAATTTCAATTGCCGTTATCAAAAACTCTGAATTTAGGGTGTGCGCATTTGCAAATGCTTAGTACATCTGGCCCGTAATTGAATCACTCTGAAACCCCCTCCCAATATCCAAAGTTACATATCTATTTGCAAATAATTCTATTTCCACTTTTGTATCACGCTGTGAGTCTTCGAAATATGCAATATATCCTGCGTGCCTCCCGTTAAAGAAAACAGATAAAAACGCTGCTTAATATGCTCCAATCTCAGCAGAGACCTGAGAGGACAATTAAACAGATGGTCACGATAAACAGGCTCTCGTGACACCAGGGACGAGAATACCTTTTAGAAAGGGTTCTTTATGGGGTTGCAGCAGCCAAGCACCTTTAAAACAGCTTGTGCCCCAGGAGCAGTGTCGAATACAGTAGTCCCCAAAGAAAAATAAGTTTATTTTGACTAGAGAGTGAGATATAACTTTATCTTTAATCTCAGTCGCCACCAACAGATAAAAGTCCTGCCACTAACAACGTGCAGTTAAGTGTATCCATGTGAGTCCTCAGCTGATGCGAGTCAGGAGGCTTCAGAATCTAGCCCAGAGCATGTGTTCTGCAGCCAAGGTCTTAGAATGGCACATAAGAGTGTACATATCTGCGTGGGTTTAGCCTTTCATCGGTCGCATATGCCCTACTGTTGCCAACATCCTGCTTACCCAATCAAGGTAATGGACTGCAGCCAGACAGATGATTGTCAATTCTCTCAATCGGTGGTGTTTGAGGGAAAAAAGTCAGAAACATAGTCATTTTAAAATATTGCTGCTAAATCTGTTTCAACTTGACAAAAAACATGTCTGTGTTTTAGCCACCAGACCTACAATGTGTGTCTGAAAATGAGTAGGTGATGCATGCACAACACATGGGTGAATCAATTCAGTTGACAAAGAGCAGTGTCTGTGTATTTACAGAACAGAGAAAATGAATTATGAGTGAACGTGGACGTATACACGTTAGCATTTCACCGATGCAGTTTTAAGGTAATGGTGTCTTCATTCGAAAGGACATTCAGGAGCGTAAAATGTAAAAACAACATAAGATGCAAGGGAGAAGGATGAGAAACAGAAGTGAACCTCTGCTAATAGTGTTACACTTTTCTATGTATGTAGGAACACCTACCTCCTCCACCTTTTCCTGGACTTTGCTGCTGCCTTGCAGCACAAGGATTTATTTATTTATTTATTTAAATTTATATAGCGCGCAAGCAGCCCAAGGGCATTGAGGCGATGTTACTTGTGAGAGCTTAGTTACAGAGGTACAGAAATGGTTGCAGTCGTTGGTACATTATAAATATTACAGCATAATACAATATTTACATCTTATGCAATTGGTCATTACATTCCAGCTTATGCAGTGGGTCATATGTATAGTATTCATGCTGGTCGGGACTCTGACGCAGTAACTCCAGGTTACAGAATGTGTAGAGCTGACTCACCGCGTCCTGAGGTCATGCCCCATCAGGGCATTAGGGGTGAATTAGCAGGATCAATCTCCATACCCTTAGCTTGCTCCACCAGCTGATTGTCAGTGTTGCAGGGATTTGAACACAAAATATTCACCCTTCTCATTGAACTTACATGATTGACTGGACCTGCTCCATATAAATAATTAAGAAGAACATTAAAAATAAACTTTTGCTGGGACTAGTAGACACATTTCCATCAACTTCAAGGTTAGGAATTCCTGGGAGAACATCCTGTCATGAGTTGTTGTATGTTACATTGTACGTTATGATTAATAAAATCCGCACGTTTCAGCAAACCTGTGTCTAAGACCCAAGCTTCAAGTTTGGTCCACACCCTGTCACTAACTACGAAGTCTAGAAGTCTACAAAAGCAGTAAATATTGGACGGCAATGTATTGTTAGATCGTGTTTCTTCGCTACATTCCCTGTCAGTGCACCCATTCTCATTCCACTTCTGAAACTCTTTTAGAATTTAGTTAACATATTATTTGAATTTGATGCAAACACCTTTGCGGAGGTCTTCAGAGCGGCATTGAAACTCTAGCTTCTTCAGTCCTATATATGTCATTCGTTTTAAATAGGTCCAAGTATCGGGTAATTAAGATGATTTCATAATGTTATCTAACAATTTCTCAAAGATCCAAGCCCAAACATAAGGCATACTTTGAGAGACTATCTTTGCAAAACGATAGGGTTCTGGAGCCCAGTATGATATTTGACACTGCATTTTCCTTGGAATATCATCATGAGGAAACAACACTTTCCAGGGGGAAGAGGCCGGACCATTGTCTCTATGCTGTTAAGCTTACTGCTATAGAAGACAGATTAAACAAGGTTAAAACAGGCCAGTGTGGAAATATGATTTATTTGAAAAATCAGGATATAAATGGCCACCTCTATGAGAGAGAAAACATGAATGTGTAGTACTCTCCACGTGTATAGGTGTCCCCATTTACAGTTTCACTTGCACCTGCGCGATCTGAACACCTGGCCTAGTAAGATCGTTATCTGTCTTCCCTCTGTCCCCGACTTGCCTCTTCGCGCCTTGAAACACCTGTGTATAGGCACATTATAAATGCCATATCATATTGTATCATATCATAACATAATAGCTTAGGGTTTGATTGTCGGAAGCAGCTGATCGAGACCGAGCGAGATGGTGTTGATGGCTCAGTGCGGCTTGACATTCTTAGGTGCTCTAATATGAGGTCCTTTCCTCGTAAGTAGACAGTGGTGGAGCAGAATTGAGGGGGGAAAGCTGGTGGAGCCGGAAAAGGAGCTGTCTGATACACGGCTGCTTCGGAGGCACAGAGGCCGGTAGAGGCGGTAGTGGCGCCTTACAGAACCCACAGGCGTGTACTTGCCTTTCTGCCTTCTGCCTTGCTGAGATTTTGTGTTCTGCACTCCGTACTTCCCGCCCACAGTGCCTCTGCGTTTTTCGGTGGTGCCTGCTTAAAGAGGGTCAGGGGGGGCTGCCTGTTGGTGGGGGAACCAGCCACATACTCGTACCCGGACCGCAGACCGAAGCTGAGTTCCATGGCGCGCTGAATAAATGGCGTGCACATTCTGTGTAATAGACTGTTGCGCCTCTGCTTGGATTACTATTACTACTATTATTATTAGGATACAAACAAATAGTTACAACAAATGCGCACTGCACTTCCCAGAGACTGGGGATTATATATCTTTTTGATCTGGGTGATTACTACTTGATATACTTATATGTATACTTGCACGCTATAAAGTAACCTTTGTCCCACGTCTCTTGTTTTAGTAACCCTGCAGGTTAGCAGCTGCTGGATGGCAGCATTTTTAAGGAAGGAGAGTTCTTATATGGCTGTTTGCCTGCTTGCATGTGCTTGCTTGGGTGAATGCTAACTGTCAAACACACACTTAAGCAATCGCTCTGTAAAGACTCCGGAAGTTAAGGTAGACGGGGAACTTCTACTTTGTTACGTTTGTCAAATCTGCCATTATATGGTCGGCGAATCTCTGTCCCTCTGTACAAGACGCATATTGAAGGCATCTTCTGTGTTGGGTGCTTATCAACGGGCTTTCCATTCGTTTTTGAAATCCAACCTTCTTCGCCTGACACACAAAAGTTTTCCAGAGCCAGAACGCTTCAGCTGCAAGCAGTTACTTGGGGCTAAGCTTACGAGAAATTCTGGTGCAACTCCACCAATTCATTACCAAATTTGTAAAGAACTGGTGTTTTGTGGTACCAAAAACCTGTTGGAGCACGAATTCCGTGGTTTGGTAAACCTACTTTTGTACGTCCACCTTCGAGATAAAGAAAATGAAACTTCGTAGCACAGCTATATCAGACAACACAAAAGCTCCTGAGGGCAATGGGTCATACTTGGTACCCCCAACAGTGTGGGGAACTCCTTTAGTCACAGCAAATATACTTCCCCCACCATTTAACATCACTGTGACAACTCAGGCACAAGTGCATGCTCAAGCTCCCCCCTACAGTTAGGGGAGGGAGAAGCAGGGAAGGAAATACAAGCTGCCTTGACACAATGCTGGAAATGTGGCTTAGAATATACAGTCACAACAAAAAAGATCCATAAGAAAATAAAGGATCATTTTGGCAAAAAAATAAACACAAGCTTAAATGATGTTGTGGGTGAATCAGATATTAACTGGGCCCCCCACCCGAGGCCTCACAAACCCCATTGACAGGCATGGAAGACCATCTGTTTACCCGGAGGGCAGGCAATATCTCTGATATTCAGATTGTTGGAGATGAAGATCTACCCAATTTACAAGTTGGTACGTCAATTGTCAAAGGGAGAATAGAGGGTACAATTGAAAGCAAAACGTCCATGTTAATGGGAGCAACTATAGAGAATGCACACATTAAAGAAGGGTCCCTGGCGGCCTTGAACTACGTGCTGAATTCCCTACTCTCTATTTTTGAGCTCCTCAAAACAGAAGTACAGTCCCAAGCAGGGATACTTCTAGAACTTACCAATGAAATGGCCAAATGTGAATCTACAATGGTGGGTCTAGGGTCTGTTATTAACTCCATCATTACCCCTACCATGAAAGAGGTGAGATTGGAACTGGTCAAGCAAGGCCTGGACATTTCCTCAATAAAAGGTTCTCTGAACCTCAAGAAAATAGAAGAAGAGAACACCCAGAAGCTGTTGCATGAAATATTACAGCTTTTGAAAGGGAAATTGTCCCCCGAGAAAGAGGTGAGCGAACGGGCCAATGACACAGATCCAATATTTGACAATACTCCACTTTCTGAATCTACTTTGGAAGAATTCAGGAGAATGTCCAATGTGGTTGAGGAGGAGGCTGTAACAAATATGGAAATTCCCGCAGCACAAACAGTGGAGACACCAACAACATTGGTGGAATCTGAGCCAATCTAGACATCTGCAAGCTGCCAGAACTATAGAGGAAGAAGAAAAATTAAAAAAGATCGAGAACGCCCGTCACGTTCCAAGAAAGACCCAAAATAATAAACAGAAAAGTATAAGGGTCACTAACACTGGAGCAAATATCTTTTTAAAGAACATTATGCTGCACTCATGTGATGATTCCCCAGATGAATAAAATAAAGAGACTTCAAATAGAATTAGCCCAGTAAAGACACCAATTCAATCCCCATCAGGCAATAAATCTCGGAAATCAGGAAAATGCCTGCAAAAATGACGCAATATTCAACAAGGAGCACTTCAAGAGCAAAATGAGATCTCAAGCGTGAGTGTAGGCCTACAAACAGATCTGAAGGATACTCTAGTAAAGGCCTCAGAGTGGCCTGTATGGGTTAGTCTGTCATCAAAGACTGGAGCAAGGAAAAGCATATTGCACGATAAATCATCTTCCTCAAGCCAGTCGGATACCATGGCAGGAAGCATCAAGTGGGCACCAATATTCTTGCAGAAGAAGTCATTGAGGCCGAAGCAGAGCTCCATTAATAGCGTGATGCAAAGTACCCATGAGGGAGTCAACATAAAGCCGGCTCCCATATTTTTGAAATCCAGCTAAAAAGGACCACCTGCACAACCAGTCACGTCCACAAACTCAACTTCCGTTGTGGCTGGAATTATGCCAAGGAAATCTTTCCCCCTGCACAAGTATGTGGAACGGCACAGGGAAATCAACAGAGATCAAACTTAACCCAGTGCAGGAGGAAAAAAAGCCAACATGTTCATGCTAGTAAGTCACCAGTAGAAACAAACAATGTAGAGGAAATTCTGGACTTTGCCATACTGAGAATCTGGTTAAGACTCTTAACAAACACCAAACAATACAAATCTGTGATCCTTGGGCTCCTTAAAAATGCTAGAAACCTCTTCCAATTTTCGACAAACGATACAGAATTTGTGAGATTCCCTGAAATGGTCTCATGATGGCTTTCAAAAATCAGGCAATCAAAAATATCATCTCGATTTTTGAGAACCCCCTGGTAATCCAGGCTTGTAAAGTACACCTAAATTGTGACCTGCCCGATTCAGTCTGGGTGATTATTAATATTTACTGGAACCCTGCCTGCTCTGAACTTTTGGCCTTCCTGGCAATACTGGCCCCATTATTAGAAATTATTAAATCAGATACTGGCTGCGCTAATATAGTCCTTGCTGGGGATTTAAATACGTAATGTGTGCAGTCATGTAGGGGAACAGACAGGCCACCCACTTGAAAAATCATTAAGAAAGGAGATACCTGAATGGACTTCCAGGACACCTGGGACCTAAAGATGCTGAATGGCTCCTCTGAGGGGGTCACTGGCCCCATTGCAACATGGCATACAGATAAATCATCATCTGTTCTGGACTTTGTATTTGTTTCTCAAGGCCTTTTTGCTCGTCCTTCTATCCTAGCCGTAAAGCGCGATGGGGGCGTTGATCATTGCCGGTTGGAATTGTCATTCCCAGAACTCTCAGCTTTGTCTTCAGAGGCAAATCTGCAGGTTCTGTCTGCAAAAAAGGGGAATCAGGCTTGTTAAATATAGACAAGAGGGGAAAAATCTGGATAAACAGCTAAAGAAGATCCCCAACCATGTTTGGCAAACCCAATGCCACCTGGATACATTTGTAAAATGTATTTGGTCTACTTTAGCCCACAGTGACTCAGAAGCACACACAAACATTTAGATATTTCTGACGAGGCTACGCAGCAAAAAAAATGGAAGTCAGAATATGTCTGAGAAGCTAAAAGCTAACATGTTTACATTTAGAGACTTAGAGATATGGAAGTCAAAAGAGTAAGTGCAAATTATAAGCACTGGTCAGGCAATCATAGAGCATCACGGTTACAAAAAGATGGGGAGCATGTGCTGCAACTGTTAAACAAATGGAATTTTGGAAATTTCTAGTCAGTGGTAGGACAGCTAGAACCTCAAACCGTACTCTATGTAATCTAGTATCAGAATAAGGGAGGATGGAATATTTGTCAGGAATCTTTGGGAACCCTAAGGGCTCCCAATTTAGTCCAGAACAAATGCTCCCTGGCATCTATCCTTCAATGAGGAGGATATTGGCAACATTATTCTCAAGTCATCAACATTTAGAGCTGCTGGTCCAAATTCCCTGACCTACCAGGTTCTTAAGAATGATCAAAGGTTGTGGTCCAGCCTATTGTACCAACTCTTGAAGGAGATCCTCAAGAG
Organism: Ambystoma mexicanum; assembly: GCF_040938575.1. Lineage (NCBI taxonomy): Eukaryota > Metazoa > Chordata > Amphibia > Caudata > Ambystomatidae > Ambystoma > Ambystoma mexicanum. Next base: position 1,171,708,619 of record NC_090931.1, read on the forward strand.
GAGATTATTTCTACCCTCATGGAAGATCGCGTTCGTTATACCTTTTTTCAGGGGGGACGACCGTCTAATCCGTCAAATTACTGACCGATTACTCTTCTTGATATAGAGAGTAAGGTATTTATGAAGCTTCTATTAAATGAACCATCAACCTGGGTGGAGGAAAAAAAATATATCCTGTCTTGCTTCCAAACAGGCTTCAGATGAGGTCTCTAAATGGCCTGGTCTTGAATCTGGTAAGTGAATACCCTATGGGGAAGGGAGAAACCCCACTATATGGCCCCTGGGTCGATTTGTCCAAGGCTTTTGACCAGGTCGATAGGGCATTGCTTTGAAGTAAATTGTGGGTTTCGGGGATCCCAGAAACATTACTGTCGATGTTGGTTGATTTACATAAGGACACACTACTAAGCATGCATCTGGATAACCAAGGGCATTTATCAAATCTAATTAAGGCTGAGAGGGGAGTCAGATGGGTGTCTGGCGGCTCCACTCTTTTTCAATCTGTTCCTGGCAGACATGGGTGTCCATTTGGAGTCGTCAGCTTTGGCCAGCCCAGAGTTAAATGGTGTAAAGATCCGCTGGCTGGCCTATGCAGACAATATTGTACTGTTGGATAAAACGGCCATAGGATTGCAGCAACTTCTGTTCAAGCTCGGCGAATACGCCAGGCAAAGCAATCTATTAACCCCCTAAAAACGAGAATCAAAGTCTTCAGACACCCACAGAAAAAAATCCATTACTCAAAATGGGTTCTTGAGGGTCAAACCATCCCGAGGGTAGAATAACTAACAAATATGAGCTATAAAATCTATGCCTCCCCCTGCACTTCATAAAGCTGAGTCAGACATAGCCATGAAAGTTTCACAAATTACATCGCAGATGCTAAAACTAATCTCCATCATACCCTTGGTAAAATTCTATATGGCTAAGGCGGCTCCAGTGATTTTATATGGCCTTAAGGCAAAGCCACAGCTCTGGAAAACAAACTGGAGCACTCTCGAGGGGCAGCTTTGGAAGAGGGCTCTTGGCCTTCCAGTGAGTGCCCCATCCTGGAGCCTGTGATTCTAGGCCTAAAACCACTTGACTGCATGACAAATTAGAAACTGATCTCACTGTATCGGGAGATTCTCACTGGACAGCATTCCACACTGTATGGGGACATTAAAATTCATCTAGAACACTCCAGATCACAGATTCTAGCTGGCCTTGAAAATAGAATGAAGGACACCTTGGTAAGGGTCGATTTAAATATTGAGACTCTAGTGACAAAACCATTGAAGGTAAAACGAGAGTTGTAAACCAAACACAAATAAAAAAATAAAAAAATAGCTTTGTTTAACTTGTCTTTTTAAATGAGTTCGCTCAAATCTCTCTTCAAAGATTCCCTACAGTTGAGTTTATGGAGTGCTTGGAAGGTTTGTGTTATTTTCTGCCATCACAGCCTCCATCCCTTGTATCTACAGCAATCTCGATATGGGTGGCAGCACAAGATGTCTTCACAGAAGTAATTACGGCCAAGAACATGTTGATTATGAATTCGAACAGCTTTTCCAGAGACAGGAGAATGGGGAGCAGTAGCAAAGTCTTTGGAACAAAGAGCCAATTGTAGAGTGACTGTCCTACTCTGATAAATATATGGCAAGGTCCAAATTATCCCACTATCATGCACTGCAGAAAAGGTCCTTTTTGATTCACAGGAATTGGAGGGTTCATGTACAGGAAACTATCTCTACAGCTGTCCTTGCATGAACTCTTCCCTGGAGCTGATGGTTTGGCATTTTATAGTGGAAATGAATGGGCATCTGGATGGGTGGACAGGACTATATTGGGGAAATGTGAAAAGGTTTTCTGTTTATTTTTGGGAAATGCAAACTTCCAGTGACCCGCCTGCTTGTAATAGTTATTTGTTGTTATGCTACTTGGTGTTGTACCCTGAAGAGTGCTTGCAATACCTCTCCCTCTGCCCCTTCCACATCTACATGCATTTCTCCTTACAGAGTCCCACCCCCCTGATCTGAAACCGTTCATATTGTAATAACATAGGTTTGTCTTTTGTATTTTGTATATGTTTTGTTTTTTCTATGCAAGTACACATATAGGAAATTAGCCAAACATGTTGTCTGCCACCTACACAGATACCTTCAAATGTGTAGGATTTGTATAAACATGGGTGGTTAATGTTATGTTATGTTATGTTATTGGGGCTTATACCATGACCTTGTGCCACTTGTTTGTGGTCTCCTGGTGCCCTGGTGGTTCTGAAACAAAGGAGTGCTGGGAGGGTTTAGTTAGTGGAATTGGGAAGGAAAAGCACGAGAGATGTTTGATGTGCTGTTGGTTGCTTCAGTTTGGAGACAAAAAACAGTCACTGTGTGCTGTTTTTTTTTTAGTTAGTAGTCATTATGTGGTGTTTGGCGCATGACTGTGATTGTGGATATTTGTATATGGCTGACTGAGTTTCTTGTTCAGTGTTGCAAGGTGTATGTAGTTTGTAGTGGTTTTATGATTCGCTGTGGTAGAGGTATGGCATATTTTGATTGATTGAGACATTTGTAACAAGCAACAGTACAAACTGAATCTAATCTAGGGGCAGATGGCATACCATGTTGCAGGTTTAAGTGATCATAAACTGATAGACAAGTTCAGGGACAGATGGCTCGTGGTTCCAATACTGATTTAAACAAATATGTTCTTACCATTTTGTAGAACTTAGAAAAGGACTTCAGCTTCCTAATTTCCAATGGGAGACGGTTCTGGGACCAAAAACCAAAAATCTCCAGTACCTCAAAAAACAAAGGAGGAACAGTCAAAAGTAACTTGTCCTGAGATTGGATGGCCCATGTTGGCTGGTAACACTTTCGATCTTGAACCAAATTCAGTCCTCCACATCTAGCCATTTAGGAGGTTGCCATAACCCAGAGATGGGTGTGGTTTTCCAAACACAAAACACCTTTCTGACATTTTGTGCCATTTGAAGTTGTTTGCCCTGTTTGGCGGGACCCCACCAAAAAAAAACTATTATAATAGCCAATCTGCAAATTTAGCAATGCTTCCATAACTACTACATTATCATTCACAGGAACATAAGAAAGAGCTTGTTTGAGTAGTCACACAGAGTAAAAGATGTTCATTCTGCCATATACAACCAAGGTTTTTTAACCAAGTTGTGAATTTGTATTTGGTACCCAACAAAACCAGAGACAGAGGACATCTGTCCTCTCTGAGGAGATGTTCTGGTCCGAACAAGGCAATCTCCATCTTGCTAGAATTTAGCAAAAGAGAGTTGGCCAACATCCTGCTGCTGATTTCATCCAAACAGACTGTTATCCTCATAAAGGATTCCTCCACATTGTCCAAGCTGATGAACAACTGCGAACATCCGCATATAACTGGTAACCAACCCTATATTCTGCAGTATATCCATTAGTGGTCTTAGATAAAGATTCAATAATTAAGGTGACAATGAGGATCCCTGAGGGACCCTGCAGTCCTTCCCAATGCAATCTGACAGAAGCCCTCCAAAATTCATCTGCTGGCAGCACTCTGATAGAAAAGAGGTGAACCAATGCCTGGCCTTAGCTAAGACCTGCCCTACTTTACTTAGATCTTTGACAAGGATGACATTGTCCACTGTGTCAAACGCTACTGACAAGTCTTGCATTAGCACCTGGGAGAGTTGCCTATGGTCTACTACCTGAAACAGTTCATCCCACACTGCCACTAAAGCCGTTTCCATTCCAAAGGGGGTAATTCATAGAATTCAGTGCACAAGTGGCGCACGCGGCTGACATGCACGTCGTGCCAGCCGCGTGCACCAAAATCCATTTCCGCGCACAGCGTGTTCATGGATTTTAACATCCATTACCAGCCATGGCGCAGAGTGGTGCAGCGACCCTGCAGCAGCGCCAGTTACGCCCCCAACCCCTCCTCGTGCACCATGTACAGTGCACAAATCCCGTACATGGCGCACAGGCCAGTGGACCAGCATACAGGCCCCCAACCGTGAAAACGCCTGTAAAACTACCCACGCACCCCTCTGAATACACGTACCCCGCTTTGCGGGGAGAATCACACGCGTTTGGCCCAGTGCGAGTGGGGTACGTGTATTTCAGGGGTTCGCAGGGAGTTTCACATGCGATAGGCCCTGTGCGACCGGGGTACATGTATTTCGGGGGTGCGCGGGAAGTTTCACGCGCGATTGGCCCTGTGCGAGCAGGGTACGTGTATTTCAGGGGTTTGCAGGGAGTTTCACACGTGATTGGCCCTGTGCGAGCAGGGTACCTGTATTTCAGGGGTGCACAGGAAGTTTCACACACGATTGGCTCTGTGTGAGCGGGGTACGTGTATTTCGGGGGTTTGTGGGGAGTTTCACAAGCGATTGGCCCTGTGCGAGCGGGGTATGTGTATTTCGGGGGTGCGCAGGAAGTCTCACATGCGATTGGCCCTGTGCGAGTGGGGTATGTGTATTTCGGGGGTGCGCAGGAAATTTCACACGCAATTGGCCATGTGTGAGCCGGTTACGTGTATTTCAGGGGTGCACGGGAAGTTTCACATGAGATTGGCTCTGTGCGAGCGGGGTATGTGTATTTCAGGGGTTCGTGGGGAGTTTCACACACGATTGGCCCTGTGCGAGCGGGGTATGTGTATTTCGGGGGTGCGCAGGAAGTTTCACATGCGATTGGCCCTGTGCGAGCAGGGTATGTGCATTTTGGTGGTTCGCGGGGAGTTTCACACGCGATTGGCCCTGTGCGAGCGGGGTATGTGTATTTTGGGGGTGCGCGGGAAGTTTCACACGCGATTGGCCCTGTGTGAGCCGGTACGTGTATTTCGGGGGTTTGTGGGGAGTTTCACACACGATAGGCCCTGTGCGAGCGGGGTACGTGTATTTCGGGGGTGCGTGGGAAGTCTCACACGCGATTGGCCCTGTGCGAGTGGGGTACGTGTATTTCGGGGGTTCACGGGGAGTTTCACACGCGATTGGCCCTGTGCGAGCAGGGTACGTGTATTACTGGGGTTCATGGGCAGTTTCACAAGCAATTTCGCTGTCAGAGCGGAGTACCTGTATCCAGTGGGGTGCGCGGGGAGTCCCACACGTGAATTGGCAGTGTGGGTCCTCCCAGGTGTGCCCTCTACCCCCTCCACGGCCCCTGCAGGCAGCCCACACCACAGGGGACTACCCAGCACCCCTGGTCATGTCCCGCAGGCAGCCCATCCACCATGGGCATGCCCCCCAGTCAGCCCACATGTCACTTTGCACTAGTGATCACCAACTCATGTCCCTCAGCACCCCCACCCACCCAGCATTGACGGGCACCTGCCGACAGGCCCGACTCATGTCCCCCATCACCCCATCCACCCAGCATTGAGGCTTAGGGCCCGACTCATGACCCCCAGCGCCCCCATCCACCCAGCATTGAATGTCACCTGCCAGCAGGCCCCGACTCATGTCCCCCAGCACCCCCATCCACCCTCAATTGACGGGCACCTGCCAGCAGGCCCCGACTCATGTCCCCAGCACCCCCACCCACCCAGCATTGATGGGCACCTGCCAGCAGGCCCTGACTCATGTCCTCCAGCACCCCCACCCACCCGGCAGTGAGCCGCAGGCCCCGACTCATGTCCCCCAGCACCCCCACCCAGCCAGCAGTGAGGGGCACCTGCCAGCAGGACCCGACTCATGTCCCCCAGCACCCCCACCCACCCAGCATTGACGGGACCTGCCAGCAGGCCCCGACTCATGTCCCCCAGCACCCCCATACACCGAGCATTGAGGGGCACCTGCCAGCAGGGCCCAACTCATGTCCCCCAGCACCCCCACCCACCCAGCATTGATGGGCACCTACCAGCAGGCCCCGACTCATGTCCCCCAGCACTCCCACCCACTCGGCAGTTAGCCGCAGGCCCTGACTCATGTCCCTCAGCACCCCCACCGACTCGGCAGTGAGCCGCAGGCCCTGACTCATGTCCCCCAGCAGCCCCATCCACCCAGCGTTGAGGGGCACCTGCCAACAGGGCCCGACTCATGTCCCCTTGCAACACGAAAGGAAGCTGCACAATCATGGCCCTCATGTGCACCAAAATACCACTGCACGCCACCCCAGTCTTGACATGCAATGATTTCACCAATGCACCCCACACCGACATGCTTATGTCAGGACACAAATCAAAAGTCAACCATGTACATCAACACATGTCGGTCACACACACACACACACTGTTTGCCATAGATTGTGTAAAACCACAATTTTACATGCATGAACCCAATCAGCGAATCCAGACATGGAATTAAAATATCAAAATGTATTATAAAAAAAATCAATGTAATGAAATGAAAGTCAAAAAAATAAAACAATCATGAAATGAAATGCATGTCTAAAAATATGAAACATGAAATGTAGATGCAATCCAAATAAATCCTGAAGAAAAAAGGTCCAAAATCATTGTCCACCAAAACAAATCCAAAGGAAACGTAAAAATCAAAATCCATTGCCCCATGGTCAAAGCCAAAGAAAATGCACACATAAATCCAAAGTCCAACTATGTACAATCAATTTTGAAAGGGTCTATGAGCCCAACGAGAGAAATTAAACCTATCTAAAAAACTACCTAAGAAAAGAACTATAAACAAAAGTGTGGGGCATAGTCCAATCACCCCAAAAGAAATGAAAACGAAAATGAAACCTAACACTAAAAACTATTTACAATGGCGGCAGGCTAGTCCGACGGCTCACTTTCCGATGTCCCAGGTCAGGGTATCATCGAACTCCTGCTCAATGTCCTGGAGGCGGTCCTCTTCCATGACCCTGAGGGTTCGCAGGGACGATGCCATGTTGGACTCCAACTCCCTGCGAATAGCCTCGAGGCACTCGGCCCGCCTCAATGCCCTCCGCATGGAGTTCTCCGCCCTGACCATTGTGAGCCGTGCCTCTTCTGCCCGCCACCGCTCCGCATCTATACGCCAGCCCAACCGGAGCCACATGTAAGACACACCCATTCCAGAGTCCTCCTGCCCTCTGGCCGATGCCTGCCCCTCTGATGTCGATGGCCCCGAGCCATCATTGCTCCCACCTAGAACCTGCTGCTGCTGCTGTCTATGTGCCCTGTCCGATGATGCCTGAACATCCTCCATCAGCTGGTCTCCAGTTGTTGTGGTGTCCACCCCTGCTGGACCGCCGACTCCTGACTATGGCAGGGATGGGATCTCAACGAAGCTGGCTGTGTTGGTCAGGCCAGGTCCACAGGGGGCCCTGGTGGAATCTGGGCCGGAAGACGGCAGGGAGAATGACTGGCACATAGTCTCCACAGAGGAGGAGAGGGCCGCCAGAGTGTGTGACACATGTAGGAACCCACTGACCAGGGCACCTCCCAACAGTGCCACGTCGCGTCGCTGCTTTTCGTGATGGCGTGCGTGCTCCACCCAGGAAGCACGCACGTCATCACAAATGTCACGCGTGCACAACACAACACCAATCAGGAAGGAGCCAATACGGTCATGGGACCCCTCGTCCACAGGTAGTGGAGAGGCAGATGACGTGGCACTCCCCCCTACCTACGGAAGGGCCTGGGACGGGGCATCCCTGCTGGTGCATGGTGGTGCAGTCACAGGGTCAAGGACAGTGACATGCACAGGCCCCTCTGTGGTGACCTGTGCTGCCTCCTGACCCTGGCCCTGGACTGCACCACTTGCACCAGTGGTACTACCCCCACCAGGCCCCATGTGCAGCTCAGTAGCGGCTCCTCCTGCTCTGTGGAGACCACCAACATGGATGTCTCTGCACTGTCTTCCACCATTGCAAGCCCCTGTGGGGGCTAACCCAGCCCTTCCGCTACAGCCGTAGTGGCAGACGCAGCACCAGTCCCCTCGCTCCCGGATGATGGCAATTCCTGGGAGGGTGGCTGGGCCTTGCGTCGCCGCCCGGTGAAGGCATCCCCGCTGCTTGGCTCCACAGCGCCGTCTCCACCATCTTCTTCACTTGATGCTGCGTAGAGGGAGACATAGAACACAAGCATGAGGGTACAGTACACTATTCCACTAGACAGGAAGCAATAACACATGAGTGGCACTGTCAAATGTCACTTCCATCCTGTCCCTCCACAACACATGGGTGAATGCACGCAGCACACATGCAGAAACAGGCACGGCACCTGCAATCAACATCAGCATCCATGTACAAGGCCCTCTTTTAAACAAAATGTTGCCTTCAAACTCACATGCATCATGGCTCACACTGATCCCATGCACACACATCACCAGAGGGTCATGCATCATGGCTTGTACACCACAGACACAGTGGATAGACACGGTGTTTACAACGGTGACCGCACTGCATGAGTGAATCATACACGGACATCTGTCATGCATCCATGCCGTTTCAAAGTCACACACACACTTCTCAGACACTCACACATGTGCACCATACATGTACATGAGAGCAGCACCCATCCCTCACCCCCCCATGTCCAAGAACAGAGACTGCATGCATTCATGTGTGCATTCCGCATACTGCTCCGCATGTTGCATTGGAACACATGCACCATCCATGTGGTTCAGACATTACTGGTCTCACAGGCATGACCATGATGTCCCTGCACACACACATCCATACATGGCCTATGTCACACATACAGGCAAGTATCAGACTATCAGCACACTGCAACATGCCCTGTCTCACACAGCAATGCTTGGCACTTACTTCTCAACTCCAGACGGGTCTGCCTCCGAAGGACCTGGGCGTGGAGCGCTGGGCCTACGCATTCCAGGACCCTCATCTGGATGTTGCTCATGCTGACCCGGCATCCCTCTGCATCCTCTGCCTTCAAGAGGCACCGGGCCTTGTAGAGGGTCCTGGACCAGAAGTCCTCCCAGCTCTTCCGGACGTGCTTGGTGTCACGGGTTGCCACCCCCTCCGCGTTGATGGCAACCACTGCGTCCTCCCAGATCCTCTCCCATCCTTCCTTGTTGGCGCGTGATGTTCGGAAGAGGGCATCATAATGACCCAGGACATGCTCCACCAGGACACCGACTTCCTTCTCACTGAAGCTGGTGGCCCTCTGCCTCTCTGGCTGGGGGTTGCCAGTGGTCTCAGATGGTGTTTGCCCCGACATGGTGACCCCTGAGGCAGGCGTGGGTGGGAACTGGGTCCTGGGGCTGGGATGTGGAGTGATGGTATTCCACTCGGGAGTCTTCAGTTCCAGCAGGGGTGGACACAGCAACTGGACCTCTGCAGATGGCTGATGTGCAGGCACCAAATAGCAGGGCATGTGGGCAGCAGGTAGGAAGCAGCAGATGGCTGGTTCGAGCGTGCTTGGGGCTCTTGGGTGCAGGAAAATGGCCTTTTGGGCAGGAGCATGGTCTTCCGTGTGTTTTCGCATGGCCAGCTTGATACGGAGTGATTTGGCACATAAAAAAATTACACGTCAGCGTGAAATCCGAGGAAAGGCCCTTAGCGCGTAAGCGCATAAGTGACGTAATGCACGTGGGTGTTCCCCACAACACAGGTGCATTGTGAATCAGCACGTGAGAAAACTGCACGTCAGCGTGCTAATGGAGGAAAGGGCCTAGCGCGTAAGCGCGTAAGTGACGTGCATGTGTGGGCTGCCTTAAAAGGTACGAGTATCATGCTATTTTCTTGTATGTGCTTTTTGTGGAGAGCGAGCAGGTGTTTCTTGTACTTCTTGTCGGTTCACACGTGATTACTTCACAACGTTTCCAGTTTGTATTCCCTGTTTCCTCAGACTGTGTTCTTTTCTTCTTTTGGCGGGGGTGGTGCCAACGTCTTTTTCGCGTTCTTTTTCAAGGCAGACGGTGAGTCGCGCACGTATTTTCCATCTGTGGTTGCCGCCGTGTGTCGGGTACACCTTCAGAGGTCATTGTAGGCTGCGTGTAACACGCGTACGCTTATTTTTGTGTTTCTGGGTGCCACAGCATAGTGCGGGTTCATTTTTCCACGCACCTGGTCTACCAGGGGTTGCGTGCACATGCACTTTTGTTTTTGGGGTGCCTGTGCATTGCGTGACCCGTCATCTTCCCCCAGGGGTCACATACAGCCTTGCTTTTACACTAGGGTACGAATTCCATCTAGTACCCTACCCCTTTCACCCCAATTGCCCAGGACAATTGTTTACTGCAACTCCCATACACACAATAACATCAGTGCCATGGTTGGGAGGCGAACAAGCAGTACGGGAGGCAAAGGTGGCCAACCTCCAAAAGGTGGGCGTGGTTGGTGCGGTAGAGGACGTGGCCAGAATTTGCAGGGTGCTCCTAGAGCGCAGTGTGTGGAGGACCAATCGGGGCCACCTATGCCCCCCGCAATGGTTGTGGGAAACGTAGCTGACACCATCCCAGCTCAGCCCTTGTTGGACTGGCCCATTTTGTCACCTGAACCGGGACAGGATGACTCCCAGGCTGACTTCCAGGTCAGCAAGTCTAATCCACGTGTGGCGGTGAAAGTTGCTGTCACCAGGCCACGTGGATCTGGGGCAGCAATGTCATCTGCTGCCCCAAGTAACCAGGGTGGGGAGGCTGCAGGGGCAGCTGCAGCTCAATCCACCCCAGCCGGGACAGTGTCAGTCCAGGTCCATCACACCGATGTTGGCCCTGCCAACATCACCCTGCAGCCAATGCCTGCACCAAGACCTATGGTCATTGTGCCTTTACAGGCTTCTAGTACCCAGTCCACCTGCGCTTCTGCCCCTACTGACCAGAGTGGCATAAGCCACTCAGGATCCGCACCACCTTCCAAGAAGAAGAAGAAGAAGAAGAAGGGTGCTCTTGACCTACAGGCTGAGACCCCAGACACGGCTACACACTCCGGCATGTCAAGGGAGCCTAGCTTCAATAACGACGATCTTGATGCACTTGTGTTTTATGTGTTGGCACATAGCCGCAAAATGTTGGTGACTGCAGGCTGTAAGACTACGACTGCTCAACGTAGGGCCCACTGGCAGACCATCGTGGACCACATTAGTGCCCTTGGATTTGTGAGGCACACAGCTGATGATTGCTACAAGCGGTGGAATGACCTTAAACGCAGAGCAAAGAACAAGGTGGCTTCCAATCATGCCTCTACTCTGGTGACTGGCGGTGGGTCTCCACCAGAGGACGACCAACTCACTGCACATGAGTCTGTTGCTGGAACCTTCGTCACAGAGGAACAGATCCAAGGCCTGGGAGACCTACCAGATTATGAGGCATTGTCCGGTGACTGCCCATGCCAGTGTGTGTAATCCATGTGTATGTTTCTTAGGTGATGTGTAATGATTGAGGGCCAGGTGAGGGTGTGTACTCCTGAGTTGTACGGGTCACCCATGGGCTTCCTCTAAACCATTCACCGGCCTTGGGTTTGGGTATAACAGTATCCCTTCTGACCACAGAAGCCAATTAGCGCCACATTACTGCAGTTGCCCTTGAACTGTCATTTTGCAACAACATTGTTCTGATTTTTCAGTGTTCATTCAGCCTGATTGTTTCAATCCTCCCATTTTTGCTACACATTTTTCTGCCCTAATGCCACATATGTGACATGCTTCTGTAATAGATTACAACCCACTTTGGCCCACATTTATTACCTTGTTATGGGAATGATTTGACCACTCAGGCTGATTGAGTAAGGGACTGCTCACATTAATTTTTGGGGGCTGTTTTCTTGATTTCTATGGATGAATATGATCTTTAATTCTGAAGCGATGCATGCCTAACTTTGAATATTACTTTTGTGGTTACTTACTTGTACTTTTATGAAATGATCTTGTAATTATATTCCATCTATTGCATTCTTTACTGCATATGTAATTTTCGGTCTTTGGTTTCAATGTTTTCTTTCTTTTTCCTTTCTTCCTTTTCTTCTTCTTCTCTCCATTTTATGCACCTCTTTTCTTTCTCTTACATTTCATGTTTAGACTGACTTAGTTTATGATGAACTGCTTAATGTGTTTTGCTTTGGTTGTCTATGCTTGTGGTTAATAGATAAGGAAATGTTTTGTTCTTATTAGTTGTTGTGAAATAAAACATTTTGAACCAAAAAATAAATAAATTGGGGCCTGTTTGAATGTGGAACATGATTGTTGTTTCCTGTCATGTTGAAGTGACCAAAATTGATGGATCCATCTGCTTGCCATCACTGTATTATTGCACACTGGATGTGTTGCAGTGTGTGGCACATGCATATTTTGTCACACTATTTTGCATTTTTCAAATCATCATGTCCATCTCACATGGATGGGTGACAGTACTCATTCACTGACATATGGCTGTACTTGTCAAATGTACCATGGCTATGCTAGGTGCCATCTGTGTGCTGGCATGTGTCATGTTTGTGGATTGCCCATGCCACTCACAGGCTAATCTATGATGCCAGTGCTATCCAGCATGCAGCACATGTGTTGCTTTTCCATCTTGGAGTCCTCAGTGTCTGCTTTTTGCCACCCCTTCCAACTCATTCACAGTGCATGCACGCCAGGGTTATTGTCATGTGGGACATGTGTAAATCATGTACTGGATCTCTGCCTTGTCAGGCCTATGTGTGTTCAATGGTGCTCATGCCTGTTTCCATTTGTTGTCTTTCATGTTTTTGCAGGTGATGACCCACGTGATGCTGTTGAGGTGGAGGAGATGGTGCAGACCCAGGAGGAATCTCAGCCACGACTGGGCACCAATGGAGGACGTGGTGGGTGAAAACCGTATCCTCCTGCAGACCATACTGTCCACGGGTGTCTCTGGGTGCACCTCCCCAGACCTCTATGATTCAGGTGCTGAATCGGACAGTGGGACTTATGTGCTGTCGCAGGTGAGTGTTTCTGGCAGGGATGCTTTTCTGTCCAACCCACCTGCACCGGGGGTAGGCCCCTCTATGGGGATGTCAGTGTTGGTAACTCTGCCTTTGGTGGTTACGGATGCAGGGTCACACTCCACTACATCTGATCCTGTTCCTGGACAAGCAGATCAGAGGGGGAATGCAGTCCCGCAGCCACAGGCAGTCGCAGTACAGCAAGGAGCAGAACGCCTTGCCCCAAACAGGTGTGGTGCCCACGGACGCGGTGGCCGTACGCCACCAGGCAATACTGTATGGGAAAACTCCATGTACAGTATAGCAGCACAACAGGGAGCATCGGTTGAAATGATGGCTCAGGCAATGGAGAGGGTGGCCACTTCCATTCTCCCCCCTGAAAGGCAGATGGAGCAACAACAGCTGGCAACAGACTCCATTCACCAATCACACAGGGAAGACATGTTGGCATCCAACAGGGACGGACGGGCGGCACTGGAGACTCTGCGCTAAGCCATATCTCTAGAGTCACAGGGCCACAGGGAAGCCCTGAGGTTAGAATCCATTTCCTCAGGGAGACTCTGGGTGAACTTGAGGCTTCCCAAAATTTTAGGTCAGAACAGCAGCTGGAGCAGCTCACATGCTGCAGGCAACTCGTGAGGAGATCTGGGCATCACGCGAGGCCATGCGTGCAGAAATGCAGGCAACCCGTGAGGTGCTGCATGGGGATCTCCGTACTATCATCCTCTAGAACCAGACCTTCCACACCCGCAGGCTTGCTGCCATGGATGACTTTGCGTGGGCTGCCTCCCATAGCACCGCCACCTCGAGATGTAGCAGCAGAGGGTGAAGAGAGCGACAGCAGTTCTCCCACATTGGCATAGCCGTGCAGGCCATGAGCCCATGGAGGTATTTTTTTTTTCGCAACATCCACGCAGGTGGGTGTTGGGGTGCACACTGTCCTCAAACCTCCTGGATGGCCTCCCCCCTTCCTGGTCCACACATGGCCATTTTTTATTTTAGTATTTTTTTTGTTTTTGTTTTACAGTGTTTTGCCTTGTGTGGCTCCCGTGGGCATCCACTGTGCATTCCAGCTGGGCACATGCAGGCTTGTCTTGTCTTTGAGTTAGATGTTTGGGTTCATGACACGTACACCCCTCCTGCTTGCCCTTTCCATGGGCTTGCAAAGGGTGTGACCAAGTGACAGTGACTTACACAGTGACATTGGGCTCCCATGAGCTCTGTGGGCAGTCTGTAGTCAAAACTGTGTGGACATCCCTAGTGGGGAATGTTGTTGTATTGAACACTGCATGGTGTATTGATATGTGCTTGTGCATCCATGTCTTCCTCCTTATTCACAGGTACCTTCATCATGTCTTCACAAGGCTGTCTCCTTTGCAGATGCAGTTCATGTTGTATGCAGTACACTGACACATTTTCCTGACAGCAACACTCTGCAGTTGGAAGGGGTCGATGTGATGGCTTATTCAGGTTGTAAGACTTGCACTATTTTGATTTTGTACTGTCATATTTTGCCACTGTTTCATCCTGGTTTGTTGTATTGTGTTGCTGATATTTGTTCATGTGTGCTGTTTGTTATTGATTACTGGGAGCATATTGTCTGTGGCCTGTTTCCATTTGGGACAGTGCACTTTGTGACACTTATGTCATGTGTTGTGCATTCATTTGGTTGCTTTCACATTGTATGACATGCCATGGTGTGTTGGGTAGCTGAGATGGGGAGGGGTTTGGTGACATGACACTATTTTCATGTTGTATTTTGCAAGGGGGTAGTCATTCATGCAGCATAAATGTGTGTCTTTTTGTGACACAGCATTGGTTATCTTTCAGTATGTAGGGATGCACACAATGTAACACTTCCAGGTGACCAATCTCAGGCTGGTATGGTTGTGACAGTTGACTGTCCCTTATGTCATCATCATTGATTGTCAGCTGGTATTTGCCAGGGTGGTGTGTACTCCACAGGGGTGTGATTTTAGGTGAAGTAATTAGCCACCAGCTGCGTATGGGCTGCCTCACCACGTGCCCTTTCCCCTCCCATGCGCAGCGGGCGTGCATGTGGTTGGGGATATGGGGGCACCATCATGTCCACTGGCAGGCCCCGGCAGGTTGCAACATTGTGCAGGACACATGCTGCCACTATGATCCTTCACACTACTGGGGGCGCATATAGCAGCTGCCCACCAGAGCGGTCAAGGGAGCGAAAGTGTGACTTCAGCACTTCGAATGTGTGCTCCACTATGCCCCGGGTTGCAATATGGGATGTGTTGTATCTTAACTCAGGTGGTGTGGTGGGGTTCCAAATTGGCATCATCATGTGGGTGTTCAGAGGGTAGGCACTGTCCCCTGGGGAGGTGATGATGGGTATCATTAGTGGGGTTGTGACATTACTCATTATCTGACATGCATGCATGTGCAGAGGCATTTATACTCACCAAGCAGCCATGTATCACCATGCCGCCCAGCTTCTAGTTCCTGGTTTAGGGGTTACATTCTGAAAATGAAACTGTCATGGGTGGACCCTGGATAGTTGGCATATACTGAGGTGATGATTCCCTTGGCATCACATACTACCTGCACGTTGATGGAATGCCAGTGCTTGCGGTTTCTATAGATGTGCTCAGTTGCCCTGGGAGGACGTAGAGCCACATGGGTGCAATCAATGGCACCTGGCACTTTGGGTAAGTGTGCCACCCCGTAAAAGTCCTGGACGACAGCCTGCCTTTCTGCAGGTGTTCTGGGAATGTATATGTGCCTGCGGATTGAAGAGCTTGCAGTCATGATGGCCAACACCTGGTGTAGGCAGCGTGACTGCGTGGCCTGCGACATCACCCCCCCACTATGGCACTTGACCGCTGAAATGAACCAGTGGCCAAGAAATTCAGTACATTGAGCACCTTTTCCAAGGGGCTCAGTGCTTGGGAGCACAGGGTGGGTGATGTGAGGTCATCCTCCCACTCACTCACCAGGTCGAGTATTATGTGTGGTGAGAACCTGTACCTCCCATACACCTGGTCATCAGGCATCCCAAAAAGGCTGGTCCTGGGTGTAAAAATTCTGGGCCTGGTTATCCTCCTCCTTAAGCGGTGCCCCACGACCACTGCTGCGAGGAATGGTATATTCATCGTAGCGTCTGAGCTTGTTTGTTGTTTGCGTGCCCTTTTATGCTGCACTGGACCGCGTACGCCTGCTTCCTGTTGGCGTACGTGTTTCCAGATTAGCGCGTCTTTTATGGCGAACGCGTTGCCCCTGTTCGATTCCATGAATACGTTTTGTAGGTGTGCATGTGGGCGTTCCGCGCATTTACCTCCTGTACTTCCCCCGTAACGCCCACATTTTCACGTGTTGTTCCCTATTCCGCGTGTTACGTCCCGTGTTCCACCCACTTTTGTTGTGTGCGCCGCACTATGTGCGCTTTCGCTGTGCACGTAGCGCACGCCGTTTGATGACGTGTGTGCCCGCGTGCGCAATGCACGATTTTAGCGCACATCCCAGGATTTACACGTGGACTTCCATGAATTGATCTGCACGGCAATTTTCGCGCTTGCCCTGCGGTTCGCACGCTTTTGCACGCTTTCGCACGCTTGCGCTGCAATTTTCAGCGCACATTAATTCCATGAATCGGCCTCAAAGTTTGGGTGGAACCTTGATTGTTTTGGATCCAAAAGGGTCTCCTTATCTACAAACTCCTGCAGTTGAGCAGTGACAATTTTCTCCAGGATTGTTACCGGCCATGTCAAGTCACAGAGTCCAAATTAGCTGTGTTCAGCAACAGAGAAATTACCCTTTTTTTTTTTAATCAGGAGGAAAAGACCTTTGGTACAAAGATTTATTTGTCAAAAAGGGTTATAAAGGGAGCAATATCTTCTTCCAGGCAGGTTGCACTCCATGTGGGCAGATACAATAGGACATTGTTGGTAGGTTTGAGTGCTTTTAGTTTAGATAAAATAGTCTTTTTTGAAACTGATTTAAAATTGAAGACTGCACTACTGTGGGTGGTTGCCACCTCCCATCCACCAGTCATAGCCTCCTGTATTAGATCTTGCTCTGGCTTTGATTGCCTATTTAAGGTGACTTTACCAGGTTTCCTCAAATTATATTGCAAAAAAAGATTAAAAGAATTAGCCTGGTTAAATGATGCATCCCTATTCCATGATACAGGCTTAGGTTGAGCATAATTAGAAATGACTGAAAATGATTCTCTTGCATGGTCTTTAGCTGCTTCAATCTTTTTAGCTGAAACACAGTTTTTTGCATTTATTATTTTACTGCCTTTTTCTACTTGGCAGCTCACTTAGGTGTCCTATGTTTTCCCAGTTTTCATTCAATTGCTCTGTATTCTTGGCCAATATTTGAGTGAAGCATTGTTTTGAAATGTTTTAAATGTCTTTGGCCTCAATGGGGCAGCTGGGGCACACGTATGGCCCATAATGGCTGCCCCATGCTCAAACAATGTTTGTTTGTTTGTTTGTTTGTTTGTTTGTTTATTTATTTATATTGCGCACCAGACCCTTAGGTTACTGGGCGCAGCAACAAGTATATGCGAAGCTTACAATGTTACAATGTTATATAAATGAATTTACAATATTACGCCATATTACACAAATTACTAGAATGTACAGATAAAGGGTTGCCGTATTTACATGAATGTACAGTTAACAATATACATGATTAGCAGTAATAAACATAAAGGTTGATGTCGCGTCGGGTGCATTAGGTAGGACTACGCTTGTGAGTGTTCGGGTGTTAAGTCATTGTTGGCGATAATGTGTTTGATAAGGTTCCTTCTGAAATGGGGGAAGGGTTGGTCAGCTCTAAGGTTAGGTGGCAGGGCGTTCCACAGGTTAGCAGCTTTCACAGGGAAGCAAACGCCACCAATTTTGGCAAGTCTGAATCTAGGTACTGCCAAACAATTGGAGTTGGCGAGTCTCATGGGTCTATTGGAAGTTTTTCTTTTTATTTTGTCCATCAAGTAGCTAGGAGCAGCATTATTTAAGGCCTTATGGGTTAATGAGATCATTTTTAGCTGGATTTTATTCTCAGTAGAAAGCCATTTATGTTGCCGCCTAGTCGAGGAGATATGCTCCCTCTTTCTTATTCCTAATGCAGCTCTGAGAGCATTATTTTGTAGAGTTTGAAGTCTTAGGGTAGTGGCTTTATTGGCGCTACTGTATAGGGCATTACAGTAATCAAGTCGGGAAAGAATTAAGGCTCTAGCCAGGATTAGGCAGCTGGTATTGGACAGGAAGGGCTTGCCTGCTCTGATCAATTTACAGGTGTAAGCAGTGGTGGAGGCTAGGGAGTTTACCTGTTTAGTGAAGGACAGGGTAGAGTCGAGATAAAAACCAAGTGTTTTTACTTCCCTCGAGACTTTAATGACATTTCCGTCTATGCTGAAGGCTGAGTAATCTGGGCCCAATTTGTTAATATTGGCTTGTGTGCCCAGAATGATCAACTCTGTCTTATCATCATTCAGGCAAAGACCGTGAGTGGCCATCCATGCCTGAATGATGAGATACACTCTATTCACCAACTCCCCATCCTCACTGTGATCCCCAGAAAGTGGGAAGAGAATCTGTGTATCATCTGCATAGTTAGTGTAGGTGATACCGAGATTGTCCAAATCATCGAACAGAGGTTTGGTGAATATATTGTAAAGGGTCGGAGGGACGCAGGATCCCTGAGGGACACCACAAGTAATGGGTATAGGGTCAGCTGCTGCCGAAGGGGAAAAGACTCTCATAGTTCTCTCACTCAGAAAGGATTCTATCCAACTGATGGCTTGGGTGGAGAAGTGAGCGGCAACGTCCAGGTGTTTGCAGAGGACTTTGTGGTCCACAAGATCAAACGCAGCTGAGAGATCTAGTAGGAGGAGGAGGGCTGTCTTACCCTGATCTCTCAGTTCGTCTATTTGGGCCTTTAAGTCAATCAGGGCTGTTTCCGTTCCGTGTAGTGGGCGGAAGCCAGATTGTCTAGATCCTAGTAGTTTGTGCAGTTCAAGGTAGTTTTGAATCTGTATATAGGCCACTTTGTCCAGGATCTTTAGCAGAAACGGAACTGTGGTGATTGGACGGTAATTGGTGGGGATGAGAGGATCTAAAGTTTGCTTTTTAAGCAACGGGAGCACCCAGGATTGTTTTAGGTTAGCTGGGATGATGCCTGTGGAGAAGGATGCATTGACAAGTTTGGAGATAAATGGTGATAGGTCTCTGGCAGCGTCTTTTATTAGCTGTGCTGGGCAGATGTCACCTTTGCAGTTGGATGGTTTGAGGGTGAGGATGATTTTTTCAATCTCGAGTGTGGAAGTTTTGGTGAAGGAGAATTTGGTATGTTGAGGCATGTGGATCGCCTTAGGTGGTGACAGTGTAGGGAGTTTAAGCGAGTCTTTTTTAAGTTGAATTTTGTTTTGGAGGGTAGTAATTTTATTAGTTAGAGCATATTGGATGTCAGAACACCAGGTCTGATCTTTAGTGCAGGTGTCTGGTATGGCAATAGGTGACTCAAGTTCCTTTAGGATGGAGAAGAGTTCCTTCATGCTTGATTTGGAGTTGGCGATACGATCGTTGTATGAGTTTTTCTTAGCCAGACAGACTGCGTTTTTGTATTGACGGGAGATAGATATTAGGTTAGCCTTGTTCTCAGCAGATGCACATATTTTCCAGTTGGATTCATATTTTCTCTTGGTGAGACGTAAAGCCTTGAGTTCGGGCGTGAACCATTTATTTAGATGGGCTTTGGGTTTACTTGTACGCATTTTAAGTGGGGCAATTTTGTCCAGAGTATCAGTCATAATTTTGTTATACTCGTGAACTAAAGTGCCGGGGTCTAAATTGTCAGGCAAGGCGTTTAAGGTTGGAAGAATAGCGGGTATGACATTATCTATTGTCATATTCTTTTTGTTTCTTGTGGGGCATGAGGGTGCCATGGGGACGACTGTAGAGGATGGTTGTCTCACTGCCAAGCGAAAGGTCAATCCCCACTAGGCCTCTGCTCATCTCAGACCCCAATATTTGTTCAAGGTCTTTAGGTCTGCGGGAAAATAACATGTCTTTGATGTTAGCAGGATAATCTAGGTGCATGTCTTGAGTAATGGCCAGCAATCTTAAGAAGTGATCGGACCATGAAACTGGGTAGGTGTATTTTACTGAAATGCCCCCCCTCCAGCTATCACAACATCTAAACAATGTCCCTGCACATGAGAAGGTGAAAGCACCAATAGGATTAAATCATTACTAGCCTAAGCACCCGGCTTCGCCCGGGATGTTCATTCTTAGATTTCTTTTCATATTTCACCAGAAAAGGTGAACAATTATTGTTATTTGCCACAAAGATAAAAGGTTAATATCACTAATTAATTGAACACTAAATTTTCATTTATCTCCATTTAAATTCTCACATGAATATGATATTTGTATGCACACTCTGATTATTTGCAGTGTTGTTGGCAGTGGTGGCCATTGTCGCTGCTAAACACACACTGCAAATATTCAGAGTAAGCATATAAATATGATGTTAATGTGAGAATTTATTTCAGAGGTAAATGAAAATGTAGTGTTCAACACATTAGTGAAAATAACATGTATTGAGTCTATTGCAAAAGAAATCAATGAAAAGAAAGACACACTCACTCTCTTCTAAAAAATATTTTTTTTTAAAAACACAAGACCAGTTCAGCACAGACAGCGCGATGATGAGCACATTCTGCAAATGATATGTAGATGGCGCGCAGAACACAACAAAATGTAACGCTGAACATTTTAATCTCGGGAACGGGATGGCCTATCAACCTAGAAATAGTTGCATTAATTTGGCAATTTCATAAAAAATATTCCATGCAAAATGTATGATGCCAGATCTCACCACTCATGAAGATTTACGTCCCAAAGATCAACGCCACAAACAAACCCACAAACAAACCCACAAACAAACTCAACTTTGTTTTATATATATATAGATCTTCCATGATTTCCCACAAGTCCTTTGATTCCATACCCATCCCGTCCTCCAATCAAATATTAAAGTCACCCAAACATAGCAGATCATTATGCTTCATCCCTATAGTATTCAGGTAGTTATCCAGCTTGTCAAGGCAGATTTTGGCCAATTTGTGTTTTAGTCTAAGCAGAATATTTGAGAGTTTTTAGTGGGTTTGTGGTCAGTTGCTTCATGTTCAAATAAGTTCAGTGCATCGGCTAATTTAAAATCCATCTAAATTCAATAAATTGGCTACCCTCAAAATCCATCTAAGTTCAATAAATTGCTTATCCTCAAAATCTGTCTAAATGCAATACATTGTCTACCCTCAAAGTCCATCCAAATTCAATATGTTGGCTACCGTCAAATTCCATCTAAATTAAATACATTGGCTAGGATGTCCCTAGCTCCTATGCTTTGGGTATTCATCTGTTCATCAATGCTGTAGACAGTTTTGGGGCTTGACTGGTACATCCAGCACAAACAGGTGTAAACAGGCAATGGGAGTCCTTTGGCTTAGGAACGTCACGAGCTACCCGGGCAAAACTGCCCTATGTGGGCCTCTGACAAAAAGCTGTGACCACCTCCAAAACAAATATGGAGGCCATGTAAGTGGGCGGGGAGGAGTGGGAGAGCAGGGTCTACTAGAGAGCTGTAAGGATGATGAGCAGGGGAGGAAAATGGAGTCCCTGACATAGGACAACCCAAAGAAGTGCAGATTCTAAAATAAAGTTAAGCAATTAACACACAGATGTGGAGCTTGCAATCGAAGCAATCAAATGGGAGGCCATAAATACCTAACAGATGGAGAAAACTTTCTGATTCACCAAGGCTTTTCCGTGCATGTGACAGTCTCACAAACCGATCAGGAGGCTATGTGGGTGGGTTGGGAGGAGTGGGTAAGGGAGAGTTTGGGAGGGTGCTGTGAAGAGTGTGAGCAGTGGAGGTAAATGGAGTCCGAGGCACGGTACAGCACAATGAAGCATGCATTTTAAAATTAAGTAAATCACTTACCAAGCAGATGCGTAGCTTGCATTGGCATCAATCAAATGACTCTTAACCCCTTATATGTGGAGTGTGAACCCCTTACATGTGGAGTGTGAGAGAATAGCTCCTTTGAGAGAGCCACATTTTGATTGTTTTGTTAGAGAGTTCTGATTAATGACAGGACAGATCTTCTGTCAAGAATTATTGTATGGTTCGCAAAAAAGGGCTTAGAAACGTTTGCAGAGTCTTGGTCTATTTTTGGCATTGTCTCTTTGTTGGGGCATAAAGCTTGTCTAACTTGCATAATTAACTGATTTTACTGAATTGTACTTTTCTGAATTCTATATGCTTTCTTTTTTTCCCTTTTCTATGTAAATAAGCAGGAGGCTTGCTTAAAACCAAATATGCTTAACAAAAGATGATGTTATTGTAATTAGGTTGTACATTTTAGATAGAAGGTGGCTACTGCTTCTTGAGTGGTCTCTTTGTGAATGCAATTTTCATTATAGGTAATCATTGGGATAGTCTCCTTTTTTTATCTATAGTTATTTATTTTTGCCTGGTCAGTTGTTGTAGACCATTTTCAGGAATGACTGCTAATAGATATTTTCTTGTGGTACCTATTGGTGCACCTGTCTTGTGACCGGTGCTGGTCAGTTACTTCAAGCTCTTAGATGCTGTAATTTATATTGAAAATATCACTCACCTAAGCTGATTCGTATCTGCTCAAGAATGATTGTAGCAATGGATAACAGTCCACAGTTCTTCTATGTTTTCTCTTCTATTTGGCAAATCCTCTGCCAGACTTCGTAGATTGTCTGAGGTAAGTGGGTCATGAACTGTAACCATTTTCCTCAGATCAGCAGCAGTCATGCCCTTAAAAGTGATTTGAGTTGAGGTTTTGTGGGGCAACACTGTGTCCCACTTTCATTAGTGGAAGTGCTAAAGATGATTGGCAGAGAGACCCCTAGTTTAGGCTCACTAAGTGTTTTAGAGGTGTTACTAAGTGTTTTAGAGGTGTCTCCATGCCACTCAATAAAATGTCCTCATTGTTCTCTAAACATTGTACTCTTTTTGGAATTCAGCTCTTCCCATTTTATTTATTTCAAGAGAATATTCAAACAGAGGTTGCTTAGAACCATTATCCTCCATAAAGGAGATACATTTATGTAAGCACTTGCAAGTTTCATAATTATAAAGCATGAGAATAAAATGTGCCTGGGTGCACTTGGGTGGAACTGGCAGGTTTATAAACTGTCATGCCCTATTTCTCACTCAAACATTCTGCTAATATTTCATCCAATGGAAGGATTTTATTTTCATGAATACAAAAGGAAAACTCCACCAGGGGCAGCAGAGATAGGAAATGTTCTCATCCGTTTGATGGGTCAAAGGTTTTCACTGCCCAACCCTCTTGTTTTCAGAAATGTCTCACATGGGAAGGCCCAAAATGTCTCAGTCTGAGCAAATGTATAAAAACATTCATGTGCATTTCACTTCTTGCCACTTCATCCTCACCATGTCATGCCTCTATCCTGTGTCTAGGGTTTATTTCTGATTTACAGATCTATTATAGTTTTAGTTTCCAGGATAAACCTTGATATATGAAGTTTTCTGATACTGTTTGCATATATTCTATTCAGATATAACCCGACTTCTCCCACTGTATAAGAGACAGCAACCTGCCCCTACCCAGTCCTGTATCTGCTCAATGTTGCATAATAATAAAATATGGTAAGCCATAAGCCAAACAGACACTCCAAATTAAGAGTAGAACCTCTCTCATATCCCTGTAAATATTGAAATATATTGAAATATGGAAAAAATAAATGAAGGTGGCGTGTGAGAGAGAGGGGGATTAAGAGAGAGATAGAGAGAGAAAGATAGAAAACATACGAGAGAGAGAGAGGTGGAGATAGGTAGTTTGTGTTTGAGGGATGGCTGTGTCGGTGTGACCATGTCTCAGACCAGCATCATCTATCCATGATAAAGAAAACATGTGGCTCATGGGCTTACAGTGGTGGCACAAAGTCAAATTGTATTACTAGCTTCAAAGCCCACTAACATCTGTGCTTTATCATTGTGAATCCAACTGTGTGTTTTGATCAGTATCAAACAACTAAACAAAATGACGTTCCTACTTACTCAGAGTGAGACATTTTTTTCCTGCTGACTGATAATAGGGTGATCACAATCCCTAATTATATCGCTTGTATTCAATCCTGACTGTTCCCCAATCAGTTCAACACTGTAGGAACCACTCACCCTTCTTCCATCCAAAACTCAGAAAAACAACCAGGTAGTCTACCATGTCAAGTTCAAATCAGCAGCAAGAAGCAAGCAAACCCTCCCGTGAATATGTGTACAGCATCTATGACCACCCTGTCCATAAATGGTAGAGAAAGATGGCATCTCATATGAATGTGGTTTGAATCAAGATGGTCAACATTAAATTGTTAATCATTTCTCAATGGCCAAGGGCGGGCTGTGTCCTCACTTTGCCAGTGTCGCCCATTGGTTATATGGAGACACACTGAGCCCTTGGTTCTGAAAATAACAGCTCTGAGCAATGTGAAATGTACTGGAGACACAATTTAACTACTTACGCACAATTTCAATTTGTATTGTATTGTTCCTGGATGATCTACGCTTGGGGATGGTCCATTGTCTTTATCATTTTTGTTTAGATTCTTGAACTACATTTGTATCCTGTTTCCCCCTCATTGCAGTCATCTTCTTGAATAGCATCCATGTTTTGATTATGCTCTAAATTCAATTACATGTGTTCTTGTTATGCATGCTATTATTTTCGTAGGAATATGCGCTTGCACATTTTCTTTGTGGCCTGATGCCAAGTTTACAATACCAACTATTAGTGACTGACCCCTATTGGACCCTGTTCATTTGGGGAGGTACCTATGCAGGTTATCACTTGATTGTACCTTTTATTGTGTCCATCATCAGCACACCAATTCTGCAAGAAATGCTGCTGGCTTTTACACTGAGAACCATAGAACTGCTTTGATTACAACCCCTTGTTGCTGCTGGTCTAGCTCAGTTTTACCTATGTTCATACTCCTACAAGGATATTGTCTTGGGAAAGGACATCCTTGTTCTCTGACACAATCCTTCATTTGACTAAAATGGATCATTATAGATAAACATTTCTGAAAATAAAATTAAGTCTCTATTGCTGCCACTCATCACTCCTCCTCCGTTGAGCATTGAATGTCTAGCATTGGCTTGGAACACCTGTCCTGGGCTCTCTATTTTCATCTGTAAAAACTATTTCCTTTAAAAAAAAATGTCAGTACACATATCTGGAAGCTGAACATCTGACTTTGCGCTGCTTTTTCTGGTCTAAATCCATTCGCAACCTTTTTCTCACATTGCTGTGTCATCATCAGTTACTCTCTTTCTGCTATTTCTTCCTTAAAAGATACAAATACATGATCAAACTCATAATTGCCCTTAAAATAAATAAACATTTACCCTGATATCATTTATCTGTAACATTGTTACAAATAAGTAAACAAAATGCTCACAATAAAGACCTTTCATAAAACCTTTCATCCATGGGAAATGTGAAAATTCTATGTAAAAAAGCTGTAGGACAAAACAAAACTCTAACCAAGATATCTGGCCAGAGCCCCCCAAAACGGAAAAAGGTCATGTAAAATCATGCTATGGTTCCAAACAAATAAATCATCAAATTAAGGGTGTATTTTCAAGTTTTGCATTGTTTTCCCAATGAGAAAATGTCAACATTTTGCTCACATGCCGCATGATTGACAGATTTTCATAAAATAAGAAGCACGTTGGTCACAAATCACTCAAGGGAAATTCTTTGTTGGTTTGGCATAAATCAGTATATTATTTTAAAAAAATGTCAGAGAGCGGGCTGTCTCTGTACCCAAAACATTGAGTATATCCACAATGATGCATTGATGGATCCAAGGGTTTTACTTTTTTAATAATCCTCCAAATTGAAAACCAGGATTGACATCTAGATTCCTTTTCTGGAAGTAGCCGTAAAATGATATAACACGAGTGTGTAGGGTAGTTTTGAAGCTGGTGAGCATGTGGACAAAGTAAGTGAGGAGTGAGTATGTTTGTAGCATAGGGATAGTGTACATGTGTTATTTATTTTTTAACTTTTTTAAAAGATCTGGATCTGAATTTCGATTTGTTTTGAGGGGCAAAATAAACTAGTATATACTTCACAAATATAAAATATTGAGATTGGGCAAGCACAGTAAATGATAGTTAGGAGAAGAAGACATGCATTTTAAGTGAATTTAGGAAGCAATCCATGTTTTAATTCTAAAAACATACCTAAATTAACTTAAAATGTATGAGAATTTGGTATTAGGAGTCTATTATGGTGTGGGTTGTTGGATTCATTTTAAACGCTTTAATTTGGTTAATGACTTTGAACTGAACAGGTACAATAGAAGCTCGATTGGTGATGATGCACGATTTCAAAAGACTTTGTTTTTATTAGATAAGCGTGTGACATGATTTATCAGTGAACATCTCGATTTTCCAGACACATTAGCAGGGATGATCTTTGCATTCCAGCAAGCCCTTTGTCATCGTTCCAGTACACAATTAGTAAATAAGTAATCCTATGTTTACTGCAAGCTCTCTCTTCCTTGTCTCAGTACCCGATTAGAAATCCATGACAAGACTTTATATTCCTAGTAGACCTTCCTTACCAGAACCACCCTCTTCCTCGTACCAGTAGTCAAATTCCCCCAGATTCATCTTCTTCCTTCCAGTACTGTAGTATGTATATATGATTAAATCTTCCTGAAATTGTGATTAGCCAGGCACGAGAAGGATCGCACGAGAGGGCTTCTTCTAGAACAAAGAGGACGTGCTCGTGAAAGAGGATAGTGAGCCTTTCGAACATCAACAGTATACAGCTGTCAGTTGGTGGGGCTCGATATACCATCTTATCTCCATATGCGATTCACATAAATATAGCTGTAATACAATAAATACACTAACTATATATCTCTGGCTCCGTGTATTTCCCCATACTTCAAGTGGGGACGAGGAATCAAGCTCCACCGCCTCCTTTACACAGTTCCTGGCGGCCTGTGCGCTCCGTGATTGCTGCTGAATCTGCCTCCCCGTTGGATTGGGGGACGCTTGGCCGCTCCGTTCACACGAACGTGGCAGCGGCTGCAATGTTCATCTATAAGTGATCTGCCAGCGACTGCGACACCCGTCCGGCTGGCTACATCACCCTCAAGTAAGTCTTCTCTCCGTTGCCGTCAACATTTGGTTTACGGATTTCGGCTCCGCCTTATCAGAGCAGCCTATCACGGCTTCCTTCGTATACCGTAGTACACGTTACAGGGGTGCAATACAATATCCGGCAGTTACTCATCAAACATTGCCTTAAGGATTTCGGCTCCACCTTGCCAAAGCCAGCCTGTCACAGCTTTCTTCATGTACTGTAGTACACGTTACATGTGCGCACTATACAAATAGCTGGCAGCACTGTTTTAACTCTACGCGTAAGGCTGTGGAACTGTTATCATACCTATACGTCCATCTACTAGATTTAGCACTGTTAATACTGTTCACACGTGACCTGCATGTTACACTGAGACAATAGCATTTCCAGTGCATAATGACAAATGCAATCTTAAAACTGTATGCTGCAATATATGTACATCAGCAAGGACTGCATATGGCATATGTGTGAATTCCACTCTGAAATGACCAATCCAATCAGGAACAGTGATCACATGCCCAATTAATTTTGTTGTGCCACACCATCATTTTCAATCCTGCTACTGGATTACATGTGAGGACGTATACAGTGCTATCAGATTATCTCACAGTTCAATCTACATACAATGAAATCTACATAGTGCTGTTTAGTAAAAACAAAAATAAAATAAAAGAAAAAAGTCGAAAGTCAAAAGTCAATGACACATTCATCATGTCTTTTAGTGGTGTTCAACCTCCCATGTTCTTCCTATCAAATGTGGGAGAACCAGCTATTCCATGGAAGAGGTGAATTAAAGTTTTTGAACATTATTCAGGAGTGGTATGTGGTCAGAATTGCAGTGTGGAGAAGAGAAAATCTCTTTTATTGCATTGTCTTGGCCCAGCCGGGCAAGAAAAATGTGAAAAGCTTCCTGAATTATCTCCTGAAGAGAACGCAGATTTGAATGAATATGAATGTTCAGTAAAAAAGATGAGCAAGCACTACGAAAAGAAAGTAAGCACTATCCTTGAACGTTATAAATTTGGGAAAAGAATTCAAGAAGAAGGTGAGAGTGTTGAACAATACATAACTGCATTGATGCAATTATCCAGAACCTGAAATTTTAATACACAATTGGATGAGAGACTTTGTGACCAATTCATGTTAGAATGCAGGAGCAGCAAGGTGAGAGAAAAACTATGGGCTGAGGATGATCCGCCCCTTAATACAGTCCTGCGGATAGCCAAAGTGGTCGTACATACTGAAAAATGCATTCAAGAATTGGAGAAAATAATACAATCTGTTGAAATTAAACATGATATCCCGAAATGTAGTGCCATAATGAATACAAATAAGAGTAATGAATCAATAGCCCAAGTGACAGATATAACCAGCAGTAAGAACAAGTTGGAGAAAACTAGCAGATCGTCATGGAATGAGGACAGGAAAGGCAGAGGGGTACCCAAGACGTATGGGAGGAAGAGGAGCCCATGCAAGCAAAGAAGCAGTCCAAGGAGAAGGAACACTGGCAGGTGCTTTAGATGTGACAGTACGGACCATTGGGCAGATAATCCTGAATGCCCGGCTCTGAAGATCATAAGTGGTAAATGCAAGGGCAAGGGTCACTACGCCAGATGTTGTTAAGTACAGAATACCTCTATGAATTGGATCAGTGATAACGACCATAGTGACAGTGATGAGGACGAATACGTATTTGTCATATCTGGTGAGGAAAACGAAGAAGAAAAGGAGAGTACAAAGGCTATGGTCTGTGTAGATGGAGTGAATATACGCATGATGATTGACTCTGGTGCTACGTACACTCTTATACCACAAGATATGTGGGACAAAGAGAAACATGAGTATTTACATGAACCCGACATAAAGCCCAGAGCTTACAGTGGGGTTAAAATAGATGTTATCGGCTTGTTTTGGGGCACACTCAAATTCAAAGATAGGAGAGCAAATGGAAAAATATACATCACGAGATCTGGAAGAATTCCTCTGCTGAGTTGGACCCATCAAAGTAAACTTAAAGTAAAATTGGATGCCAGAGCTGATGAGTCAGTAATGAATATTGAAAGCAATAATACAAGACCCCATACGGGAAAAAGGGCACAGAGGATAATATGAAAATAATGAAAGGAGTCTTCAAGGATGAAATCAGATGTCTGTGGGGTTTTGCACATAAGATCAAGATGAAACTGGGATGTGTTCCAGTGGCACAGAAATTACGCAACATTCCCCTCTCTATGAGAGAGGAAGTAAAAAAGGAGATAAAGAACCTCGAAGAACAGGGTGTTATAGAGAGTATTGACGCTAATAAATGGATATCTCCCCTGGTCGTCCTAAGGAAGAAATCCGGGAAATTGAGAATATGTGTTGACATACGGGAGTTAAATAAGTGCATAATCCCAGACAGAGACCGGCTCCCTAACATCCAAGAGATAGTGTCAACCATTGGTCCGTCGAAGCATTTCTCCACCCTTGATTTAACTTCGGCGTAACACCAAGTAAAGTTACACAAGGAATCCAAGAGTATGACGGTGTTCATTACACCAGAGGGTTTGTATCAATATAAAAGATTACCTTTTGGACTTATATCTGCTGCTTCTGTCTTTCAGAAGATTATGCACAAGTTGTTTGAAGGGGACCGTGGCATCATATGTTTCCAAGATGACATTTTGGTGCATGCCATTGATCAGAGGACACATGATGAAAGACTGCGATAAGTGTACGGAAAATTGTATAAGGCAGGCATGACCTTGAATAAGGAAAAATGTAGAATTGATTGTCGCGAAATTGAGTACTTAGGACATACAACATCAGCTGAAGGTGTACGGCCAAAGAGACAATTACTAGGTGCTATAGAAAATATGCCAAGACCCAAATCTAAAGAAGAAGTGTGTACTTTCATTGGTATGGCTGAGTACTACTCGAAATTCATGCAAGACTTTGACACGCACACAATTCCCCTACGAGAACTGTTAAGAAGAAAAACATTTGCATGGGACACAGAGTGTGAAGAGGAATTTGTGTGGATAAAACTTGAATTGAATAAAGCACCATCTTTGAGAAATTACAAGAGTGGCGAGAAAACCGTGATCACAACAGATGCCAGTAATGTAGGCCTTGGGGCAGTTGTTATGCAGGAGATTGATGGCAATGAGAGGCTGATTGCTTTTGCATCTATACTGTTGAAAGGAGTAGAAAAATCATATGTGGCCATTGAAAAAGAAACATTGGCCATCAAGTGGGCCGCAGAGAAGTTCCGGAATTTTATCTGGGGTGCGGAAGTCGAATTCCGTACAGACCATAAATCGCTGGTCCTTGTCATAATGAACAAAGGTTTGGATAACGTCTCAAATCGTATAAAAAGATGGGTTATACTCCTGCAAGAATATAACTGTGTAGTGAAATAGGTGCCAGGTACAAGGAATCGAGCTGCTGACTGCCTCTGAAGGCTTACCAATGTCTCGGAGAAAGATGATGATGAGGAAATGAATTCTGAAGTAGTGTTGAACGTTGCTGCCCTTTCCATATCAGAGAAAGAATCGGAGGAAGCAGAAGAGTCAGACAGTACGTTAACAAATTTGAGACAAATCATAATGAGTGGTAGCTCCTTAATGAAGGCCAAATACGAGGAGAATGGAGTGACGCAATATTGGAAGGTTGCCAATGAACTCAAAGTGGAAAATAATAGAGTTATGAGGAGTGACAGAATTATTCCACCCACAAGTCTGCGGCAAAGGATCATTGAGTTGGGCCATGAGGGCCACCAGGGAATAGTGAAGACGAAGCAAAGGATACGTGATGAATTCTGGTGGCCAGGATATGACCTACAGATTTTGAGAGTTATACAAGACTGTATCCTTTGTAAAGAGAGTGATAGAGGGTGTGTGAATGCGAAATATCCTATGGTGGTCACAGGTCTTCCAGGTAACGTCTGGGATGATATTGGTATGGGTATATTAGGACCAATTCACAGTGAGGGTAAGCAACAGTATTGAGTAGTAATTATTGACCTTTTGACTAGCTGGGCTGAGGTTCTGATTAAGCCATGCATGACTGCCATGATGGTTGTTGATCTCCTAACCGAAGTTTGTGAGAGGGAAGGTTTTCCCAAGAGCATATTAACAGATAATGGAGTTCAATTTCGCTCAAGGGAAATGCAAAGGTTTTGTGCGGAGAATTCTATTGTGCATAAAAGAAGTGCCATATATCACCCACAGACCAACGGGATTGTTGAGCGTTTCAACATTGAACTTAAGGATGCTGTGGAATGGGTGTGGGCCAATGGGGTGAGATGGGAAGAAGCTGTCAGGCAGAAAATAAATGCTCACCGTTTCACAACACATTGCACAACAGGACTGTCGCCATTTGAAATGAGCAGGGGTCGCAAGGCCAACAGTAAGTTGACTCCATCTTGAATGAAGAGAATGACAGTTGTAAAGAAGGATTTTGGAGATGCGTGTGAGAACATTAGGGCAATGCAGTTAAAGAACAAGAGGGCCCATGACAGATCCGCAGGTGGTAACATAAAGGGAGCACTACCGATGGTTGGAGGATTGGTGAGGATCAAGCTTCCACCTGTTTTGAGGAATGGTCCGTGCAAATGGTCAAAACCTGTTAGTGTGGTTGAGGTGTTTAAGCATGCAATAAGGGTTGAGGATGGAAGAGTCTGGAATATGGAGAGAGTATGTGTGCTGGAACCACTCAGAGTAAATGTGCCAAAATATCATTGTCAGGAAGGTTTTAGAGAGATGGGTAGTGGTAAGGAGTGTGGTAAACATTCTGGTGATGGTGAAGAGAGTGGCAAGGATGTAGTGTATGGGAAGAGTCTGTCAGAAATGTCCTTGCCAAAACCTAAAACAGATTCTTCGCGCATGTGAAGGAGAGGACGGATCATTTACAATCCTCATCTTATGAAGGACTTTGTGTGGGAACATGGAGCACGCAGAAAGACTGTGAAATAGTATCTGTGTTAAGTTTTTATTTTTAAAAGAGTTTATGAAGGGGAGATGTGTAGTATGTATATATGATTACATCTTCCTGCAATTGTGATTAGCCAGGCACGAGAAGGATCGCACGAGAGGGCGTCTTCTAGAACACAGAGGGCAAGCTTGTGAAAGAGGAGAGTGAGCTTTTCGAACATCAACAGTATACAGCTGTCAGTTAGTGGGGCTCGATATACCATCTTATCTCCATATGCGATTCCACATAAATATAGCTGTAATACAATAAATTCACTAACTATATATCTCTGGCTCTGTGTATTTCCCCATGCTTCAAGTACCCCATTAATAATCCTTCACATTATCACCACCTCCCTCCTCCTCATCCCAGTACTGTATTATCCCCATTCACCTTGAACCAGCACCCTTTAGTAGTCCTACCATCACCACCACCTCCCTCTTTCTTGTCCCAGTACCCTATTAGAAATCCATTACATAAACCCTGCCACCCTCTTCCCTTACCCAGTGCACCAGTAGCTTCACCTATGCATTCTTCATTCTACATTACCTCACCTCCCTCTCAACCAATACCCCAGTAGTATTTAATTGCACATTATCCCCACATACCTCATCCATGTCACTTTACTGCCAGCTACCTCTTCATCATCCCAGTGCCCTATTATAATTCAAATTAAATTCCTCCCATGTCCCAGTATTACATTAGCCCACCTCCCTATTCTTCATCAAAGTATCCCATTAGAAATCCTTTGCAGCACTCTAACATCCACCGCCTTCATTCCAATATATCATTAGTAATTTGTAACAATATTGTCACCTCTGTCTTCCTCATCTCAGTAATCATTTACCCCTCTTCCTCATTCTCCTTCCAGTACACCATTAGTAATCCCATGTTTACCACCACCACCTTCTTCATCCCTGTCCACTACTAAAAATAAATAGATTACCCCACCTCCCACTTTCTCATCTCAGTACCACATTAGTAATTCATTCCATTATCTCCACCTCATTTTTTTCTTGTCATAATACGTCCAACTCTCCCGTTTTTGTCCCAGTACTCCATTGCCCTCACCTCTCTCTTCATTGTTCCACTACCCTATTCAATAATTCATTGCATTGCTCCCACTTCAAAAGTCTTCAAAAATGTACACCATTATTAATCTGTTGCATAACCCCCACTTTCATTGCCCTTGTTGCAGTACCCTAACAGTAATCCATTGCATTAGTGCCATGTCCCTCTTCCTAATCCCATTACACCATCAGTAATCCATTACATTCTCATCACCACCCTCTTTATCATATCAGTACTCCGTTACTCCACCTTCCCTTTCAACTTAGTCCTTCAATACCCCACCGTTCTCTTCCTCATTCAAGTAACCCATTAGTAATCCCTTACATTTCCTCCACCTTCCTCTTCATCTTCCCAGTACTTTAAGAGTAATATGTTGCATTACCCCCACAGCTCGCTACCCCAATTGTAAAATGATGTGCTTACCCAACGTTACACTTCCTAACCCCAGTAACACATTAGTAATCCAATACATTACTGCTTCCTCCTGCTTCCTTTTCCCAGTACTCCGTTATGATCTTCTCTCTCTTCCTCATCCCAATACACCATTAGTAATCCATTACAATGCTGCCACCTTCCTGTAACTTGTCTGAACACCCCAATGTTGCATTTACCGCCTCTTCTTCATCCCAGAATCATATTAGTTATTATATTACCCCCATGTCCCTGTTCCTTGTCTAAAGACTCTATTACACCACCTCTCACTTCCTGATCCAAGTACTACATTAACCTGTCCTCATTCATCCTCATGCAAGTACCCCATTCAAAATCTGTTACATTACCCCAGTCTCCCTCTTCCTGATACTAGTACCACATTAGTAATCTCATGCATTACCTCATGCCACAATTATGTGCCTCTCTCCTACTCATCCAGGTACCCCATTAGTAATCTCTGGCATTACCCCTCCTCCCTATTACTCACCGCAGTACCACATGTGTCATCCATTTTATTACCCTGCTTCCATATTCCACATCTCAGTATACCCATTAGTAAAGCATTGCATTACTGCTAGCAGCATCTTTCTTGTTGATCTTCCCATTTATCCCACCTCGCTCTTCCTCGTTTTATTATTCCATTACAACTGCCACATTTTCTTTGCTTCCAAGTACCCCATTAACAAGCCATTGCATTAGACTCCCTTGCTATTCATCATCACAGTAAACCATTAGTAATCCATTGCATTACACTGCCCTCATCTTCCTCGTCTCTTTACTCCAAAAGTAATCTATGGCTTCAACCTCCTTCTTCTTCATTCTAGATCCCCATTAGGAATGTGATGCTCCACCTTCCTATGCATCATCCCAGTACCCCATTAGTAATGCATTTAATTACCAATGCTTTACCCTTCTGTTCCTCATCACCCATTAGCCCACCTCCTTTTTCCTCATCCAACTTCCCTATTCCCACAGCTCTTTTTTGCTCATCTAAATAGTCCATTGGTAATCCATTGCATTACACCACCTCCCTCTTCCTTATCCCAGTACACCATTAGTACACTTTTGCATCACCCCCAACACCCCTTTCCTTAGGACCATGTAAGAGGATTCAATTCAGCACTACAGCTAAGTTAACGCCTAGTCTAGAATACTGAATGAAAACCCTTATTGATATATCTTTAGGTCCAGTTCATGCGTTCTGGATGACTACCCCTATATAACACCCCTCTCTTGGAATCCCCCTGACCCCACTGAGCCAAGAAGTAGTTCTGTTTTGCAAGTTAAAAGGGTTTATTTGATAATTTAAACAATAGATATATATATGACACTTTATAATAAATTAATAATTGAATATCACACTTAATCTGATATGATACAGATTAACAACAGAGAATCTGGCACTAGCACACTTCTTTATAATTACTAAGGAGTTGAGATGAAATGGATAAGGTAGCACACTGGTAAATAGGAACAAAAGAAGAAGGTGGTACAAAATGCTTTATAGAGTTCAAATGGATGCAAGGTTGAATGAATGAAATGCAGTATAGAGATACTCAATATGATTTCAACAAAACAATGTAATCACTTTTCTCTGGCAATCCCCTCCCCCCCTTGATGTAATGCAAGGAAATGGAAGGAAGCACACAGTTCTCAGAAATGCAATCAAATGTGATTCAGTTCACCCCAGCAAGCTTAGACTACAGAAGTTTGAAAACACAGATAGGAGTTTTGAAAACACAGGCCCAAATGCTTTGATATGTGCTAGCAATGGATGAGAAATATGCTGGAAATGCCTTTAATTCCCTTTCAGAGGTTCAGGGTGAGTGGTATCTAGTTAATATTAGTCCAGGCTCACACTAGCAATGATGCAGGGATAGTTAGCAGGTTAAACGAATTTCTGGCAAATGGAAGGCAAGCAGCAGCAGTTTTTACATGTGAAGAAATTTGCAAATCGCGGTAAAATTCGCGAATGCGTGTTCCGCGATTGCGGTAAAACTATAAGGGGTAGGAATGCCACGATTCTAAGCTTTCAAATAAAAGTTATTGCAAGTCTCTAGCACAAACGGTTGCGGAGATATGAGCGATTTTGTGAAGGTCGTTTTTCAGATTTGAAATTTTAAAGTTCAAAAAGACAAGTGCAGCTTTACAAATGACAGGTGACAGTTAGGAGGCAGTTCTACTTAGATCAAATAGATTGAATTATATTATTTTAACTAGGAGATTGGTTCTGCACAGTTTCTAGGTACTCACACTATATTCTTGAGTGAAATGGGCCTCGCCATGGATCTGGTCAGGTTTTAAACTCGCCTCT
This sequence comes from Ambystoma mexicanum, assembly GCF_040938575.1. Lineage (NCBI taxonomy): Eukaryota > Metazoa > Chordata > Amphibia > Caudata > Ambystomatidae > Ambystoma > Ambystoma mexicanum. Next base: position 1,171,744,386 of record NC_090931.1, read on the forward strand.
GGTCTCTGCACTTCACAGTGATCTGGGTCAGCTCTCTCTGGTTCTGCTAACAGGTCAGCTCTACTCTGCTTCTGGTCTGGCCTGATGGATTTGAAGTCTCTATGCTGCTCTCTGAAGGTTGATGGAGGTAAAGTATGGATCTCTGGATGTTGTATGGTCCGGCAGAGTGCGTTGCAGCAAATGGAATTGAAGGTCCCTATCTGCCCTGTCTGTCTGCTTTTATGTGTTTAGAATGTGGGTGTGTTCTAGCATCACTGACCCTACCTCTCTCTCAGCTTCTAATTGGTCAAACTTCCATTTCTTATTTGATTGGGGAATGAACTGTGAGTCAGAGGGATGTCATTTTATGGCTTGCAGATAGGACACTCCTCTGTCAGATTGCACACATTCTATATTTGATAATAAAAGACATATTTCACAGTTACACAGTTGCTTGAAATTACATATACATGGTGTGGCTGAATTTAGCCATGTCTCTGTCCAAATCTGTTGTTTCTAAGAGCTTGCATTCAGAAATGGCAACTTCTAGCACTTTTTCATGTGCTAAACAACATTGGATCTTCATTAAATTTTATACAACTGTTCCTCACATATCTACCCACATACCAATGCATTTTCGTTTGTCTAGCTGAAACAGGGAGTCTGTAATATTAATAAACAATGGGGTTTTGCCCCAGAACATCACACAAATTCGAGTTTAGGCTTGAATTAAAGGTACATTTTTTAAATTAAAGCTCTCAAAGTTATACATTTCTGTCATTTGATTACAAAGAGTTATCAGTGTTTTTGTAAAATATATATTTTACTTTCAATTCAGTCCTCAGAGTGTTGAAGTCCGCCTCCAAGACTTGGGTGGGTCAGTCACAGATCTCTGCTGGCTGGCAGATCTTTGTTGACAGCAAACATTCAGAATTAACATATTCCTTTCAGAGGAAAGGGTCCTTTGTGTGGTGTCTGGCAAGCTCACATCAGGAGGCCAGGGGGCCACTTTGCATTTAATTAACAGAACCCTGTTACTTCCTGGCTTCTTGTGTTGAGTTCTGAAGTGTCAAGAGTTCTCAGGACATGCAACCCCTTTGAACCTTTGATGAAATAAGACCCCTTTCTTTGCACTCATGCAGTTTGCAAGACAGCTCTCCTGTCAGAGTTTAGACCGCTAGCGCCACCATCAGGATTTTGTGGTTACTGCATCCATCCTTGGGATTTTTTTTTTTTAGATTGATTCCTTTCAGCAAGTGATATTATATGGAGTAGATTGTCCATGTTCAGGACATGGCATTGGTGTGTTTCTGCAGTAAAGTAATTCTGTGCCCATGATTTTGCCATATTTGACATTCAAGAAAAATGAATTCCCAACAGTATGGGTTTGCTTTTGGCAATCAGCATTGCATCTCTGAACTCACAATATAGGCAAAATGGGATTTTCCTGTGCATTTTCTGGGGAGCTCTGGCCATTATGATGTTTTCAATGCCAGTACTGCACAGTTTTGAGGTAGGGCCCGGATGCATGGGTAAATACATCCCACAAGCCCCCCTTCTTGCGGTGGCCATTTGATCCTTCACTAATGGGACCCGCAAGATCTGGAATGTAGTTCTCCTTTTCTTCCGATAAATGGCACAGTTCAGCATCTTTTCCTCCATCCGGTCGGATCGATCGGTTCTCCTCGCCGGTCCTGATGGGAGTATTGGGCGGTCCACTGGGCCCATTGGATCTTCGTTCCCGGTCTCCGGATCGTCCTTCTTGGTCATTCTTCATGGTTTCATCTCTCCTAGGATGATAAAGCAAAAGCGGCAATATCTACTCATAGACGATTTTTTTTTTCCACCACTGTTGAGATAGTGGGGCAGCATATGCATTTTATCATAACGAAACATTACATTCTTATTTTAATAAAAACAGTATGACTAAGAGACAGTTTCATACAAATCACAGTATGTTAGAGACTAGATGTGGTATGTTTTATGATTGGAACTGAATTAGTCTGATACAGTACCCGCTAGGATTCCAGAGGATTCCTCCAGTTGTTGCAGAGTGTGCCTGGGATGGCAACATTTCAACTGGTTTATGTGGACCCACTTGTCTTCCCCCTCTGCCGAACCGCCTTTGGGGATGTGGATCTTGTAGGCCACAGGGGAGATCTTGTCGACGATCTCAAAGGGTCCCTTCCATGTAGGCAAAAATTTGCGCTGCTTGGCCTGGTTCCTTTGGAAGTTGTATAGATAGACCCGGTCCCCCACCTGATATTCCTTCCTGGAAGTTTTCAGGTCATAGTGGGTCTTCATGCTATCAGCTGATCTTTCTAGATTCCGCTGAGCATAAGCAAAAGCATGTTGGAGGTGTTTCCTTAAATTCTCTACATACTCATGAGTAGTGGAGGCATTTATCAGTGTCTGCTCTTGGGTCCTATAGAGCAAATGCTGAGGAAGCACCATCTTGCGCCCAGTCATCAACTCAAATGGTGACATTTTGGTTGCAGATGAAGGGGTAGATCTGATAGCCATTAGGACCAGAGGTAATCGGATATCCCAACTTAGCCCAGAATCTGCCACAAACTTTTTTAAGATGCTCACAATGGTCCGGTTATATCTCTCTACTGCCCCAGAAGAAGCTGGCCGATAAGCAATATGCAACTTCCTTTTGACCCCCAGTATCTCCCACATCTTTGTCATTACTTCACTGGTGAAGTGGCTACCTCTGTCTGACTCAATCCTTTGAGGTAGACCAAAACGGGAAAAGATGTGGTTAATCATCAAGGCAGCTGCAGTTTCTGCCTTGCAGTTTGGGGCTGGGAGACATTCCACCCACTTGGTAAACAAGCATGTCACAGTCAACATGTACTTATTCCCCCTAGCCGAGCGAATCACAGGGCCTACAAAGTCGATTTGTAAATCTGACCATGGCAGTGTCATCCCCCGCTTTTGTAAAGGCGCCCGGTGTGTGAGGGATGTCGGCTGAAATTGTGCACACACAAGACAACCCTTCAAATATTGGTTGAGGTCCTGGCCCATGTGTGGCCAGTATGCAACCTCTCTTAAGATTTCCAGTGTTGTGTGAAACCCCCTATGACCGGCGGTGGCCGCATCATGGGCGTGACTTAACATCAGGCTTCGGAATGAGGTAGGAACCACCCACTGATCGTGGCCAGCTTTGGATTTCCTTACCAACAAACCGTCTTGGATTCGGAACATTTTTGGACATTTCATCAACACTCTTAGGTCCTCTTTCCCAATGTAATCGGTATCCGTCAGGGGAAAGTTCTCAGGGTCCTCAAGGTGCTGGTAAAATTTACCAATTATTGGATCCCCCTTCTGAGCGGTAATCAAATCATCATCAGGGGTCTCCTTACTCCATTGTGCAATTGAAAGGTCGTTGTGAGCATTTGCCTGGGACCTAGTGATAGCAGTGACCTGGATTTCCCCCAACAGGGACTCAATCTCAATTAGATCCCCTTGGATGGCCCCGGTTTTGGCCAGCTGATCAGCTAAGTCATTTCCAGTTTTGTCTGGTCCCTCTACTTTGGAATGACCCTTGATCTTTTTCCAGTAGATGGTCATCCCATTCGATGTGACCAGATCATCAATGTTTTGGATCAACTTCCCATGTTTCAAGGGTTTGTTGTTAGCACATAACATGCCTCTGGTTTTCCAATTAACCAGGTGCTCCACAAACCCGTTCCGTACATAATCTGAATCTGTGATTATGACCAGTTCGTGGAGTTGATGCTGGACAGCAGTGAGGATGGCCTGATGCACAGCCATCAATTCTGCCACCTGACTACTTCGGGGACCAATTTTGTATCCAGCGGAGGGTTCTGGGGACTCATTCACCCATGCATTCCCTACGCCAGCCACCAGTTCTTTCTCCCCGTTGTTGTCAACATGGTAAGAGCATCCATCCACATAGACAGTGGGCATTCCCTCACACTTGTCTTCTTCAAAGACTTTGTGTGGGGAATTAAGGTATGCCTCCATGTTGTCCTTTATTTTTAGACTTTCGTCCTCGAGACAGTTTTCTCTGGCACAATCATGCAAGTCAGCCAGACCTTGCGCGAGGGGGCTCTTCTTGTTTTGGCCATATCTGACCTCCACAGGAAAGCCTTGCATTGACAGAATCCAGGAAGTAATTCGGGAATTACTCACATTTCCGGCCCGGATTCTGTCACTTTGGAGATATTGCAGAGGCTGGTGTGGAGTCTCCACTATGATGTGTTCCCCCTGGATAAACGGGCGGTAATTCTTCAATGCCCACACCGTTGCCAGGAGTGCCTTCTCACAATCGTTGAATTTTTCCTCCACAGAGGATAAAGTTTTGCTCGCATAGGAGATTACTTTATTGACCTTGTCATGCTTTTGGTATAATACTGCCGTCAAGCACGTATTAGAGAACCCTGTCTCCAGGAAGAACTCCTTGTTTCTGACAGGGTAAGCTAGGCAAGGCGCTTGTGAGAGGCTTCTTTTGAGTTGTTTTACTGCCTCGGTTTGTTCTGGACCCCATTCCCACTTGACCCCTCCCTTCAGGAGATGGATCAGGGGTCTGGTGATCTCCGCGTAGCCCTCAATGAACTTTCTGCTGTAATTAGTCAGTCCAAGGAGGCTCCTTAATTCCCGCAGAGTTGTGGGGTCTTTCAGTTTCTGAAGTGCTTCCACTTTCTTTTCCTGGGGACAAAGACCCTGAGGAGTAATCTCATGCCCCAAGCAGTTAACACGGGTTTTACACCACTGTGCTTTCTGAAAGGAAAGTTTTGCTCCGGCGGCCCTCAACTGTGTCAGAACATAACGGATCTCTGCTATATGTTCCTCCACAGATGAACTTTTGATGAGGACATCATCTACATAAGCCAGGTTACCCCTCGCACCCAGGTCGGGCATGGCCTTATGTAGGAAAATATTGAATTCATTGCCGGAGTTGAGGTATCCGAAGGGAGTCCGGGTCCATGTGTACTGCTGGCCCCCAAAGGTAAAAGCCAGCTTGTATTGGTCCTCCCTACTGACAGGCACAGTCCAGTATCCATTGGTCAGGTCTATTGCAGTGAATACCTGTGACCCCTGGATCTGGGCCAGCCCTTGGTCAATGTAGGGCAGAGGCCATCGGGAAGTATGGACCCGTTTGTTGAGCTCCCTGAGGTCGGCACAGAGTCTCCACTGGCCATTTGGCTTCAATATTCCCAGCACCGGATTATTGAAGGTGCTGTGGACTGGACGGATTATTCCCCGGGACTCAAGGTTCTTAATTATTTCAGTAAGGGACTCCATTGATGCGAGAGGCAAGCGATATTGCTTCACAAACACAGGAGTCATGCCAGGGTCCGTGGGGATTGTTGTTGTGTGGATGTCAGTGCGACCACAGTCATATGAGTCTACCGCAAAGAGATCTTGGAAATCCAAGAAAACTTGTTTCAACTTTTGCTTTTGTTCCAGAGTCACACAGGCATCAGCTAGGTTGACTCTTTCTTCCACCATCTGCCTGAAGCCTGGAAAGACTTCTGGTTTGGCTATTTCCGCGGCCTCCTCCAGCTGGGTGGAGAAGTCCCTGGTCAGAGTGCTGATTTGGACCGGAGGCTTCAGGTGGGAAAGGCAGCCCTCATGTACCTGGAAAATCACCTCATCCCTCCTGAAGTCACACGTCACATCTTCCTTACCATAGGGGCAGGAAGTGTACACCAGGAAGTTCCCCCCATGCCGGGTGAAAATCCTGTCTGGTGTTGTATTGTCCTCACTGTCACTGTCAAAACAGTCCTTGGGGATTGGTCCTAACAGTTCATTTCTAAGATCAATGGAGAAATGTCGGTCATCAACCGCCATTCCAATAATGGTGCCTGCGGCTAGAGTAATACTCTTTAAGTCGCTGTTATCCACCTCTATTGGAATGGTGTCATGTTCTATGTTGACTAATGGTGTTGGGTTTACCCCCAACCCTTGCTGTTGGAGAGAAGCATTTAGATGTATGTAAGCATCAGGGTTTTTCAACTCTTGTCCCCTTTTAACTTTCACTTCCAGGGAGAATTGTCGGGTCCTTTCTGGGATGGTGACTTCCTCTTTAACCTGAATTTCGACTGCATAAGGTAGCAATTGAGCCGACCTAAATGCTTTTTCTGGATCAACAAAGCCCATGGGATTATCCGCTAATCGGGACCAAGCTTTGAAGTTTATTAGGTCCAAACTAATGGCAAAGCGATTGAGAATGTCACTGCCTAAGTAAAGGCGGCAGGGACGTCTCGCACGACCCAACAATTATGGACAATGCTCTTGTTGCCAATGGAGATTTTGAGCATACACCTGCTTGGCAGGAGATGTTTGGAATTAGGTGCTTCCAGGTCCATTTCCCATTTGTCTATCAGTTTGAAGGTGGGAATGGCTGGATCTTTTGGAAGTTGGCGAAACATGGCTTCGCTGATGAAGCTCTTACCGTTGTTCACACACACTCGAGCGAGAACAGAGTCCTTCCCATCATTTAACTGAACAGGGATGAACAACTGCTCTCCAATTTGCTGAATATCAGCCAGGCTTTGAGCTGATTTCACATCTTTCTGGACTATAGGAGTGGGAGTTTCAGATTGTGGATTGGTATAGAATTTCAAAGTGTTTCCTTCCAGCGTGGAATACCACTTTAGACTGGAAGGAAGGTTGATTTTCAGAAATAGAGAGGACCCCCCATCACCAGTCTGTTGTCCTACTGCTATGACTGTCACGTCTGGAATTTGGTTGTTCTGGAAGTGAAATTCTACTTGGTCAGATTTTTGTTCAACCATGTGGCAGGTGCCGTTTAAACTAACATGGTTGACACTCTGTTTTAATTTTATTGGTCGGCTAGTCTGGGTCCAGAGGACCTTGTTTACACAATCTATTAGGGGTGACAACCTTCTCAGGAGGTCATTCCCTAGTAAACAAGGGGTGACCTCTGGGGTCACAACTATGACCGGGTGTTTCAACTTATGTCGCCCAATTTTAATGTCCAAATCTGCCGTCCCCTCGACGGGAATTTCCTTCCCGTCAAAGTTCTGTAGTTGTCCAGGAAGAGAGGTGAGAGGAATTTGGTAATTCTCTCCCCTTCCTGCATTCAGTTCGTCAAAGGCCCTTCTGGACAGAAGGGTAGCTTGAGATCCCGTGTCCACCAGTGCCGAGATTGTACCCTGCCCCTGTACTTGTACCAGGGCATAATATCTTCCCTCCTTCTCCTCAAGGGGGCACAGATAATGCACATTTTTGGACAACTGGTGGGCTAACTTTCTGGTTTTGGACATCGATAGCGAAGAGATTTGGGCAGAATTCTGTGGAGAGTCTTGGGAATCTGAAAGAAAAAGTTGGCAACTGGAGATCAGAGCCATTGTGGGTTCCCCTGGCTCCGGTTCCGGGCCGCCCCCCCCTTTTTGGAGGCAGTCACCAGGATGGGTTTGAACCAGGGGATTTTTTTGCTGTTGGTTCTGGGATGAGATAGTGGGCGGCGGTAGCTCAGTCTCCACATCTCCCCAGTCTGGATTTGCATCCCTAGGGACCCATTTTTCTTTGGGAGGAGCTCCCCCCTCTCTGAAGGAGAAGATCCTTTTCCCAGGATCCTCTGAGGATCCCTCTCCCTCAAATTGGAAGACCTGTGCCTCCTCCTCAAACTGAGTCTGTTTGGGTCTTTTGTTTCTCCCACCCCCCCTCTGCTCCTTAGGGGGCAGACTTTCAGGGGCAAGAGATTTCGTTTCCGGTTCCTGGGTTTCCAGGGGCTGTTTACAAGTGAGGAAGGAAGCTTCCTCCAAGGCTTTACACCCCCCTTCCCTTTGTGCCTCCTCCCTGGGAACCGGTGAGTTATCGGGGTGCTGCCCCCGTCATTGTTCTGGAGCACCAGGTCCAGAGTTGGGTGCGTTCTGCGCCGGCACGCCCATCTGAGGGTTCTGCTGAGCCCTCAGTATGTGACCCAGATCCCGCGCCATGTTTTGAACCTGGCGCTCTAACTGGGAAACCCGCTCAGGCTGATACGGGGCCCTGTTTTCTCCCCTGGGCTGATCCCGGGAAGGGTAGCTGTCCCTCCTCTGGTAATACCCCGGGTTGGGAAGATTTGGGTACCCCTCCACCCTTGGCCTCCCCTCTCCCGGATTAGGTTGTCTGGGCTCAGGGAATTGGGGAAAGAAGGATGGATGATTTTGGGGTTGGAAATTGGGTGGATACCTGGGGAAAAAGTTCTGCCCAGGGTTTGGTAAATTTCTGCCCTCCTGTGGGAAGTTTGGAGGGAAGTTCCCTGGGTTAGGTGCTTGGCTGGATCCCCCCCCTTGGGCTGGAGGAGTCCACACATAACCCAGGATGGGTCGATTTCCCTTGTAACGGGGACTTACATAATCAGGAGAGCGAGGGATCCCATTTGTGGGGCTGCCTCCTTGGCTCCCTGTCTGTGACTGGCCCGAGGACCTTCTGGGCCTAGCAGTATTAGGTGCAGGTAGGTTTTTAGGCCCCCCCATCTCCAAATCTAAAACGGGGGTGACCTTTACCTCTGCCACCTTGGCAGCAGCAGGGGTGGTGTTGGCTTTGGGGTTTTTCTGGGCATTACTTTTGCTATCTACCGGTTTCTGCACCTCATAGATCCGGGTAGCCTGTTCAATGACCCAGTCTAAAGATCTTTTCTCGTGAAAATCCCTCACGAGCTGGGTCATGATATATTTGGGCAAGGCATGGAAAAACGTATTAATAAATTCCCTGCTATCCGTGCGCACCCTTCTTGTGGTCTGTGCAAAAGCACGCTTTAACTCCTGCACAAATTCTTGTGGGGCCTGATCCTCCCCACATTGCAAATTGTAGGCTGCCTTGCGAGCCTCTTGAGGATTTCTGTGAACAGAAAAATGTTTCAGGATGGCCGCCTTGTAGGTGGACCATCTTAAATGATTTCGGTCCTCCAGCCCCGCAAAGAAACTGGAGTATTCCGGGGAGAAGGTCCACTTTACATATTGAATACAGCTTTGGCTGTCCTTCAAATGGAAAGTCTCCATCATTTGTTCAAACAACTCTAAGTGCTCCCAAACAGAATACTTAGCGTTCTTATGGTAAGGCGTGATGACGCTCCTGATCGCCTTAATCTGCTTTAAGGGGTCCTTAAGCAAGGCCCTTTTTGCCTTATTGGCCTTTTTGGTTCGGGTAACCCTTGTCCATTCTTCCTCGGACTCAGAGGCACTGCTCCCAGAGGTTCCGTCTGTTCTTCCAGGTTTTCCCGGATTCTGCGAGCCTGGGAATGGCTGGCAGAATGTGGGGACCTGGTCTCCTGTGTCCTGCGCAGTTCAGAGGAGTCTTCAGATTCCTCCTTGCTGCCAGGATTTGATGGGTACCCCCTCCACTGACCTAACTGGGCAGAGGTTTTCAGGATGCCCTTAATGGGCCTACTCTCCTGGGGTTCCCCATTGAACTGTACTGTACTTGGGTGCCCATACCCGGATGCCCACCCCTCCATTCCTGAGTGGTACTGGCCTATGAGCCCCATACTCTTAGCTGCATAGTAATCTGCCATCCCTGCAGCCCTGTGCTCATGTGCGCCAGGGGACATGGGGGTGGCAGAGTCCAGGGACTGAGAGGTATGAGGGCCTCTGGTACTAGTGCTCCTGAGGTTATGCTCCGGAGTTTCCCTTTCCCAGCGAACCTCATCTCTATCTGCCCCTGCTCCCTGTTGCAATGCAAGAGCCTGCATTTGTGCTTTCAGTTCCTCTGTTAAGGCCTTACTCGACTCTATCAGTCTCTCCTGCATCGCTACCTGCTGTTGGAGCCTATCATTGTGCTGGCAGAGAGCTTCATTCTCTCTCTGTGTTTCCTGATTGGTCCTGGAGCACTGGGCCAGTCTTTGCTGCAGGAGGGTTACCTCCTGAGCTGTGTCCCTATTGGCCTGCTCCTTTCTTGCTAGAGCATCCTCCACCCTCCTGGTGTGCTCTAACAAGTTCTGGTGTTCTTTTTGGAGGTCACCCAGTCCCTGGTGGGCCAGGTGATTTTCTTCCATTTTTCTTTTTAAATGGCAGACTTCCTGGCCTAAGGCGTCTCTTTCCTGACTAAGAGCCTGCATTTGTGCCGCCAGGTCGTCCCTTTGCCGTTGAAGGGCACCAGCTTTTTGGCGCTCCTCATCAAACTCTGCCTGGGTATCCAGGTCTTTCAGAATTAGTTTGTTGCTCTCTGCCTTCTCTCTATCTAGGTGACTTTGCAGGGTGACTACCTGCTCAGCACATGCCCTATTGAAGTCTAGCTGTTGCTCCAGCTTTTTCTGGCTTTGCAGTAGGGAGTCCAAACCTTCTTGGTGTTCCTTCTGCAAGGCCAGAAACCTGGTATCCTGTTCTGACTTTTCCTTTTGCAGCACATCCATATCCTCCTTTATTTTAGTGATGTACAGTCTGCTGTCATTTTCTGACTCCTGGCTCCTCTGCAGCCTCTGCTCAGAAGAGACCAGGTCAGATTGGACCTTCTCTAACACCATCTGTTGCCTATTTGCCAGATTTTGGCTTTCAGCACATCTATCCTGCATGTCTCCCATATATAGGTACAGGTATGCTGCTATCCTGGCAATCTTATTGTGTTCCTCTTTGGCTTTAGGAGCCATATATAGTTCGCTCAGGGCCACATGTAATGGACCCTGATCTCTATATATATCTGACCCTGTTTCAGTGACCTGTTGTGTGATTGCCTGCAACCACGCATCCTGGCCCTGTTCGGTCCATTCACCTCTCACAAATAGCTTATGCAAGAGGTGCTCTCTGGCCATTTTCATGTCTACTAAGGTCGTCATTCTAGAGATTGGTCTCTGTCCTGACTTACAGAAGTTTGTATTTTATTTTTGCAGAACAGAACTTTTCTTGGGGTGTCCCTTTTGAGGAATGCTTCACAGCGTAATGCAGCGTGGTGATCCGACCGGATGTATGTATCCCGTCAGTTAGCACACTGTATTAAGCTGCACAAGTGGTAAATCAAACCCAACGTCTCGGCTCGAGCCCCCAATTTGTAAGAGGATTCAATTCAGCACTACAGCTAAGTTAACGCCTAGTCTAGAATACTGAATGAAAACCCTTATTGATATATCTTTAGGTCCAGTTCATGCGTTCTGGATGACTACCCCTATATAACACCCCTCTCTTGGAATCCCCCTGACCCCACTGAGCCAAGAAGTAGTTCTGTTTTGCAAGTTAAAAGGGTTTATTTGATAATTTAAACAATAGATATATATATGACACTTTATAATAAATTAATAATTGAATATCACACTTAATCTGATATGATACAGATTAACAACAGAGAATCTGGCACTAGCACACTTCTTTATAATTACTAAGGAGTTGAGATGAAATGGATAAGGTAGCACACTGGTAAATAGGAACAAAAGAAGAAGGTGGTACAAAATGCTTTATAGAGTTCAAATGGATGCAAGGTTGAATGAATGAAATGCAGTATAGAGATACTCAATATGATTTCAACAAAACAATGTAATCACTTTTCTCTGGCAATCCCCTCCCCCCCTTGATGTAATGCAAGGAAATGGAAGGAAGCACACAGTTCTCAGAAATGCAATCAAATGTGATTCAGTTCACCCCAGCAAGCTTAGACTACAGAAGTTTGAAAACACAGATCGGAGTTTTGAAAACACAGGCCCAAATGCTTTGATATGTGCTAGCAATGGATGAGAAATATGCTGGAAATGCCTTTAATTCCCTTTCAGAGGTTCAGGGTGAGTGGTATCTAGTTAATATTAGTCCAGGCTCACACTAGCAATGATGCAGGGATAGTTAGCAGGTTAAACGAATTTCTGGCAAATGGAAGGCAAGCAGCAGCAGTTTTTACATGTGAAGAAATTTGCAAATCGCGGTAAAATTCGCGAATGCGTGTTCCGCGATTGCGGTAAAACTATAAGGGGTAGGAATGCGGTTCTAGGTTCGTAGGAAAGCCACGATTCTAAGCTTTCAAATAAAAGTTATTGCAAGTCTCTAGCACAAACGGTTGCGGAGATATGAGCGATTTTGTGAAGGTCGTTTTTCAGATTTGAAATTTTAAAGTTAAAAAGTGTCATATATATATCTATTGTTTAAATTATCAAATAAACCCTTTTAACTTGCAAAACAGAACTACTTCTTGGCTCAGTGGGGTCAGGGGGATTCCAAGAGAGGGGTGTTATATAGGGGTAGTCATCCAGAACGCATGAACTGGACCTAAAGATATATCAATAAGGGTTTTCATTCAGTATTCTAGACTAGGCGTTAACTTAGCTGTAGTGCTGAATTGAATCCTCTTACAAATTGGGGGCTCGAGCCGAGACGTTGGGTTTGATTTACCACTTGTGCAGCTTAATACAGTGTGCTAACTGACGGGATACATACATCCGGTCGGATCACCACGCTGCATTACAAAAAGACAAGTGCAGCTTTACAAATGACAGGTGACAGTTAGGAGGCAGTTCTACTTAGATCAAATAGATTGAATTATATTATTTTAACTAGGAGATTGGTTCTGCACAGTTTCTAGGTACTCACACTATATTCTTGAGTGAAATGGGCCTCGCCATGGATCTGGTCAGGTTTTAAACTCGCCTCTGGTCTCTGCACTTCACAGTGATCTGGGTCAGCTCTCTCTGGTTCTGCTAACAGGTCAGCTCTACTCTGCTTCTGGTCTGGCCTGATGGATTTGAAGTCTCTATGCTGCTCTCTGAAGGTTGATGGAGGTAAAGTATGGATCTCTGGATGTTGTATGGTCCGGCAGAGTGCGTTGCAGCAAATGGAATTGAAGGTCCCTATCTGTCCTGTCTGTCTGCTTTTATGTGTTTAGAATGTGGGTGTGTTCTAGCATCACTGACCCTACCTCTCTCTCAGCTTCTAATTGGTCAAACTTCCATTTCTTATTTGATTGGGGAATGAACTGTGAGTCAGAGGGATGTCATTTTATGGCTTGCAGATAGGACACTCCTCTGTCAGATTGCACACATTCTATATTTGATAATAAAAGACATATTTCACAGTTACACAGTTGCTTGAAATTACATATACATGGTGTGGCTGAATTTAGCCATGTCTCTGTCCAAATCTGTTGTTTCTAAGAGCTTGCATTCAGAAATGGCAACTTCTAGCACTTTTTCATGTGCTAAACAACATTGGATCTTCATTAAATTTTATACAACTGTTCCTCACATATCTACCCACATACCAATGCATTTTCGTTTGTCTAGCTGAAACAGGGAGTCTGTAATATTAATAAACAATGGGGTTTTGCCCCAGAACATCACACAAATTCGAGTTTAGGCTTGAATTAAAGGTACATTTTTTAAATTAAAGCTCTCAAAGTTATACATTTCTGTCATTTGATTACAAAGAGTTATCAGTGTTTTTGTAAAATATATATTTTACTTTCAATTCAGTCCTCAGAGTGTTGAAGTCCGCCTCCAAGACTTGGGTGGGTCAGTCACAGATCTCTGCTGGCTGGCAGATCTTTGTTGACAGCAAACATTCAGAATTAACATATTCCTTTCAGAGGAAAGGGTCCTTTGTGTGGTGTCTGGCAAGCTCACATCAGGAGGCCAGGGGGCCACTTTGCATTTAATTAACAGAACCCTGTTACTTCCTGGCTTCTTGTGTTGAGTTCTGAAGTGTCAAGAGTTCTCAGGACATGCAACCCCTTTGAACCTTTGATGAAATAAGACCCCTTTCTTTGCACTCATGCAGTTTGCAAGACAGCTCTCCTGTCAGAGTTTAGACCGCTAGCGCCACCATCAGGATTTTGTGGTTACTGCATCCATCCTTGGGATTTTTTTTTTTTAGATTGATTCCTTTCAGCAAGTGATATTATATGGAGTAGATTGTCCATGTTCAGGACATGGCATTGGTGTGTTTCTGCAGTAAAGTAATTCTGTGCCCATGATTTTGCCATATTTCGCATTCAAGAAAAATGAATTCCCAACAGTATGGGTTTGCTTTTGGCAATCAGCATTGCATCTCTGAACTCACAATATAGGCAAAATGGGATTTTCCTGTGCATTTTCTGGGGAGCTCTGGCCATTATGATGTTTTCAATGCCAGTACTGCACAGTTTTGAGGTAGGGCCCGGATGCATGGGTAAATACATCCCACAACCATCCTAGGACCGCAGTAGTAATTCATTGTATTATTACCTCATTTCTTCTTCCTCATCCTGGTACACCATTAGTGATCTGTTCTTATATAGTGTACACAAAAATGAAATTCTTGATAAACCCCATGCTGCAGAGCTGAAGAACACATATTAATAACAAAGGATATGACATCTGTTCTGTTATGGTGTAACATAACCAAACCCTAGAAATTCAGTGAATATCCTGAGTTACCTGTCTCTGCATTGGACATGACTACACATGTCATTGTAGTGTGGCTTGACGGTTGACGAAATTTAAGGCATTCTGAGGCATTGGGAGGTGCCCTTCTCTAGAATGCTGATAGTTGGTGTAGCTGGTGCGGCTGGTTCAGCGATCCAGGCCCCAGAGATTAGCAGGTGCCTGCCCATTCCCCCTCCAAAGCACCATTGAGGCAGCATCGAGGCCTCAAGCAGTCAAGGATTGTTCTGCTTCTATGCATAGGATCACAAGATTTTCATCTGCCCATGCACCCGACCTGAGATCCAAGCTCAGCTGTAGACCATGAGTTTATGCTCCCTTTAATTGGATTTAGCCTCATGCTGCGCTGGAATCTCCATGTTGTTCTTATGTACAGCTATACGTTTCAGAATGAGTATTTAAGAACATTTTTTTTTAAATTTGAAATAATCGAAAAATGTAGTGAATTTTTTTTCACCTGTTTTATGGAGCCTTTCCAAAAAGCGTAAAAGTATCTTAAGGTATTTCTAACAAATAGTACATATGAGAAAATGCAATCCTGTGCAAGGCTGGGTATAAAAAAAAGCTAGATATGTATAATAAAATCCTACCCCTGTTGGAAATAACGAACCCAGATATTCCCAATAATTCAACGGTAGTGACAATTTTTGAGGAAATCATTCAGCAAATTATAATTGTTCTTTTGCAATGCGCTTAATACCAGCAAGTGGTTTCTAAGTGCGGTATCAGGATTCAAACCTGTGTTGTGCTGCGTTGTCTTGCTTCCAAGATGAATGTGTTGCACTTGAGCTATCCTTCCTCCCCGTAACACATGTCATGCAACCCAAGAAAAGGGTGCAAAACTCATCCATTCACAGTATCAGCTGGTATAAAAGTGAATGCAGGGAGGCAAAAAGGCTGTCATTAGTGAATCAAACAATATTATTATTATTTTTTATTTACTTTGTGTATAATTGCATTTGCAATTTTCATAAGAATGTTGCAGATCATGTTAAAAGATCATGTTAAAAAGAGCCACAAAATGAAGGAAGAAACAACAAGGAAGAAGAAGAACGAAAAAGAAGAAGACGAAGATGAGGTGGAAGATACAGGCAGAAGGAACCGAGGCAGCGACAGACAGAGCAGAGCAGAAGCTGCCGGGCATAGTCAAAGGACAGACGTATAGTTCAAAATGAGGTCTTTCATCCCACACCTCCGACTGCACAGTTGTTCAAAGTGGCAATCTGTATGGCAATTTTTTCAAAGGTGTTTTCCAGAATTTTTACTGTGGCTATTGTCCATTTCGTTTTCTCCCCTGACCTCAGCCTGTTCCACCATATGGTTTCTTCTTCTTCTGTCATTTCAGGGAGATCTATGCAGAGGCTGTTCAGGTATGTGGCTCTTGTCTCTCTTAACTCTGGGCATTGTAGCAGGAGATGTTTTTATTGTTTCCGGTTTATTTGGCTGGGCACAAAGTCTACATTTTTTGGTATTCGCTTGTAGCCTGATTTCCTGAATTTTGCGTGTCGGGAAGAGGTTTAGGCGAGCTCTCATGTATAATTTCCTTAGTTGTTTGTTTGGAAATTTGATGCAATATGTCATAGGCACTTTCAATCTGTTGAAATTTGGAGGGAGATGCTTGGTTAGTTTATTTGATTGGGCTTTCTCAAGGGTCTCTATCCAATCCTGGGCTTCCATTTTGGATTGTACTCTTACTGGGTTAGCTTTTAAATCATCTTCGGTACATGCAATCTCGGTTAGCTTATCTCTGAGCTTGTCTACCCACCGATTTAGGATGGTTAGGTGTCGATTTGTTATTTCAGTAGCAATAATTTTGTAGATGGGGGGCTGTCAGGTACGAGGGTGTTCCTGAACATTTGCATTGCGCATTGCAGTACTGTCGCTTCCAGGGAGAGTAGACCAAGCTCTCTCCTGATGATCTCCATTGAGGTTGAATTGGAGAGTAGACCAAGCTCTCTCCTGATGATCTCCATTGAGGTCGCATTGGGTAGTCCTAGTACCGTTTTCCATATGTAGCCCTCCAGTTTCCTCCAGATCTCGTTTGGCATGGTCAGGGTTGCGCCCATTCCATAGGTAAGGGTTGGTACTACCTTACCTTTGTAGTACTCTATTGCTGGTTCTGTCAATAGTTTTCATTTGGGCTGCCAGGTTTTTAGATTTTTCCCATAGTGATTTTTGCATTGCTGATTCGTTCGCTGAGTGGTCGATGCACACTCCTAGATATTTAAAGCTTGGAACTACTTTGATTTCAAATTTGTCCAAAGCCCACCTGTAGCCTGTCTTGATCTTCATGGCGCTTTTTCCCAGGGTCACTATTTTAGTTTTTGATTTATTTATTTTTAGATTCTTTGGATCCATATATTGAGACAGGTTGGTAAGTTGGCGTTGTAAGCCGATTTGGGTTTGATCTAAGAGTATCAGATCATCTGCATACAGTAGTCGTGGTATATTTACATTTCCCAAATTGGGTGGGAAGGCTCTGACTGATGCTTCTGTTTCTTTGAGATCCCCCAAGCAAGCGATAAACATTGCCGGGGCCAGTGGGCAGCCTTGCTTCACTCCCCGCTCCGAGGGTATCTCTCTTGATAGTAGACCTTGTTTGTTTAGACATACTCTTAACTTTGTGTTTCTATATAGATCCATCATGGGATCAAACACTTCCCTCGGGCACTTCCATTGTTCCAGCTTGTCCCACAGAATTTGCCTGTCTACTCTGTTGAAGGCCTGGGGCAGGTCTACAAATTGGAAGAAGACAGTGGGGGCGCCTTGCTTAACCTTTGATTTTATGAGGTTTACTATTAAGATGTTAACTGTAGTGCTCACTTTCTTTATAAATCCCATTTGGAATGGGTTGGTGGCCGGTGACGTTCTAGCCCAATTTTCGAAAGTGTGCCAGGAGGAGGGTTGCAAAGATTTTGCCTATTATGTCAAGCAGGGTGTTGGGACGGTAGTTACTCGGATCTTCTCTGTTTCCTCGCTTAAAGTTCGGTACCACCACTGCTTTGGACCATGATGCAGGAGGGCTCTTGCCTGTCTGCACTGGTCGAAGATGATACTGATAAAGTTGGCCCATTCTTCAATGTTCTGTTTCAGATCTATGTTGCTTAGGCCATCTGGGCCAGGGGCTCTTGATTTTTTAAGTTTGATTATGACGTTCTTTATGTCGTCTGTTGAGGATACATTGATCCATGGCGTTTCAGCTCCTCTTTCAGGTAATGTCTTATGATGAGAATTTTACCCATTCGTTTTCGCTTACTGAGTTTGCGATTTGGTTTTCCGTCTTCTTATCTGGTTTTTTGATGAGTGCGCAAAAGTCAATGTTTTTTTGTGCTCACTGACCGGAGCGTTTCCTTTGCATCTTTTTGGAACATTTCGTGTCTATGACCTCGCAGCCATGATTTATAGTTTCTGTTTTCCTGTAGCCATGTGTTCCATGCCATCGGAGAGTTGGCTTTTATAATTTGTCTTTTCATTTTTCTCAGTTCTTTTTTCCTTTCCACGACTGCTTTGTCATATACATGGGTATTTTGAGGTGTCTTTCGATTTTCACCCTTCGTGTTCATCCTGTATTGTAATATGAAGGGCAGGTAGTCCGGGCATTGTATCTTTTTTCCTTGTGGCTGGATTCCCATTTTATACTTCTCGGTAATACTTTCTATGTTTGCGGCAGTGAGGGCTAGGTGGGTTTGTTGGTTATTCACCTCAGGTGAGTTGTTATAGCTGTTAATTGTAGGACTTGGCGATTTCAATGCTATGGCCAGAAGATTGTGGTCCCTTTCTATCGTTTTGGTAACCAAGTAGTCTTCTATATATGGCAGTAGACTGTGGGAGATGAAGAAATAGTTGATGTTTGCACTGGACTCACCTCTCTCCCATGTGGGTGTATTGACCTCCCACGACTTCACTACTGCGGCGTTGTGGAGGTTTCTGGATTTCATGAGAGTCATCCAGGTTTTTCCTCTTTCTTACGCTGGAGTTTTCATCTTCCTCACAGTCATGTTGTCCTTTTTACTGCTACAATTGGCGTTTAGATCTCCACATATTATTATATGTGTCATGGGATATTCCGCGATGATGTTGTGAATTGTCTTTGATACATGGTTGCAGAAGTCTGCCGTTGTTGTTTTCTCCGGGTTCCAGTAGATCGTTATGAGAGCTATTTTTGCTGTTCCGCTCCCACTTCCTCTGGCGTCTTCCTGGGTCCATGAAGTTAGAACTGCCAATATGCCATATGCCTCAGTTGTTTTTTTTAATGATTGAGATCCCTGAGCCCAGCCTTATGTCTATCAGAAACCCTGAAGACAGACGGCCAAACAGGCCTTTTGTTGCTGATGAAAATGCGATCTCTAATCCGTCCAGGGAGGGTTTTTCTGTAAACCAGGTTTCCTGGACAGATAGTATTTTGAAAGCTCCAAGATCCTGGTTCTCTGGATTTGTCAGGTGGCGATGGCCTCTCGTGTTCCATGAGGCCATGGATAGGTGTGTTTGGGGTGGTATCTCTTGACGATGCTTTGGAGGAGGTCGCTTTTAAACACTGCTCCTGGTGATTGCTCGTGGTGTGGGTTTAACGCTGCTTTTAGCCATTTCCATGGGCTCTTTGGTGTTCTTGATTCTGAGCTGTCTGCGTGTTTTACTCCCTAATCCGCTTCCTTTCTACGGTCCTTCTCTGATATTTTTCAGTTTTCCTGAGATGTCTGTGACTGAGAGCGGTTTTCTGCGTTTGGTCGCTCCCTTCAGATCGAGTGAGTATCCCAAGTTCCTGGAGCGCTCATCTCTTGGTTCTTCAATTGCGTCGGACTCTGTCCATCTGTTGCTTTCTTTCAATATTAACACCCTAGATAAGACTATTTTGCAGCCACTGAGGGTTTTCTATAAGAACCTGCTTAAAAAGAAAGTTACTTCTAAAGTAAATGGTATGGTCTCCAGTAAGCAGTCACAAATAAGTATAGCACACATTTTTGAAAGAGGATGATTTGTGCAGGGAAAGATAGTAAGACAGTTATACAGGGTAACATACCAGAAGGTGATTGGCTGCACCATTTTGTTGAACTTTGTTGTGACCCTGTGAATCCTGAGCCCCATGAGAACGCATTGTCATGTGTAGATCTGCATGCTGTCCAACCAGTGTTAACAACACTGTAAGAGACTATGGAGGTGATTACCATACAAAACTCATGACAAGCCCCAGGTCTAGATATGACACCGGTAGACATCTTCAGAAGTGAACCAGACCTTTGGGCACCAATCTTCTATCTTCTATCCAATGCAATTTTGGAATTAGGCACTGTCCCTTATTAATGGACAACATTTGTTACTATGCCTAAATATAAGAAAGGAGGACGGTGGCCCCAGCAAATTATAGACCATTCTCTCCACTTGATGCATTTTAAACTAGGTCCCTACTGTTTCATCTAGATGACTGGGCACACGGAGAACAGATTGCCAGCCATTCCAGGCAGGGATTCAGCCTGGCCTGAGCATGTTTAATCAATATGGTAGGTTCTTTTTATGCAACACAAATATATTCCCCTTTGAAGTAAGATTTTTTACACCATTTTCATCGATTTGAAAAGCACATTTGACAGGTATCCTAGGCCCAAATTGAGGTAAGCATTATTAGATCAGAGTATTCCGGTGCAACTGCTCATAGCTATTATCAATATATATATAATTCAAGCACTGCTAGTATATTTTGAAATCTAACAGGTCATATTTCTGCCTCCATCAAAATTTGCAGAGGGGTGAGGCAAGTCTGCGTCCTTGCCCCTTCACTATTCTGCATATTTATAAAACATTTAACAACAAAAGTGGAAGAGGATAGAGTCAGACACACCTAAACTGGGTCGGGTAAGGATTCTAATACTCCTATTTGCATAAAACACCATCCCAATTTTAGTAACCCCCTCTGGACAAGAAAGCTAGTGGCTGCTTTTTAAGAGGATTCAGCAAAAATGCGCTGACAATACATTTCGACAAAACCAAGTCAATGGTTTTTTGCCCGTCATATGAGAAACAAAGCCCAATATGATATGTAAAGGTTGACAGTCATAGCGTCGACTACCTGGGTTGTCTGTTTACATAAAATGGCAGCTGATCTCCAGTAATCTTCCTTCACCCTGGAATGGCATAGCAATGTTGTACTGGAATTCTCCTATAAACATGGTAAAGAGGCACATCCCCAGCCCTGCAAATATATAACACTAAGGATAGGGCAGCAGCAATCTTTGGTGTGGAAAAATGGGGTTATGTGAAATCTAAAATGGAAGTGATGGAAAATAGGTTCCTGAAAATAGCAGCCTGAAAAATAACCTTACATTTACCCCAAAGTCACCCAAATATTATTTTGCATGTTAAAATCAATCAAAATATTATAGCAGATGGTATTTATCCCTGTTCATTACTGTCTATATCTTTGGACATCCCTCCACTTCGGCAATTGTAGAGAGGTAATAGCTGACTGATTATCGCAGAGTGGTGGGCCCAGTCTGCCATGGTTTAAACCTGGTAAACCAATGTTGATTTCTCTGGGCTTTGGGAACCTGTGCTATGACCCGCAAAGAATTAATAATGCTACTAGGAAAATATTAAACCAATATATGATCATTTTCTGAAAGATCAGATTCATACAATTCATGACAGTCGATTATTGGAACTTTAAACAATTCTTTGGTTATGAAACTTCTGTAGACATGATATAACCTTCCTAAACACGGTCACTTTATGTAAGATGTAGGTTTGGCACATTGCCTTCAGCAGTGTATCAACCTGCTTGGCATCGGACTAACTCCAAAATGTGTCCAACCTGCCATTCAGGCAGAGAAGAAATTGTATATGTCTTGCTTTTGTGTCCATTTAATAATGATCTACCAACATTGTATACAAAACCTATTTTAAATACGTTTTATATTCATTGTCTGAATGATGCAATTACATTAGTAGGTCCACTAATAGTATACTTTTGGTTCATGGTGTATCAAGATTTATACAGAGAGCATGGTTGAAGAGATTTAGGGGCCGATTCATGGAACAAACGTGCGCCGAAAATCCATGCGCAAGCAGGCGCAAGGGAGCGCAAGCGTGAGAAACGCAGTGCACACGCACGTGTGTGATTCAAGGAAGATGCTGCACGTGTTTCCCGCTGTCCGTGTGCCCAATCCAGCCATGGCGCACGCAGGCGTACAGGCATACACGGCGTGCGCTACGTGCACAGCAAAAGTGCAGATAGCGCGGTGCACACAACCAAAGTGGGCGGAACAGTGGGCGTAACACGCGGAATGGTGAACAACGCGTGAAAAAGAAGGCGTAACTGGGGAAGTACTGCAGGGAACTACACGGAACGCCCACACGCACGCGAACAACCCGTATTCATGGATCCGAATACGGGAAACTTGGGCACGGCAAAAGCCACACGAAGGCAGGCGGAAGCGTCCCCGCGCACAGTACAAAAGTGCGCGCAAACAACAAACACGTATATACAGCTACGATGAATGCCCCATTTGTCGCAGCACTGATCATGGGACACCGCAGGAGGAGGAGAATAGCCAGGGCACGCATTTTCGCACCACGGACAAGCCTTTTTAGGATGCTTGACGACCAGGTCTATGGCAGGTATAGGTTTCCTAACTAACTAAACTAAAAGAAAAATCAAAAATGGCCTCATACGACCTGGGGGGGAGGGGAGGCACCCAGGAGGGGGGAGGTACAGGGTGCTGCTCAACATCCACATGCGATGATGCTGAGCCAAAAAAGAAAACCTCCATGGGCCCAACGCCTGCACAGCCTGACCTATGTGGGAGATAGATGGTCGTCCGAGTCTGGCTCATCCTGTAAAGGAGGACGTGGCACAGTAGCCTGGCCACGCCTAGCCGCAGCTTGCCCCTTGTCAGCAGCAAGTCTGCCGGACGGGTGAGCCTGGTTCTGTGTGGCGATGTGACGTAAATCTGCATGCAGAACCTCACGTGATACACGTGCTTCCTCTTGCAAGGTAGCACGTGTAACACTGAGTTCCTCCTGCAAGGCCTGGCTGGACAACCGCTGCACCTCCCGGCAAGCCTGTAGC
This sequence comes from Ambystoma mexicanum, assembly GCF_040938575.1. NCBI lineage: Eukaryota > Metazoa > Chordata > Amphibia > Caudata > Ambystomatidae > Ambystoma > Ambystoma mexicanum. Next base: position 1,171,766,735 of record NC_090931.1, read on the forward strand.
TCACCCGATATGGTACGCTCAAGCTGTGCAAACCTCTCCTCTGCCTGCTGCCTCTGGGACATCATAAGGACACCCAGAGTGGATCTGAGGGAAGCATACTCCTCCCTCAGAGCATCCATGTGCGCCTCTGCATGAGCAGCAATTGCTTGACGCAGAGACGACATTTCAGCCTGGCGTGCCCTATCTGAGGCCGCCATGCCCAGCCTGAGCGAGCGGGCCGTGGACCGTGCCGCCTGCTGCTGGAGAAGCACCTGCCTAGCAGGGGGGAGCACAGATCGGGCCACACGCTCCATGCTCTCAGCGATGTTCTCCATTGCTGTCCCCTGCCGTTCGGAATTGGCAGTCATGTCTTGCTCCCACTCAGTATACTGCGGTTGCGCGCGGCGACCACGTTGCCGGGCTTGACCCCTGTGGGACCCAAGGACCGGGGGTCCTCGCTGTGTTGGCACCGCCTGCGGCTGCACGACTACATGCCCCCGTTGACGTGATGTCCCAGGCACATCAGTGACTGGTGTGGAGGGTGACCCTGCATCCCGATCCACCATGGGCGGAGGAACCAAGACTGTCTGATCCCTCAGTGCAGGGGTTGCAGACAGAGGAGTGTCCACATCAGAATCACTCACCCTTGACACATGGACTTGATGCTCATCCAACTCAACATGGACGTCAGAGTCGTCATCAAGGCTGGACTCATAGGCAGCCAGAGACAAGATGGAATGTAGCACTTGGGGGTTTTCGTGGCCTACCACCCCACGAACCCCACTAGTGCCGGGTTGATGTAGTGGTAACAACCCTCTGTCTGGCATGACAACAGCATCCTCCGCCTCCATTGCGTCATCACCTGAAAAATAGAGAGAAAAAAGGTCACTACACATTTCAGAAGCACACAACACACACACACACTGACAGCAAATGCATCAGGACGACATGTGACACTCAACATATAACCTGGCATGCATGCTGGGTCAACTGTGAATAGCTTCTGTGATCAGACCTGTTGAAAGGTGGCAGTTTCCATTGAAGTGGGTCTATGCAGTGCAGAAAATGTGTATGCCACTCTCTACCTACATGTACAAGGACTCCATGGTGTGTGCCAGGAAATGTGAAGGCAGTGCAATGTCAAATTCAGACATCACGTGCATTTTGCATTCAATGTGTACCATATCTAGAAGCCAAGCACCCCTCCACCCCAGTACCAAAGCAGGGATGCCTAGCATGGTATCAAAAGGCTGACCATACACCTGTGTATTGACAGGCAGTGTTGACTGGCATCAACAGCTTAATGTGATTCAAGTGACAACACTGCAAATGATGCTGGGACAGTAAGCAGGACAAATGATGAAAACTCTGGATTCCGCCCATGTGTGAAGAAGACACGACAACAGTTGGACAGAGTCATTGGCCATTGAACAGGCTGAGGCCTGTGAGCCACACAGATTGTCAGACCCTAAACATGTGTGCAACGCAGGACTGAGCCACAGTTGACATGAGAAGGCTGATGAGATGGCAGGCAATGTATGTAACCAAGGACTTGTATTACAGTGATCATCCAGTCAAGGACACGTAGGGGCATGCGTGCAATGCACATGGAGCATGAATGGGCACTCCATGTCCCTGCGGGACATCTGACCTATGCACAGTACAAGTGAGATACCCTGCATCAAGTACTAAAGCTGTACCACACGGCATATGTTTGGCAGATTCTACGCTGGAAGTTAGCATCTACACAGGACGCATGAACAAGAAAGTACACAATGGCAAGATTGAAGAACACCAGTGCAAATGTGGAACTGGGGTGCAGAGTGGCGGAGGAGGGGCAAGGGAGCATGCCTACATGGAGTCCCCGCATGCAGGCAGATGAGACATGCATGACGGAAGCATTGCATTACTTACACATCAGAATCATGTACACGTCACATGTAGCGGCAATCATGCACAACACATCCCACAAGTGAAACACACATGTCCTCAACAAACACGCATGAACACTCACTGGACTCCACATCAAAGTCCAGCATCTCTCCCACTCCTTCGACCAATTCAGGTGGTATGAACTCTCCAAAGAGAGCCTCATGCGGAGTGAGCTCTTCCTCTTCTGGTGCAGGCCCACCGCCAGTCACCAGAGTCAAGTTGTAATTAGAGGCACGCTTAGCCTTAGTGCTGTGTTTGATGTCATTCCAACGCTTTTTTCACTCTTGCGCCGTGCGCACCTCATGGCCGAATGAACTGACATGTTCCGCAACATGCTTCCAGTGGGTGTCACGTTGGGCAGCCGCAGTCTGACTATTGGCACCCACTAGCATGTCACGGCTGTGTCCCTGCACGTAGTCCACGAGGAAGTCCAGTTCCTGCTTACAGAAAGGCTTCTTCCTCGACGTGCAGGAGGTCGTGGCTGTGTGTGGGGTCCCAGCCTGTGCTGCAGGTGCAACCTTCCTCCTCTTGGAATGTGACGCAGACCCTGGCTGGCTAATGCCACCCTGACCAGTATGGCCAGTGGGTTCGGGGGATTGAGCCAAGGGAGTGGCAGGTGGAGGATGACCAAAGGCCTGACTTGTGTCAGTGGCAGCTGGGTGCCCACTAATGGACCCTGCGCAGCGACATCAGCTGTGGCAGGGTCATTGACCGCAACGGTCCTGGTTGGCAGACTCACAACCGGGGTGCTTTTGGGTGCATCTGCCCCTGCACTTGCCAACACCCAGCTGTTCGGGGCAGCAGATGACATGACTGCCCAAGGACACGTGTCTTGGTCTGAGCAGCCCGGCCTGCCCCTATGGTTTCCCCCCTGGCCTGTTGGAGATCTACCAAGGGCTCTTCAAGTGCCAACGCAGCCTGCGCTGGCGGACCCCAAGCCTGGGTGGCGGTGTCCACAGCTGCATCTGCAGCTACCACTACCCTTGGGCCCGTGGCAGTCGATGGGACAGGAGCTGCATCCCCCGGAACCATAGGGGGTGGTGGCATGACTGCACCGACACATGGCACAACACTGTGCTCAAGTGGTCACCCCTGCCTCTTCCCCCTCTGTGGCCACCCTGGACACCCTGGAGTCCCCCTACTCCCTGGTCACCACGGCCACGTCCCCGACCACGCACGCCTGAGGAGGACGTCCAGCTGAGGCGCCCCTCACCTTTGGTGGCCTCCCAACCATGGCACAGATGTAGTAGTGCCAGCACAGATGGAGTGGTGCCAATGGGAGGTGTACACCACAATTGACCTGGGCAATTGGGGTGAAGGGGGTGGGAAGCAAGATGTTAACAGCCCACCTGCACCTGCAAGGCTGTATGTGACCCCGGTGATGTGGTGACGGGTCACGCAATGCTCAGGCACTCAAAAACTGCAGTAAAACCGTGCACGCAAACCTGCAGCCTACGTGCGTGGATTCAACCTCCCGCAGTACGCGGTGGCACCTAGTAACACGAATAACGCGTACGCGTGGGACACGCAGGCTACTATGACATCGAAAATGGGTGCGATACACAGGGGCACCCGCAGTGGTAAAAAGAGCGTGTGCGACTCACCGTCTGACTAGCGCGATGCAGAAAAACACACGTAGCCAATACCCTTGCCAAAAGAAGAGATACGTCCTTGATAGCTGTGAAGTTGTGATGGCGCGCAAAACAACAGAGAGCAGCAACACACGTCGGTCTCCACGAGAAGCACGTACAGCGAACTGCTGGGCCCGCTCACCTTTAACCCGTGCTGCGGGAAACGCACGCGCGCGTCACGTCACTTACGCGCATGGGCCCTTTCCTCGTATTACACGCGGACGTGCAGTTTTTCACGCACGCTGAAATGCCCATGCACGCCTGTGCGCGTCACGTCACAGGGGGGCTTGCGCTTGAGGGTCCTTCTGTCCAATGAAATTGCGTATGCGTGCAGACGCGCTTACGCGCTAAGGGCCTTTCCTCCAATTACATGCTGACGTACCGAATTTTCATGTGCCAAATCACTCTGTATCAAGCTGGCCACGCGTAAGCACATGGAAGACCACGCTCCTGCCAAGAAGGCTGAACTACTGCCCCCCAGAACCTCGAGCACGCTCCCACCTGCCATCTGCTGCTGCCTGACTGCCTGCTGCCCACGTGGCCTGCCATTTGCTGCCTGCACATCAGCCAGGGGTGCTGTTGCTGTGACCACCCCTGCTGGAACCGAAGACTCCCGACTGGGATTCCATCGCTCCACAGACCAGCCCCAGGACCCAGTTGGCCACTCACTCCTGCCTCTGGGGTTGTCATGTCGGGCACTGCAACATCTGGCACCACGGACAACCCCCGGCCGGAGAGGCAGAGGGGCACCAGCTTCAGTGCCAGGGAAGTTGGTGTCCTCGTGGAGCAAGTCCTGGGGCAGTATGATGCCCTCTTCGGAAGTTCCCGCGCCGACAAGGAAGGACAGACTTGGATATGGACTAACATCGTGACTGCCATCAACGCGGAGGGGGTGGCAGTCCGCGACTTACAACATGTCAAGAAGCGCTGGAAGGACTTCAGGTCCAGGACCCTGAACAAGGCCCGGCGCCTCTTGAAGGCAGCGGATGCCAAGGGGCGCCGGGGCCACTTGTCGGAAGATCAGATGAGGGTCCTGGAATGCATATCCCCAGCACTCCACGTCCAGGTCCTTGAGAGGCAGACCTGTCTGGAGTCGAGCGGTAAGTGTACATGCATCCTGATTGTGAGCTGTGCGTGTGGTGATGTTTCAGTAGTGTGCAGGTTGCACATCTGTTTGTATGGGGTCGAGTATGGGTGGGGGTGTACAGGGCGTGGGGCTAACACATGCGAGGGCTGTAATGTGTGAGACATGGATGGTGCTTGTGTGTGTAGGCTTGCATGCCAAATGCAGTTGTGTGGGCACACATGTTTGGATGAATGTGTATGTAAGTAGACATGTCCGTGATGTCACGCATGTATGTTGTTTTCAGCTGCATGTATCAGCACTGTGTAAATGTGCATTTGTGTGTATTTGACAAGGGTGCAACAGTGATGCAACATGGATGCATGTGACAGCGGGATGTGGAAGCCTGATTGGCAGATGTGACATGGATGCCCATCTGAACACTGCGACACTTGGCAGCGGTGTACACATGCATGCAAGTGTGGTGGTGTGTGTACATGTGTGGTGCACTTCCTGTGTTGCATGTGATGTCTGGCTCAGCTTTGCCTGCTCATGCTGTTGTATGTGTATGGATGGTGCTGCCAGTTGCGATATGGCTGTGGTATGGCTCATGTGTGCGAGTTGAAATGACATGTGCGTTGGGGATTGTGATGGCATGTCTGAGGTTTGCCAATGCCACTCATGTACAACTGTCATGTGTGTATGTGTCCATTGTACAGGGCCCTGATGCCTGTGTTTTATTTCTCCCTGTCTGCAGCGTCAACTGATGAAGAGGGCGGAGAAGGTGCTGTGGAGCACAGCGGCGGGGATCCCACTGCCAGCCGGAGACGCAAGGCCTGGCTGCCCTCCCATGTGGTCATCTCGTCAGGGAGTGAGGAGTCCGGTGCCACGTCCCAGGCCGCAGCTGCCGGGGGGAGGTCCAAGAGGCGGAGGTTGGAGTTGGACTCCTCGGCAGCAGAAAGGGCAGCTGGGACCCCATAGGGCCCAACGGGGGAAGATGGCACAGAGTCATCCAGGTTGGTGGGGGGTTTGGTGGAGGAGGAGGCCGTGCAAGCAACAGAGACGGGGTCTGGAGGTGGGGATCCCACTGGTGCTAGTGGTGCAGTGCAGGACCAGGGACAGGAGGCAGCACAGGCCGCTGTGGAGGTGCCTGTGTGCAATCCTGTCCCTGATCCTCTCCCTGCATCATCTTGCACCAGCAGGGATGCCTACGTCCAGACCCGTTTTCAGGCAGGGGATGAGCAAACGACAACTGGCCTTCCTCTGCCTGCGGACGTGGCTATCCGGGTCCGGGTTGAGCCTGACTGGTGTGGCGTTGCGTCAACGGGCCATGCGAGGTGACCTGCAGTCTTTTCATGAGGAGACTGCACGTCATCTCGAATGGCTCGTTGACCACATCAGCTTACTGGGACAGGTCACCCAGGCCGGATTCCTCTGTTTGCTTGGGCTTGCAACGACCCCCTCCTCAACTGAACCTCCTACGCGCCAGTCGTCCTCCGTGCCATCTTCCCACCTATCAGTCACCTGGGTGCCCTGTGGAGCTGCCTCTGACGGTGCGGCCAGGCTGGTGGAGGAGGCATCCCTGCCACAGTCGGGAGTCGGACGTCCAGCAGGTGTGGCCACATCAACAACTGCACCCCAGCCGGCAGAGGATGTGCAGGCAGCAGGAGGCAGTGCACGGGCAGAGGCACAGCAGCAGCAGCAACGTGGTGGGAGCCAAGAAGGCTCGGTGCCTTCAACATCGGAGGGGCAGGCATCGGCCGGAGGGCAGGAGGACCCACAACAGAGAGTGTCTTCCGTGTGACAGCGGTTGGGCCACGCCATAGATGCGGAGCGGCAGCGGGCAGAAGAGGCACGGCTCACAATGGTCAGGGCGGAGAACTCCATGCGGAGGGCCCTGAGGCGGGCCGATTGCCTCGAGGCAATCTGCAGGGGGTTGGAGGTGGACACATCGACGGCCCTACGGACCCTCGGGGCCATGGAGGAGGACTGCCTCCGGGACATTGAGCAGGAGTTCGATGATGGCCTGGCCTGGGACATCCAAAAGTGAGCCGTCAGACTAGCCCGCTGCCCTTGTACATAGTTATGTAGTTAGTGTTAGGTTTCCATTGTTTTTTTATTTATTTTGGACCTTTTGGACATTGGCCACATTTTTGTATATAGTTTATTTTATTAGTTAGTGTTGTTAGATAGGTTTCATTTCTTTTGTTGGGATAATGGACCCTTTCTTGTTCATCTGTACATAGTTCACTGTTGGGTTTTATTTTTCTTTCACAATTTACCCATGGAGCACTGGCTTTCAATTATTATTTCCCATTGGATTTTCTTTTGTGGACAGTGACTTTGGACACCATTACTTTGAATTATGATTTTTGGTTTTGCTTTTTTTCACGGACATGCTTCTTTTCATTTTTGTACATTCCCATTTCTGTTTCTTTATTTTTGAATCTATTTATGTTTCCGTTAATACATATTTGTTTATCGAACTTCAATGTGTAGTATCATCTCATTGGTTTCATGCATATCATGATATGGGTTTTGAGGTTCACTGACACCCATTGGGTGTATGTGAGGGACATGTGTTTGTTTCGAAACTTGCAATTGGTGTTCTGTCATGTAATTGCCATTTCTGAGTGGGTGGATGCAATACTCGGGTGGGTGTTTTGCATTTGGAGGCTGACCATAGGGACCAGGGATCTAGATTGTGATGACATGTTGGCTGGGGAACATGAGTTGGACATTGGTGGGGGCCTGCTGGCAGGTGCCCCACAGTGCTGGGGGGTGGGGGTGGTGGGGAACATGAGTTGGACATGGGTGGGGCCTGGTGGAGGGTGCCCCTGCACTGCTGGGGGGTGGGGGTAGTGGGGACATGAGTTGGACATGGGTGGGGGCCTGGTGGAGGGTGCCCCTGCACTGCTGGGGGGTGGGGGTGGTGGGGACATGAGTTGGACATGGGTGGGGGCCTGGTGGAGGGTGCCCCTGCATTGCTGGGTGGTGGGGGGGTAGACATGGGTGTGGGCCTGGTGGAGGCTGCCCCTGCACTGCTGGGGGGTGCGGGTGGTGGGGACATAAGTTGGACATGGGTGGGGGCCTGGTGGAGGGTGCCCCTGCACTGCTGGGGAGTGGGGGTGGTGGGAGACATGGGTGGGGGCCTGGTGGAGGGTGCCCCTGCACTGCTGGGGGGTGGAGGGGTGGGAGACATGGGTGGGGGCCTGGTGGAGGCTGCCCCTGCACTGCTGGGGGGTGGGGGTGGTGTTTGACATGGGTGGGGGCCTGGTGGAGGGTGCCCCTGCACTGCTGGGGGTGGGAGGGTGTAAGACATGGGTGGGGGCCTGGTGGAGGCTGCCCCTGCACTGCTGGCGGGTGGGGGTGGTGGGGACATGAGTTGGACATGGGTGGGGGCCTGGTGGTGGGTGCCCCTGCACTGCTGGGGGTGGGGGTGGTGGGAGACCTGGGTGGGGGCCTGGTGGAGGGTGCCCCTCCACTGCTGGGGGGTGGGGGTGGTGAGGACAGGAGTTGGACATGGGTGGGGGCCTGCTGGCAGGTGCCCCACAGTGCTGGAGGGTGGTGGTGAACATGAGTTGGACATGGGTGGGGGCCTGCTGGCAGGTGCCCCACAGTGCTGGGGGGTGGGGGTGGTGGGGAACATGAGTTGGACATGGGTGGGGGCCTGGTGGAGGGTGCCCCTGCACTGCTGGGGGGCAGGGGGGTGGGAGACATGGGTGGGGGCCTGGTGGAGGCTGCCCCTGCACTGCTGGGGGGTGGGGGGGTGGGAGACATGGGCGGGGGCCTGGTGGAGGCTGCCCCTGCACTGCTGGGGGGTGGGGGCGGCGGGAGACATGGGTGGGTGCCTGGTGGAGGGTGCCCCTGCACTACTGGGGGGCGGGGGGGGGTGGGAGACATGGGTGGGGGCCTGGTGGAGGCTGCCCCTGCACTGCTGGGGGTGGGGGTGGTGGGAGACATGGGTGGGGGCCTGGTGGAGGGTGCCCCTGCACTGCTGGGGCGTGGGGGGTGGGAGACATGGGTGGGGGCCTGGTGGAGGTTGCCCCTGCACTGCTGGGGGGTGGGGGTGGTGGGGACATGAGTTGGACATGGGTGGGGGCCTGCTGGCAGGTGCCCCACAGTGCTGGGGGGTGGGGGTGGTGGGGAACATGAGTTGGACATGGGGGGGCCTGCTGGCAGGTGCCCCACAGTGCTGGGGGTGGGGTTGTTGGGGAACATGAGTTGGACATGGGTGTGGGCCTGCTGCCAGGTGCCCCACAGTGCTGGGGGGTGGGGGTGGTGGGAAACATGGGTGGGGGCCTTGTGGAGGCTGCCCCTGCACTGCTGGGGGGTGGCAGTGGTGGGAGACATGGGTGGGGGCCTGGTGGAGGGTGCCCCTGGTGGCTGGGGGTGCAGGTGGACATGCGTTGGTGGGCAGTAGTGCAGGTTGACATGTGGGTTGGCTGAGGGGCATGGCCATGGTGGATGGGTTGCCTGCAGGACATGTGCAGGGTAGGCCCCTGTGGTGTGAGCCATCTGCAGGGGCCATGGAGGGTGTAGAGGGAACACCTGGGAGGACCCACACATGCAATTCACGTGTGGTGCTCCCCGCGCACCCCTGTAATACACGTACCCTGATGGAATCGCGTGTGATACTTTCCGCGCACCCCTGATATGCACGTACCCTGCTGATATCACGTGTGAAACTTCCTGCGCGCCCCAAAATACACGTAGCCAGGACATTTGCGTGTGGAACTTCCCGCGCACCCCTGATATACATGTTCCCCGCTGACTTCACGTGTGAAACTTCCCACGCACCCCAAGGTACACGTAGCCAGGAGATTTGCGTGTGTAACTTCCCGCGCACCCCGAAATACACGTAGCCAGAATATTCACGTGTGGATCTTCCCGCGCACCCCGAAATACACGTAGCCAGGACATTTGCGTGTGGAACTTCCCGCGCACCCCTGATATACATGTTCCCTGCTGACTTCACGTGTGAAACTTCCCACGCACCCCAAGGTACACGTAGCCAGGACATTTGCGTGTGGAACTTCCCGCGCATCCCTGATATACATGTTCCCCGCTGACTTCGCGTGTGTAACTTCCCGCGCACACCGAAATACACGTAGCCAGAATATTTGCGTGTGGATCTTCCCGCACACCCCGAAATACACGTAGCCAGGACATTTGCGTGTGGACCTTCCCGCGCACCCCTGGAATACTTGTACCCTGCTGATATCGCGTGTGGAACTTCCCGCGCACCCCGAAATACACATAGCCAGGACATTCGCGTGTGGAACTTCCCGCGCACCCCTGGAATACACGTACCCTGCTGATATCGCGTGTGAAACTACCCGCGCACCCCGAAATACACGTAACCTGCTGAAATCGCGTGTGGAACATCCCGCGCACCCCTGAAATACACGTACCCTGCTGAAATCGCATGTGGAACTTCCCGCGCACCCCTGAATTACACGTACCCTGATGGAATCGCGTGTGAAACTTCCCGCGCACCCCTGAAATGCACGTATCCAGCTGAAATGACGTGAGGTACTTCCCGCGCACCCCAGTGATACACGTAGCCCGCTTGCCGTGCTGGTACAGGGTTAGTGCAGCCCTTTGCGCTGGATTGGGGATTTTTAATGGCTTTTCCCTGCGCGAGAGGCGTTCTTGGGGTCGTAACTGGCGCTGCTGCAGGGTCGCTGCGCCACTGTGCGCCACGGATAGTTTTGGTAGCTGGAATCCATGAATACGCTGTGCGCGGAAATGGATTTTGGTGCACGCGGCTGGCGCAGGGATTCGCACGCGCACACTGTGTGCCAGCCGTGTGCGCCACTTGTGCGCTGAATTCTATGAATTACCCCCTTAAACATGTAACAGACAGCTAAAATACAGTGCAGCACCATAGGAGGCCAGCAAGTTCAACTTGATTACCTGATAAACTGCTCAGTGAATTGACCCATCTGTTTTGAAGCTTTAATAAAACTTAGGTAACCCCAAGAGTAACAACATAGCCATTATGTTTTTAAGTAAACACATGTCATAAATTTGACTTTTATCATATGATGTATGTTCTTATGCTTTTATTAGATGTATATATTATTGTTTTGTAATTATTGTATTATTTCGCTTTTATGGAATATTTTCTGAAATAAAGTATGTTTGACTTGAAAAACTTTAGTTAAGGAACAGTTAAGATGAATATGATCAGTAAAATAAAACCTTTGATATTCTGTGTAAACACCTTTAAATGAAGTGGGGTAAGTCGCTGATTTAATACAAAAACCCTGACAAGTGGCAAGAGTTGGAAGTCCTCAGTACACTGACAACATTAAACATGTCTTCACTGATGACATCACACATGACATCACCTAGGATATGTCAGATTGCTGAGAGAGATTATCTTTGATAATATTCAATTTTTACTGCCCTTCAATTGGATGTTTTAGAAGAAATTATTAGAGGTTCTAATTGAAGTATCATGAATAATCCAATTTGTATTACCGCTTATGATTATAAAGAACCTACCCCATGAATCTATTTAGTATTGTTTTGACCATTCCGCCAATCATATGCTTCTATGGTGTGTTGAGCTCTTGGATCCAATTTAAGCTCCTCCATCATAAGGTTTACTTCTACAGACGTTGTACTGTTAACTGGAAATGCATATATATTTATAAAATCAATCCACCATATCAAGGTCTTTAACATTCACAAGTTGGTCAATCCAATTTGAACATTTAATAAGTGCATAAAGTAATAAATTGAACATATACCTGTCTTAAACATTCCTTAGCCCATTAACTTTCATTGTTGACTAACTTCCCTGAAATGCGCTTTAAACTCTATGGCCCTCATTACAACACCGGCGCTAAACCATGGCACTATTAGCACCATGGTTGGTGCCAGTGTTGTAACGGGTCCGCCATGGTTCAATGGGGAATTACCACCCCGTTCCAAGTTTGGCAGGGCGGTAATTCCCCATTGAACCATGGCCCTTCCCCATTCCCATTTTTGCCCCATAGGGCTCTATGGGAATGTGGAAGGTGCTAAGTACGGTACCGCAAATTGCGGTACTGTACTTAGCACCAAGGTCCCTTTGCGGGTCCCTACTTTAACGGCTGGTCTAGACCGGCCGTTCAGGTCGGATCCCGCAAAGGGACCTCGTAGTAAGGCGCTAATGGGTTAATGGCGCTGCAGCCTTTTACAGCGCTTTTAACCCATTAGCGCCAGCGTCGTAATGAGGCCCTATGACTTATGTTTTATGCTGGATACAAATGTTTAGATTACAGCTATATCTCAGACAGAGTCCTGAGTGGTAATTTCAGAGTCTATCCTTTTTTGAAAGTGGCATCACAAATCTTTTTTGAAATGTGACAGGAACATTGACTTTAAATTGTAAGCATTTGCATTGTATTTTGTACTGTATTTATTTAAACAGCAGAGATGTCACATTTACATTTGGTGAAGGAATTCCCCAGAATGGGGTCTGTGCAATAGCACAAAAAGAGGAGGACACATGGTTAGCCAGGTTATGAGAGTGTTGCCAAAAGAAAGAAGTGTGGGGTCAGGTTGGGTAGATGAGGAACAAGTTGTTGGAGCTCCTCCATTAGCAAGTATGTGAAGTTTAAGATGACCTTTGAAGAGATCTATGGTTGGGCTGGTTTGGATTGTAATGAGCAGTGGGTGCTAAAGGAGCCGGCGCATAGGAGGGAATAATGAAAGCTAGACGTGGCACAGGTGGGCATGGAGAAAAGAGGAAGGCTGTGGGTTGGGTAAGAGCAATCATCAAGTTTTCTGAGGATGAGTTTGGAGGTTAGAGATGTTGTGAAGTAGTGAGTAGGAAACTGACATTTCCAAATGATGAGATGGTTAGTAGGAGAAGCAGAAGCAGTAGTAGTGATTCATTTTTGCAGTTAACAGTCACTTCTAAAGAGGATCCCAAGGTTACAAAGAAGCAACATGTGATAGGACAGGGGAGGTTAGAGAGAAAGAGTTCTTCAATTTGTGAAGAAATCTGTATGATGCAATGGAGAACCATGCAGTGTAGTTTGACAGTTGGAAATCTGTTTTGAGATAGTTGGGGTGAAGTAGAGAAAGGAGAAAGATCTGAGAGTTGTCAACGAAGAGGTGATAGTGAAAACCAAAGAATGATATATGTATTCAGAGGGCAGATTTATGGAGGGTTAAGAACTGATGTCATAGGACTGATAATTGGGTGATGCAAGAAAGGAGAGGCTTGTGGTGAGAGGTTTTCAATTTCCAGGAGATTTTGAAGGAACAATCTTCAACGTAGAAAGACATGCAGACTGCAGCAGATTTCTGACACCCAAGGTCCTGGAGAGTGAGGAAGAAGTCCAAAAGAACAGAGAAGTATAAAAGGATGAGTATAGAACAGAGTTTGTGTTGGTGAGCATCAGAAATACACTAGAGGTATAACAGAGTGCAGTCTTGGTGTAGTGTTCTCTGTGATCCAGTTTAAGACCAACCACTAAAAGACCATTGAGAAAAGAGGTGCAGTCAATAGTATTCAGGGTTATTAGAGTCAAAGGAGGATGTCTTTAAAAGGGTTAGGAGAGTTGCACATTTGAAGGAGGCTGGAGAGACAGGAGAGAGAGGTTAAAAAGCTCAGATGGATGAGGGCATGTGATTGGGACTAATTCTTAAACGGTGTGAGGAGCAAACAGGCCAATTGGTGTACAAGATAGGTTGACACTGTGAATTATTAGAGCTAATACAATAGAAGAATTCAGGGGGAAGTAGTTGAGAGGGGTTGGGGAGGATGGTGGGCAGTAGAAGTGAGGGGAGGAAGATGAAGGAAGGTTGTGAGAGTGTCACAAATGTTAGAGGTTTTAGAGTAGGAATAGGGAGCAATGTAATCAACAGAGACAAAGAGGCCAATGAATAGTAACTTGGGAGTTGAGAGCAAACTTTGATGGTAGATGGAGGATTGCAGGTGTGATAGTGGAGGATCATGTCACTTACCTTGGTGTGCAATGTGAGAGATCCGTAAAACCAACATGTGCCATGTTCTACAACAATGATACAATTCCAAGACCTGAACCCTGCTTCAAGACAACTCAAACATGCCCTTCTATTTGACAGATATAATGTTAAGTTGATGAATTTGCAGGAGACCCATATAGTGGAGAGGGCAGCAAAGGATCCTTTATTGGCTTGAAGTAGGTTTGAGGCCTTGTAATCTTGCCAATATTGTAGGACATGGTACATTTTTAGTTTTAGGGTCTGGATCTCAGAGGGGTTCTAGGGTTGAGGAAGGGGGGGTGAAGGTGTAAATGTGTGTGCAGTATAATGTTTGGCAAATAGTGCCTTCAATGGATAGTAAAAGGCAGAAAAAGAACATTTAATGTAAGAGGCATGAACATGAGACAGGATAGAAGCTCTCACATCATCAAGGTAAGAGACAAGAGAGCAATGATTGAATGCAATCTTCATTGATGAGGGGAGAAGTGATGTATAGGCTATTGGACTAAGAAGTCACATTGAAAAATGGGTTGATCGAAGGGAGATGTGGTCAATGCATATTTCAGAGGAGTAGTGTAAAGTAGAGAGAAAAACATGGTCAAGAGAGTTCAAGCAAAGTGTGCAGGATGGTTGTGGAAAGAGTAGAGGGAGTGGTTAGATAGAAGGAGTTATCAGGGCAGATAGCTGAAGAATGCTTAGGAAGTTTAATGTCTCTCATCATGACAATGGGGATGTCAATAGGAAATGACTTAATGGAAAGTTGCACATTAGTGAAGAGGTAATTTAGAGGACCTAGGTGGCAATGGGCAATAGTGAGCCATAACAGTGAGTAAGGTGAAGTTGAAATGTGGAATATTCAAATGATGTGATTTTGAAGTCAGAGGGACTCAGGGTAGCAGTGCTGAGGTCCTTATTGATAAAGACCCCCACTCCACCATGCTTCCCAACATGTAGGAGAGAGTGGGATAATGTAGAAGGGTCAGTATAAGTACTGATTTGATAGCTGAATTATGGGGAGGGATCCACATTTCTGTAATAGCAAGAAATGAATGTTGAGGTTCATAAGCATTGAAGTGGCCAGTTGTTCAGGAACAAGTGTTGTAGGGGGATTGTGCTTTCCATAGGCCAAGGGAAAGAGTGAAAAAGGTGGGGCAGAGGAGAAGTTGTTCTGCAGTAGGTGAGTGAGATGGACCAGGTTGGTGATCCTAGGAGAAACAGAGCATCAGTTTTGGGGAGTACCGGTGCAGGGCGAAAGGTGGGATATGGGAAGTTGGGGGAGTGAGATAGAAGTTAGACAGAGTTGTGGCTGAAGAATATGGCCCTCATTATGAGGTTGCCTGTAGGTCGCCGGTAGTACCTTCGGCCTACCGGCAAACTCTGCTTACTTTTTCTGCTGCCCAATATCTCGGTAATGCCGGGATATTACGGGACGGTGGCATAACAGTAAGTTCCTTTCCCATGGACTCCCATTACACATTTCTGTAATAGCAAGAAATGAATGTTGAGGTTCATAAGCATTGAAGTGGCCAGTTGTTCAGGAACAAGTGTTGTAGGGGGATTGTGCTTTCCATAGGCCAAGGGAAAGAGTGAAAAAGGTGGGGCAGAGGAGAAGTTGTTCTGCAGTAGGTGAGTGAGATGGACCAGGTTGGTGATCCTAGGAGAAACAGAGCATCAGTTTTGGGGAGTACCGGTGCAGGGTGAAAGGTGGGATATGGGAAGTTGGGGGAGTGAGATAGAAGTTAGAGAGAGTTGTGGCTGAAGAATATGGCACTCATTATGAGGTTGCCTGTAGGTCGCCGGTAGTACCTTCGGCCTACCGGCAAACTCTGCTTACTTTTTCTGCTGCCCAATATCTCGGTAATGCCGGGATATTACGGGACGGTGGCATAACAGTAAGTTCCTTTCCCATGGACTCCATGGGAATGGGAACACTGAAGCACCAGCACCATTACTAACGGTGCAAGTGCTTCAGTGAATAATCTGCTGGTACGGGCCTGAACTACTGGCAGGTCAGGCCTACTAGTAGTTCACAGTCCCTACCGGCAGGCTCTGAGTGAGCCAATCGAGAAAAGGTGCCGGCAATGTTGTTACTGGCACCTTATTTCCGGACCGACTCACTTATAATGAGGGCCTCTGTGATAAGGGGAGAAGATGAGTGAATACACAGAGGAAGCAGAGGATGGTAAATGAAAAACTCTAGTGATGAGCATGGACAAGGGGCACAGTTCCAAAAGGAGGTGGTAAGTGGGTCAGCAAACATGGAAAGGGGATTGGGAAGGAGCAGGATCAAGTTTAGGTTTTTTTGAGGTAACAGAAACTCCACAGTAATGGATAGTCATTCGGTTGAAGGATCCCTATTTGTGGAAGCATGAATCAGGTGAAGAGCTAACTAAGCATGAGCATGAGTAGAGACCCTGGCCCTTACCCTTTTCCGCCCTAACAGGACCAAACAGGGAGTTGTCCTTGATACATTTGGACATATAAAAACTTGTGGTGGATGACAATGGTAGACTCTATAACCAGGCAGGTAACAAGTCATATGACCATCTCGGAATCGGTAAGAGTGCTCAAGATGGCTTCCAGTCTTCCTGATAGGACATGCAGAGAGTCATTGGTATCATGAACACAGGAATTTTTGTTTGCAAAGGCAAGACCCTAAGATGGTGTTTAGGATCCTTTTCTGAAAACACATCATGTGTCCATAAACTTTACTTAGAATGAAATTCCAGTCACATTGTGAACTAAAGTGGGCACTAAAGTGCCCACTCAGCCCTCATTCTTTTACAAACCGAGAGCCAACACAATCATAAATCATAAAGGTAAAAAAGGCACAGTTAAGAGATGTACCTCCTTCACCGTTGTTGGTAATGCAGGCTGAGGGAAGGCTACATTCTCAAAATGGGTGTGAATGTTGTTCAATAGCAACCCAAACAGTGAAGTATAACAGTCCAAAATAAAGGAATGTTAAATCAAGCTTCTATACAAATGTATACTTTGCCCAAACAAACTATTAGAAACTAGAACTAGAAAACACTGGTCAATCCTACCCCTGTAGAAGTTAAACAGAATATGCAAAGCTAGAATAGATGCAGGTTTCTGGGTAATGAGACAAGGGGAGAAAAGGCAATACAAGAATGTAATGTTCAGTGGATATGTTCTTGACATTGCAAAAGGGATTCAAATGATCCTTCCAGTCTGTAGGGCCTAACGATGGATCAGAGGGGCAGATATTAGTCAATAATACCATTGAAATGGTCTTGGTTGTTCGACAGCATCGAACCAGGCTTCTTGGCATCTTCGCAGCCTTGTTTCAGGGTCAAAGATGCAACAGTTGCAATGGTCCAGTGGCAGCCAGCATCAAATTAGGGGGGAACGGAAGACAGCTGTGGTCTCAAAGCATCTACTCAAGATGTGCAAATTGGGCAGACACTAGGTTTGGTTCTGCAGTCAAGGATCAACGGCAGTCAAGATGGAGCAAGGATGTGCTGGGAAGTCAATTTGATGCAGAGGTTAAGAATTTACTGTTCGGGAAGAGGCCAGGGTTGGGTTGATCGAATTACAGGAGCGGCAATGAAGAGACTGGTGCTTTGAATGGTGACTAGAGAAATGCAAGGCAGCAGTACTTCATTGGTTCGAGCCGAGATTACAAACAAGTGAACTGTGCAATTTGCTCAGTTTCTGTGTTTGTTGCTAAAATCATTGGGTCTGTGGGAGAAAAAAAAATCCATGTTGGATTAAAAAAAAAAAACTTTTTTGTTATGCTACAGTCTATTTGTTTGTCTGTTTTCAGTGTTCACTTGTTGTTTCTGGCTAATGTTCTTTATATCGGCTTGTTGCAGATTTTTGGAGCAGTTAGATATCATTTATTTATTTGGATATTGTAAAATTTTGGAGCAGTTAGATACCAGTTGGCGTATTCTAACTGTTAATTTTTTTATATAATTTAGTGGTATTGATTTATCTGTTTGGATATTGTAAAATTTTGGGGCAGTTAGATACCAATTGGCATATTCTAACTGTCTATTTTTTTATATAATTTAGTGGTATTGATTTATCAGTTTGGATATTGTAAAATTTTGGGTTAGTTAGATACCAGTTGGTGTATTCTAACTATCTATTTTTGCTCTAATTTAGTGGTATTCATTTATCTGATTAGTTGTTGTAGAATCTTTGGGCAGTTAGATACCTGTTGGAATATTCTAACAGTTTATATTTTTTTACTACAAGTTTAGTTAATACATTTTGGTTTTAAGAACATTAAATAAGCGTTTGAAAGATTTGCTGGTAATCTCCGCTTTAGAGTAATGGTACTATCATTACATTCAAACCATCCACATTTCTTTTTTATATATGCAGTGTAGTGACCTGAATTGGTTGTGGCTCCTGCGTGGTAGATTATACCTATTGTTGTGAAGGTTTTCTTACCAAGTGATACTTGACCATGTGTGAATCCAATCAGCTGGCAGTTGTTTTTTTGTACCATCTGCATTGTAACGTGGAAGCATTAGTATTATGTATTTACTATGTGTTTTTATTAGTAAGGTGGAGTAATTATCCGAATTGCAGGTAGTACATAATCTACCATGGTATGCATTTTGTACAAGTTGCTGAAATGGAATGGATTCACAATTAGGTATTGATATATATACGAAGCGTTCATTGGGGATTTGTTCTTGTGTCACATTGTTGCAGAGAGTGCATGTATGTTTCCACATGTATGAAATCTGGAAGATTTCATTTATAGGTATATTTTTATTTTCCAGTACTTGTAGTAAGTACATTAGAACTTCTTGTGAATCTTCCTGTGATTTTATAGTGAATTTCACCATTCCAGCACAGTAGTCCAATTGTTTTCTTATTCCATAAACACTATACGTGTTATCAGGATTATTTCTTGCATTTCTGTGAAGTACTAAAATTTGCAAACACAATTGGTTTGTACTGTAAGTAAATGTTGGCAATAATTGGTGGTAATTGAAATAGAATATTCATTGCTACATTTGTGTAGCTACTTACTCCAACTATATTTGGGAGTATAAATGGACCAGGTAGTTCGGTATCTGACAGATTTATTTTTGTTTGTCTTCCTTCTTTGACAAAGTACCTGGTTTACTTTACCTAATTGGTTATTTTATGCTTGTGGTACTTGATGACGTTTTAGTTTCTTTTACTCTATTTGGAGGATTTGCAGTGACATCCTGTTGCATTTCTGTTTGATTTAGTTTTCTTTTACAACGTTTTACTGTTTGTGGAACAGAATATGTTTTTACATGGGGGGTGTATAGTGAGCAAAGTCTATTGTATTCTAAAATGCAAGGAATATCAGTGTGTACTTTACTTGCATCAAAGTTGATTAGAAATAAACCGCCAAGTGTACATAAGCATGATAGTGCTACATAGCTCATGCCTTCTTTAAAGACTGTGTTACCAATGTCTATCATTGCTTTGTCTAAGGTAAGACATTTATGAATGGTGACTGCATATGCAAGAGTTAGATAAAATTGCTCTCTGCATACATACATGTCTTTGAAGAGAAGGAATCGAGCTGTTGAGAGTCCTATCCTTTTTACTTCTGAAAGTTTGTCAAAGAAAATATTGACAAACTGAATGTTGTTGTCACGTGGGTATGTTTATAAGCCAACAACTGTACCCAGTGCTCCATTAACTAGTCCTTGGTCCACATCATGGTTATGTTTAAGCATTACTCTGCAATTTAAGGATAATTGTAATATCTTTTCCAACCCAGCTGTGTTGAACGTCTTGTTGTGGCTTGCTCACACATGGGTAGTGTCATACCATGTACATCTAGTTTGTCTGTGGCGCTAATTTCCATTATTGGTTGCATTTCTTTATTTAACATTATTTCATTGAATTTGAAACAGCTTGCAAGAGTTGGCATTAAGGCCATACAATTGACATTTTTAAGGGCTAATTGTTCCATAACATCTGTAGCACATGCATTATCGCCATAAAGTGCATGAATGTGCCGGGTTTCCAAAATTGCTTATGCTCCATTAGATAGTATACCAACTCTAATACTTTTTTAAGATGTTGGCATAAGTGAGATCTGCAGATTGCCGCATGTTTTCTGTTAATTCTCTGTATTGGAAATGTTGCCAAAGGTTGACATTTCCAATGCTGCCAACAGTTTTACGGCAGAGTTTGTGTCCTAATGTTTTAAAAATAGGCTCACCTTTTACTGGTGTCACGAAGATCTCCGAAAACAATAATGTGTTTTCCTGCAAAGAGCTCTTCGTAGTTTGTTTTGAGTACTTCTTGTAATCTGAGGTGAATCAAAGCCGACATTAGGTTGGAAACCATGCTCACTTCATCTAATGGTAGCATTTTCATTTGTTTTAATACTCTGCGTAAATCCATTTCAGCTTCTGTAGAAAGTTTGTAATAGTCTAATTTGTTTTGGTGTTCTACTGGCAGAAGTAGTTGTAACGCTCACCTGATTCCCGTAGAGGCGCCGGTCTTGACTGGGCGTATACCGTATCTTCAAAGGTGATGTGTAACACACGGCTGGCTCTTTGGGCTGGACCTCTGTGCACTGTATGTGTGACTCGAAGGGTAAGATGTCTGCAGATAGAAAATATGGGATTAAGGAACTGGGTTATTGAATGTCTCTCTCTTCTTCCCTTTCTCTTCTCCTGTAGAACCCCAAAGGTTAACGCTCTCACCTTAGGTAAGTGAACGCTGTGCTCTCCATCTGCCTCGGGCCAGGGTGCTGTAACCAGTTTCTTCACTGGATAAGGGGAGCAGGCCTCTTGACTTCAGAGGACTGCTGTCTGTCGTTTACTGCACGAACGGTAAGTTTCGAGTAATTCTAATGTCTTTAAAGTCTTTAGTAATGATGTTTCTTGTTTTGCAGGGTTCCGGCGATGGCGGATGACGGGCTGAAGTGAGTTGAAGATGGAGCCCGTGTGATGAATAGAAGCGCGTGGAAGCACGTAAGTAAGCGCTTGTTGCCTGCTTCACGATGCGCTCTAACTGTCTTTTTATTTTGCAGGTACAAGTTCGGAGCGGCTGCAGGGTGCCGGAATACCCACTGGGTTAGATGTGGAAAGGAGTAATGGCACGTGAGTATTAAAGTTCCCCAATGTCTTTAAACGCACCTTGTTTTGTCTTTCAGATGCGGGATGCAGCGCCGAAGGCCTCCGGAGCATGCGAAGAGTTGGTAAGCTTTTGTCTTTCAGATGCCGGAATGCAGTGTGAAGACCTCCAGAGCGCACGAAGAGTAGGTAAGCCTTTGTCTTTCAGATGCCGGAATGCAGCGCGAGGCGTTGGTGACAGCCGATGGACCAGGTAAGTGAAGAGCTGTCACTGAAGACCGTAATGCTAACCTGTTCTTTCTTGTCTTTATAGGTGTTGCTGAAGACTGGATTCAGGATGGTAAGCCTTTTTTCCTTAGGCCCAGGATCAGATGCAGAAGACCCGATGAGCGTTCTGCTGCAGAGGATGCAGAATAACGCAAAGCAAGATTCATCCATCGGGTGTGGTTTAAATAGCCTCCTGTAGTGTTTAGGTGTCTCCTTCCACAGCCACGCCTAGGTAAGAAAAGAGTTCCTGCTTTCCAGAAGAGTTCCAGTGTTCTGAATCTAGGGAGTGGCTCCTGCCCCACCCAACAGGAAAAGTAGTTCCAAACAGAAGAGGATCAGAGGCTCAACTGGCAGGCAAGTAAGCAGCATGGTCTGCTGCAGGTAAGTCCACCCAAGCATTATGAGCCCGGCGCTTCCAGCGCTGGGACTGGGCATATTTATGAGCCTGGTGCCACTGGCGCCAGGACTGGGTCCAAAAGGTCCCAATTGGGACTGGTTGGCACTCGGAACCTGGGTTATGGATCTGCTTCCAAGGGAGTTGGGAAAACCCTGACCTTTTGGAAACAGAGATCATGACAGTAGTAATCGGTGTAAAGTGACACTGCCTATGTTGTAGGCAGCTAAACCTGTGTGGGCAGTGACAACAGCTGACAGTTTGTTGTTTGTCAATTGCTGAAGGAACTTACTGATGATTTTGATTAGGAATGTTTTACCAGGACCAGCTTCACCACTGACTTACTGTAGTATAGAATTGTAATTTTGTGCATTCTTTGTTTTCATGTTGTACACCATGTGCAATTTCTTTTGTTATTTCTTGAAAAATGCTACGTTGCGCATTGTTTAGTTTTGATTTTAGTATAGTTAAGTCTTCTTTATCTTCATACTGACACATGGTGTTTTCTACTTCTGTCATAGCTAATTCTGCCTCATTTGTTATTAGTGGTTCTCCCAGTGCTTCTTGGCTTCCTGTTACAGAAGGTTAACTACTGTCAGGAGTGTCTTTATCTAGTTGGGCCTGGAGTTCTTCTTCATGTTGCTGTTCATTGTGCAACATTGTTTTGTACTGTGCAAAGTTTTCATCAGATATAGTGCTTTCATTTGCTTTGAAAGCATCTTCATAGGAGTCATAGTTATCTAGTATTTCTTCTTCTTTTCTCCATGGTTTAAAGAGTTGTAGCAGGGACATGCAATATAGTTCTTTATGTTGAGGAGTCTTTAATGACAATTTGATATGATTAATTAAATTTGGTTTGGTGAGTTTTACTAAGCTGCCTTCACAGTTTGTCACTCTGTATCTACCTTTTTTTTCATTGGGTTTTATATTATTTTTGTATGTGAAATTTTGGGTTATGTGGTATAGACACATGGTCTTCAAAGTATGACTTCTGTTTGGGTAGTATGTGTCCAATAAAATGTTTTTTAAAATGTCTTGGCAGTTGGGATCATGTTTGGCTATTGTTTCTATATCTCCGTATGATTTTAGAACTCTTTTTCTAGATTTAGCAGGACCAAGACTTAGCCATACTATATTTTCAGATTTACCATTCAATGCAGTACCAGTTAAACGATCTGCTGCTTCATAGGATCCACATTCTCTATGGTAGAGCATTTTCATGCCCAAGCTGTATAATTTCTGAGACACTGTTTTGTCTGATGACATGTCATTCCAGAGGTCTTGGAGCTCTTTTTTTTCTGCTTTGGTTAAGTATGCTGTAACATATCGTGCAACTGCAGTGGAATTGTCTGCAATGAACTGCACATCTGTGTTTGCATTCCATAAGTGGGCAACGATTGCATTGTAATCATTGATATATTTTTCTTCTTCTGTTCTTTTTATGTAATATGTATTTTAGGTGACTTACCTTTAACACTATGTCTAACTAAAGACATGAGGTTGTTCACTTGACCTGTATTTGTAACTGGTCTAAGGAAACCAAAGCGGCATTTGGTGTAGTATTTCCATTTATTTTTGTATTTGCGATGACAATATTTGCCACATTTGTGTCTTTGAAATTGTAAAATGTATGCATGAAGATCACTATTTGTGGCTTCTGGTGGAATTTCACAAGTGACATATTTTTCAATAAACTGTAAAACAGTGGCATCACTGTCTTGACCAAATTTAGGAGCATCTGGGATCTTCAGAATACATTGGTAATGAGCGGTATTCTGATGATGATATTTGAATAGATCTATCATCGTACCTTCCTCTTTTACCAGTAGGAAAGAGTAGAGGAAAAGCACATGCTTCTATACTTTTTTCCCATATGCTGATTGGTGATCCTTTTGTTTGACACATTTGGTACGTTTCTAGTGCATCTTCTATGGTGTCATTAGAGTGCAATGGATGAATTGCATAATGGTCCAAAGTATTTGATATTGTAGAAGGATCTAGGAGCTCAAATTGACTAGCTTCTTGTGTCTCTTGAATTATTTCAGTGGTATCCTTCAAGTTTTCTTCAATATTAATTTCTTTGTAGTATTCATTATTCTCTTTAAGATATTGCAAGGCTTGTCTAACTTTATGTAAATCTACCAGCTGTTGCCATAAATTTTGTCTTTTGTAGGTACTCCATTTAATAAGATAATTAAAGATTGCTCCATTGGACGTTGCACTCCTAGAGCGTGCACATTTTCTTTTAGATCTACTGGTGAATACACTACTTTTCCATGAATGCCTTTCACTAATGCAGAGGGAGGTAATTGTGCTGGTTTTGGTTGAAGGCGTATTATTGCTTGAAATGGGTGCACTGTTTGAATTATGATGCTCTCATATAAATTAAGTTGTTGTAGGCGTTTTGGTAGTGGATATAATTCCAAATTATTTGTGATAGCATGTGAAGGAATTTGGTTGTTGTAAAGTTTTGTAGTGCAGTAAATGCAAAGTATTAAGGGGTCAATTATTTCGTATTTGTTTTCTGCTATAAGGTAGAGAGCTAATTCAAACCATTTAGAATCTTCATTGTCTTCTATTTTGTATGATAGGTCTACAGTTTTTGTGTTACTTTTATAAAAAGTTCTGCGGCAACATACACACACATGGTTTGGTACTTCAGCTGATGTACTTTTAAATTTTAGTATTTCTTTTTTGTATGTGTGTAGTAAAATGTTTCCATGCATAGAATTGTTGCTAATTTGGTTTAAAGCTATTTCATTCTGTAAGTGCCTTTCACTTCCAAAATAATTTTTCTGGATATAGTCGATTTCTTCAAGTAGGTCTTTTGCTGTACCATGTAGAACAATGTTATTTAAATTGGCTAGTGCTAAAGCAGGACTTTTAGCATAGTACAGTTTATAGACTAGAATTCTTATAGTTGAATGATGTGTTTATATTCTTTTGATATCCTTTTGATATCATGGAAGGTGGTTTTGCAAGTAGGTCCTGTAATGCAGGCCAATGAATGTCCTTGCAGTCCTGTGTACTTGCGCACTGGACAGGTATCCATATTTTGCAGTACTTTAATTTTGATTTTGTCTTTGCCTTTCACATACTGATTGATGAATTGGCGTAAAGAGTTGAAACATTTTTTGGGAATGTTACACATTGACGTGCATGGCCATTTGTATACTAGAGGTTCTGATTCGGTTGAATGGAGAGGTAATTCTAAGTTTTCAGGGCATATTTTTGTAAGCAGTATTTCTTGTTCCATTATGGTAGTAATAATTTTTTCATAACCTCGACCACTGCTATGTATGGCAATTGTATTTGTTTGCTTTGTTTGTATGCTTCTTCATTAAAATATGGTTCTGTGCTTGTAGCATGACTCCATTCACCGCCACAAATATTTAAGAAGTTCTTTCTTTTGACATTTAGTTTATTGAGAAGTCTTTTTTGTAATTTAGTCATTAGTTTTGTAAGTGGTTTCATTTTGTTTAACACTAAAATAAATAACTTTCTTTTGAGAAGAATTGCACTGTCTATCAATGCTTCTAAGATTAATTTCCTATGACAGGTTTTAAGGGTTGAACCTGGTTTCTCTCCTGTTTTTATAAGGTTTTTAAGGGCTCTGTGATGGAACATTTTGTCTAAAATACTTTTTTTGGTATGCTTACTTTGCACTATATCAAGATTTATAGAAGCAGTTGTATCTGTAGTGATAGCCAATTTTTTCTTAATTGTTTTCTGGTTTGTTTTACATTTTGATAGAGGAGGCAAAGTTTCTGTACTTGAAACTTCTTTTGTTTAACTATATGACTGTATTAGCTGTTTTGTTTCAACTTTTTTTTTTACAAATTCTGCTAGAGATGGTTGCTTATGTTGGACACTTTTATTTTCATTTGCTCTACTTCTGCGTTGCTTTCTATGGACTTGATTTTTGGTAGGCATTCTTTAGGGTCTGTTGAAAAAAATAAAGAAGGTATGGGTTGGGGTGTTCTGCAATGTATATGTGCTGTGTACATGAGTGTTTGAGTAAGATGATAAAGATGTATGTAATGGTGTATGATTGTGCATTGGGCATCTACAACTAGTAGGGATGGGTATTCTTGAATTAATGTGCTACTAAACTGGGGTTCAGATGACAGAAAAAGTCAGCTAGTGGTGTGGAGAATTACAAGTAGTAAATCTAATGATATGCAATTTAAACAGTTGTTTGTTCTATCACATCAAAATTGTAGTGGCTGAGTTGGGTCATTTGTGTGTCGAAAAATAGGAATTTGTGGACCATTCTGGCTGTAAATTGCTGTTGAAGAAATGGGGATTTTTGGACAGAATGGTGCACAATCTATATTTGTAGGCACAGAAATAGCATGAATTAACTTTACAGTGTGTTTCAGTAATAATACAAATATTATGGTGGTATTCAACTTGCTTTTTTTTTCTAAAATGAGCAGGTTTCTTTTTAGTTGTTCTTTGTACTTCAAATTCGGCTGCTTGTTTTCAGGAGAATGGTCTTCACTGCAATTGTAAAAGAAACAAGTTTGTAATTTTGTTTGTATATAGCACTGTTTTTAATTTAGACATTGAGTTTTTTAATTGACGTCCTCAGCGCTTTCCTCAAAACCATGAAAACTATCTTATTCACATAAGATACGTTGCACCAGTTGAATACATATCATATGTTCTTAATGAATAAACTGTATTGCAATGACTAACTGTAGCAATCAAAATATCTTTACTATGCCTTGTGAAATTCATAATGTACCACTGAATACCACTATTCCTGTAACTAAGCTCTTGCAAGAAATAGTGCCTCAATGTCATGGGCTGTTTGTGCTATATAAATATAAGTATAAATATAAGTAAGTAAATACTTGTTGTTTGAGATTTGAACATAGTGTGTGCGTGCAATTTTTTTTTACTATATGCACTCTATATATTTCATTTAAAATATGTTAGTTCAACATGCTTTGAATATGTGTGTGTAAAAAGAAATTAAATAGTATAAAGGTTTGTAAGTGACAGTTGATTTTAGGAGATGGAAAAAAAGACTGTGGGCCTCATTACACGGTAGGCGGTAAGGGTTTACCGGTACCAGTAAGAGCACCGGTACCGGTAAACCCTTCCCGCCTTACTACGAGTTCCCTTTGCGGGACCCGACCTTAACGGCTGGTTTTACCAGCCATTAAAGTAGGGTACCACAAAGTGACCTTGGTGCTAATTACAGTACAGTAATTAGCTCCTTCCCCATTCCCATTATGCCCTATGGGGGCAAAAATGGGAATGGGGAAGTGCCTTGGTGAATGGGGAATTACCGCCCCCGCTCACCTTGGAGTAGGGCGGTAATTCCACCATCCACAAAGGCGGACACGGTAAAATACCAGCGGCAACCATGGCGCTAATAACCATTACCGCCTACCGTTTAATGAGGCCCAGTAAGTTCATTTTACAGATTATAGAAGCTAAAAGTCAGTTAATCTGTTTATATGAAACTAGAAGAATTGTACATGTACTTTACAGAAAATAGGCATACCTGTAGTTTGTGTTCATGCATATGGATATGCATGGAGCTGCAAGTAGACATCTTGGAGACTTGTACAGTATTTCTTTTAGATGTGCTTTCCAATGAAATGACACAGGTACTCAGAGAGATTGACAGTACATTTGCAGTGCTGATCTATGATGATGCAGTTAGATGTAGAGGTCTTCTATGTGATTGGTGCATGGTCATGTGACTTCTTAGCTACATCCAATGAGGGAATGGCACAGAGTGAAGTGGAAATGGTAGAAGGGCTGTCCATGTTACGATATGTCCGCAGACATGGCGGTAGTTCGCGGACATCGGGTGTTACATCCGGGGATTTATGGGTTGGGAAGCCATGCAAATGAGAATGAGCATAGAAAGGGATTGGTCAGGAAAGTTTAGTGGGTGTGTTGTGACAGGAGAGAGTATCTCAGATAGTCTTTCTGCTGAGAGAAGAACAGATAGCTATGGCTGTGTGTTTCAGAAAACAGATTGTTTGGATTTTGGGAGACTCGTGGTTACATTTGTTGAAGGTGCATGCAGAAAGCTGTGGAGTAGCTGTAGATCTTGGATTCCCACATGTGGAAGTACACTGGAATGGAGTACGTGGAATGAAGTGGTTGGACATGCTACCTCTCTGTGCTACATTGGAGACTGAGCAACATTCAGATATAATTATAATTAATTGTGGAGGGAACAGTTTAGGACATGTGTCTGGAATTTCTTTGCAATTTGCAATGAAAGAAGGACTTGGGAAGGTCATGGACATGTTTCCAAATTCTCAAGTAATTTTTTCATGGATTGCACAGAGACAAACGTGGCTTCGTTCTTCTTCATTTGGTCCAAAAATGGAGAAAGCAAGGCGCAATGTCAATAAGGCTGTTTGTGCCTTTCTAAGAGATGTGGGCATGTCCTCTTTTCACAACGAAAATATTATGTTTCGTAGTACAAACATTTTTCGCAGAGATGGAATCCATCTTTCTTATGCTGGCAATCAGATTTTTTCTGAGAAATGTACAAAATGCATTGCAACCTTTTTTAGAATTACAGCATCCATTTTGTAGTAGGTGTTGCGTATTTCTAATTTTTCAAACACAAACACCACCAAAAGCCACTACTTCCTCCCAGAGAAGATTGCAATGGTTGTGATAGGGCAGCCCCCAAAATTTTAGATGTCCGCGGACCTCTAAAAAATACACAGGGCCCTGCTTCATTTATTTTCACTTCTATTTTTTAACTGTGAAAGGCGGCTCTGAAAGCATTATTTTTTTTTATTTTTGTTGTTTTATTTTTTTTGTTTTTTATACAAGACACACTAGGAGAGGAGGGGAAAGGAGGGTAAGGAGGGACACCAACCACAGGGATAAGAAAGGGCGAGCTGAGAGAGGAAGATGTAGAGTGGGTTTTATTTGGGTAGTGAGCAGATCTTCTTGTGCTCTGAGACGATCGTCTCAAAAGCACTTCAAAGTCGCTCCCCCCTGCAGAGTACTACGTCGCAGTACATACACAGAACTGTGACCCTTGAAAGGTAAGGGTCATCAGCATTGTGTATGGCCTGTGAGGCAGCTTGAGGAATACGCTGTCCCACAGAAGTGTTCCTTGTGGTGACAGTATCAGAAACGGAGGATGAAGTAGAGGAAGTCAACCTGCTACGCTCTTCGCAAGGTACAACCTTGCGAATGGCCCCAGTGTGGAATGACTTTAGGTGTTGCTTCATGGTAGTGGTCCCAAAGCTGTACGAACCAAGCCTCCCGCGACTCAGTACCATTTTGCACTTGTTGCAGGTGACTTGGTTGGCACAGGCCTTAGGACCATTCCACGAATGGTAAATAACAGTCACACCCAAGACTCACGCCGAGTGCGGGTAGTAGGGAGTTCAACTACCTCATCCTCGTCATCCTCTTCTTCCTCCTCTGCATCTGCACTCCTGTTCCCCTCTTCAGGCCCTTGGGGAGGTGGTGGTGGTGCTGAGGAAGATGCAGCACCAGGTGGCAGCAGTGCAGCCATGGAAGCCATCGGGTTCACGATGGAAATCTGCAGTTGGCAGTAAAATTTGCTGTGCTCTGTAGGATAGCCAGAAACACAATGAGAATAAGCTCTAGGGCATGGTCTTTTATAGGGGTGCTTGTACGCGGTTCGCGGACATGCGTTTTGTCCGCGGACAGATCGAACACAAAAAAAGGTTCAAAAAGTTTCAAAAATTATGTAGAAACTCAGGATTAGTATGTGGGACTTGTGCTATGGTGAGTTCTTATTGAAAAATATTGTGGGTTACTTGAAAATCTACTTTTAAATTGTTCGGGGACACGAACAGTGTCCGCATACAAAAGACACGATCAGCTTGGGCGTGGTCACATGATAGCTTCGCGAACATGTCCGCGAAGGGAGCGGCTGTCCACAGGACACCAAATGCACGGACAGTGGTTTGCGCATGCGCGTTGATGTTCTACGGACACTGTTCGGGTCCTGAAGTAATTAAAAGTGCGTCACACATCAAGTGAACAGTTACGGATAGGTGTTTGTTCTTGCTTGCTTGCAAACAATACGGACAGACATAGCATCCTCAGGACATCCCCATTTTGTTTATTTCCGCACATTTGAGGACACCACATGTGTTCTTAGAACAGTTTGAACTTGGTTGCGAACAATACGGATAGGCATAGCGTCCTCAGGACACCCCTATTTCGTTTATTTACGAACATTTCAGGACACCACATGTGTTCTTAGAACAGTTTCAAATTGCATGCAAACATTACAGAGAGGTATAGTGTTCTAAGGACACCCCTATTTTGTTTATTTACAAATATTATAGGGCACATGATGTGTTCTTAGAACAGTTTCAACCTGCCTACGAACAAAACGGACAGGCATACCATTCTCAAAACACCCCTATTTTGTTTATTTACGAACATTTCAGGACACCGCGTGTGTTCTTAGAACACTTTCAACTTGCCAGCGAACATTACGGAGAGGTATAGTGTTCTAAGGACACCCCTATGTCGTTTATTTACGAACATTATAGGGCACATGATGTGTTCTTAGAACATTTTCAACCTGCCTACGAACAAAACAGACAGGCATACCCTTCTCAGGACATCCATATTTTGTTTATTTATGAAAATTTCAGGACACCACGTGTGTTCTTAGAACAGTTTCAACTTGCTAGCGAAATATACGGACAGGTATAGTGTTCTTCAGGACACTTCCATTCTCATTTCTTTACGGACATTCCAGACACCTGCGCTGTCCGCGGACATCTAAATTGCTTTTTTAAAAAAAAATATGAAATGATTTAGAACACAATATAAAAATGTAACTTAATTTAACATGTATGATTAATTTATGACAGAGAAGGTGAGGCAGAAACAAACAAAAACAGGAGGATTAGTGGTTTCAACAGGATTTGTATGAGGTGAAGAAGGGATGGAAGTCTCATTAAAACGTTTTGGTTCATGGAGAGGGTTTGGGGATAGTTGATTGGGATATGGTGAGGGGGGACAGGTACATGTGGGACAATGGTACGTGTTTTTTTGTTTAAAAAATTCTTCCACAAAGTGTTTTAAATTATTAAAATTAGCCAACAGTAGATCTATTTTTTCTTGTATGCTGTGAAGAGTCTTATCCATAATAGCGTTTTCTGTAGTACTTTCTATTTTGTTATGCTCTGTACAAAAAAAATATATATGTTAAAAGTATATAAAATAATAATAAATAAATGGTTTATATTGTACAGTGTCTACCATTAGATTCACTATCTTCTGACATTTCCTCATGTGGGAAATGCTCCTCTAGCCACTCCAGAGTACTAGACATTTCTGTGAGAAAAAAACATAATATCATTTTTTTTTAATCTAATACAGAAATCTTATAAATATACGAGTACAATGCAGTACACTTACTATTTCAGGTAAGGTATGTTCTGAGTGGTCTGTAGATTCTTCTTTTGGTATGTTCCATTTCAGAACAATTGTATTTAAATGAATGGTTAGTGTGTTACATATATGGGTTACACTTCTTATGTATTACTACATATAATTTGTATGTGTGCTGGTTTGTGAATTTGTAAAATGTTCATATGTTATGATATAACAATTAAACATACCCCCCAGAGTTTTTGGGTAGTGGTGCTGTTGTCCGAACATGTCCGCGGACATTAAAAGAGTTCGTGGACATCAAACTCAGTAGAGGGGGTTCAGCATGTTCAATTTTGCATGTACATAAAATCAGAGTTATTATTATTAAATTGTGCTACTAAAAACCTATGAAATTCAGTGAAAAGACTGTGTTAAAGGGACGTTATGGTTAAGTTGCGCTACTAAAAACCTATGAAATTCAGTGAAAACACTTTGTTAAATTGACGTTATGGTTCCAAGTAAAACCGAAAAACACCTGAAATTCGCCAGTTATAGTAAGCTAAGCAACCATAACTCCCGCCACCACCGTGCACTGCTAAGACTAACACCCACGACATCAAAGATGACATCAAAAATGTAATTGATGACATCACTGATGACATCACATGTCTGGCTCACTCTTTTTTCCTTTACTGACATATCTAGGCCACATGGTTTTTTTCAGTAACAGTCAGGAACTAAGCACTTTATTTTATTTGTAGACCTATCCTTCAAGTAGGTTCTTACAGTAATAACCTTATTACTTGGAAAATCGAACCTTGTGTCTGCTGAGTCACTAGTATATGGTGATTGTGCCTTAGTTTCCATATGCGGGGGTCTTTATGGCCTAGCAGACTTGCCTACTGAAAAAACCTCTTTCAGACTGAAGACTGCATTTCTCAAAAACGTTATACTATTACCTTAATACAAACAACGATCACGGCAGGTGAGTCTTGGCAATCAGTAATCATTAATGAGCTTAAGACAGGAAAAATAAGCAGACCCAGACAATTAAGAATGTATGCTATCATTGAAAGGTCAGGAGCTGCCATCATTTTTAAAATGTAAGACACAAATTAGACATTAAAAATAAAAAGGGGATCAAGTACCCAGGTGGGATTCAATACTTTAAAAATGCTAAATTCTAGGACACTATTATGATCGTTTAACCTAGATTCATATTCCTTGTGGATGTGATTTCTTTAATCATTCCATAGTTGGTTTAGTTAAAAATGGCATACAACTTTTTTTAATGATTTTTTAAGTGTTGAAATTTACAATGTAGACCTTTCACAAAATGAAAACGCATTCATGACTATTATCACAAATACAATTACACAAAATGGATCCAATTTCTTACACCATAACATTGACAAATGAATAGCCTTTCCTGTGCCATAGAAGAATGACAATCAGCTCATTACAAGTTTGGTGGTGGCTCAGTAGTAATACCACAGAGACACCACCAAACAGTAATACCATTACCACCAGTAGGTCTGGCGGTATTTCCTCTAGTGGAATTACCACTGGCAGTATGACCACCAGATTACAAGTGGTGGTAGGCAGTGTTAGGCCCCATTACTTGGAGACCTATGACTCCATGGGGATTTTGGCAGTATTACCACTAGCAATATTACCTCTGGTGGTAATACTGCTGATTTGGCCATTTTGGGGTGGTAAGGAGGAGGAATCAACTCTAGCATTCTGCTGAAGGTGTTTCCTCTGCCTTACCTCCAAGCCTGTAGTTCAGCAGTGTGGTAATGTGTCAGAAATGCAGTACTAACTGTGTTGGTAAATGGACAATGGTAGAAGGTAAATAGAGGTGAAAATGTTTTCTGTCAACCTCCATCCTCTCTGGCTGCATCAGTAAGGCCTCATGCCCATCAATAGATGTACCAGTGACTGTTGCTGAAGCTTGAAGGCTGTCATAATTCAGCAGGTCTGGAATTCAATTGCTGCCAGGAAATTTTACCATGTGTTTCCAGGCTTGAATGCTGCATTCAGAGCTCTGAGATCATATAGCAAAGATGGTGCAGCATAATCCATTTTGCATAATGAGTAATTTCATCTACCTTTTCATTATCAAAGCCTTCTATAGCATGACTTTTACTGTATGTGTTTCATTTAATGGACATTTGTATGGCACCTCTGCACACATGTCTCCAGGTGCCACAAGACAAGTTGGGGGGTAAAAAAAGTAGACAACAAAACAGTTATATTGGCCATGTGACAATCCTACCTTGCAATTGTTAGACAAGGTGGTAAGGGAGGGGGGAAGCGGAAGAAGTGCAGGAGTGCAATGCTCAAAGGGAGGGGGTGAGCAAGTGCTGGGGGGCAAGGTGGCAAGTGTCAGGGGAAAGGGAGAGGTTAGGGGGGACAAGTGCAATGGACAGGGAGGACCAGGTTAAGGACAGTCCAGGTAAGGATGCCTGAAGGCAAATGCTGGCAAGGGATGCCGGCTGGTCTTTTAGGGGGTGGTCTGGTACCTGTATGACTCGGGAGGCCCCAGGTCCCAGTCAAGTGACAGAGGGAAAGTTAGCACGGGAGGCAGAGAGGGAAGTAGAGTGAAAAAAAAGTAACGTCTTGAGAAGTTTCTGTAACTTAGTAAGATCTGGCTCAAGACTGAAGGGTGCTGGGTGGCCATTCCAGAAGGAGGAACCCACTGAGGAAAGCAATCTATCTCCCACTCTATGCTTGGAGAAACATTTGACCTGCAGGGGGTTGGATCCAGACAACAGAAGGACTCCAGCAGGGAAGTATTTCGGGACGGAAAGCTGGATGTAGAGAGGTTAGAGGCCCCAGACATCCTTGTGGGTGATGCAAAGGGTCTTCAATGTGATCCTTGTGGTCACTGGGAGCCAGCATAGAGATAATAGTTCTGGAGAGATGCAGTCCCTGGGCTTGATGCCAAGGATACGTCTTGCAGTCCTATTCTCAATTAGTTGAAGGGGAAAAGGGAGGAAAGGGGCAGATTGAGAAAGAATCTGTTGCAGTAGTCCAGCATAGAGAAAACCAGGGCTCTGTAGATGTTGAGCTTCTGTGGGAAAGTGAGGAAATGTAGAATGCCTCTGAGGAGGTGGACCTGAAAGATGGACTTCTTGGCAAGGTCTTGTCTGAAAGAGTGAGAGGAGTCAAAGAAGATCCCAAGGTTTTTTGCCTCACAGGTGGGTGGGGTGATCACGAGGAGGGTAGCCAGAGAATGGGGGGAAACAAGGAGCAGGAATCTCAATCAGAAAGATCTCCATTTTACTGGTATTAATGCAGCAATCTTTGTCAGAGCACCATGCCTGAATAGCAGTCAGAGGATGGCAACTTAAAGGGGAGCTGCGTGTCATCTGCATAACATTGGAAATGAGGGGAGAAGATGTTGAAGAGCCATGGTGAAAGGATAGAGCCCTGAGGGACACCACAGGTAGAGAGTGAGGTAGAGGAGAGAAAATGACCCATTTGCACTTGGGAGGGTCTGTTTGAAATGAAGAAGTTCAGCCACGCCACTGCCCGGTCCATGATGCCTAAGTATCATGGAGATCATTTTGAAGATGGAGTGGTTGACTGAGTCAAAGGCATAAGAAAGATTGAGGAGGATCAGAACAGAGGGAGTGTTAGAGTCCAAGTTAGAGAGCAGGTCTTCACAGCTGTTCAGGAGATCAGTTTCTGTGCCTCTTGATGCCCTGAACATGAACTGGTGGTCATGGAGGCAGTCAGTCATTTCGGTGTGGAGTGTCAATTGGGGAATCACTACCTTCTGCTTCAGCAGTGGTTGTAAAAGGATAATATTGACTCCAGGCATAAATAGCTTTATGATCACAGTGCAGGCCCGAAGAGATACTCAGCAGAGGGGGTTCAAAGTTAAGGTGGCTTTAGCTGAATTTCAGGGTGTTTTTTGCATTAACTTTTCACATTCATATCTCTGCAACTAACATTGTTTCCTAGAATTTCAAGGAATTTCAAGGGTTTTGTTATTCCATATATCTTTACTGCACAATGCCTGATGTCCATTTTAAAACATTACCATACAATTAGCTATAGTGAATGCTATGGCTAGTGGGCACAGCATTCAGCAATGCCCACTGTCCATTTTAAAACACTATCCGACCACTAACCTTGTGGGCATGACCACTCTACATTTTAAAACACTTGCAACCCATTGCTCAAAGACGTTCATTAATCACAAAACTATTTTTACCTGTTTTACCTGTTTTGACACTGGCATTGGTATGTATAAAAGATTACAGGTTTTGAGAATTTACAATGTTTTTAGGCAAAATGCAGTGAGATTTAATTATTTGCAATCGATGACATTGCCCAGTCTCTTGGTGACTTTTGTTATACATCGCATGACCCCAACTAACCACATTGAAGAAGCATGGAAAAGGGAAAACAATGATCGGCTCAAAGAATAACATATGCACAAGTAATTTTTCCCCCATAGCAAAAATCAAAAGCTGGCACCCATGTAAGTGAACACTTACCTTAAAGTGAAATATACAAACGTAGTTCAACCCTTTAAAGAAATTGCATAAAACAAAATAGTATTTGTGATGTCATCTATGATGTCCTGGGTGTTAGTCTTAGAGGTGCATGGTGGTGGGGTGAGATATGTTTGCTTAGCATACCATAACTTGTGAACTTCGGTTTTTCAGTTTTACTTGTAACAATGATGTCCCTTTAACACTGCTTTTTCACTGAATATCATAGGTTTTTATTAGTGCAACTTAACCATAATGTCCCACTGTGAAACTGGTCTAGGGAAGACAAAGCAACATTTGGTATGGTATTTACTTTTGTTTTTATATCTACATCAGCAGTATTTACCACACTTATGTTTTTGGAAGCGTAAAGTTTGTGTACTTAGGTCACTATGTGTAGTTTCCGAAGGGATGTCACAGGTAATGTATTTTTGAATAGACTGTACAACTGTGGCATCAGTGTCATGGCCACATGTGGGAGCATCTTTTAGCCACAAAAATATGTGTATGTGTGATCCTCCTCTGGATTGATATTATTTTCTCCAAAAGAAGTGTTGCACTTCTTTGAGCAGAGGTGTAGATTTATTACAGGTGAAGTGCATCATGGCAATGAAACAATGGTGAAGGTACCTTAATACATTGAAAGGGTCAAGAGAAAAGAGTTCTCCCAGTGTTTTTATATGTATTCCATATTTATTTTGGTATGCAGTGCGTAAGAAGTTGTGCAAGTCATCCCATGCATACTCTGCACAACTTAAAGTAACAACCCATTTGGATGGGTTTAGGTTCCATAGCAAACAACGTACATTGGCATGACGTCCGTACCAGTATTCTTTTGTACCACTCATGTTTGACAAGCTATTTCATCTTTGCCTTTTATCTTTTGAAGCAGTTGGGTAGCAGACATGCTTAAAAAAATTGAGCCTATTTTAAATATAAGTGCAACGCCATAGCATAGCGTTGCTAGTTCACTTTCGAACAGGAGGTGGAAAATGTATTTTACATTTGGTCTAAATCTGGGATCTTCAGATTACTTTAATAGAGAGCGATATTATGATGTAGTAATTTGTGTGGAACTTTCATCATATCTGCCTCCTTTTCCTGTAGGAAAGAGTAGAGGAAAAGAATGTGCTTCTACACTTCTTTCCCATGTGCTCATTGGGGATCCTTTGACTTGATTAATTTGATATGTTTCTAATGCATCTTCAATGGTGCCTTTGTAGTGTAGTCAGTGAATTGTATACTGGTCTAAAATGCTGGGTGCATTAACAAAATGTATACATTCAAATTGGACAGTCGCTAGTGAATCTTGAATTATATGCATGGTTTCTCTTATCTTTACCTCTATGTTTATATCTTTGTATTATTCAATGTTTTCTTTAAGATATTGTAGGGTTTGTCTAACTTTGTTCAGGTCGAATAGTTGTTGCAGAAATGTTTTGTCTTTTATTGGTACACCATTAACTACATCTCTCAAAGATTGAGCTGATGGCCGTTGTTCTCCGAAATATTCTACATTTTCTTTAAGATCTAATGGCAAATATACTACTTTGCCACAGATGCCTTTTAGTAACTCAGAATGAGGCAATTTGGCCGTTTTTGGTTGAAGGTATATTGTAGCTTGACATGGGTGTACTATTTGGATTATAATGCTCTCATACACGTTAAGTTGTTGAAGAGCCTTTGGAAGTGGGAATATTATTAGTGACAGCACGTCTTGGCATTATGTTATTGGCAAGCTTTGTATTGCAGTACATGCAAACTATTGAGCGGTCCATTATTTTGTATTTATTTTCTGTTGTTAGCGATAAATCTAATTGAACCATTTAGATTCCTCATTGTCCTCTATTTTGTAGGGCATATCTACTATTTGTGTGTTCTTTTTAGAAAAAGGGTCTGCAACAACAGACACATACTTGGTGTGGTATTTCAGCAGATGTCTTTTGAAATATAGCTATTTCTTGTTTATATGTCTTTGTTAGTAGGTTGTTTGTGAGATTGTTGCTAATGTTTTCCTAGTTACTGATTTTTCTAAGTCAACTTCAGTTGCAAAGCATTTACTATTTGTCAAAGGAGTTTTTTGGTTGTTCCATATAGGAGAATTTTATTTAAATTTTGCAGTTCTAGAGCAGGTCTTTTTGCATAGTATAGTCTATGCACAAGATTCTGTATAGCGGAATGCTGTGTTGCTGTGTTAGAAGGTGCTTTTGCAAGCAGTTGCTGAAATGAAGGATAATGAATGACCTTGCACTCCAGTTTGGCTGCACACTGGAAAGGAGTCCATGGTTTGTAAAGTTTTCTTATGCTTTTGTCTTTTAGTTTCGCACAATGATTGAGGAATTGTCTAAATATTTGGAGGATTGTTGGCGTACAATGCACATTGAGCTGCATGTCCATTTGAACACTGGACTGTTTGTTTGGGTGAAAGGAACATTTGGTTGAAAGTTTGTTGGGGACGTTTTTTTTTCTATAAGTGTTTTATTTTGCCATAATTGTGTCTCCTATTATTTCATACCCTTGGCCTTACTGTCTATGGAAATGTGTTTTTGTGTGTTCTTATTTAGAAGGCTATTCTTTGCAATATGGTTCTGTGCTGGTTGTGTGAATCCATTCACCTTCACAGAAGTTTGAAATGGTATTCATATTGAAATGTTGCATGTTTAAAAGTACTTTTTGTAATGTATTGATTAATTTAGTGAGTGGTTTCATTCTGTTTAAAATCAATATAAATAACTTTCTCTTGAGTAGAAATGCCCCATCAATTAGAGCTTTGAGGATTAGTTTTCTGCGCTAGTTCTTAATTGTAGATCAGAACTTCTCTGCAGTTTTTATAAGAATGTGAAGAACTTTATGGTGGGACATTTACGTAAAGTCAATTTTGGGGAATGCTTTATTGTTGCTATGTTAACATTGGTAGATATAGTGTTAGTTTATTTAGTAGTTCTGCCTTTGTTTGTAAATAGTTTATTACTTTTAGCAAGATTGGCCTTATTTTTTTATAGTGCTGTCGGGTTTTGTTTTTTTGAGTGAGGTTACTAGCTGTTTTGTTTTGTTTTCAGAGGTGGACAACTATATGGCTTGCTTTTAGTCTTATCTTTTTTCTTTGTGTTCTATGAAGTTGCTTTTTAGTAGGCATTTTGTTTTGTCTGTTGGGAAAAAAAAATGGGTTTATAAGTTGTGGAATGTATATGCATGTATTGTGCAAGGGTGTGTGGGTGTGATTGTAGAGATGAATTGAGTGATGTGTGATTGTGTAGTGGGATGATAGATGTGGCTGGGAAGGTTATAAGAGTAAGAGTCTGTGCTGGTGTGATGGGCTTGGGTCAGTGAGTAAAGGAGTGGTGGTGTGATTGAATAAATAGGGACATGTTGATGTCTTGAGGAAAACAGTGAGTTTTATAATGGTGGTGTTTGGATGGGAATAGAAATACTGTGAATGATGCAATATACTGAGCAAGTGTGAAAGTAATGTTGATTCAAAAAAAATAATGTAGGCTAATATATAGTGAAAGTGCATTGTTACAATTAGATAGATATACATGCTATATTAATTCAATCACTTTGTAGTATGTGAATAGTATTCTTTTTCCAGTAGCTGTCTTCTTTCCTGTAATTGTAAAAGAAAGTTTGTGCATATATGTCACGACCCGTGACCCAGAACTCCACTGCCATGGTCTTATGCCAGTTAGGGTTAGGGCCTGGGGTTCATTTGGGGCCCCAAGGGCTTTGCATTTGCACAAGGGACTCTCCTGGAGTCAGTCCTGGCGCCTTTGGTGCCAGGCTCATATTTGGAATGGGACTTGAAGGGACTACTTTTTATGTGGAGGCCTGCAGCCAACATGGAGACACCCACACAGTCTAGTCCCTAAGAACCAAACTGTGTGGTGCAGTGTTTTGGGGTGTGGTAGCCCGGACTACTTTACCTGGACTTCTTTACAGGGTAGGATATATAAACCATGTGCAAGCTAAAGAACGTGCTTCACGTTATTCTGCAGCCAGCAGCGTAACGCTCACCATGTTCAGAGACCAGCACTCGACGTTCCTGGAATCGCGGACCTGAAGAGACAAAAGAACATCATTAGCAGTTCCAGTTTACCTGCAGTCTTCCATCCTTCGATCCCAGCTTCTCACAATCTTCCATCCCGTTGGCAGCATCTTCAGGACATCGCGCTCGCACCGGAATGAAGCACCTGGAGAGGAGAGAAAAAGGGACAGCGTTAAACAGGTTAATTACGGCAATCACAGCAGCAACCAAAATCTCCTCACTTGGCTGGGCATATCTTGGCTGGTTCCGCTCCGGAAATCATGCATGCCCAGAAAGACCATCGTAACCTGAAAATGAATAAAGAATACAGGGTAGCCCAAAAAGACATTAGCGCTCCGCACTTCGCGCTTACCCTACCTTTCTTCATACGCTCTGCGTCTATAAATCCCAGTCGAACCCAAGCAGCCCACCCAGCGAACCTCTGCATTCCTAAGGGGGAAACAATCGGGGAAAGACATTAATAGCCCGAAAGAAAAGCGAAGGCCCTCAGAGACTGCAATAATCGAACTTACCTCTTTAAAGACACAGTGAAGTTAACTCGGTCGCTTCAACCCGCAGGAACTACGCGCCCCTGCGCAGAAAGCAGGACGGAGAGCACGCCAGACATCATAACAAGGTGAGCAGGGTGCCATTAGGTCAAGTCCAAGGGGCTGGTGGGAGGAAACAAAATCTATGCCTAAATCCAGTCCTCCTGTGTTTTCAGGCCCACCTGCCATAGAAGACATCATCCCGAATTGAGTACATCTGGGGGGAATCCGGCAACCAGGGCATACAGGCATCCCTGTGGATACCAGGTGAGGGTAACAGTATATTTGGAAATGGTAAAGTACTTTTAGTAAGCAAGGGTGTTATTTTTGAAGGTAGTATGAGTTGTTGGGACAATAGTTAATAAAGTTGAGTTATGGGTGATGTACTAAAGGATGTTAACTATGTTGATAGAACAATCAGAGTATGTGTATTGCTGTTTGGGACATTAGCAGGAACAGGACACAATGGGCCTCATTACGACCCTGGCGGTAAGGGGTTTACGCCAGCGTTAGCTGCGCCGACCCCTTACCGCCAATTACGAGGTCCCTTAGCGCCATGGAGGTTTTAACACCCGCTTTTCGTGGGTGTTAAAATCCATGGCGCTAAGGGACCATGGAGTTAATTACGCCACCGTAATTTACGGTGACGTAATTAACGCCTTCCCCACTCCCATTATGCCCTATGGGGCAAAAATGGGAATGGGGAAGGGTAAATGGGGATTGGGGACTTACCGCCCCGCCAAGGTCGGAATGGGGCGGTAAGTCCGCCAACCACCATGGCGTAAACGTAGTTTACGCCATGGTGGTAAAGTCACGGCCCAGGCGGTAACTTACCGCCTGGGTCGTAATGAGGCCCAATGGGTGTGAGAAAAGGGTGCATGTCTAGGTTATTTTCATGCTGCTGAATGAAGTGCTGTGTTCTTGGTGCAATGTATGTGCAATGTCTTGCATTTCTTATTTTTAAGAATCAGTAAACTGTGGCCTAGTTGTAATGCAATAGTGGATTATTGTTGCAGCAGTACTTGGTGTTTTATAGTCAAGGTTAGTAAATAAGAGTACTTTATATGTAAGGTGAAGTGTAGTATATACATACTTCGGTGGTATACTATGTGGAAGCAGGTGGAAAATGGTGGCAGTGTAAAGGATGTAATAGTGAGGTTTCAAAGTGTGACTCTGATATGGAATGAAAAATGGAAAATGCTGTGCATTTAAAAATGTTTGTTTATATGCGCATTTTCATGAAAGTAAAAAAATGCATATATGCATTTATAGCATTGTTGTGTGTAACCTTTCTGTAAGGGAAAAGAAAAGCAGATGGAAAAGATGTGAAAAACATGTTTAAGTGGCACTTGGTGTGTGGACGTTTAACATGATGGCAGTACATACCAACATAATCCATTCCAATATCTAGGTGCTTATCAAGTGTTGTTATTTTGTAGTTGCACTTTTTCCATTAAAAATGTTGGACTACAAGTATGCATGTACTGCAACATATTAAAATTCCACAAAGCAAATGCCATTTAAAATTGTTGTAAACATCTTTTCAATCTGCTTTTCCTTTCTTTTAAAAAGATGTTACACACAGTGCTGCTATGAATGCACATATGTATGTTTTAACTCAAACATTTTTAAAACACAACATTGTAAGTAACTGCTACTTGTTTCGAGCAGGTGCTGAACGCTGCAATACATGGCATTTGATTAGAGTGCTTAAACAAGAGAATATGCTAATTGAGTAGTTTATTACTAGGTAAGTGGCAGGAACCAAGAACATATACATTTGTAAAAGAGTTGAAAGGAATACTTAAACAAATATAAACATACCTGTACTATGTGCTGTTAGATACAAATGTTGTTGAATCTGCAAATATAATCTTGGAGAGTTTCACAGTAGTTTTTGATACAGGTGGTTGTGAGTAACAGGAGGCATGTACATGTTCAGAGTCCAAGTGTACATTTGACGTGTTGAACTGAGATGACAGGGATACAAGTAGAGATGTTGGATGTGATTGGTGGATGGATTTGCGACTCTTTGAAAGCAGCCAATGAGGGAGTGTTACAAACATAAATGTAAAAAGGGTAAAAGAGCTGCCCTGTGCTATGAAGTCTGTGGTCACTGCGGTGACTGCACATGCCATCCGGGTCTTTTAAGGATGCCTGGCATGAAAAGGAGAAAAGGTGAATGCAGAGACGCAGACAGTCGTGGGTGTCCGTGGACATCAAGGAATCAGCCAATCAGGTTTCCTGTGTGTGTTATACAGGAAGAGGGGGTAGCAGGAGTTTTGTTTGGTGAGTGCACTGGAGGTGGCTATGGCTATATCTTTGAGGAAGAAAAGTGTATGGATTCTTGGGGAGTCTTGGAAACATAGGCTGATGGTGTATTCTGAGCACTGTGAATTGACTGTGAATCTCAGATTAGATAATTTCAAGTCTTATGGTATGGATTTTGATAAATGAAGTGGGTGGAATTCTTTCCATTTTGTGAGAATATGGTTCACTTGAAGCATCCGGTCATCAGTGTAGTTCAATGTGGAGGCAACAGTTTGCAATGATGGATAAATCTGGAAAGAAGATGGAACTGTTTCCATATTCTAAAATTATGTTTTCTCGGATAGCTCAGAGCCAAATGTGGATGGCATCAAATGTATTTTGTCCCCAAATTGAGAAAGCAAGGTGCAATTTGAAAAAGTTGTATGTGCTTGTTTTGTGTGATGTTATCATGGCATCTTTTCATAATAAGAATATCAAATTTGATTTTGTCAACATTGTTCCCAGAGATGGAGTGCATCTGACTAATATGGGGGATCACTAAGAGACAACTTCAAACATGCATTGCAACATTTTCTGTGAACACATAAAATATGGATTGAAGTTTTTGTTAGTTGAAGTATACAAAAAGAAAAACAAACAAATGGAGGCACTTTTTTGGAAAAGTTATTAAAAAAAATAAGTTCAGTAGAACATTTCTTAGTTTAGTAAATGAAACCAAATGATCAAAAAAATATGTTAAATCCAAAAAAAAGTTTATTTTAAGAGCCACCATATTTGAATGAAAAAAATTAAAATAATTTTCATTCCCCCACCCCACGCTTGGAATTTTCCAGGTATCTGTGGACCACCATATTGTCTGGGGACTATGTAGGCTGCAAAGGGTCCTGTGATTTCTTTTTTTTTAAGTTCTATTTTTAAAGGAACCATTTGGTTTTGTATTTTGTGATTTTGTTTTTTTACAGGAGAGGCAACCTAAGGTAGGGGAGAGAAGGAAAGGAAGGGAGGCAAGGGCTCCAAATACGGAGATGGAGGCGTAGGTGTACAGGGGAAGATGTTGGGGAGGCCTTACATTTAAGGTAGGCAACAGGGGTTTCTTGTGCTCCTTTACCTTGGCCTCGAAAGCACTATGAAACTGCTTCCCACTGCAAATCGGTGCATTGAAGAACAAACATAGTACTGTGACCCTCAAAAGGTAAGGGTCAACAGCCTTCTTTATGGCTTACGAGGTGGACACCAGGGTCCTCTGCCCCAAAGGAGTAGCCTGTGTGTTGGCAGGAGTGGTGGAGGAAGACTGGGTAGAGGCTGTCACCCTGCTTCTCCCTGAGAAATGTACAGCCTTTCTCAGAGCACCCGAGTGATTGAATCTGGTGTGGCGGCACATCGAGGTGGTCCCGTCGGAGTATAGCCAAAGTTTTCCTTGACTGAGTATTCCCCACCACTTAGAGCATCTCACATTGGCTGAACAAGGCTTTGGTATACCGTCAACGGTAGTGAAAAACCACCACACCCATGACTCAGTCCTGGCGCTGGAGGTAGGCAATTCCTCTACCTCATCTTGCTATTCCTCTTCTTCCTCTTCTACATCTCTGCACATGTTCTCCTCTCCAGGCCCTACAGGTTGTTGTGGTGAAA
Organism: Ambystoma mexicanum; assembly: GCF_040938575.1. Lineage (NCBI taxonomy): Eukaryota > Metazoa > Chordata > Amphibia > Caudata > Ambystomatidae > Ambystoma > Ambystoma mexicanum. The sequence continues at coordinate 1,171,810,372 of NC_090931.1, forward strand.
GTAGTGGCCCCTGGGAAAGAGGAGAAATGCCCATAGCAGATGCCATTGTAGTAGGTTTCAAGATTTGCAAAGTGATCTCGAAATCAGGTGCTCTCTTCTGGTCTGCCAGATTGAAAATGGCTAAAAGTAATGGGTGGGTCCCTTCAGAGGAACTGTCCGCAGACACCGTTCAGGGGCAGGTTTTCATGCTGCACGGGTGCAGTCGCATGATGATGTCCTCAAACGTTCAGGGTGCTTACGGCTGTCCGCGAAAACCATTGGGTGAGAGACCGCCAGGCTAGTGTGCAAGAATGTCTGCATCATCATGCAAGAAAGGACATGTCCGGACATAGAAAGATTCTGTGAACAACCCATTTCATAAATGGGCACCCAGACATATAGTCTGCACACTATTGAATGGGGTTTTTATTTAAAATAAATTGTCACAGAATAATATACACAATACTTATAGTATAAAAATACATTTATTTAAGAAAGGGATGGGGTATCAGAATGGGAAACATAAATAGGAGAATATCAAATTTCTACACAATGATCATCAGGGGAGAGTGGGAGTGAAGTTTCATCAAAGCACTTTTCGTTTAGACTTTGGGAATTTGATTGAGGTGATTGCTGGGAAAGGGGTGTGGGTACAAGAAGGACAGTGATAATCAACATTTCTAATTACATGATTCTTAACATAATTTAAACATTCCTTAAAGTCAAAACTAAGTTTGGTTAGGGAAGGATTATTTTATCACCTTCTAGGATCTAGGATCTGAGGTCCTTACATGCCATGATAAGCTGCTCGAGGGGTACCCTGTGCAAGTGAGGATCCTAGAAGGTGATACAATAAGCCTTCCCTAACCAATTTAACCCATAATTGGAGTACAAGGCAACCCTTTTTATCAGACAGAAATGGATATATTGGTTACCTAATCACTTACTAAAATACAACCATAACTAGTTGGATGGAAACTAACACCCCCTGAGAAACTCAGCATTACTAAATTGGAAATCATTTCCTCTCCTGATGAACCATTGGTAGTTCCATTGGGGAAACACGTGTCGAGAGAGATACTATAAAGATATATAACTCAAACCACTAAGGATCACTATCTTTTTCTATTTTCTCTGAGACCCCTGCGCAGGAGGAGATGGGATCTGGCACCGGCAAGGTAACTGTGACTGTGGAATGCATGACCGTCATGCCTCCAGTGATGGAAACCCATTTCTGAGAGAATGTACACAGACTGCACAGTGCCTAACAAGCTGTAACCAGAACCCAAGGCCACATTGCCCTGTGCTCAGGAAACTGGCCATTATAAGAACTTGAACACTTTTATTGCTTGGGTTCTGATTGCTACACTACATACATGGACCCGGATGCAGGCCTCAGGCATCCCCTTTGACATGAGTAATGTTGTTTAGGAATGGAATAGCCACCTACACTGTATATAAGGATGTTGCCGGCCTGGGGGAGCAGAGCAGTCCACCCAGGCAGTTTGGATACGTGCTTTCATTATATGCAAATACCCTTCTACCTCTGGTCTCCCATGTGCTTATTTTGGAGTGTTGCTGAGTGTGCAGTGAAGCAGGGCAATTGCAGGACAGACGATTGTAACAGCCAGCCCATCAGGCCATTGTGCTCTAAGTGGTGAACTGGTCTTGTAACTTGAGCTCATTTATTAGGGAACATGGTTTGAGGGGGCTGTCACCTTCCTTGCTTTGAAACTAAGCAGGATTGGTCCGGTTACTGCACGGATGGGAGTCCCAAATACCTATTTCCAGGGTATGGACTACATATAGCCACGGCTATGTGTAGTTTTATTGTATTTGGAGTTTTATAGCCTCGAATATCAGAAAACCAGTGTTTAAAAATAGTTATTTTGCCCCTGAGGCACTCACAAATTGCTGCCCCTCATCTGTGCCAGCTTCCCCCACTCCCCAGGTGGCATTCAATGTTTCCGATTCCCCCCACAACCCACAATATTTCTGTGATACATTTTGCTTTGAGGTGTTAGCTATTGGCGGCTATACCTGAGATGACAGAAAAGCTTTGTGTTGCAAACTCAATCCCTAGACCCCCTCCAACTCTCACATTTCACTTGGTGTCCTCCTACCCCCCCACTTCTAGCCTAATTGTATTTTTGACCTTCAATGGCTTTTTTCTACGTTTCATTTACTGATATCCTTGGCTATAGCTGCCGCTATCTCTAGCAGTGAGAAAAAACAGGTAGCAGCTGTTACATTTAAAAACACCTGGCTTCTTGGCAATTTACCCAAGATATAGCTATTTTGGAGACGGAGGCATCTATGGGAAAATGAATGATAAGTAGACCATATATATATATATATATATATATATATATATATATATATATATATATATATATATTTCTGTTTTCTTGGGGGGTGGGGGGTGTTGCTGTGCATCCCAAATTGTCTTCAGAATTTCAAGCAAATCTGTTGCACGAGTCAAAATGTATTAGCAATATATTTTTTGGGGTTTCCTATGGGAGTCCGACTCAACTTAACTATAGGGCGGCAACCTCTGCCCAATAATATATACATATACATTCCGTGAAAAAAACCTTAGTTTAGAGATAGTTAAGGTGATCAGATTTAACCCAATGAAAACCCTACAATTCAGCAATTGCATTTATAGCAAGTCCACCTTAACTTTGCACCCTCTATTGTCTAGCCTATGACCACAATGCCCACAGTGATGGCATCACAGATGACATCCCTGGTGAAATCACTAATTACATCATACATGAAACTGATGGTATAATTAATGACATCATACATGACATCATTGATGAAATCAATAATATTATCATATGATATTACTGATTATATAAGTTAGAATATTTGTGTTGACCTCTTTCATTCATGTTTTAATGTATTATACCTAACAATAAAAACAACATGATATGGAACAACACAGTCATACACAAGTATCATTAGATTATGTGTCGAACATTGATTTGTAGTTCTTATCAACATATAAAGTTTAAAATAAAAATATGTAACGTTATGCAAATGGTTTGAATTTGACATATTAGTAAGCAATTCCAATACGAAATTGCATGAAAAGTGCCTGATTCAGCTTAATATATTTCAGGTATTTCCAAAATAATATTGTAAGTAGATATTGTAGCAAAGAAAATAAGACTAGATAGAAGTGTTCACATTTAAATGCACAATTCTCCTTACCGTAATAACATTACATTAACACATTATTTTCTAGATGACACATTTTATAAAAAGATAATCACATACAAAAGAAAGTACATACCTGTGTGCATTGCAATAATGTAGGATCTAACAATTTTGAAATTTGATTATTATACAAAACATATCAGTTACTTATACTAAATAATTACATTTATAGAAAAGAAGACTAGAAGTAAATGTTTAATTATAGACAGCATTATATTACTAATATTTTTAGCCTTTTATTTTGAATATAATTAATGAGATTTGTATTCAAATATAACAGGTTTGCTTCCAAAGTGCATTCATGTGTATATACTATTCTTCTTTGTAATAATATCTTTGTGTACTTACAATTGTATATCATACAATACATTTGAAGGAAACAGGGGCAGCCATATGTGGTATGTACCTGCAAGACTTGCCCTTGGCCTCAAGCCCAGGGATTGTATCTTTCCAGCTCTGAAATCTCTGCACTGGCTCCCTGTGGCTGCATGGATCAAATTCAAGACCCATTACATCGTCCACAAGGCTTTCTGGGGCCTGGGACCGCACTACCTTTCGCAACCTTAACATCTTCCTTCTGGAGCTCTCGGCTCATCCGCCTCCAATTCTCGAGGGTCATATTCCCAAGCAATTTTGGCCCCTGCATCCATTGTTAAGGATGCAAAGGACACCCCCGCAACCCCCGAGGCCGCAGATACTGATCATGGGGATTGTTTGACCCCCCCACAATTCCCACTCCTCATGTTCGGTATTCAGTATTTTCTGACCCAAATTGTTCGAAAAAATTTGAACACATGGTAGTGACTGAATGTCATCAAATCTACCATGTGTTCAAGTTTTTTCAAAAATGTGGGTAATGTTTCCTTTTTGCTTCCACTTTCTCTCTTCTTCTCCCCTGCTAATGTCCCTGATAGTTATGGCCACTGGTCACCTGGCCGCCAGTGAACTCGGCCCAGGCTCCTACATGTCCAGTTGCCCTTGCACTGCCTCTGTGGTCTCTCTGCACTTAAGGGTCTGTATCTGTAACCCTAGGGTCCTTTCACTTTGCACTTAAGAGCCACCCTCTGGCAGCACTTATTGAGTCACATGCACTTCTTCTCACCCTCCAACCCCCCTTGGAACTTCTCCCCTCCCCTCTTCCTGCACTTGCGCGATCTGATTGAGAAAAGGCCTAGTAAGATCGCTGTTTATCCTCTTTCTTTTTCCCCCTCCTTGTCTTGTCATGCCTAGAAACAGTTGTCTACAGGCGTTATAAATGACTTATCATATCATTTCATTACTCAAAATACAATGAATCAAACCAGTTATATCACTTATACCATGAATGTCATTAGCTATGCCATTGTTGATGACATCAGAGATGCCATCTATGATATCATTAGTGATGTCATCAGTAGTGTCTTTTGTGATGTTATCATTGCGGTCATACGTAGCGCAGAAGGGGGTGTAAAGTTAAGGCGGACTTACTTCAAATTTTTGCTTTAAATCTGATCATCTTAACCATCGTTTTTTCACTGATTTTCAAATGTTTTGTTGCTTTTTTATGTTAACTCTAATCATCTTGCCTCTCTCTTCACTAAAGTGTTTTCATTGAATTTCAAGGGTTTTCTTATACTATAGTTTCTTTGGGGCCCACTTGCAATGGGCCTCGGCCGTGGCCTCTGTATATGGTACACCAACAGGTTTCCCTGGGCGTCATAGCGCCGGTGGCCACAGCCGAACTAGGTGCATAGCTTCTTGAGGTCTCTCTAGCCTCAGCCTTTTGCCTTGGCCACAGTACATGTTGCACCAATAGTTTTCTTTCTGGCCCACTAGCCATGACCATTGGCCATGCCCTCTGTACAAGTTGCGTAGTTTCTTGAAGTCTCACTAGCTATGGCTTTAGACCGTATCCTCTGTACTTGGTGCACCAATAGCTTTCTTTTGAGCCCATTAGCCATTGCTACTGGGCATGTCACACCATTAGTTTGTTACCAAACAGCATTGCCCCCTACCCGCTAGATGTTGGTGCAGCAGATGTTAAACCTTTTTTTCAAACTACTCAGTGCCACACTTAATTTCACAGTAATCATTTCCAATAACAGAAATTCCTCTGGCGGTTTGCCGATTCCCGCAATAACAGCAAAAATACTTAGAATTATGAAGTCGTTCCCATCCTCACAGGCACTCAACATGTGTGTCCCGTCTATTTTCCAGGTTCCCCCACCCCACTCAACTGTGTTTCCCCTCCCTAGCCCTCACCCATTGACCCCCTATCACTCACTGCTTCATGTGATTCACATTGTCTCTAAGCATGTCTTGTGGCGTTGCCGTGGTAATCTCGTGAGATAACTGGATACACTGAAAATGTTCTACCCATAACTGGCTTCCCAATCCACTCCCAAAATCCTCAACTTCACATAGTGCCATCTTTCCTAACCCCTGACATGTAGCCTGATGTGATTGATTTTGCTATTGCTATTTATATAGCACCTATGGTCAGGCCATCTAAGCGCTGTCATGCAAATAATTCTGTGTTCTCCTAGGAGTGATTGATATGATATGATATGATATGGCATTTATAACGCGCCTATACACAAGTGTTTCAAGGCGCAACACAACAGTTTTACAGGCTGATTCATGGAATAATTAGCGCGGCGCAAGTGGGCAAAAACGTGCGAATCAGAGTGGAATAGCGAAAATCGCAGAGCAAGTGCGAAAATCGCACGAAAAGCAGCGCACGTCGATTCATGGAAGTCCGTGCGCGAGAAAACCAGCGGATGTGTGATAAAAAAGTGCGCCGCGCACGTTGGCGCACAGGCCATCTAACAGTGTGCGCCAGGTCACAGCGAAAATCGCACAGGCCACAGCGAAATTCGCACATAGCGCGGCGCACGCAACAAAAGTAGGCGGAACACGGGCGTAACACTCGGAATGGGGAACAACTTGCAAAAACGTGGGTGTCACGGGGGAAGTACAGGGCACAAGTGCGCGGAACGCTCACACGCTCGCCTACAACACGTATTCATGGAATAGAATAGGGCAAAAAAGTGCACGCTCAACCCAGCGCACAGGCACAAACACGACCGCCACAAGAAAGCAGGCGGTAGCGTCTCTGCGGCTGTAAGAAATGTGCTCCAAAAGGTGCGCCAACAAATAGCACCTATATACTGCCATGATGAATGTCCTATACTGTGGCCCTCCAGGACAAATGACGTGCAAAGGGGTACCCACAAACACGGACACCCGCTGACAAAAAATACGTGTGCGTGTATACCGGGGTGCGCAGGAAGTCTCACACGCGATTTTAGCAGGGTACATGTATTACAGGGGTTCGCGTAACATTTCTCACGCGATCAGGCCTGGGGGAGCGGGCTACGTGTATTACAGGGGTTCGCGTGAAGTTTTTCACGCGATCGGGCCTGGGGGAGCGGGCTACGTGTATTACAGGGGTTCGCGTGAAGTTTTTCATGCGATTAGCCTGGGCGAGTGTATTTCAGGGGTGCGTGGGAAGTTCCACACGCGAATAGCCTGGGCGCGTGTATTTCAGGGGTGCGTGGGAAGTTCCACACGCGAATAGCCTCGGCGCGTGTATTTCAGGGGTTCGCGTGAAGTTTTTCACGCGATCGGGCCTGGGGGAGCGGGCTACGTGTATTTCAGGGGTTCGCGTGAAGTTTTTCACGCGATTAGCCAGGGTACGTGTATTTCAGGGGTGCGTGGGAAGTTCCACACGCGAATAGCCTGGGCGCGTGTATTTCAGGGGTGCGTGGGAAGTTCCACACGCGAATAGCTTGGGCGCGTGTATTTCAGGGGTTCGCGTGAAGTTTTTCACGCGATCGGGCCTGGGGGAGCGGGCTACGTGTATTTCAGGGGTTCGTGTGAAGTGTTTCACGCGATCGGGCCTGGGGGAGCGGGCTACGTGTATTACAGGGGTTCGCGTGAAGATTTTCACGCGATTAGCCAGAGTACGTGTATTTCAGGGGTGCGCGGGAAGTTCCACACGCGAATAGCCTGGGCGCGTGTATTTCAGGGGTGGTGGGAAGTTCCACACGCGAATAGGCTGGGCGCGTGTATATCAGGGGTGCGCGGGAAGTTTTACACGCGATTTCAGCAGGGTACGTGTATTTCAGGGGTGCGTGGGAAGTTCCACACGCGAATAGCCTGGGCGCGTGTATATCAGGGGTGCGCGGGAAGTTTTACACGCGATTTCACCAGGGTACGTATATTTCAGGGGTGCGTGGGAAGTTCCACACGCGAATAGCCTGGGCGCGTGTATTTCAGGGGTGCGTGGGAAGTTCCACACGCGAATAGCCTGGGCGCGTGTATTTCAGGGGTGCGCGGGAAGTTCCACACGCGAATAGCCTGGGCGCGTGTATTTCAGGGGTGCGCGGGAAGTTCCACACGCGATTAGGCTGGGTGGGTCACAGGTGTTCCCTGTACACCATCGACGGCCCGTGCAGGCAGCCCACAAAACAGGGGACTACCCTGCACACCTGCTCATGTCCCCCTGCACCCCCCAGCAGTGCAGGGGCAGCCTCCACCAGGCCCCCACCCATGTCTCCCACCACCCCCACCCCCCAGCAGTGCAGGGGCACCCTCCACCAGGCCCCCACTCATGTCTCCCACCACCCCCACCCCCCAGCATCCAGGGGCACCCTCCACCAGGGCCCCACTCATGTCTCCCACCACCCCCACCCCCCAGCATCCAGGGGCACTCTCCACCAGGCCCCCACTCATGTCTCCCATTACACCCACCCCCCAGCAGTGCAGGGGCACCCTCCACCAGGCCCCCACTCATGTCTCCCACCACCCGACACCCCCCAGCATCCAGGGGCACTCTCCACCAGGCCCACACTCATGTCTCCCAACACCCCCACCCCACAGCAGTGCAGGGGCACCCTCTACCAGGCCCCCACTCAGCGTGCCACGTGTATTTCAGGGGTGCGCGGGAAGTTCCACACGCGAATAGCCTGGGCGCGTGTATTTCAGGGGTGCGTGGGAAGTTCCACACGCGAATAGCCTGGGCGCATGTATTTCAGGGGTGCGTGGGAAGTTCCACACGCGATTAGCCTGGGCGCGTGTATTTCAGGGGTGCGTGGGAAGTTCCACACGCGAATAGGCTGGGCGCGTGTATATCAGGGGTGTGCGGGAAGTTTTACACGCGATTTCAGCAGGGTACGTGTATTTCAGGGGTGCGTGGGAAGTTCCACACGCGAATAGCCTGGGTGCGTGTATATCAGGGGTGCGCGGGAAGTTTTACACGCGATTTAACCAGGGTACGTGTATTTCAGGGGTGCGTGGGAAGTTCCACACGCGAATAGCCTGGGCGCGTGTATTTCAGGGGTGCGCGGGAAGTTCCACACGCGAATAGCCTGGGCGCGTGTATTTCAGGGGTGCGCGGGAAGTTCCACACGCGAATAGCCTGGGCGCGTGTATTTCAGGGGTGCGCGGGAAGTTCCACACGCGATTAGGCTGGGTGGGTCACAGGTGTTCCCTGTACACCCTCGACGGCCCCTGCAGGCAGCCCACAAAACAGGGGACTACCCTGCACACCTGCTCATGTCCCCCTGCACCCCCACCCCCCAGCAGTGCAGGGGCAGCCTCCACCAGGCCCCCACTCATGTCTCCCACCACCCCCACCCCCCAGCATCCAGGGGCACCCTCCACCAGGCCCCCACTCATGTCTCCCACCACCCCCACCCCCCAGCATCCAGGGGCACTCTCCACCAGGCCCCCACTCATGTCTCCCACCACCCCCACCCCCCAGCAGTGCAGGGGCACCCTCCACCAGGCCCCCACTCATGTCTCCCACCACCCCCACCCCCCAGCAGTGCAGGGGCACCCTCCACCAGGCCCCCACAAAGCGTGCCACGTGTATTTCAGGGGTGCGCGGGAAGTTCCACACGCGAATAGCCTGGGCGCGTGTATTTCAGGGGTGCGTGGGAAGTTCCACACGCGAATAGCCTGGGCGCATGTATATCAGGGGTGCGCGTGAAGTTATTCACGCGATCGGGCCTGGGGGAGTGGGGTACCACTCACTGTCTCCTTGCGTGTAGGAGAACGCGTAGCCAACACCCGCTGTAAAGTAATAGCGTGTGAACCCCAACGGATGGAAAACACACTACCGCACGAAAAGCACGTATAGAACATAAAGGCACGCGGGATCACCAAGCCCTGCCAGGGCAATGCCCGTGCGCAAAACGTCACGGACGCGCTTACGCTGTAAGGGCCTTTGGTCCAATGAAATCGCGTACGGGCAACGCCCGTGCGCAAAACGTCACAGACGCGCTTACGCTGTAAGGGCCTTTGGTCCAATGAAATCGCGTACGCGTGCTGACGCGCTTACGCGCTAACGGCCTTTCCTCGATTTTCACGCTGACGTGCAGGATTTTCACGTGCCAAATCACTCCGTATCAAGCTGGCCACGCGAAAACACACGGAAGACCACGCTCCTGCCCAGAAGGCCGAATTACTGCCCCCCAGTGCCCCGAGCAGCCTCCCACGTGCCATCTGCTGCTGCCTGCCTGCCTGCCTGCCTGCTGCCACCGTGCCCTGCCATTTGGTGCCTGCACATCAGCCATCTGCAGGTGTCCAGTTGCAGTGTCCACCCCTGCTGGAACAGAAGACTCCCGACTCGGATAACATCGCTCCACAGCTCAGCCCCAGGACCCAGTTGCCCACCCACTCCTGCCCCTGGGGTTGCCATGTCGGGCACATCAACATCTGGCACCAGTGGCAACCCCCAGCCAGAGGGGCAGAGGGGCACCAGCTTCACTGCCACCGAAGTTGGTGTCCTGGTGGAGCAAGTCCTGGGGCAGTATGATGCCCTCTTCGGATCGTCCCGCGCCAACAAGGAAGGACGGGACAGGATCTGGGCCGACTGTGTGGTTGCCATCAACGCGGAGGGGGTGGCAACCCGCACCATCCAGAAGGTCAAGAAGCGCTGGGAAGACTTGAGATCCAGGACCCTCATGAAGGCCCGGCGCCTAGTGGAGGGGGGCCGGGGCCGCATGAGTTCCATCCAGTTGAGGGTCCTGGAACGCGCACACCCAGCGCTCCACGCCCAGGTCCTTGAGAGGGAGACCCGTCTGGAGTTGAGCGGTAAGTGGCCAAGCATTGCTGTGTGAGACAGGGCATGTTGCAGTGTGCTGGTTGTCTGATACTTGCCTGCATGTGTGACATAGGCCATGCACGCATGTATGTGTGCAGGGACATCATGGGAATGCATGTGCGACCTGTAATGTGTGAACCGCACGGTTGTTGCATGTGTTTGAATGCGACATGGGGAGCCCTGTGCAGATTGCACACATGAGAGCATGGCAGTCTCTGTTCCTGGACATGGGTGGGGGCGAGGGATGGGTGCTGATGCCAGATACATATGTGGTATCCATGTCTGTGTGCCTGACCTGCGTGTCTGTGACTTGTGAGTGCCATGGATGCATGACACATGTCTGTGACAATGTACAGATTCACTGATGCAGCCTAGTCATCCTTGTATGCACTGTGATTGGGGTGTACGGGGCCAGATGGATGTGACTGAGGTGAAGTGTGTGCATGTGATAGGCATGACCCATGATGCATGTGAGTCCCATTACATTGTATGATTTGAGAGTCCATTGGACATACATTGAAATGTCCATGGCACGCACCATGACTGTCACTGTGTGTGTTTTGCCTGGACTGACACATGTGTTGTGGTGTGACATGATGGAAGTGTACTTTGACAGTGGCACTCATCTGCTATTGCTTCCTGTCTAGGGGACCATTGTACAGTACCCTGATGCTTGTGTTCTATGTCTCCCTCTACGCAGCGGCTAGTGAAGGAGAGGGCGGAGACGGCGCTGTGGAGCAAGGCGGCGGGGATGCCCCCACGGCTGCAGCGGAAGGGGTGGGTGAGCCCCCACAGGGGCCTGCTACGGCGGTAGACGGCGAGGAGCCATCCAGGTTAGTGGTTTCCACAGAGGAGGAGGAGGCCGCCACTGAGGCGCACATGGGGCCTGGTGGGGGCATCCCTGCTGGTGCAGGTGGTGCAGTCCAGGGGCAGGGGCAGGAGGCAGCACAGGTCACCGTGGAGGGGCCTGTGCATGTCGCTGTCCCTGAACCTGTGGTTGCACCACCTTGCACCAGCAGGGATGCCCCGTCCCAGGCCCGTCCGCAGGTAGAGGGGATGTCCATGTCATCTGACTCCCCTCCACCTGCGGACGAGGGGACCCCTGGCCGTGTGGAGAAGGTCCTGACTGGGGTCGCGATGCGCACGGCTGTGATTCGTGATGCCGTGCGTGCTTCCCAGGAGGAGCACGCACGTCATCACGAAGAGCACCGTGCGCATCGGCCATGTTCGGGGCTTTCCTGCATGTGTCGGCCAATCAGGCGGCCCTCTCCTCCTCTGTGGAGACTATACGCCAGTCGTTCTCCTTGCCGTCTTCCGGCCCAGATGCCACCAGGGCCCCCTGTGGACCTGCCCTGACCAATGCAGCCAGCTCGGTGGGGATCCCATCCCTGCCACAGTCGGGAGTCAGAGGTCCAGCAGGGGTGGACAACACAGCAACTGGACCCCAGCAGATGGAGGATGTGACGGCATCATCGGGCAGGGCACGTGCACGACGGCGTCGGTGGTTTCCATCATCCTGGATGCCGTCGTGCTGGCAGAGGCAGTGGCGTCGGAGGCAGCAGCAGGCTCGACGTGGGAGGCATCATGGCTCGGGGCCATCAAGATCAGAGGGGCAGGCATCAGCCGGAGGGCAGGAGAACCCTGGGATGGTAGTGTCTTCCGTGTGGGAGCAGTTGGTCCAGTGGATAGGTGCGGAGCGGCAGCGGGCGGAAGAGGAGCGGCTCACCATGGTCAGGACGGAGTTCTCCATGCGTCGGGCGTTGAGGCGGGCTGTGTGCCTCGAGGAAGCTCGCAGGGAGTTTGAGGTCAACATGGGGTTATCCCTGCGAGACCTCGGGGCCAGGACAGAGTCCCGCCTCCAGGACATCGACATGGAGTTCGATGATGCCCTGGCCGGCAACATCACAGAGTGAGCCGCAGGACTTGCCCGCTGCCATTGTATATAGTTATATAGTTAGTGGTAGGTTTCCTTTAAATTTGTTTTTTTTATTTGGTTGCGATTGGACAATGCGCCACTTTTTTGTATATAGTTCAGTTTTTAGTTAGTTGACATAGTTAGGTTTCATTTGGTTGGGCTCATGGACCCGGGATTGTCTTGTAAATAGTTATTCTTTGGATTTTTTGATTTCTTGGATTTTTTTCATGGACATTCATCTTCTTTCTGTTGTTTTGCTTTGAGGTTTTTCTAATTTCATTTCCATTCAAGTTGATTTTCAATACATTTTTATTTTCATCCTTCAATGTGTCGTATCATCTCATTGCTTTCATGCATGTCATGTTGGGTGTTTTCACATTCACTTGCAGCCATTGTGTGTGACAGACATGTGTTCATTTGCATTATTTACATTGGGTGCGTAACATGTAATTGCCTTTGATATGTGGGTGGATGTGATAGTTGGTTGGGCTTTTTGGCAGGGGAGGATGGCCATTACGGACATGATTGGGGATTGTTGGGACCCAGGTGCAGGGGGGCATGAATGGGACATGGGCGAGGGCCTGCTGGCAGGTGCCCCACAGTGCTGGGGGGTGGGGGTGGTGGGGGACATGAGTTGGACATGGGTGGGGGCCTGCTGGCAGGTGCCCCACAGTGCTGGGGGGTGGGGGTGGTGGGGGACATGAGTTGGACATGGGTGGGGGCCTGCTGGCAGGTGCCCCACAGTGCTGGGGGGTGGGGGTGGTGGGGGACATGAGTTGGACATGGGTGGGGGCCTGCTGGCAGGTGCCCCACAGTGCTGGGGGGTGGGGGTGGTGGGAGACATGAGTGGGGGCCTGGTGGAGGGTGCCCCTGCACTGCTGGGGGGTGGGGGTGGTGGGAGACATGAGTGGGGGCCTGGTGGAGGCTGCCCCTGGTGGCTGGGGGGTGGGGGTGGTGGGAGACATGAGTGGGGGCCTAGTGGGGGCTGCCCATGGTGGCTGTGGGGTGGGGGTGGTGGGAGACATGGGTGGGGGCCTGGTGGAGGGTGCCCCTGCACTGCTGGGGGGTGGGGTGGTGGGAGACATGAGTGGGGGCCTGGTGGAGAGTGCCCCTGGATGCTGGGGGGTGGGGGTGGTGGGAGACATGAGTGGGGGCCTGGTGGAGGGTGCCCCTGCACTGCTGGGGGGTGGGGGTGGTGGGAGACATGGGTGGGGGCCTGGTGGAGGCTGCCCCTGCACTGCTGGGGGGTGGGGGTGCAGGGGGACATGAGCAGGTGTGCAGGGTAGTCCCCTGTTTTGTGGGCTGCCTGCAGGGGCCGTCGAGGGTGTACAGGGAATACCTGTGAGGACCCACCCATCCTAATCGCGTGTGGAACTTCCCGCGCACCCCTGAAATACACGTACCCTGCTGAAATCGCGTGTAAAACTTCCCGCGCACCCCTGAAATACACGCGACCAGGCTATTCGCGTGTGGAACTTCCCTGCACCCCTGAAATACACGTACCCTGCTGAAATCGCGTGTAAAACTTCCTGCGCACCCCTGAAATACACGCGCCCAGGCTATTCGCGTGTGGAACTTCATGCGCACCCCTGAAATACACGTACCCTGCTGAAATCGCGTGTAAAACTTCCCGCACACCCCTGAAATACACGCACTCAGGCTATTCGCGTGTGGAACTTCCCGCGCACCCCTGAAATACACGTACCCTGCTGAAATCGCGTTTAAAACTTCCCGCGCACCCCTGAAATACACGCGCCCAGGCTATTCGCGTGTGGAACTTCCCGTGCACCCCTGAAATACACGTACCCTGCTGAAATCGCGTGTAAAACTTCCTGCGCACCCCTGAAATACACGCGCCCAGGCTATTCGCGTGTGGAACTTCCTGCGCACCCCTGAAATACACGTACCCTGCTGAAATCGCGTGTAAAACCTCCCGCGCACCCCTGAAATACACGTACCCTGCTGAAATCGCGTGTAATACTTCCCACGCACCCCTGAAATACACGCGCCCAGGCTATTCGCGTGTGGAACTTCCCGCGCACCCCTGAAATACACGTAGCACGCTGGGAGACATGAGTGGGGGCTGGTGGAGGGTGCCCCTGGATGGTGGGGGGTGGGTGGGGGGTGGGGGACATGAGTGGGGGCCTGGTGGAGGGTGCCCCTGGATGGTGGGGGGTGGGGGTGGTGGGAGACATGAGTGGGGGCCTGGTGGAGGCTGCCCCTGCTGGCTGGGGGGTGGGGGTGGTGGGAGACATGGGTGGGGGCCTGGTGGAGGCTGCCCCTGCACTGCTGGGGGGTGGGGGTGGTGGGAGACATGGGTGGGGGCCTGGTGGAGGCTGCCCCTGCACTGCTGGGGGGTGGGGGTGCAGGGGGACATGAGCAGGTTTGCAGGGTAGTCCCCTGTTTTGTGGGCTGCCTGCAGGGGCCGTCAAGGGTGTACAGGGAACACCTGTGAGGACCCACCCAGCCTAATCGCGTGTGGAACTTCCCGCGCACCCCTGAAATACACGTACCCTGCTGAAATCGCGTGTAAAACTTCCCGCGCACCCCTGAAATACACGCGACCAGGCTATTCGCGTGTGGAACTTCCCTGCACCCCTGAAATACACGTACCCTGCTGAAATCGCGTGTAAAACTTCCCGCGCACCCCTGAAATACACGCGCCCAGGCTATTCGCGTGTGGAACTTCCCGCGCACCCCTGAAATACACGTACCCTGGCTAATCGCGTGTATAACTTCACGCGTACCCCTGATATGCACGTTACCCGCTTTGTGTTCCTTGTTTGGCAGCCCTGTAAACTGGTCCAGGGTTAGCGCAGCCCTTTGCGATGATTTAGCAATTTTGATGGCTTTTCCTTGCGCGAGGGCGTTCTTGGGGGCGTTACTGGCGCTGCTGCAGGGTCGCTGCGATACTCAGCGCCACGGCTGGTTTGGGAGCCTAAAATCCATGAATACCCTGTGCGCGGAAATCGGTTTTAGCGCACGTGCCTGGCGCAGACAATCGCACGCGGACACTCTGCGCCAGCCGCTTGTGACACTTTTCTGCGAAATTCTATGAATTACCCTGTAAGTCTTTTTCTGAAGTCAAGATGGTTATAAGACTATCTGAGGTCATGGGGGAGTTCATTACAAAGCTTGATGGCATCCTTTTCTCTCATTCAAATTGTGTTTTGAGTGCTTTCATTTTCAGCTTCTACCGGTATTATCACAGGACTCACTCGGATCGAGCCAAACAAAATAGGGGGTTTTCATTTCTAAAAAGCTTCTGAGTCTCTACTACAAAGCACAAGGCCAATACATATTAAGGATTGATGGAGCAGGGAGCACCCCATATCTGTCGAATATTTAAAAACATATTGGATGGATTTACTCCAAGCCAGTCAAGGAAATTACGGCAATGCATTGTGCCCAAATTCTTTCATATTTGGCCCAAAACTGCTAAACAGTTTTTGTGCTACAGCTGTTAAAAAACTGCACTTTTTCTCTATGGGAAAATCCATGGGAGTAGGCTGAACATTGTGTGTATGTGTTTTCTTAAAACATTTTCAATTTATTTACCAAAGTGTTCCCACAATTTACAGTTTTGGAGAGCCCTTGACAAACTTGTTTGGAACATATGCTCTAAATCCATCAATCAAGTCAAAAGTTATTGCACTCTTTCAGTCACTCTGCCACAAAGCACCAAAACTGATTTAACAGTTTTAAGTGCAAGGGGCACCCTCATGTCTCTGTTGAATATTTTAAAAACTATTGGATGGAATTATCCCAAGCCAGTCAAGGAAATTAAGGCAACACTCTGTGCCCAAGTTGTTTCTCATTTGTTTAAAATCTGTCCAGTGGTTTCCATGCTACGTCTGTTCCAAAACTGCACTTTTTCTCTATGAGAAAATTAATGGAAGTAGGCTGAAAAAAACAGTGTTTTTTTGTTTTCTTAATAGATTTTTCAAGTTTTAACATTTTGTTCCTAACATTTTTATTTTGGGATGTGGCCTTGAACAAACTTTTCGTTTTGGGAAATTTCATCTAAATCCATAAAACAAGTCAAAAGTTATTAGCAGTAGAGTTTTGGGGAAAATGTAGCTTTTGATTTCGGAAAAGCCTCTCTGCTGCAAACCACTATGGCCATATGGCTATTATTTATGGAGCTGGAGACACCACTTTCCCTGTCTAATATTTTAAAAACTACTGGATGGATTTAAAATCCAGACCCAGACATCAAATCAATGCCTTGTGCCCTTCATGCCAAAGGTCATGGCTTGTGTGCCCTAAATAAACCTATTGGTGCAAAATGTACAGTGCAAACCCCAAATTGACATACTGGTGCATAGGCCTCAATGAAATTTACTGGTGCAACATGTACAGAGGCCACGGACACAGGCCTCGGCAACTCACCATGGCCATGTGCCATTGATAGTGGGTCCCGAAGAAACCTATTGGTGCAACATGTACAGTGGCCAAGGCCACAGCTAGTGAGCCCCAAATAAACCTATTGGTGCAGCATGGACAGTTGCCACAACCGTAGGCCAAGGCTAGTGGGCACCAAAGAAACATAATGCTGCAACAGGTACAGTGGCCAGGGCCAAAGGACATGGCTAATGGGAGCCAAAGAAACCATATAACAAAACCCTTGAAATTGAGTGAAAAACATTTAGTTTAGAGACAGTTAAGGTGATCAGATTTAACATGAAAACAAACAGCAACAAAACCTTTGAAATTCTGTTAAAAAACTTTATTAAGAGAGAGTTAAGGTGATCAAATTTAACACAAACAAAACATAAATTCAGTGCTCACATTTAAGGCAAGTTGATCTCAACTTTGTTCCCCTGTTGCACACACTCTCACCACAATTACATCATGGATGACATCACTGGTGACACCACTGGTGATATCACTAATTACTAAGTAAGTAATCAGCCAGTGTACAGTCCTTAGAAATTCTTTGCTCTGCTATTTCTCCATTTCCAATGAGCATGGTCAACCATTGCAAAGATAATCCCTGGCACTGTCATGATCGAGTCAGGGTACACCATTTGTGCAGTGCTACATATGTCGGATGCTGCTGTTAAACGAACCAGACCCAAAGGAGGGTGATCCAATCCACAGACAAGCTACCTTCCTTTTCATTGTGTCTCAGGAGGGGTCCTTTTAGACAAGAGCCACATTGTTCTCGGAACAGTGGTTAATGTGGGTTGATGTAGCAAGTGGGTAGAGTCCAATCTTTGCAAACTTAAAATTAAAAGAACACACCATGATTGCACTTGCCTCGTTTTCTCAAGGCACATTACTCAAAATCACCATTGACGCCTTAGCTCTGCTCAAAACTAAAACACTGAGGTCAGCTAAATGCTCTAACTTCTGGTCCAATGAGGAACTTGTAGCGCTGAAGCGAAACAAAAGATCTCTGGAACACATTCACAAAAAATCCCCATTCTTAAAAGCAAACAAACTTAACAAATAGGCTATCATAGCACACAAAGTCAATGCCCTGAATACCTGCATAAATAATGTATCCTCGAATTTCAAAGAACTCTTCACCATTCTCAAAGAATTGGAAAACCCCATCCTGTCGACCACTCCTTCTAATACAAGCAAAGCCTGGTGCACCACTATACAAAAAGCACTTGCTTCAAAAATAGATATGCTCCAAGAAAAAATCCTAGCCAAAAGAAAACTACTAGATAGCAAAAACTCACCTCCCCTACTCATGGACACTGACCATGAAAACATAGTAACACAATTCAAATTCTCACAGGTCATCCATGACCAGGTGCTGGACACCATAGCCAGGCTAATAGCATCTTATTGTAAAGGAGATTGTTTCTCCACCCACTTAGTTAAACTCTGCGCACCGACATTAACACCAATCATTACCAATATTGTTAATGTCTCCTTTTGCACTAATATTATCCCAGCCAGTATCAAAGAAGCGTGGGTTACCCATCTCCTCAAAAAAACATTGCTAGACCCTACAGTACCTACAAATTACTGTCCCATAACCACAGTTCCTTTTCTGCTGAAAATAATCAACAACATTTCTAACACACAAATACAAAACCATCTTGAACAGAACTCCCTTTTAGGAGCTAGACAATCCGGCTTTCTGCCTAGTCACAGCACTGAAGAGGCCTTATTGGATCTTAAAAAGAGACTCAGGTATCCTCTGTATCTTAATCTTATTAGATCTATCAGTCGCTTTTGATTTGGGGGACCAAGACAAACTATGCGATGCTCTGTCAGACAATTCAAATTCTCGCATCAAGCCAATCTTTAGGTCAAATCCTTCTTCTCAGAATGTACCTCAAGAGTTGCCATAGGCAAGGAAGCTGCAGACCCCATACTAGTAGAGGGGTACCACAAGGGTCATGCCTCTCGCCCATCCTCTATAATGCTTACACTAAAATGCTATTTGCAGCCCTTGATGCCATGGGTGTCATCTACACAAATTTCGCGGATGACACCCAGGTACTCATTCCCATCACCGACAACCATGACCGAGACACAATCACTGTAAACAAGATTTATGTCATAATCCAAAACTGGATGGCTAACAATATTATATGTCTAAACTATGAAAAGACGGAGATTTTCATTGTGGGTTCACCCGCCAAAATGAAATCTCTCCACTCCGACTACTCCACCATGTCCATTGATGGAACACCCATCCCTATCCTCAAGCAGGTCAAAATGCTGGGCATCCATTTAGATACTAACCTAACAATGACCAAACATGTTAACTGCCTATCATCAGCCACGTCCTATACTTCCAAACTTGGAAGCCTGTGCCATTAAATTAAGAAGACCCAGCGGCCAGGTTCCAAGTGGCGCTCTCACAAGACACCATGACCATAGACTTGCTGCAACCATTCAGATTGGATCTGTATTTTTGCCCAGCTGTCGCTGGAAAGACATCAGATTGATTCAAGTTGTCTGCTTCTACAGCCTCCAGTGCTCCAGCCTTGAGAAGACATGCACACCCAGAACACCCAGACGTCACAGTCTACCTGTCCTGATGAAGGCCCCCCCAAGAAAGGCTAATATTCGAAACCCTGAAGGGCCGAAACACTGTGGTGTAGACCTTGACTCACTGAGTCATAGTGAAAAATACTCACTGTTTTTTTTTCGTGTAATGTGCTCACTTGTATGTGTTTCTTATACCTGTTCACTTGTTATGACTCCTGTCTTGATGAACCTTGACAGTAGGATATGTACGTTGTAGACATTGTGTATGTAACTCCAAGCCAAGCATCGTGGAGGTATATTTATTGCAATTTATTCTGCCTTATCGAATATAACATTACTGTTCTGTGTGGTGTCTCCCAGTAGACATTTGTATGTAATTGTTTCAAACGTACAATGAAAATTTTAGAAGCAATGAAGGGGTCTGACCATTTTTGGCTAGGGAGATTTGTCTGTCCCACGTGCATAAAAGTGTTGAGTGGTTTAGTGTTTCTTCTCTACCAACCCGTTCAATTGTGTTTAACGACAATTTAGCCCTCCTGGGTTGAACAGGGTCTTCACCAGGAGCCCTTCATTTGATTAAATTAGACTATTGTAACGTTAGGCTCCTCATACACAAACCTAGCTAAACTCCAACTATTACAAAATAAAGCCCTGCAAGCAGCCCTTGGTATAAATAAATCCGACCACATCTCGAAGACTAGGAGGGAAGCTAACTGGCTCCCTGTTAAAGCCAGAATTATCTTTAAAACGCTCAGTGTTACCCACCAATGCATCACCAAGACAGCTCCCATCCACCTCAACAACGCCATTACCCATAACAAACCCATAGGAACATTGAGATCCAACAACAACACCCAACTCTTTGCCCCACGTTTCAAATACACAAGGGCTGGGATGACCAGTTTTTCAGTAATGGGACCCAAAATATGGAACTCCCTGCCACCGAATAGCAGAAATGAGCCATCCCAGCAGAGGTTCAAGAAGTCATTAAAAACCTGGCTGTTTAACAAACACTAAACCTATAGCAGGTTCTTTTGCCACTCCAGTGACACCTCCCTGGATTACGCACAATCTATTGTCACATACTTCCCTGGCCGACCTGTCCTGTAATTGTACCAGTGAATTATACTTACAATGTGAAAAAATATGTACTAAGTGCAACCTTTGATTGCCTACTGTAACCAGAAAATCAGATGTGTAACCCATGCTGTTTTGTATATGTAACCCCGTCATATTGTATGAATTGTAACTATTTTCTCACTGTAACCAGAGACTCAAGCATCCTGTAACCTACGCTGTGATACCCCCGGGTTTGGGCATATAACACATGCAATAAATAATAAATAAATAAATAATGGGGAAACACACAGGTCAGGTAATCAGACAGCTCACTTGGGTATGGGTTCGGGAAAATTGTATATGTATTCTCTAACGAATGCATACAATAATATGTGTAATCTTTCATGACAGAATTTCAAGCTGTTTACGTGCGTCTAAAATGTATTCATAACTATTTCACTATGACACGTAATATTGCATGGCAGATAACGGGAAAGTTATGGGGACGTTATATAAACAATAGGTGAATTGCTTTAACACCTAGGACTTAATTCACAGAAGCATTTTATAATGGCAAAACCACGTCGGTACACGCTATGTGAACAAGCACCGTAGTCTTGGGAAAAATCTGGTTTAGCTCTTATTAATGTTTCTCTAATGGTATCGTTCAAGTCGTATACGTGTGTTTTGTAGTGTTGCCCTGCCACCTGGTGGTGTTTTAAAGAATTTAGCTAAATGGCAGTTTTATGTTTCCCAGGAACTTGAAACCGCTGCTATTTCTCACTTTCGGGAGGGTTCAAGGTCAGGGCTGGCTATTTCCAGCTCGTCTGTTCTTGAGCCATACCGAGACGTGACACGGTAACGTGACTTGGGGTCAGCTGCATTACATGAGCTCTTATAAACGAGAAAATAGAAATCAATCGCAGCTGACAGTGTCTGGAGGATAATCTGAGCTCACTCCATGCCACCGTCCTGTTGCCCGAATTGATCATTGTGTTAGTTCTGCTATCATCAAACTAGACCGCATTCCCAATGTTGGCAGTGAAAACAAATAGTTCAGTTGGGTTGAGGATAATTGTTTAAAATGTCACATTTTCTTTACTAAATCTCTGGATGCTTTCAAGGCTAATATCTCCTTCTTGTCATATATTTGAAAGTTTGGGAGGTGTGTTTCCTTCTGCAAATGACGAATACCAATTGTCAATCTCCATATAATATAGCCATGTTTATTTGTGCGTGTTTTTATTTGTTTTATTTCGTAACTCATTACTTATTTTCCAGTCTCCGTAAATGCATTCCAGGCAGCAGAACAACGCATACTAATCATGCAGGTTAAGTTTGAATCATTTGCGGTGCCCTGTAGTGAAGTGTGTGGTGCCCCAGCCAGCCCTCTGTAGTTTTGTCCATGGCATGGATTAACTTACTCACATTGAATTATGTGCGTGTTGTTTTACAAGACAAGGCAAGTTAGCAGGGGTGAGATGTGAAGGCATGCTTGTCAGGTTGAAGGAACCGTTCCATCCCACTCACCTTGTGCAGCTGTGCAAATGCGCCAAGCATGTCACAGTCAATTTCGGCACCATGTAACATAATATCGGTTGTCAGTAAATTCGAATGCAGAACTCCAAAAGCTATAAAAAAATGGATTAGAAGTAATTAAAAGAAAAAAAATAACAAACTGAAGTAACAGTGCACTGTCAACAAACAAATGTTTAATCGCAGCACTGTAATTCAGAATTTTAATTACCCCTCTGCTTCTGTAACAAAACAATGCCCGAACTGGCAGCCATTCGAATCTCTCACAGGTCATTGAGCATTCTAGTTAATTACTCTATGAATAGCCTGTTTTTCTCCCCTCTGGAAACACGTTTCTAATGGCAGTCAAGGTCTGACAAATGTGTCATCTACATAATTAGCTGGGATGCAACACAAAACATTATACATGCTTTGCGCCGACAACTATCAAAACATTTCATTTGTTGTCAATTATTCATCACTTTGTGCGTTCTGAAGGGGCCGTTATTATGGAAATAGGTCTAGATGCTAACAAGGTTAGAGTTTTTGAGTCAAATTATTAGTGAGAAGGCTAAATATTTTATTTTTTTTTTTGCAGAAAAATCTATTTCATCCACGTATTGGACAATATTCAATCAATTGGCAATTAAGAGGGTTAATGTATACGTTAGATGCTCTAGAATATTCTTAAACACAGCAGTTTTTTTTTGTTTCTTCACAATTGTAACTGTAAAAGGAATCCTTTGAAAAGCCTTCCGCTGATTATTCACATTTTCTGATCCTCAATGAGAACTGTACAGGGCAAACGGAGTTCAATTAATCTACCTTTTTAATGAATCCCTGTTACATAGAAAGGTCCCTCGAACCATTTCACAAGGTGGCGTGAAATTTAAACTAGTGGCCCTCATGTAAGTGCATAAGACCTCACAGACACCCAATCGAAGCTGCAAGCTTCTAAGCACGAGAAAAGATAACGATGCCCACTGGCTTCCTAGCGCCAGAATAGTGCATGTTGAGAATGCTTGCATGATTCTTGCAGCACTCCAATGTCTCTGATCAGATTTCCGTATCCCAGAGGACGGACCCGCACACCGGTTGAAGGGTTCTGCCTTCTAATAAAGCTGCGGTGTTCTCAAAATCAAGAAGAAGACCAGAAGTGGAAGTCCCCCTTCTTAGCTTGGAGTAAGAAAATGAAACCCTCTCTGTGAATGATTGCCACTTGGCCAGTGTGTGGTAGCCCTGGCTTTATTGATTTTTAGTACAAAGTAAAATGATGCAGGTAATTCTATTGCCAAAATGGTAGTCTGATAATTAGACCCCCGTTCACCAATTTCCAGGCCAAAAGCATAGTGACACTTGTGCCCTGCTGCATCAGTCTCTTGATCTGCAGCATTTGCTCTCCAGTGGCACAGAACAGGTTCAAAGGTCACAGGTGCCAGTCTGAGAGCCGCTGTGCCAGGAAAGTTACGGAAACACAGCGGCAACATTTAAGATATGAACCCTTGTTCAAAAACTACATAATTATGATGAACCCTCAATTTAGCAGTGGTGTAATCTACACAAATAAGTGTTACATGAGCTAGTATGGTGGCTCAAGGTTAACATAATTATTAATGTCACATCGGATTCAGCGAATACTAGAGCTAACCCTAGGAGCATAGATACATCTGGGATCCCAGGCTCCTGTCTGCCTGCATTCCAGTGAATGAGATAATAGGGAATGATGTCTGCCTCTCTTGACGTTGTAGGTTAGACTGTAACAGCATCTGGTCAAGCCTGGGATCTTCAAGCCAGAGACAAAGGTGAGCCTAGAATCAAAGCGCTAGGTATGTTATAAAAGGCTGCCTCACACTAGTTAGTTGCATAACAACTAGCCTTTGAGGTTGCATGCTGAGAATGCAGTGGCCTTAAGACAGTGAGGAAACACAGGTCAATGGGGAGAAGGCTTCCTCCATCTTACCTTCTGTGTCTTTTCTTACCTTTCAGTCCCTAGCCACTTTCTGCGGAAAGAAGTCACTCTGGGTATGACCTTACAAAGAGTGGGTCGCGATTAACTTGCTTAAAGCAGACTTGCTTTCCACCAAAAGAGTGGGTCTATCGCTCCTTCTTTGGTTGACTTTTGGACTCACCAGGACATAAGGAAGTATTACTGTAGACCTCTTTTAGGAGAATTGGATCCTTTCAAAGCCTTCAGCCATTGAGGTGAAGAGGGAGTGTTCCAAGTCAGAGTCAAGCTTTGCTCCCTACCCACTCCCAGGGCATATTTTTGATGACTCTTACTGTTATCTCAAACTTTATAAAATAAAGATAAGTCTCACCTCGGCAAACTGGAACTATTCAATGGAAGGCCAATGCAGAATGTAAAGGTTACCCCGACCGCCTCCACACTCGCTACTCGGTAATGAAACCCCGAGAGAAAGTGCGCGACTGTCAGGGAAACCCTCTGGGGTAGAAAACCCTGACAGGATGTGGACTTCGTTGTGTCGATCACAGCGTGAGGACGGCGTCTGCAATGGAAATGTCAGTTCTATGCGGGAAGGCTTCTTCTGATGGCATAAACAACAAGGTAAATTGCGTTGCAGAAGAGAAGAGTGGAAGTACAAAGAAGGTCAGCTAGGATAAGGAAGATCCCAAACCTCTTAGTCTGTAAATCCGCGAATACCTGAAGCGATCCCTGAAAGGACGGTTTCTGAGAGAACTGAAGGACGGGAATTGTAGAGGATATTCGAGAGGTGAATGCGAGCACTAGGAAATAGCAAGATAGAGACTAAAGGGAAGACAATGAACTGTAGAGAGTAATTACCCGAGAGGAACCCCAGAGATGGGAACGAAGATTAAGCTCCTGGCGGGAATACGGGAACGATCCTTGGAATTGGGCAAGCCGGAGCATCTGGGAAGAGAATCTGAGATAGGACAGTATTAGTACGGAAGGATGAAGGAAAGTAGAGGTAGAGAGAAATGAGAGCACTTAGGTACGAATTCACGGAGCATCAGCCAAAACAGTAGCGATGCGAAGATCAGTCAAACTTTGTGCCGTGTATGGTATCACGTGAGTAGTTTGCAGCGTCCCTGGCGAACGTGCAGAGACTGCAACGGTTTTCTCATTGCGACTGTTCTGTGGTCTGCCATCTTGGAAGTACCGATCTGCGTTACACCGCACAATCGGTTTCAGGTCCAAAGGGACCAATGTGTTGCGTATGTAACACTTGCTTAGAACAAGGACCTGCTTCTCTGCACAAAATCACCCTAAACTGGCAGAGCAGCATCAGAAAGAGCCCACCCTGTACTGGTACCCCTGCAGTGGGTCCCACAGCTTCTGGGGAGCCAGCACAGACAAGAACCCTGTTCTACTTCATCCATCAAGCCAGTTGAAGTGCAATCAAACCCTGTTTACCAGACTACAAACAGAGGTAACCATTGGTGCTGCTTACATCACTTCATCGCACTTTCAACCACTACTCTTTTACATCCATCAAACAGGATCGCTGTTGGATCGTGCTAAGCAGAACATGTCACCGGTTTGGCGCAAACAAGCAGCTTGCTACTGTGGACAAACCAGATTAGCTGCCTCTACAAAAATTCCATCAGATCACTGAGGCCATTGCATTGAAAAGAAGGAACTTGACTTGAACTGCTGGCAAATCACATCATGCACCAAGCTGAATCAGTGGTTGCCAAAGTCCCAAACCAAGTCAACACTAAAATGAACCCTGATGAGCAATCCTAACTGCACAACCTGAATGCCTACTTGGCCCACATCAAGAGCAAGCTTCAAACTAACCAAAGGCCAGCCTACACACTGCTTGACCCAGCATGAAATGCCACAGCCAGTTCAGATTTGGCCAGCACCACAATAAATCTCAAAGCCTGTGTTGATGCTGTTGAAGCACTAAACATTGGAAAATGGTACGTTTGAGAGGCCCCATCCAACTTGTCTACTTTTGGCATGCTAGAAACTAGTTGGACACCTTTGTTGCACCTTTTTCTTGAACAGCATATCCTTTTTGTGTCTTCTCTGCCCCTGTATACGGTATTCAGAGTGCATATACAGTCATGTTCTCCAGTTCTCCATCTCTGTTTGCAGGGGTGGGGTTTTATATTGTTTGCAATAGTTATTTGTACAGTTCTATGTTCATTCATCGACAGTGTTTTTTTTCTGATGGGTGTTTTGCCAACATTTTATTTTTGAAAAAAACTCATTGAACATTTTTATTTTTGAGGAGAGGAAAAAACCCATTGAAATAAACACTGTTGATGAATGACCGTCTTACCATTTGTTCAATTGTTTTGTTCAGTAAAGTATTCATATTTTTAAAGAAACTCGATTGGACATTCTTTTGTTTTGGAACTGTGTACTATTGCTTTTTGAGTTGCTACTTTATCACATTGACAACACTTCTCAGATTAGAGCTGTCCCTCAGCCCACGTTACCACAAAAGGCAAAGGAGGTATTTCTCTTAGCTGTGCCTGTTTTATCTCTATGATTGTGTTAGATTGGAGTCAGTGTTGGTGTGTAGAAGTATGGGGGATAAGGAGGCGGTTTAGCCACTACTTTCACTTGTACTTCTGAAAAGCAGATGTTATTTTGCTGCACATTCCCTATTATATTCCATCGGCAATGAAAAACCCCTTAAATTTAGGAAGGACATCAATATCTTCCTTTTATGAATGTGAAATCCTCCTCTAGCAACTGCTCTTTTCTCTTTTACTAATCTTGTTTGCATACGTTGAGGTCTTAAGCAATAGAAATCATGCAATAAAAAGTAAATAAATATGTGCCTATGTTCATATTATAAGAGATCTACTGAGAGGAAATTCCCATTATGATTGACCCACAAAGGTAGAGTCCAGGCATTCATGACGTTGAGCCATTATAGAAGAGAGAATCAGTATCTTTGGAAGACAAACATTGGGGGTTACATTGCTCGGTGTCACAGCAAAGACAATTAATATCACAGCCTATTAAGATACTGGGGGAACAATTTGAAACTGGCCAACTATTTACAATATCTTTGAGCATTCACATGTAACTAAATTGACTTATTTTAGAAGGAATCCAGTAAGTATTGATTATTAGATTTTCTAAGGCAGACTCTACCAGAGTCCCTGTATAGGTTAGTTTAATAGTCAAAACATGGGGATACTTAATATACCAAACCATAGAAACAAAGACATTATTTTTCGCAGCCACGATAAGGCTTCCTGAAAGACAGCCTCTGTCCGCTTTCAAGTCAGCTCTTAGATATGATGTGAAACCATCCAAGAAGGGCTGATCTTAAAGCCATACTTTTTGCAATAACAAGATATAAAAGGTATTTAAATAAGGAGACTCCTTGCATAATTCAAATAAATGGCTAAAACCTAGTCTATTCCATGGAAGAATGCATGATTCCTTGTAATGGAAATTTCAATTTGTGTGGGATGTCATCATATTTGCTGCTGATGATGAAGAGGTAACACAAGAAAAAATATTTTAATGCTGAAAGGTCAATTTTAATAGAGTTGTTGTTAAAGTTTACTGAATGTGGTACTGGACCACAATGAATTTTCATCGGAGGAGGGACTATATGTTCCCACATTCTTCCCTTTGGTTGGCCTGGCTTACTACTGTCTAGTTTCACA
This sequence comes from Ambystoma mexicanum, assembly GCF_040938575.1. NCBI lineage: Eukaryota > Metazoa > Chordata > Amphibia > Caudata > Ambystomatidae > Ambystoma > Ambystoma mexicanum. The sequence goes on from NC_090931.1 coordinate 1,171,837,737, forward strand.
ATACATCATTAATGTCCGATTTCATGTATAAGTCATTGTTAGCCAACTACATACACATCATAGTCAAGAGAAAGGAACGTGTCTATTTCCACCAATATTGTTTTACAAATTGAAGTTGAATGTAAGTGGACCACCCATTTGTTCTGCCAGCCTCTGTAAAATCAATGTCTATGTTGCCTGACTTAATATTACGTAGACAAGGTATGTCATGAAATAGGGACCGAGCGTTAGCACAAACTAATGGGGAAACACCAACACAAATGTGTTAATTGCATATGACATTAGAATTGGCTTTCAAGAACTTCTTAATTGACCATGAATTGGCACTGTAGTGTCCAAAGAGACTTTCTTGCAGGGATTCAAAATGGCTCTCTTTTAAGCCAGGGTCAGAAATGTGGGGAGTCAAGAGTGGCAAGGACCTTGTTACCCCAACTGACATATTTCATGGCCAGTGGATAACTGATGACTTAACCCGCATCACAGATTTGCTGGTATCCTGCTGGTGCTTTCCAGCAGGATACCGGCAAAACTACCTTAGTGTTTTAGCCACCCGATATTCCAGTATTAGTGGAATATTACGGGTAGCGGCGACACTGGTAAGTTCCCATTCCATGCAGTCCCATATCACGGCATGGAATGGGATTGCCGGACTTACCAGCACCAATGCTACCGGTGCCGGTAATTCTGGCATGTGTTTGCCAGTAGGGCGCTGAACACCGGGCAGGTCACACCTGCCGGTAGTACATTGCCCCCAGCAGCAAACCTCTGTTTCCCTGGTCTAGAAAAAATGCCAGTGCCAGAATTACTGGCATTTCTACTGGCAAATGTCCTCGTTCGAGTACGTTGAAAATAACTCAGATGTATCATCATCAAACTCAAATTCAGATCATGCTTGGCTTGATTATTAAACAAATTGCCCGGTGGTAAAGATTTTGGAGTGTCTTGAAACTGGAACAATACTTCATTGAAGCCACCCTTATTGTCATTGTGTACAATTAGATCACAGTTATTACTTTTAGACATTTTTTCTTGCCAATGGTCATGTAAGTAGGTGACCTTAGACATTCTGTTGTAGTAGTGGCAAGATGGGGACAATTAGAGTTCAGCACTTTAGCGCAGAGATTCCCCCAAATATGTCCAGACCTATTGTTCCTCGTAGTTCTTTGTTTTTTAATTTGCTTCTCACAAATAGTCAAATAACCTCCATTTAAAAAAATAAACTAAGTTAGAATAGCAGATGATGAAGATGATTTGACTGGTTCACTTGTATTCCAAGGGCCAAAATCGAAGTAAAGGTGCCTGATGTGAAGCCATTACAGGAGATTTGGAAGGAACTGATGTATGAACTACCTTTCAACCTGGATTTCTTTTTGTTTAACTGGTTGTGAATTATTACAGAGAAAAACAGAATCATGCATTGGAGTTTCTTCAATTTCGCTGTGAGCAGAATTTGGCTGTAAAAAGGGGTCAAAAGCTTAGGGAACCACCTGTACCTTTTCTCCATGATGTGTACATTGGTCAACATAGTTGAGTAAACTGTTGCAAGGCAGACAAAGTCTGACAATAGATGAAAATAACTCACCGCTTAGAAGGTCGGTGCATTTTTAATACCGTGAACTGCTGCAAACTACACTTATAAGCGCATTGCAGCACTTCGTACCAGGTTAGCGTATTTATGCATCAGGGGTCAGCACACCTACTCCTCTAGTTGCTGTTAAAGTAACACAGCATGAATTGCCGCTGCAGTGAGTTCCACAGCCAATAGCCTCTGCAAGATAAGTGCTCTCAAAGCTGCACGGATCCTGTACGGTGCTCCCAAACCATACTTTATAGGCTTCCAATAAGTGCACAGATGCCAACTGCACTTAATAGCACTTCCACCCATGTTCTGGGGGATACAGTGAATGAAACACATGCATGCATGTGCTGAATATTCCTCCTCCAATGAACCTACATTTTAAGAATGTTGTGATGCAGTCGAACTTGTGGTAAATCCATTACCAACCCAAAAAGTGGCAGCAATGTGTTTTGCACCACTTTTCTACCACACTGCCAAATTGGTAATGAGACCCAATGTGACATCCAACAGGATTCTGCATCATTCAGCTTCTCTTTTAACTTCAGTGTAATATCACTAGAGAAGTTCATGCTCTCCTTTAGTTATACATGTAGACACAAATTACAACGTTCTAAAGACTAGGAAGTAAAATTAATACATTCCAAGCCATAATATTCACAGAAAAGTGTAACAAAAAAACATGTAAGTATTATTTTAGAAACACCATTTCTCTTTCAATCACCGATGCATAACTCATGTATCAAAACGCACTGCTTGTGATGCCACACATGCAATTACAGATGCAATCTCACATGACATAATTGATTAAATCACTGATGACATTGCCTTCAACCACTTTTGACTGTGATTGAAAAACAAATCCAGAAAGCACAGACATCTCAGTCCATACAAGGATAATTCATTCTGAAATTAACTGTACTCAGTCTTGGTGGCAGACTGACAATGTATCCCCCATGTACAGAAAATGTTTTCTCAATGTGTCCATACTGGTTGCACAGATGATATATACAGTGGTTTAGGTAGAGTCTAATCAACAGGGGTCACTGTTTTGGGTGTCCCCCAATGCAATATCATACACAGATGCAGGGCCAGATGAACTTCAACCTCCTTTATTTAACTTCACCTGAAACTGAAACTGCTTCCCCTTGTCCTTCCCTGTCCTCCCCACATGCCATTCCTTTCCAGTGTCCCCTTTCTTAAAGGGCTAGTGTCCCTTTTCCCTTCACAACACCCCCCCACTTATCATGGTTCTTTGTCAGTTGCATCGGTTCCATGAGTCTCGAAGGCTTCCGAACAGTTTGGTGTAGTCTCTCCTTGCCTTCCTCTCTGGGGTCCCTCCCATGTTTGCCATGGTCGGACCAGCTGGACTTCCTATTGTGATTCCTCTGATGGCCTGGCTGTTCCTTCCAACTCCTCTGGTGGCTCCCACTCCTCCTCCTCTGCAGCGTGCTGTGGGATATTTTGACCCATGTCAAAGCACCCTACTGCATCAATTAACAAATGGGGAAAGAAACACCCAAAAATGGATGCGCTAACCCCTGTGCACGCAAAAATCTGCAAACCTGCGTGTGGGTCACAATTACAAAAAGCTGCACACCACTGCCACACAGTCAAAGTGGGGGTGAACACATAATTCTCACTGGAGGAGCATGCCAGTGGGCTCTGCTCCATTCAACATGAAGCAAGACAGCAGAATGGGGCTAAAAACCGAAACTGCCTTCAAAATGTAGCTTTACAACCTTCAAAGTGCTGTTTTTACGCTAGATCCATTCAGTTTCCAGTGAACCATTGAATTTAAAAGGGTTACAGATCATCCAGGTGGCCCAGAGGAGCCAGGCCTCACTGACTGACAGCAGCTAAGTAATGTATATCATGAAAAAGGCAGCCCAGCAAAATTGTTTTCAGTTCCATGGGAAAATTGTGGCTAAAATGGCAACATGTAACAATTTCAGCTGTGCAGAGAGAACTCCAAGCAAAGGCTGTATACATACATCCAGATTGCACACAAATCCCAGCAATCAAGGACAGAAATAATGCTGAATAAAAAGTGTGTGCTGCAGAGGAAAATCTGATGTAAAAGACTCAGTTTAAATGTGTTTTTCAGGAAGGGAGTGCAAAATCGTCTGTTTAAAAGCATGTTTTTGTTGAAAGGCCTAATACTTTAAATGTCAAAATCCACCTACAAACTGTGTTCATTTATATGTTTTAATGAAAGATGTAGGTAACTTAAAGTAAAACCCAGTTTGGAGTTAATTACAATTCTGCTTGACAGCTTCAGCCTTGGAATGGGTAACCCCTCACTGCTGGCAGGAAGGCTTAATTGCTATGGGGAGGCCTTGCATACTCAGAACAAAGGCCCTCATTAGACATTCATCTTTGCTTCAGGCACAGACAACAGGAGGCTTGGACCCCCATCCTCCCAGAGGAGGGGCAGGATGTGGGGGAGGCTTCTCAGTGGACTTCAAAGGACTGGGATGTGCTCACTTGTGAAGAAAGAAAAAAGAAATTTGTGATTTTGGAGTTAATTTGCTTATTTTGCCACAGAACTTCATGTCATTTAACACGGCAGCCAAAATATATATTTATGAATCTGAACTCATGCTAGACATTTGAAGACATGATTGAACCTGGTTCTGCATAAGGAACAAAAGTTATACTGAAACACTGATTACGCCAAAACTATGAAAGCTGGAATTCTGATATTGTTCTAGGGGTGATTGCACAGATATGTACTGAATTAGGAATTGTTAGGCCAAATCTTTATAATTAAAATTGACAAAATTCCACAGAATGACAAAGCCAGCTCTCACTGAGATGGGAATTGGATATAAATGTAACCCATAACATATGTAATGCATGTGTCCGATTTTATTAGAAGACATAATTATAGAAAGGTGTATTTGTGGGAAAGTTAAATTATGGACCAAATCAATGTGGGAGTTCCCAAGTCACCTCATAAAATATGACAGCTCTTTCTGGCTTCAAACCAGAAAAAGGCAAATGCATTTGACCACTCACAGCTTTGGGGGTGTGGATTGTAATTCTGCCCCTACCATAAACTGAGTGATGTCACTTGGCACGATAAATATGGGAACCTCACAACACACAGACACACTGATTCCTGACTACATCCTAATTTCTGCGTGATGCTCTGGTCCTAACTTCTTCATCCTGTTCCAGAACTTTTCATCTTGTCCTGATTCCAGACTACTTTGCAAAACCCAGGCCTCAGCATCAGCATTTGCTGAACTCTTTTCAGCTAGGCCCAAATCCTGAACCATCTCAAACTTAAGTGAAATAATTCTGATCCAGTCTGGCTCGCTAACATTCATGCTTGCCTGCTGAAACTCGCAATCCCACTAATTTACAGTATGCAGCGACCAGAAGGGCGAATCCAATCCAATCCGATCTGCGGTGCAGTCCAATTGTGCAAAACCGCCCAGCTGACCATCCCGCCAGAAATGCCCTTCTGCCTGTAGACCCGATCCGTGATGACCAGAACCTGACGTCCAATCTTAATTTACGGTGGACTGTAAGTATGAACAGGAATCATAGTCACCCATTGTATATTTGCCTTGTCCTACCCCAATCTATAACTCATCCGTACTTTAACTTAAGAACTTGTGCTAATTCCTTTAAAATTCTTTTGTCTTTTGTCTTGTGAAAATCCCCAACCCTTAAAACCTTCCCATGGGTAATCCGACTGAGTCCTCCAAGGCAGACACGGAGGTGCTGGGGTTGGTTTCCACGGAACACTCTGGGGCTTACTGTGTTTCAAACTGGTAACCAGGCTGAATACCCTAGTTTAGAGCATAATTGTCATTGTAAAAACTGATTTCTGTTTTCATGCCTTTATTTTCAAAAACACCTCTCATTCAAACTTGCATAACTTGTTCAATTTTATAGCTAGAGACTTCATTTCAACTCTCACTTAAACCTAAGACCCATAGCTACATAGCTACATCCACAACTAAAACAGTTACATTTACTAAAATCGCAATGTGAAATATAGGTGGGAATTCACAATTTTGCAAAAAGCTTTACATTTGTTTATTCCCATTCAATGTATTTCCAAACTCCCATTCTGATTTAAAGTGCAATTTGTTGCTCATAGTGAAGCTTATGTTTGCTAAGACCTGTTAAGTGTTGTTCTCATAGGAATTTACATCGATTTAAGGATTTGTGCACACTTTTCATTGTTTATCTAAGCCATTTCAACTGTCATTTTAAAAGTGCACATTTCCAAAAATGCTTTTCTCTCTTGTTTGTGGAGGGAAGATTGCATTCAAACACTGTATTCTGTTTTTCATTCCTGAATACCTGCTGCTTACTTATATCTGTGTAGAATTGCTCATGTTTGAATTAAGAACTTTGCAGGGGAAAATCTTAACCTAAGCACTATCTTTTCACAAGTCAATACTGTTCTTTTTCCTGTGTTTTCTATTCTGTGTTGTTATAAGTGAATTCAATTGCCTTGCCTATTTTCTGAATTGTTTTGTCATGACATTGGTGATTGCTGCCCCATATATCTGTGTTTGATTTGAATTTTAAATAAATAAATAAATAATACCTTTACCAACCAACCTGATTCCTGGTCCAGTGCGACCGGGGGGGGGGGGTAATTTGAGAAGGGTGTGATATGAGTGGTATATTACTCAGAATATTGAACCTATAGACACGATAAATACGTATTTAATCTGTGCATTACATGCTAGGCGAGACCCGGGTGTATTGCCTAATTGAAATCCTTAACAGATTAGGGGGGTTGTGCCATGATTTTGAGTTAGAGTTACCACCTGTGACAGTCTAACACAGCATACTAGCCTGCAGGGTACAGATACCTTGCTGGGATGGTATACTGTGCTACACTGTACAAGCACCTCTCAAAATAAATACTCCAAAATTGGACCTGTTTGTAAAGGTAAATTAACCCTAAAATAAGTCATAAGGAAATTGATATTTCCAAAATGGCTGTCCCAGTAGAAATGAATATGGCTAGGGAACACACCCTGCACAAACTGTTTGTCAGGGGTGAGTGGCCAGAACAGAATGAACAGATTTGGCTGCAGGAAATCAAAGAACATGTCACTGCCATGGACCTAGATACATGGCAGGGCAAGGGCCCATTAAACCAAGCTTTTAAGGAACTGTGCATGGCCTCAAAAGCGAAAGAGGAGCAGAGTAAAATTGCCAAAATAGCGGCCTACCTGTACCTCCACATAGGAGTAATGCAGGAAACGCATGTAGAAAACAAAGTTCTGGCAAAGAATCAAGTGGAAACACTAGAAAGAACCCAGACTGATCTAGACTCTGCAGAGCAAAGGCTACTGTAGAGCCACGGATCAGAGACAGAAGCTAGGCAGTATCTGACCAAAATTAAAAGAAGATCTGGCTCTACTGCAGGAAGAGAAGGCAGAGCAAGATACCCAATTACAGACAATGCAAAAGGAGTGTCAGGAAAGGGTTGACTCTTTACAATCGAGTCAGCTGAAGCTGGTGCAACAATTACATTTTAATAGAGTATGCACCGAACAGATGTTTGTCCTACAAGACCAGATAGATAAATTAAAAGAGGAAAACAATAAATGAATTATTAAAGATCTCCACTCTCAAGAGGAATTTGATGGGGACCGCCAGAAATCCAACACATTTAAAAAACAAAGGGATGACCTGGTTGCACAGAGGGGCACTCTAAGTCAGGAGAGGGACACCTTAGGCCAGGAAGTAAGACAAAGCTAGAGGAAAGAAAGCTGGCCCTCCAGGTGCTCAAGGAAGTTAAAACAGAATATGAGAAGCTTCTATAGCACACCAGGCGGGTGGAGGATGTTCTGGCAAAGAACAACCAGGCCATTGCTGCTAAAACTCAGGAGATAAGTCTCCTGCAGCAGAAATTGTCCCAGTATTTCCAAACCAGGCAGGAAGCGCAGAGATACAATGAGGCTCTCTGTGAAAAGAATGATGTGCTCCACAAACAGATAGCCATGCAAGAGCAGATTATTGAGACCATTAAGGCCCTGATAGAGGAACAAAAGATTCAGATTTTGGCATATCACCAGGGAATTGGGGCTGAAAGAGAAAAGGTAGGGAGGGAGAGAGAAAGCCTGTACTCAGGGACTCTTACCCCTTCAGTACCATGGACTCTGCCAGCTTCATTTCCACTGACTCATATAAACCAAGTGCCATGCGCATAGTAGACTTCAGCAGAATTGATAACATGCGACCGACAGATCAACGCCTCCCAGAAACTGATAGACGGTTGTCTCTGTACAGATCCCCAAATGTTAGGGCTAACCTCTCTGATCAGAAAGACTTCTGTGAGGGGAGAGTCAGGGAATTGGATGCTCAAAAATACCGCCTACCAAAGGATCAGTTTGTAAAATTTGGTGGGGAACTCCAGGAAATCAATCCCAAAAAGAGTATCCTAAAAACCTCTTCCCAGATAGGGCAGTGGGGGGGGATACTCTGCCAATCCTGGGAGCAGGGGAGAGTCAGAAGACTCTTCTGAGCACCACAGAAATAGGGAAACTAGGGCCCCACATTCTGCAAGCCCTTCTCAAGCTCACAGAATCAGGGAGAGCCTAGAGGATCAGATAGCCACCTCCATTAGTAGTGCCTCTGAGTCAGAGGATGAGTGGACTTGGGTGACTGAGTCCAAAAAGGCCAAAAAAATCAAGAGGGCTCTACTAAAAGATCCCCTGAAGCAGATCAAGGCCGTTAGGAGTGTTATAACTCCCTATCACAAAAATGCCAAGTATTCAGTATGGGAACACCTTGAGTTATACAAACAGATGATGGATACTTTTCATCGTCAGAGTTGCATCCAATATGTAAAAGGGACATTCTCCCCTGAGTACTCCAGCTTCTTTGCAGGGCTGGAGGATCAGAACCACTCAAGATGGTCCATGTACAGGGCGGCCATCTTAAAACACTTCTCTGTTCATAGAAATCCCCAAGAGGCCCGCAAGACGGCCTACAATCTGCAGTGTGGGGAAGATCAAGCCCCACAAGAATTTGTGCAAGAACTTAAACGTGCCTTTGCGCAGACCACCAGGAGGGTGCGCACAGACAGTAGGGAGTTCATTAACACCTTTTTCCATGCACTCCTCAAATACATCATGACTCAACTGGTGAAGGACTTTCACGAGAAGAGATCACTGGTCTGGGTCATTGAACAGGTGACCCATATTTATGAAGTGCAGAAACCTGTAGAGAACAAAAATACCAATAAAAACCCCAAACCAGCCAACACCCCTGCTGCTGCTAAGCTTGCAGAGGTGAAGGTTGCCCCCATTTTAGATCTGGAGATTGGGGAGCCTAAAAATATACCCATACAGAACTTACCCAACCAAAGAACCAGGAGGCCCTCAGGCCAATCCCAGACAGGTAGTCAGGGAGGTAACCCCACAAATGGGACCCCTAACTCCCCGGACTACATAAGCCCCCAATACAAGGGCAACAAACCCATCATTGGGTATGTGTGGACTCCCCCAGCCCAAGGGGGGATCCAACCAGGTAGGTACCCTCCCAGGAAACTTCCCTCCTAACTTTCCCCAGGAGGGCAGTAATCCCCCAAATGCCGGGTTGAGCTTCTTTCCCAGGTATTTGAAAAATTTCAACCTACAAAACAACCCTCCTTTCTTTCCCCACTTTCCTGAGCCCAGACAGCCCAATCCGGGAGAAGGGAGGCCAAGGGTGGATGGTTACCGCAACTATCCCAACCCAGGGTATTATGGGAGAAGGGACAGCTACCCTTCCTGTGATCCATCTAGGATGGACCAGAGACCCCTGTACCAGCCAGAGTGGGTGTCCCAACTGGAGTGCCAGGTCCAGAACTTGTTCCAGGATCTGGGTCGCATGTTGAAGGCTCAGCAGAACCCTCAGATGAACATGGCAGCTCAGAACTCCACAAACCAAGGGTCTGGTACTCCAGAGCAATGATGGGGAGATAACCACGATAACCCACCAGTTCCAAGGGAGGAGGCATGGGGGAAGGGAGGTGTAAAGCCTTAGAGGTAGCTTCCTTCCCCACTTGTGAAAGACCCCTGGAAACACAGGAACCAGAACCACAATCGCCTCCGCACGAAAGTCTGCAACCTAAGGAACAGAGAGTGGGTAGGAGAAATAAAGGACCTAAAAATCCCAATTTTGTGGAGGAGGTTAGTGTCCTCCAATTTGAAGGAGGGGGTCCTCAGAGGACTCTGGGAAAAGGATCTTCTTCAGGGAGGATTTCTTTTCCCACCAGGTCCATAAATATATTGGCAATGTTAGGTGAGCCCTGGTCTCCCACCGCTTTTTAAGTAGTTGTCAAATTCTTCCATCCACTCTTCACATCTGTGGCCTTGGTCGTGTTGGGGCTGCAGTGAAAATGGACTTGGTTTCCTTAGGAATGTAGCCATTGATTATGTAGACAGTGGATTGGGAGTAGTCACCCTTGCTGCCGCTGGCAATCCTAAGTTGTCCTGCACATTGTCCACCATTGTGCAATGCTCTTCTGTTTGCTTGGGTGGTTCCGGCAATTGTAGTTATCCTCTCCAGCATCACTTCAGCACTCCCTCCCTGCAGTCACATCCTCTAGCCAGCTTCCTGAGCATTGTCCTTGGGCTGTTTTATGTATGCCTATGTCACTTCTTCTGGCTTGTGTGTGTGTTCTCAGCACCTTTCTTTGCACTGAATTCCCACCTCTCTTCCGTGTTATATTGGCTTTCTCCCGAGGCTTGTGCTGGCCATTATGCCCCACCTTCCACCTCTTCTTCAGTATTTTATGGGCCCTCTCCCCAGGCTTGAACTGGATGCTGTGCCCCTCTTTGGCCATTTGGATGGACCCTTGCGCTGTCCCTGCATGTGCGTCATCCCCAATCCTCCTCCTTATTATGTTGTTGCTGTGGCGTGGTAATGGGGCCATGTACTTCTTTTGCCCCTCTGCAGCACGTCTGTGGTCACAGCGAGACTGAGCTGCCTTCCCTTTGCAGCTTTGTGCTCTCACTGTCCCCTGGCAGTGTCACTGCTGTGGTGGGTGTTCTATTTCTTCTCCTGGATGGGCCCTCCTTCAGCTAGCAGCATCGACTTCACACACCTGTCATTCGGAGCGGGCGTATAGTGGCGAGCACAGTCCCCCACGGCTCTCTTCCCCTTCCGCTGCCAGCATGCAGCAGGTGAAGCGATGACAGACGCAGTCCTCCTCGCGAGGTCCGTCACCTCGTCGCCAGTTGTTCTGGGTGTCCCCCAGCCCAATATCACACACAAACATGGAACCAGATTAACTGCAACCTCCTTTACTTAACTTCCAAACAAAACTGAAACTGCTTCCCCTTGTGCCTCCCTTTCCTCCCTGCTCCCACGTGCCCTCCCTTCCTAGTGCCCCCTTCCTTAACTGGCTAGTGTACCTTTTCCCTTCACAACAGTCATGAAACGTAATGAAAATGCTTTTGAGGGAACGGAATTGTTAATGAATAAATGCAGCCACTGGCTAAAGCACGTCAGGGGCTGTCTATCTGCTGTAAGGAGTGACATCATTAAAGCTACCCAAAATGAACACAACTAGGGCAGCGAAGGCCATTATTGCAGAAAGAGGCACTAGAGCTTCAAATGGTCAAATAGTAGGTGACATACCAGCCAAACACACATATAGGGCAATGATTGCTATTAGTATTATTGATTATTGTTTGATTAGTATTGGACATAGGCATCTGGCTAAATCCATGAATGTTATGTAATCCCCAGAACGTGACCATAATGGCAGTTACTCTGAACTTTGAAGTACAAAATAATAGTAGGGTAACACATGCACCAGGCATAACTAGGACAATCAATGGTCGTAATTTCAAATGGGATTCAATTAATTTAGACGAATTGATGGGAGAGATCTATGGGGTGGTCAGTCCACTGCTAGCTGCATCTAGGAACAAAGTTTCATCCAGCAAGATCCATGAGGTCGCTTTTTATGAATCCTAGAGTGAGGAATACACTCCTTCTTTATTCAACAATATTATAACATCAGGGTCCCAAAAGCAAAGAAACGTAATAACTGGTTCGAGGAGGACTGTAAAGTAGCCAAGAGAAAAAATCTAGCTTCCATTAAATCTGACAGCAATGATAAAATAAGTCTGATAAAGCAAAGGAGAATGCAGTAGAAAGCAATATAAAGAGGAAACAATTGGTAGAAGGGGAGATAGGATGGGAAAGTTTAAAGAAAGCTACATGCGAACATGACCAAAATAATTTTTGTAAGATCGCTTTGTATGATAGCGCAAATGTAGATGTTGACTTTTCAAGCTTCTGGTATGAACACTTTCAGAATTGATATGACGCACCCTCTGTGAGCACCATTATACTATTTCCTATAGAAGGATCCTTCACCGCCAGACATGCCCCCCCCCCCCCCCGCTGAATTACGGCAGAAGAGGTGCTGAAGGCACTTAATGCTCAAATGAATGGTACATCACCAGGGCAAGATGATATGCCCATCAGCCTTTGCAAAGTAGATATTCTTTCTGGGTCTTTGAGTTGGTTAACTCAGTTAATGAACATCGAAAGCCACCGTCATCATGGTAATAAGCCGTGATCATCCCCAGTTTATAAAATGGCAACAGTAATATGACATCAAATTACAGACCAATTTCGCTTTTGAAATTGTTTGGTGAAAGTCTATGCAAATATTTAGGCTAATAGTTTACTTCTGAAAGTGAATGATTTAAATCTCCTCCATCACACACAACTATGATTTTGCAGAGCTATTGACATGATTGGACAGGCATTTAGATTAACTTTGATGGTTGAAAAATATATTGTTAAAAAAGCTTTGCCTCTACATATCGCATGTATTGACCTAATGAGACACCCTACATGAACTAAGACTTCCACTACAGCTAGTTACTTGCATTAAAGAACGTATTACATCTAATATAGCTACAGTGAGATGGGAGCAACAGGTTGAGCAGTCTGAGCCATTCCCATTATGAAAGGGAGTGAGATAAGGATGTGTACTGGCCCCATATCAATTTACTTTATAGATGGCCTTGCCAAATCTTAATTGGGGACTCAGACAGATGTACCACCAAGCTCTGGGGATACCAGGGGACAGCCACATTAAAGTTAGCACAAATACATTCTTAAAAAAAGTTACTGGGGTTAGCCCGTGCCCCTTTGGGAATTGCAGTTAACTTGGAGCTAGGACAGACTGGCATTCACTACCGTACTCAATTAAAACCTGTTTTATTGTCAAGTTAAGTTTTGGACATGCCCGGATCTGGAGGTTTATAAAGGAGCAATAATGGGCTTCCTAGGCAACAACCATACCAAACCATGGGCCCGGTGCACGCATGTGAAGAAAATACTAGTAACGATTGGCCTGGGTGGTTTCTGGTCTGCATCTGATCAACTGGTTTCAGCTGGTTTTAGGAAATTAATGATCTTTTACTGGGACTGGTATTAGCAGATTCTGTATGCACCAATGATTCTTAGAGCTTGTTCTGGAAATATCTGAGAATAAAACAAGATCTAGATTTTGAACAGTATCTTTCCTGTATCACCCCACTGCCAGAGAGGAACTTATACTTAGCTGCATCTAAGTAGTCTCCAACTAAAGTATTTTACAAATAACTGGTCAGCAGAGGCCATCCAATACTGTCCTATGTGTGGGGCAGCAAAGGAGGATGAAATTAATGTCCAGTTTATTTTTTTTTTCTGTCACAAGATAATTGTCTAGGGCATGAAAAGGTTATTTGAAATTCTGTAAATAATGTTGTTATACTTCAGTGAACACACTGCCAGCTTTTTAACAATGCATGTCATTTTTGTATCTATTAATGTTTAATCACTTTGTAAAGTTTGCTTTTATAGTCCTTCAAAACTGAAATAAAGCACTTACCTGCCGAATACAACATCACCAATTACACAATGCATACAGGGTGATGCTTTCAGAATTTTATTTAAAAAGGTTACTGGAACGAAATGGCTCCACTATGCAGGAGTACAGGGATGAGCAGTAGTTTCTAAACTCTTACTTAGCTCCACACTACTACTACCAACCCAGAAGTGATTTAATGCATAAAGGTGAAACAGGTACAACCTGAATGGTACACTTTGTTTATGGTGTGAGCTAGCATGGAAGCATCCAAAATGACAATATTATTGTTACACCAAATGAAAGGTCGAATCAAGGTTCTTTTAAAAGAATGCAAGTATTTAATCAATCTAAAAGGAAAAACAACATTCAAAGTAAAACAAACAGCCCACCCCTGTATTGAAATACAAAGGATATGCAGACTTTTAGTTGAAATGGGCACTCTGGATATGAAGGAAGAGGAATGCAGGCAATTGTCTTTGCAGCAGTATTCAAGTTTGGGTATATGTCTTCTTAAAAATGTGAGGTGTGGGATCTTAATTGTCACTAGAGCCCATAGAGAAGTCAAGTGAACATACCTTAAAATCCACTCATTGGGACTTGGAAGCATGGAGATATGATTGTTGGCGTAGTCTGGTGTGTTGAATCAGGTTTTAGGTGGGGAAGATGGTCAAATGGTTTTCAGCAGAATGGTTCAATTCAATAAGTGGTAAGTGAGCTTGCCTCAAAGACGCTGGGGACAGACAGACCATGTTTGGGCCAGAATATCTTGCACTAAATCCAAGTGGTTCATCATTGCAGAAAGAGCCAAAGGCATCTTTTGGAGGGGGCTCTTAAAAAGTAGTCTCATACCTCTGCCCTTCCCAGCCAGGCAGGTTGCTTGGGTAACCTGCAAGATGTCACTTCAGCAGGCAGATTCATGGGTACCGGCGTCCCAGCATCAGGCAGGCCTATTACAGCAGCAGGTCCAAGTTGTGCTGTGAGGCCCTGTTCAGACCCTACAGTCATAGGGTGTGTCCTTCTTCTACCTTTACCAGATAGGAAGACTACCATAAAGCATGTGAAGGCCTGAAAGCAGAGTCTTGGTTACCAGTGTGCAGGAGGAAGGTAGGCAAAGTCAAAAACAAAATGTCACTTCAAGTGTTCCTATGAAGTGGTTGTGGTATCTGTCTCCCTGCTCAGAAAGCAGAAATATGGCCACACTGCACCACAATAAAGTTCCAGTGAATTCTATCTTCTTCATCATTCCAAAGATGATTCAATTACGTAGAGGGGGCACTTCTTAGCCCCTTAAACGCGACAGCAAATGGGTCAATATAAATACTTCCGTGAGAAGACACACCCAACTGTTGCAACAAGTGTTTTTGACATCTTATGTCATCGTCTAGAGGGCCTTGTCTGAAGGAAGTAGGGAGGGGTCACAGGACATGTGTTTGGCTTAGGAAAACCAAGATGGTGGTTAAAAACACCTAATTTTATTTTTGGGTGGGGCGTCTGAGAGCCCATTGAAGAGAATGGGCAGCTAGAAGGATTGGCAGTGGAGTCAAGTGATTGCAAGGTGGGTGATACCCACCAAAAACGTGTGAGTTAGAGCTATGGCATAGCTCTGAACATTGTGTGCTGCCAAAGTGGCTGAACTGATTTTTTATTTTTTTATTTATTGGGGCGGGTGAGAGTCCATTGAAGTGAATGGGTCGATATAAGGATTGGCCGGTGAGTCAGCTGATTGCAAGGCGAGTGACACCAGCCAGAAATGTGTGAGTTGAGAGTTATAATAGTGTGTTTAGGACTGGGGGAAGAGAAATGTATGGTGTGGTTGGGGCTGGGGTCAGGCCTAAGTGAGTGTGCTGTGAATATGAGATGCTGAGTGCTTTGCATACAAACAAAGAGCATTTTGAGAACATGAGAATGACAACCAATTTGTCAAACATTTCTGTGCTAGCAATGTAAACGTTAATTTCTTCTAAGCATGCAATGTACACTTGGTATGGTGTTCATTTCCTCTGCACACTATTCTGACAAAGGAAATGAGCACCACACCAAGTGTTCATTACATGCTCAGAAGGAATGCACGTTTGCATTACTAGCACACACATGTTTGCGACTACGCCCTATTACTGCAATGCAATGCACATGCAATGCACAATTGGTATGGTGTGCATATCCACTGTCAAAATCATATGCATAGGAAATGAGCACTATACTGTGCAATAGCACCTGGAGCATTCCATGTGCCGAATGGGATTAATACAACAATTGATTGCAGACCCAAATAACTGGACAAAATCAAGCAAGATGGCAAAATACTAGTTTATTATCAATTCAATAAAGTAGGAAAACCTGGTGAACAAACAGATTGCAGCTCATACACTCTCAATGCATTTCAGTTACAAAAAAGTTGTTATACCTTGACATACGCCAGCTATGATGTCATCCTACATGGCTATAAGCAAAAATCCTACTGGGTGGGGGGATTGGTTAAGGAAAACATATGCATATAGTTTGTATGAGTGTTAGTATCATCATTGGATTCCCCCTATCTAGTAGGCACAATTTGAATTATCTCTAACTACGTATAACAACATCAGCAGATAGGCCTGTGCAACCATGTATGGTCCACCATTACACACACCCTCATGATTGGATGGCACTCTATCAACCTTGGACATTTGGCTTGTTAGCAGCACCTAAGCAACAAAACCCAGGTGTGCGGGAACAACATCTGACAACTGCCTTTTTGAGATAATTAGCCTACCATATCTCATCAGGTAGGCCCTGTAAGAGGATTCAATTCAACACTACAGCTAAGTCAATGCCTAGTCTGGGATACTGAATGGAAACCCTTATTGATATATCTTTATGTCCAGTTCATGAGTTCTGGATGGATACCCCTATATAACACCCCTCTCTTAGAATCCCCCTGACCCCACTGAGCCAAGAAGTAGTTCTGTTTTGCAAGTTTAAAAGGTTTATTTGAGAATTTAAACAATATATATATATCACACTTTATAATAAATTAATATCTGATAGTACACTTAGACATATGATGTTGATAAACAATGGGTAATCTGGCACTAGCACACTTCTTTACAATCAATGAGGAGTTAGTATAGGATGGATAAAGTAGCAAAACTACTTTTATGATTTCAAGGGAAAAGCAATGAGGAATAAAATGCAGTACAGAAATACTTGATATGATTTTAGCAAAAGATAAAATAATCACTTTTTCTCTGGCATTTCCCCCCCCTCCCCTATGCAATGTAAGACATGGAAATAGATGGAAAGAGGAGCACACAGTTCTCAGGAATGCAATCAAATACAATACGAAATTCAGTTCCCCTCCAGCAAGCTTAGAGAAAACCGGTAGGAGTTTTAAAACACAGGCCCAAAATGCTTTTTAAATGTGATGGCAATGGATGAAAAATATGCTGAAAATGCTTTTAATTCCCTTTAGGGGTTCAGGGGGAGTGGTAGCTACTTGGGATGAGTTCAGGCTCACTTTAGCAATGATTCAGGGATGGTTTTTAAGATGCAACGAATTTTAGTAGTTCAGGCAAAAGCAGCTATCTTTTTACAAGTAAAGAAATCGGGCCAAATCGCAAACCGCGGCAAAATTCGCGAGTGCGTGAATCGTGATTGCGGAAAAAGTATAAGGATTAGGGAGTCGGTTCTAGGCTTGCTGGAAAGCTTAAATTCTAACCTTTCAGAGGAAAGTTAAACCAAGTTCGTAGCCCAAACAGTTCCAGAGATACGGACGATGAAATAAAGGTAGTTTTTCAGATTTTAAGTAAACTCAAAATGACAGGTGACAGCTTTGCAGCTGCAGAATTGACAAATGACAGTGGTGCAGCTTTACAAAATGACAAGTGACAACTTCTAGGAGGCAGTTCTGGTTAGATTAAAATAGTTTGGATTAGATTATTTTAACTAAGAGATTGGTTCTGCACAGGTACTCACAATATATTTTTGAAATAGGCCTCGCCACGGATCTGGTCAGGTTTTGGACTGGACTCCGGTTCTGGTCTCGGCACTTCACATTGATCTGGGTCAGCTCTCTGGTTCTGCTCACAGCGGTCTGGGTCACTCTGGATCTCCTGTCTGGTCTGTCCGGATACAGCGGTCTCTGCACGGCTCCTGGAAAAAGTTCTTGGCAAGGGACTCAAGCAGCTCGCCCGGCTGTGAGTAGCTGCAATGATTTGAGGCCTGCTGCAGAGAACTCAGCTTGTGGTTTTAGGCCTCTGATTTTGGTTCTAAAGTATAAGTTCTAGGTTCTGGAATATGTAGCTGGAGTCAGTCTGGAACTGGTATCTTCTGGATGTTGTGTGCTCCGGCAAAGCTTCCCGCAAGAAAATGGAAAATGAAGTCCTCTCTAGATTTCAGTGGTCCCTTTTTATGTGGTTTGAAAGTGGGTGGAGAGGCTAGCTTTCTAGGCCCAACCCCTTCAGAGTTCTGATAGGTTGGAGAATTCTTTGTGTTCTCACTGGAGAGCAGGATTGTGTGTCAGAATGATGTCATTTAATGGCTTGCAGAAAGGACACTCCCTGTAAAATTACACCCAAATCTATATTTGACCTAAATACATATTTCATAGATACACAGTGGTTTGAAATTACATGCACCCATCACGTATCACATGAGGTATACTCTGTTCAAACTCTGATGTTTCTAAGAGCTTGCATCCAGAAATGGCAATATTTTGCGCTTTAACTGGTTTTGCAATATTGGTTTTTCATAAAAATTTATACAAATGTTCACCCTCCTACTACACATATCTCAGTAACTTTCCAGGTCGCTAGCTTAAACACATGTCTGTGGTGTCAATAAATAGTGGGGTTTTGCCCCAGAACATCACACAAATTGGAGTTTGGGCTTGAATTGTAGGCAAAGTTTCCATTTTAAGGTTCCCCACATTTCACATTTCTGTCATCCGGTTACTAAGAGTTATCAGTGTTTCTGTAAAATATATATTTTGCTTTCAATTCAGTTCTCAGATTGTTGGAGTCCGCCTCCAAGACTTGGGTGGGTCGGTGATCACATGTCTCTTCTGCTGGGAGCTCTTTGTGTACAGTCAACAGTCAACATCAGCATATTCTATTCAAGTGCAAGAGCCTATTGTGTTGTCTCCAGGAGGCTGCCAGCCAGTCTGCCTTCTATCAATCAAGAGGTCATGTGAGATTCTAACTCCTGGTGTGAATCTCTGGAGGTGAGAGGTTTCCCAGCCTTTTGGCCTGTTAATTAAATCAGATTGTCTTCTGGGAACAGCATGTGGTTAAGATTTTAATTAACTCCCAGCCTTTGATGTAAAGGCCTCTCCTGCAACTCCTGACATGCAGTTTCCCTGTCAGAGTTTAGACCGCTAGCGCCGCCTTGAGGTATTTATCGGTACTGCGTCCATTTTTTGGATCAGTCTTGAATGAATGCATTCCAAACAAGAGATTTTACATGGCAGTATATTATCCAGGTTCAGCACATGGCACTGGTGTGGTTCTGCAGTAAAATAATGTTGTGCCCGTTGAGGAATGAATTCCCAATAGTTGTGGGTTGCTTTTGGCAATCAGCATTGCCCCTTTTGCAATGGTTTCAGGCTACTCTGTGTAGCCCAATGGTGGTTTTAGGCAGTGCCCTTCTGTGCCCATAACATCGGTAAAAATGGGTGGCAGCATA
Source organism: Ambystoma mexicanum (assembly GCF_040938575.1). NCBI lineage: Eukaryota > Metazoa > Chordata > Amphibia > Caudata > Ambystomatidae > Ambystoma > Ambystoma mexicanum. The sequence goes on from NC_090931.1 coordinate 1,171,856,822, forward strand.
TTCTTCATGCATTTCCCTGTGCATTTTCTGGGAAGCTCTGGCCATCATGATGTTTTCCATGCCAGTACTGCACAGTTTTCCTATTCTGGCGTACATGTGGGCTTTTTGGCCATCTCGGATTCTCTAAGCCCACAGCACCAAATGTTGCAGCACGATAGCTCAAACGTGGGTCCGGACACCCAACAGCCCTAAGGTAGGCCGTAAACCAAAGATTCTTCTTTGTAGTTGACCTTGCTGACTGGTCTCTTCCTCAGAACTTTAAAGGGAGGGAAGGTGCTATCTTCATCTGGAGCTTTATGAATAGGCCTTGTTTCCAGTCCTGAATCATGGTTGAGGAGACCATTATTTTGTCCATTTTGCCATTCTTTTTAATGCTATTTGATTCATTTGTCTGGGATGCTATTTCTCTCATTTACCTTTGGAGACTTGATTGCTCCGTAAAGGATGTTCTTTCTGGATCTTCAATTGACGATGCTTGGCACTCCCAATGCTTCACTCCTTTTAGTAATCTAAGAGAAATATGGCACGTGTACATATCTTATCCTCTTTGACACCTTTCGAGCCATGTAGTTGCTCTTGCTGTGTCATCCTTCATCCTGAGCCAAGCAAATTACCTTTGTTTTTGTATTTCTGCACCTGTTAGCATTGCTGCCTTGGTTTCCTATCACAAGGCGTCTTACTTACTATTATATGATGTTCATTTTCTCTAAATGGCTGCTTTACTCTCGTTCTATTTTCTACTTTAGCAATGTTCTATATCATCTTATATACCTTGTTTTTCTCTGTATATACATCCACTTTATCTCTCGTTACTTATCTTCTTCAATGTGTGTGTTTTTCTTCATACTTGCATACATGTCTACTTAGTCACTTCAATCATGTCTTCTATGTTCAGATATTCATAGATCGAGTTCAGTGCGTCCACATATCTTCACTCTTTAGTGGTGTCACTTTACATTTTCATACTTTACTTATAGCTTGTCTAATTCTAGTGGTGTCTGTAGGCTCATGTCTACTGCATCAGTTTGAGGGTAAGATTGCGGTTGTTGTCTGACCTCATAACGTCTCTCATAAGTTTGATGTGGTATTGGGATGATACCAGGTGTAAAATGCAGTGCTGTCTTGTTGTTCTTCCAGTATGATGGAGGTGAGGGAGTGGGCTCTATAAATGACACGTAGATCTGTCTCTTCACAATACCAAGTGGACAATTCATGCTCAGAAAAAATTAACGTTTCCGTTACTAGCACAGACATGTTTGATAAAGTGGTGGTCATTCTTATGTTCCTGAAATGTGCTAGATTTTTATGCAAAGCAGGTAGCATCCTATATTTAGGGCACACACATCATTTCATACTTAAGTCATTCCCCCAGTCCCATCCACATCATCGACAATCCAGGCCCCTGTCCTGCCCACGCACCGCTGACTACCCCCTCTACTGAACAACCCAAACACATGGAACTATATGTCTCATGTTTGTGCAAAGCATGAGACATACTGTTCCATGAGTTTGCACTGTTGAGTATTGGGTAGTCACAAACATGTGTGCTAGTAATGCAAACGTTAATTCCTTCTGAGAATGCAATGCACACTTGGTATGGAGCTCATTTCCACTGTCAGAATAGTCACCCTGACAGTAAAATGTATTAACATCACAAGACACATGTACAGCTTTGGACAGTTTTGTTGTCTGAGCTTTGGCTGTTCAGCCATCATGACTTTCAGATGCAGTCTGCAAAGTCCTTGCATATTGCAGCTGAGCTGCACACATAGAAACACTGTGTCTGTTTTTCTATGTGTGCAGCTGAGCAGTGATTTGCAACAGAGTGCTATAGCCCCCCCAAGTTGAAGAAGCTGTCTGCCGCACATGTCTCAGACACAGTATTCAGGAAACTCGAGGCAGTCAGGGGCATAGAACTTTCTCATCCTTGACAATGTGCTCTGTGTGCAGGAAACTCTATTGCTATAGAAATGTGGGACACGCTCATTGCATAGGGGATAACAGAGCATACATAACAGCTCGTATGAGATGTCTCCGTTCCCAATCGAGTCATGTGCTGATACCACACATTATTAGTGACTTGAGCAGAGTTGGTCATAAACCAAAGTTATTCATCACACTTCATTAAAGCCTTTTAACATGCATAGTTAATACATGAATTTCTTGGGTGGTCATTCCATTTGTCATGGTAATATGGTTTATATTGCTGTACATTGGTTTGGATACATTGTAAAGGCCGAACTCTCTTAATGCAACCAGAATAATTTAGTAGAGGCTGCAAAATAAAGCATTATTGTCAAAGTATATACTCTGTGTAAATAAACACATACATTATTTCGCCTATGAGCCAAAAGAGAATATCTGACAAAATTTAAAAAGTCCCAATGTCTCTTTTTGTTCCTTTAAAATATCTGTGTTTAGTCGCTGAGGTAGTCACAGTCTGCAGTTTACTCTGCAGTAGCTCCTATCCTGATCCTGAGTCTTTCTACACTGCCATTATGTTTGTGGGAGGACCCATAAAAACTCACCACCGGCCTTGGAGCGGCCGCGGAGCTAGTCGCTGAGGTAGTCACAACCTGTGCAGGATACTGTCAGTCAGTCAAAATGTTTTTCGGATGCAAAGATCCATTAAACATACAAATACAAATAAAACAACATCACATTTTCCCAAATATACATTTTCATATTTAAAAGATGTTCCTTAAAACTCAGGTAAAAAAATCCATAAAATACAATGATAAATCTGTTCGTAGTGAGACATATTTCTTAATAAGAAAAAGAATTGGTTGGTCACTGAGGAAGCACATCCCCTTCTATTCCACCATTACATTAAAAGCTTCCATCTCCCTGGAGCCTCATTAGCCCCTTTCTATAATACATTGCTCTTTTCAAAAAAAGAGAGTAATGCCCAGGCAGTGTAGATGGTGTCTGCACTTAAAAGAAAGATGAGTGCTGCCTTATAGTTATGGATCTCTGCCTTCTTTAGGGCCGGTAACAATGTGCTCTATGTATCCCAGAATAACCAATACAGAACAATAATACATGTGCCAGATCTTCACGTTGGTGTCCAGACACCGGGCAATTAGCAGAGTCTCGAAACCCTTTCCATTTTACTGAGTTTCCTTGCAGAAGGAGGCAGTCAAACCTTGTTCTTGTGATTAACCACCGATCTTTTTTATGGGAACCCCAGATTAGGTATGGTTGAATCACAGAGGGCCTGCTAATCAACATGTGTTATTGACTGGATTTGATTCCATACTCCAATAGTATTCTTTTCCTCCTGACAGCTTCACACCCAGTGCCAATGTATGGCTTTTCCCCTCTACCTTTGTTATTAATACATCAGGTGGAAAAAGAGCACCAAGATTGGCCTCCCTGAGGGTTTTGGAAATATAGTCCAGCCAAGGGATTTTTTGCCACCCCCTCCCCTTCCCAATACAGATCGAATAATCAAGTGGCATAGGGAGCCACATTCATTTGCCCATAACCGGACCCAAAACAAAATCAGGGCCAAAGCCCACCGGTCTTCCCAAAACTCCATTCCAAGTTTGCGATGAATTGCAATATTTGCAGCGGATATTGGGAGCCCCAACAGTCTCCTAATAAATTTGTTCTCTTTTATTTGCATTTCGTCAGCTGTCTGAAAGCCCCATATTGGGGTGCCATACATTGTAACTGCCATTGTTTGGGCACTGTAGATCTTAGATATCACTTCTAGTGGTTCTCCCTCACACCTTGACATAAAACGAAAAATGCCCCCTATTTGCTGACTCATTTCCGTATATTGTTTAGCCAGATGCGCCTTTCCAGATAAAGTTTCCGAGAAGCTTATCCCCAGGTAATCGAAAACATTTACCCTGGGTATCACCTCTCCAACACATACCATCGGTCTCATAGCCACAGGCCGCTTCGTGCCCACGCACGCCATCACAGCAGATTTTTTGGTGTTAATTTGTAGACCCAAATCGCACATGAATGTTGTATATGCATTGATCAGGGTCTGTAAAGCTCTTGGTGTTCTGGCAATCAATACTGTGCCATCAGCGTACACAAGGACAGGGAAGGCCCTTCCCCCCAAGACTAAAAAGTCAGGCAAAATGTTGATGAGGACCCCAGAAAGACCATTAATGTACAGGCAGAAACATATGGGGGCCAACACGCAGCCCTGCCGCACATCACATCCAACACTGAAGCATGCCGTGCAGTGACCCCCCGGTCCACTGCGCACACATCCCTCATTGTCTGTATGTATGTCGACCAACACCATCAAGATGTCTCCCGGGCATCACAGTGACCGGAGCATGGCCCAGAGCTTTACCCTGTCTACCTTGTCAAAGGCCGTGCTCAGGTCCATAAATGCTAAATACACTGCCTCACCCTTACAAAAGGCCAAATTGGCCACTAGGAGGTGACGATTAAGCTTATATTCCATAGTACCAACTCCTGGCCGAAACCCAAACTGAATGTCTGATAGTTGTTTGTTCAGTCAGCCAGGTTTCGATACGGGCTAACAATCTTCCAAAAATTTTGAAGCAAGAGTCCAACAGTGAAATTGGCCTATAAGCCCGAGGGCTGGCCATATCTCCCTTTTTAAATATGTGGTAAATGATGGCCCTTTTCCACAAGGGGGGACAGTTACCGGATTTCATGCAAGCATTAAACACTTTTTTAAAAAGTGGTGCCCACAAATCCAAGAGCTCCTGAAACATATCTGCGGGAATCATATCCGGGCCCGGTGCCCGATTATGGGCTTGTTGATGAATGGCCTTCCTGACTTCCTCGACTTGAAAAGTTAGGGATGATGCAGCTATATCTACATGCCCCTCAGTTGTAGCAACCCCGAAAAGGCTCCCAAAGTACTTTATCCATGCTCCTTCCCCCACATGGGTCCCGCTACCCGCATGTGTTCCACCCCCAGATGGACCACCATTCACAAACTCACAGAATGCCTTCCGGTCCCTTCTTTTAGCGGCACCCAGAAAACCTTCCCAGGTCACCCATTCAAATTCCTTTTTTCTTCGCCTGAGCTCACTCTGATAATGCTCTCTTGCCTGAGTTAATGCTCTTCTACTCGATGCTGGGTCCTAGAGGGTCAATAATAGTGCTCTCTTTGCCTCTTTACAAGCCTCATCAAAACAACCCTTGTGCAAAGTTCTCCCCTTGGCCTTAATTGCTTTTGTAAATTTGATAGTTATAGCACCCTCTAATTCTACAAATTTATCAACAATAACCTTCGCGGGAAGAGTATCCCCCAAAACATCCACCAAAAGGGGTTTGTTCTCCATAATCAATTTGTAGTGCAAGTGCAATTCCTCCTCTGAGATGGTCCCCCATTTAATTATTCTGGATCAACTGGTCACCCCTTTTGTTGGGCGGGGTGCCACATCCAGTGAGACCCCAACCGGTTGCCAGTCATTTGGTCGAAAACATTTGGTCGACTGGACAACTGGTCGACACCATTTGGTCGAAAACCAAATGGTCGAATTTTTTTTTTTCACGAAAACCCACAAAACACAATATAAATAAAAAAAAAAAGTTTCGACCATTTGGTTTTCGACCAAATGGTGTCGACCAAATTGCAGTCGACCAGTTTGCAGTCGACCAAATGACCAGACACCCCCCAACCCCCAACAGACCCACGACAAGTGTATGGGGTGATGATCTCTATTCACATTGGGGATCACCTCAAATCTTGTAGTACGTTCCCATAGACCCACAGAAATACAAAAGTAGTCGATTGTTGAGGAGCCCATATGGTTGTTGAAGGTCACCTTGCCCGGGATATCAGGGGCTAGGGGGCCGTTAACTGTACGCAAACCCAATTCCAACAACCACAAGCACATCTGCAATCCCTTTGAGCACACTCTCTCATGCCTCATACAAGTAACCGGGATATTCACTGACATGTCCTCCAGGGGATCTAGAGCATCCTTAGCCACATCCATCCCAATTTTAATATTAAAATCCCCTCCGCATACGTACAATTCGTTTTTATGCATGCCCACAGACAGTAGGTCCTCCATGAACCCCTTCACTTTTGTCAATCTGTCTGCCTCCGAAATGTGTGGACTATTGTAAAAGTTAATGATGCATATCGAGTCCCCCTTCACTGTAGATAAGGAGACCACCTGCAGGAAAGCCATCCCTTTATCAATCACCCTGATCCCACAGTCCAGGGAGGTCTTGATAAGGATGCACAAACCCCCATAGCATCTACCTCTCGGCTTCTTCTTAGCTGGGATTCCAAAGGAGACAACCCCATCTAAATGTGGGGTGTCTATCGCCCATGTTTCCTGTAAAAGTACCACTTCATTCGCTTTGAGTAGTTCAACAATGGACCCATTGCTCATCTTACCTGATGAGCCTGCAATGTTCCACGAGAGCAGGCGGAACTCAACCGGGTTGTCTGCCAGAACACCTCCGGTTCAGATTGGGACATTCTGTTGATCTCCCACACCACTTGCCAAGGCTTGGTAAACATCCGGTACAACTGTCTGTCAAGCCAGATCCTCACACGATGTCAGGATCTCAAATTGATTTGCCAGTTCGAAAGCACCGGAGAGGTCCCTTACCTTGTCAGTAGATTTCCCTCTCTTAGATGTAATCCTACTCCAACCACCCACTATCTGGCAGTCTGGTTCTGGACGAGCAGAGGGATTTCCTTTCCCCTTGCCCTCCTCCCTTACCCTGCTCCCAAGGGACTGACCCAACGTCCCCCTACACTCACATAGAAATAATCCAGGGGAAGAAGCTTACTAAATAGTTGGCTTCCATTTGGCTTAAATCCTCGAGCTAGGTTTGAATTAGCCATAGTTGCATCTGAAAAGGTCACTACTACACAATCTCTTGACACATTTTTGGGCCTGCTGCCAACCCAGCCCACTCTTCTGGCCATGCAAATAATGGCAGGGTCTACCTTGGGCCCCATCAGGTTAGTGTTTAACAAATGTGATGCCTTGTTAATTAGGGAGAGAGTTGATTCATATCCGCCCTTTGGTAGACCAGGCAGGCCAGTAATTATCCACACATATGGAACCGGCTTGGGTGTCTGGATTGGGCGTTAGGATTGTCTGATCCCCTACCCCCTGTGGAGGTGCTGTTGCTTGCATGGTTTAACCATCTCTATGCTAAAATTCGACCCACTCCCCACTTTTTGGGCTGTTGGCCTTCTTCCACGTCCACTGTAACTGCAACCAGTGTTTGCTGCTGGCCCTGCTTTTCTGTCCAACTCAGAGGGTGACCTCCCTTTTTTAGCTCACACAAGGTACAAGGCCCAACTTCAACCACCCCTTCTGACCCTCCTTTGGCCAGATCACATAGCTTCAGTGATATGGCTCTTATGGAGTCATCCATAAGAGCCAACGTATTTAGGAATCCCCTCCTTAAATCCACGTAGGGAGTGCAGAATCAACTGAAAAGGTCTAAGTTTTTCATCAAGAAGGGCTTCCAACCACTCCTTGTCTACCTCACATGCTAGCGATGAGTCCAGAGGCAGACTATCATGAGCCTCAGGTGTTGGGCTACTCACCCTCGAGATGCCCAACAAGGTTAATTCCTGGTCATACTCCCGACCTACCCCTAAACCCTCGATATCCATCCCCTCCTCCCCAAGCCCCAACCTCTTCGCAGGATACGAGTTTGGGGCCAATAGCGCCGTTATTTCCTTGACAAAGGCCCTCTAACTAGAGACTCGCTCAGCTGCATTCAAGCAGCTTACAATTTTATTAGCCATTACATCCATAGAGGAATCAAGGGATTTTTGTGAGGATGTGATGCTCACAGGGTTTTTTCCAACTTTAACTGCTTTTACAGTTTTAACATTTTTTGTTTTTTTCGCCCCCTCCCTGGGCCTCCAACCCCCCCTGATCTCCCTTCATCCCCAGCTTTTCTTTTTCCCATAATTCAAATCTGAGTGGACTGGATTAAGTTTAGGAATAAAGGTCAGCCTATTAGCACACAATGGAAGCTTGTGGCCAGTAAAAACCAACTAGCAGATAAAAGGAGGAACAGTGGAACAAAAAGATAAAAAGATACAAATCTAAAAATCACTACGATAAAAACTTTCCACAGCTATCAATAGTTAAAAATTACCCAACCATACCTGAAGGGCTACCATGAAGCCCTGTACCGAGCAATGGTGTAAACACAGTTTGCTAGACACAATAAACCATACACTAAAATGCTAATATGCATATCAAAGCACAAAAGTTCACATACTCATTGACAGTTCTGAAAACTATGAAAAAGTCAATGTGGCAAGTAGCGAAGAAAGAGGGGGGGCGATTGACTCGCAGCCCCCAAACAACTTTCTCCAAAAAGTGGGGGGAGAAGAACTACTTTGCAGCCCCCACAAATGTCAGCACTGTGCAGGATACTCTGCAGTAGCTTCTATCCTGATCCTGAATCCTTCTACACTGCCATTATTTTTGTGGGAAGACCCATAAAAACTCACAACCGGCCGTGGAGCGGCTGCAGAGCTAGTCACTGAGGTAGTCGCAGTCTGTGCAGGACTTGGCACACTGGCAGACTGGACTATGGAGTCAGAGGTTTTCCTCCTCGCATCTAGCCAGACATCCAAGCAACATCATGAAGGTGAAGAAGAGAAAAGATGTATCTGGAGCTCAAGGGCATCCCTCATGAGGCCAACATTACCAGCTATCCACCCTCCAAGCAAAGGTCGCCTGCTTCAGGCCCCCGCATCGGAACCAGAGATGAAGTCCCATCGAGATTCCTGTGAGATCACACCCCCGCAAAGGACCACTCCAATCTCATTTCCAAGAACGAGCACTGTCCCAGTTGAGCCAGACTGCACGGATGGCCAGACAGGGCTGGAAAAGAGGCCCAGAAAATGAAAAGAGCACCTTAAGGGCCGACTCAGGAACCGCAGGACTCCACACCTCGGCCTTCACCCCTCCCCTGCTCTGAGCCGAGGGTAACGCTCCTACACCGTCGGCCGAAGGGCAGGGCTACTGCCCGGGTGGGGTCGGCATGTGAGAAAACGAGATTGAGGAATCAAAGACCAGAGCGGCTGGCCCCGTGTGCGACCCAGTCACCTAGCACATTGGCTTCGCCTCAAGAAACCCACCCATCACTTACCTTTGAACCTGACAGGCCAGGAACTGTCTTGCCGATGAGCACGCAGGATCTGAAGCACCCAGAACAGCTCCTCGCAATGCCTGCTCAACACGCAGTGCCGGAAGAGGAATTGATGGGGCCGAGCAACCATTTGATTACCGCCACTCTAGTGCATACAAACAGAGAGGGTGACCCAAACAAACAAACTGGTGGGGGTGTGGGAGTAACCTAAGCAGTAGAATCCCCTCCTGCCCATCGAACGTACGGCAAGCCTCCCATCATGGACTATGAGCCACTCCAAAATGATCTGGACAAGACTAAGAACAAAGAGGGTGAACAAAAGCTTACTCCTACAGATTTAAAAAAAACTGAGTAAAAATAAAATAACCAAAAAGATCGAAGACACCCCCGCGAATTTGAGCTGGAGCTCCGGGACAAAAAAAAAAAGAAAAAAAAGCCACTCCCATCAGAAAATCACTCTAATCACTCAGCTTCGCTGTCAATCCCCTCGCTGGAAAAAAAGAGCACAAGGCGGTCGTCAGCTCCAAAAAACAAAAGAACTGACAAAGCGACCCTTAAAAGACTTTTTGAAAACAGCATTTTGCGACTCATTAAAAGACTTCTTCAAAAGACAGGGCAAAACGAAACACAATCTCCTTTAAGAACTATTTGACGCAGAATTACTCGAAGCGATTCAGGAACCTCCTCCAGCTATCAAAATCCACAAAATAGGAGGAAGTAAAGAGTCAACCTCTCCACAGAACTACCCTAGGTTGGGGAGCAGCACCCCATCTGCTACAGCAGAACCTCAGCCCTCTAACTGCCTGGAGTTGTGGAGGGGGACGGAAAAAGATAAGAGCCTCACCCCCAAAGACTTTGCAAAGATGACGGAGAGCACCCCTATTAGGGTCCTCTCGCCTCCAACTCAGAGATCACCAGATCTCTGCAGGATCAACCACTCTGTGACTCGATTAACCCACTCTCGTCTTTGCCTCACAAAAGTGATGAAGCACCGTGCCCTTCTTCTTTAGAAATGCTGAGTGGAAATTCTGCTTCACATCCTGTACCAGATAGACCGGTGCAGCTCAAAGTACACACTGACCAAGCTGCCCCTAGCTTGCTCCTAGAGAAAACCCATCAAACAAACTCTCCGCTAAGGCACTGCTCTAACGGAGGCCTACCCAAAACACAATCGCTGCCACGATCAGCGACAGTTGATTTCATCTTCAACACGCTTTTAAGGAAGCAGAGCTATGGGGAACAACCATCCATTGACCAGAACGAGACTCCATCCGAGAAACCAGACATGTAAAAAATCATGTCAGCAGTAACAATTGCGCTGGCTCAGTTCGGAAAACTTTATGAAGCACTAAATGACACCTTGAAGGACCACACGACAATATCCGCAATGATGCGCACAAAACTGATCTACTTAGAAGGCTACATTACAGCAATGGAAAAAAACATCAGGGCCAAAAAGGTAGAGACAGATGTGCTAGTGAGCAACATCACGACTCTTAATAACCAAAAGTCCAAACATCAGGCAGAAAGCATAAAGCAAAATCAAAATGTGGCAACACAAACACCTGAGCTCTCTAAAACGGCAAACTCATTGGGATTTACCTCATTGAGGGATGATCCAAACTCAGGAAACTTCAGCATATTTAAGGGCCATCAAGGAACCGCAACAGGGGTGACTAACTTGCAACTGGATGTTTTCGCTTTCCATCAGAACCACCAACCTAGCCCGCCCACTAATCTGGTACGCTCGAAAGCGGAACTCCCTCAAGCACAGATGGAATATCCTCAATGCATCATAATAGGATCACACCCCAAATGAGGTAGAGATGAGAACACCCTCCTTGCCAGCACGGGTGTGAAGCCGAGAGGATAAAGGACAATAAGAAAACTGAAGTGCTACTGAAAGTCCAAGAGCCTGTTAGCCGAAATAAGGGAGTGCCTACGGTGACAACCAATCTTATGTCCCATACACAATCAGAGACACTTAAGCTAACAGTATTACTACCGTCAGCTCTGAATGACCCATCTACAATGGCTAACCCAACACATCAGACACAGTCCGGATCACCAATCACTGTCGAAGACTTCTTTGCTGACAAGAACTACATGAACATCTTGCAACACCTTCAATCTGATTCGAAGGAAAATAAGGAGTTGTGCCCTAACAAACATCCAGTGAAAACAGAACAGAGAAAAGTTTCAAGAGCGTAACCGCAGAAACCTGAAATAGCCCCCACCCCACGGGCTTGCTCATCATGCAGCCCCAGGCAGGGGAGAAACCAGAGGCAACACTCTACTCCGCCAACCTGCAAACCAAGAAGAAAGGAAGGTCCGGCTGTACAAAAAGTCTGCCACAATCCAGAAAGTACAACCCGGAATTCAACTAATTACTCCAGGTCCCTCTCACCAAAAGATCCTAAGGCTAGACCGAAGGACCAAATAAGACAACACCTAGGACGCACGTCTCGCGCTCTGAGAGAGAACTACAAATCCTCCCCAGATAGAAAGAGGAGAAATACCATCCCAATGACAATTCTCAAACTAGAACAAATAGCTCACAACTGGGAGGTCCTCATTCTAAACCGAGGCACAGTAATGATAATATTCAGAAACAACTGCATGTTCAAAATTTTGAAACCGAAAGATTTCATCTTGGTGAAACCATACCATAAAACCACCAAAGCGAAGTCAAATCTGCACATTCGATCATCCGCTTTAAGCAAACCACTCAAAGAAGGTGTGGAAGAACTGTTACAATGCTGGTACCACTTGACAGACCTGTCGGACAATAGAAATGGTTTCCAAAAAAGTACACCCTCTCTAGACATCACTACACATCAAAAGCGAAGGCCCTGTACAAAAATTACAGGTTGCCCCGCAATATGGACAGAGAAAGAGCCGACAACACAACTGGTAGTCATCAAATAACTCAAGTAACTTTTGTTGGGATGAATGATAAGGGGCGAAACACTGAACTTAGAAATGATAAATCAAAGCCACTTCCGCATTCCAACCAAACCTATCATACTCCAGAAATCTTTACACAAAGGAGACAATGAGGAGGCACAGAACAAAATCAGGTCCTTGTAACCGTGACTACTCCTCCTGACCTGCAGCCAAAAGTCACACGCCTGTTGCCAATGAAGCAGCTCTGGGCCTGGCTCCCGAAAGCTTTATCCACCAATACCAGGCAATAGCAATCCGTGGCCCACGCAAATGGGACAATTGAAATAGACACACCACTGATGTGCAAAGCTTTCTCAACTACCATAAAAATTGGGTCTTGGAACACCCGTGGATATCAACATCTCACAAGAACCGGGGATGTGGACCTCAGAGACTTTGACAGACACTCCGTTCAAGAAACCTGGCTGGTGGACAAACCCTACATGGACGCCTATGACATCGCAATCTCAACCACAGTGAAAAACAGGTTAGTCCGACCGTCCTCCGGACTCTTACTAGTGGTCAGTTCAGGGAGCGGAATCAGCATTCAAGAAACATCAGCATTTTCACTAATCCTGATAACTTGGGCCCAGCACGACCCAAGGTCGAGAAAAAATATGAACACCACAATAGCAATAAATTATGATCTACTGGAACCCACAAACAACCTCGGACAAAAAGTTTGTGAGAGACATTGAAAAAGAAATTTATAACATTTACTCCGAAAAACAAATCACACACATCATCATGCAGTAATTTAAATGCTAATTTCCCGAGATAAATTCCGTCTGTCCCGAAGAAACGCTTAAATTTACCAGTGGAAAAGAGAGGGGTGCTCTGGCAACATCTCATGGATTCCTGCAGTTTTCACAATATAGTCAAGGCATTCCCCAAAATGGACCGCATCCCGATGTGGGAGAGAGACAACTTGAGGGCAACCATTGACTACATCTTTGTTTCAGAAGAAATGCTAAAGCTAATAACATCCTTTGAGGTCACTCAAACAGCAGCAAGCGATCACAACCTCTTAAGTACGACATGGGATTCACTCTCCACCTCTGACATAACAACAATGTCAAACATAGAGTGTAACAGCCAAGGCAATCGGCTCAGGTTAACAGCTCAAAGAATTGAAGAACTGACAAACAACTATCAAAGACACCTGAATCATAAAGGAGGTAAACCTGATGAGGAATTAGACCACCAGCCCCTGCTCAGCCCTTACAAGATAGGGTCTGGGAAAACGTTCCCACCATGGCATCCAACATCCCATCAATATGATAAGCAGTTGGTTGAAAAACGCGCTCGCTTAACACAACTAAAAAGGAAAGCAAAATTTCCAACTTTCACCTCCTTCAAGGCACATTCCTGGAAGAATCCAAGAAATACAAATCTTGCTTTAAAAAACTGACGCGCAACCCTCTATCAAAGAGACTCAGAGGAGATGCTGAAGAAAGGCTCGGCAAAGAACGCAAGGGGTTTTTTGGGCCCTAATTAAAACCTCAGGTGCACAGAGGGAACCCTTGATTGTCTAAAAACGTCAGCGAAGAAAGATGGAAACTCCACTTCAAATCCTTATTCCAAGCCCTCAACCAAGACAGCCCAACCCTCGCAGGCTTTTCGGAAATGACTTGGGAAGACCTGTCCAACGAAGAAGACATCAAAACAATCATACGCAAGTTTAAAGCTTTGCGAGCCCCAGGCCCAGATGGGTTCACAATCATCGACCTCAAGAACTTTCCATCAGAATGGGCGACATTTATCAGCTTGGTTTTCAGCAAATGCTCAGAGCTAAGATTGATCCCAAGGTCATGGACATCGTCGGTGGCGGTGTCAATCTTCAAGACAGGGGACAGGGCCGACCCACGAAACTATCAGCCGATCGCCCTCCTTGATACCATTGGGAAAATATTTGGGATGCTCTTACTGCAGAGTTTCCAGGACTGGGCAAAGAACACACTCAGCGCAGACTCTTTCCAAGCGGGCTTCAGAAAAAATTCTGCCACAACGGTGAATATCATGCTGCTCAGCATCTCCAAGAGTAAAATCCTCGAAAGCTCTACAAGTATATTCTTAGCATTTATAGACCTCACGCAAGCCTTCAACTAAGTCGACAGATCAATGTTGTGGTCAAAGCTGACGGCCTGGAACTGTCCGGGAAAAATCTTGGCCCCTATAAAAGCTCTCCACTCCTCTACAACAATGAGAGTTAAACTTAACAAAAAAGGACTACTCGCATCTGAAATAGCCACAAGCAGAGGGGTAAAACAGGGCTGGCCCCTGGTGCCAGCTCTCTTTACAGCCTTCCTGGGAGCCTACAAAGACTCGAATTAGACCATCAGATCTTTCCTGCCTAAAATTGGAGGGGTTCCAGTACCTCGACTACTATACGCCGACGACATCAAAGTCAGAATACTTAGCCCGGAACTACCTTGAAATTAACAAGAAAAACAAAGATCATGATTCTGGAAAGAAAAGCAAAAAGGTCAAAAACTGCGTTGGATCCTCGACAAAGTACATATTGAAACTGTCAACCACTTCAAATATCTGGGAGTAATGATGGACAGCTCCAAATCCAAACTGAGCATTCATAGTTATTTTTGGACAAAAACCCGCTCATTGACAATACAAGCCTGCGTGTTCGACAAGAAATGTGGGCACTTTTCATTGATTCCAATAATCAGGTTCTACAAAGGTAAGGTCGTACCTTCCTTGGTCTATGGCGGAGAGGAAATGCCAGCAATTCCTGAAGAAATTTCCCAAATATTAGAAGGATGCTTCTGGGGATTGGTGCTGAATCTGCCAAAGTCGATTTCAACACCAGCAATCAGGAGGGAGTTAGGTTTGACCTCCCTAAAGGCCACAATCAATATCAGTAGCATGACATTATTAAGAGTAACGCTACTCCCTGACACCCTTCCTCTATACAGTCCGATCGACAAAGAAGAAAAGGGAGGCAAATGCAAAATGCTGACAAAATGGATAACCCATAAAAGAACCCAGCTAGACTCAATTGTGTGCACGGAGGACAATATAGTCTTAAACCCACTACGAATCAGAAAGAAACTTGCAGAGTTAGACTGGATTGCTACAATAGAAAAGGCAAATAAAAATAAACTCCTCTCCCACTTACTGGCATTCTCAAAAAAACTGAATGAACCAAGGCAATTCCTGAAGAGATTACTGAAAAGACCTTTAAGGCACACCTTCTTGAGAGCACTTTTAAACGTACTACTTACCAACGAAATCCTTCACATCAGAGGCCTTTCAAGGACCAATACCTGCAGGCTTTGTAAAGCCACTGATCAGATTGAATAGGTCCGACATCACCTAATGTCTTGCCCAGAGATTCGACAGATTAGACATGCGTGTCTTTCCACAGTGCTAGCGGCGTGCACCTTACGACACGACGAAGAATGGTGGTCGCGATTGATGAGCGGGGAAAAGACCTCATGGATAATAGCCTCTGCAAAAATTTTACAAGCGGCACTGGCTGAATGCAACAAATTGAACGCAACAAACGGAAAGTGCTAGCGGGAGTCGGTGCAGAGACTAGCAACAGAACACAGCAAATTCTAGACTCCACCCCTAGGAAGTAGAGAATAAGTCGAAGCCAACAACATGTCTGCTGAACAGTCTTGTAAAATGGAGTAATCTTGATATACACAAGTAATTAAAAAAAAGAAATATCTGCATTTACAGGAAAAATTGTGTTAATATAGAAAGAAAAATATTTTCAAAAATAAAATACATTTTGGGATTTTGTAAAAAAGCAGCAAGGGTTGTGTTTCTTACTCCTAAAGCAGGATACATTTTTACTACATGATAATAGATCATAAATAGTAGGATTAGCAGAGGAAACATTCAGTGGATATACTTCTGTTCATGTTGTTCTTTGTCTTATGCAGGTATAATTAGAAAAAAATGTTCACTAACTCGCTTCTAATTGCTTGATATAGTCAAACAAACATTGGGCGTCATTATAAGGCTGGCGCTCCCGTAATGAAGGGGGCCGGTACCCAGATCCTATATAAAGAAATTAAACAAAAAGGCTGCTAGGGCGCACCCTTGTTTTAGGCCTTGTTGCGTCACAATTAAAGGTGATAATTTACCATCTAAGGTAGTTCAGACTCTCATTGATGTATTCGTGTGAAAGAGAATTATCAACGACAGAAGTTTTAGTTTCTTATATAGCGTAATCCTATTGACAGTCGAAAGCAGCCATGAAATCAATAAATCCCAAATAAAGAGGCTGCTTTTGCTCTTCTGCTGAGCTTGGATATTGCTCAAAGTTCTTAATCCAGAGTCTTACCAAATTCAGGCATCCCTTGCTAGTAAATTCTACTAGTGCTAAATCGGAGGAGACAATATCCTCTAATTGTGGGATCTCTGAGAATATGGCCATCACTGCTCTTCTATTTAAATCATATTGCGTGGACGGCGGCCTTCTACATGCTAAGACCAAGGAATGGGCCGCTGGGGCTTTTCTAATGGGATTCCTTAAATTTCTAGCCTCCCCCTGTTGAGTTTTAACATTCGAGCCCAACTGTGTTGTTTGAAAATTTTGCACCAACACTTTGCTCAACACACTCTCTATTAAACGAATGATGGTTCCTGACATATCCTTCTGGACCCCATCAAATTAATTTTGCAACGTTCCTCCTAATGCTTGTGAGGTACCCTGTGGTGCACTATATCTTAAGATTCCTCTCCACTTCCTTGGAAACTTTCACCATAGCGCCACTTTCTTCCCCCCTGATACTCTGAAGCTCTGACCTATCGCTAGCATTTTTCTTGTTTGACAACTTATACTGTAACTGCAAGTTGCTTGCATCAGGCTTTGGAATATTTGGCATAATGGGGGCAACAATGGTTGGGGTAATTCCAGCCATGTATGCATAGACTGCTTTTCGAATTTCAGTTTGTTGAGCAATCAGGGGCACATCGCCTACCACCTTTGCTTGGGTGTCTTGGTTAAGTACTACCTAGGGTTTTATTGGTTCCTGGTTCACCACTTTCTCCCCCTCTGGGTTCTTTGAACCTAACACCTCCACTAGCTCATCTAACAGGAGATACTCCATTTCTTGTACCGGGGTAAAATTAAGGGTATAATTTCTTATAGCTTGCGAGTACTGTTGATATTTTTGTTTAATGGCCTGAGATGCCATTATAGTGTTCGCTTAGGTAGTGAAATAGCTTTGAAGAATTGTTTCACCGAAGATGTACCTATATTTTTCGGTGCATGTTGGTTTTTTGGGGGGTTTTTGGTGGCTACTTTTGCTTTTTTATTCTCTAGCACTCCTGGAGTGAATATCGTGAATATCTTTCTCTGAGTCTCCCTTTTACTTTGTTTAGTAATAGCTTGCTCTGGCATTAAAGTAATCCCTTCCAGCAGTACTGGCCATCCTAGAGCCTTATCATATATAATCTCTTTGATACATGGCACCACAGATCTTGTTTCTTTTGTTTCTTTTACTAAGGCACTCTTTTTAGTAGACTGGCTTCTACTTGTCTTAATTTCAGTTTGGCACGCTACTGAGGACACACTTATCTCTGCTCATTCTTTTTCAACCAGGGGCCTCTCCATAGAGCTGTGCCTCAAGGATTGCCATAGTAATATTTGTTGTATGCTTTCTTCCTGCGATGGTAATTTTTGTTCACATGTTTGCAATATTTTAGTAAATTAATGTATTGCTAAATTCATTGATTGCAAGGTTAAACCCAGCATGTTATCAGAGTGGTATATCGTGAGAGATGTATTTGTGCTATGTTTAGACATAATCAGTTTGATTGGGGACCGAGAGTCATCCGAGGTGAAAGAGTCCTTTATACTCTGGCTGCTCTCTGAGAACATCACCGGTGACCCCGAGAGGTTCAGAGAGCAAGTTACTTGAGAAAACTGAATCAATTGCCTCCAAATCGATGACAACCGCGTCCTTAGAGACCTGCTGTCTCGGCTCCATTATATTACGTATTGAGCCTGTAACAGGCACAGACTCCAATATTGCACTATCCATTAGTGCCCACTCCATTGTAGTTTTCCCTCCCCTCTCATCTGTAACTTTCTCAGTTACGATTGTGTCATTACGGCTTGGGTCTGTGTATGGTCTGAGACAACATTTCTTAGCTCTCCCATATCTGCTTTGTCTGACCTTGGGGTTACAATTTTGGCTCTAAACGCCGACAATGAACCATTACATATCTGGCGAATATCAGCATTCCTCAATGCTCCATTAGCGCTGGCTCCACGTCTAGGCGTGGAGCATGCCAGGGAGACAAACCTATGCTTCGTTGGTAACAAGTCTTTCATCTTTCTTAAGGTGCTTCTTACCGGCATCCCAGTTTTCAGGGTTTGAAAAATCGTGGTTCTTCACTTCTCACTCCACTCGTGTCGCCATACACCACTATCACTCTAGACTTGAAATACAAGAAAAGAAATTCAAATGCGTGAAGTACCCGGGAGCCCCTCAGCCCTCAACGCCTTGGCGAAGAGGCAAAGATGTACTTATCAGGTACTCCTCGCTAGTGCATGTGCCTGCTCTCTTTTATCTCGTCACTTCCTTGTATGCGTGGTTAACCCTTCAAAAGTATTACGGACTATAAGAAAGGTTGAAAAATAGATCAGTAAGTACTAATCTCAAGTCCTTAATTAGTCCTTAGTCTCTTTGCAATAGGCGACATGTAAATACTGTTGCAAGGCTTCACAAAAACGTCCCGGAACACAGCAGCCACACAGATCACGGTCAGCGGAGTCGGCAAGGAAGTACTTCCCAGGTACTTCTTGCTGGTGCGTACGCACTGGTGCGCGAGCCTGCTCTCTTTTATCTCATACGTTTATGCCATGGTGGTTGGCGGACTTACCGCCCCATTCCGACCTTGGCGGGGCGGTAAGTCCCCAATCCCCATTTACCCTTCCCCATTCCCATTTTTGCCCCATAGGGCATAATGGGAGTGGGGAAGGCGTTAATTACGCCACCGTAAATTACGGTGGCGTAATTAACTCCATGGTCCCTTAGCGCCATGGATTTTAACACCTGCTAAAAGCAGGTGTTAAGTCCGCCATGGCGCTAAGGGACCTCGTACTCAGGCGGTAAGGGTCGGCGCTGTTTACGGCGCCGTAAACCCCTTACCGCCTGAGTTGTAATGAGGGCCTGCGTTTGTTTTTAAAGCGAACATCTTCTCCACGGGAATCGTTTTGAGTAAAGAAAGGTGCGAGTTCCGAGTTGAGAACTGGCCAGTGGCTTAAAGAATTACAGCAGTGACAGAAAGCGGAAACCAGCACTAAATAAGTAAGACGGTCTCTATATGTAACTTACAGTTGCTATTGGGAGAGTCTCAGTTCATTATTGGCTGAAATGGTAAAAGCAAGCAATATTATTAGCGAATACGTTGGCTGCATTTTAAGGTGAAAACTTTGATGACGGAAAACGCGGTCGTTTGAAAAGAAAGCAAGAATTCTGAGTTGAGGACCATATGATGGTCAAACATGAAGCATGGCAGCGATCAAAAGCAGAGGCCGGCAGGAAACAAAGCAACTGAGTCTCATTACTTAGTAGTAACATATTGAGAGACATCTCAGGTACCCACCCGGCAAAGTGGGCAGGGTAAAAGATGGGCAAACATCAAGATGTAATGATATACTTGAGTGTCAAGGCACTGGAAGACTATTCAAGTGCTAATGGTGGTATGATACAATATAAAGAATAGTTATGCCCGAAATAAAATAAGAAGATAAGTGTATGAGGGTAGATATCAAGGAAAATGGAGGTGGTATGAGTACATGAATGGATGAAGAGTAGTTTAGGAAAAACAAATATGTTGTGAAATTGACACTACGTAGAACTATGGTTATGAAATAAGTCTGTAATGACTAAACAAGCAATATGAATGCATGGCATCTCAGGCCTAGAAATAAGATCCTTCCTTTTTATTCCCTAACCACCAGATAATACGGTTGCAGTCTACCAGTTATAGAATATACGAAGAATAGATGGAGTACCATAAATCAGCCTCAGGAGTGGCTGAACCCTGCTAAGGATACATCGTTCATGGGCGAAGTGAGTACAAACACATAACCAACCATGGCAAATATAGAAAAGAGAGGTATACTTCTTTGTAATAAAAACATGAAAAAGCCTGCAATAATGAGGCTAAAAGATGAATACCATTTCTTCTGTTGAGTAGATCCCAAAATGAACAGTGTGAAGAGAGAAAAGTAGTAGAGGAGCAAGATGGAGAAATAGTGCTAATACGCCTGATACAGATGAAAGCGACACCACAGCTACCACTACAGAATTGTTTAAATTATTTTTTAAAAGGGTGGTGGAAAAAAGAGTCAGTGTCCCCCTAATGAAATTCC
The DNA here is from genome assembly GCF_040938575.1 of Ambystoma mexicanum. Lineage (NCBI taxonomy): Eukaryota > Metazoa > Chordata > Amphibia > Caudata > Ambystomatidae > Ambystoma > Ambystoma mexicanum. Next base: position 1,171,877,223 of record NC_090931.1, read on the forward strand.
TGTTTAGTGATTCTTAATTACAGTGTATAAGGAATGAAACATGTTGGGTTGTGTGTGGTAACAATGAGTGAATGTTGCAATTGTAGGTATGTGTGAAATTCGATGTTTTTAATGAGATGTTTATCCAAATGGCTTAGAGAATAGCGATTTTTGTTTCACACAGTCACCTTTTCCACAGTGTGCTAACATCAGGAGAATGTTTTAACAATGTCTTAAATGATAAAATAAAAATATGTTTGTATTCCAATTAAAAGGTACGGATATTTAATTATTGATGATACATCTAAGTCTGTAATGATGCACGGTGAAGGTTGTTATCAACAGGGTTAATAAAAACTCGAACTAGAGCCGTTCTATTGGCACCTAAGCAGAACCTAAGACGAGTAGACTTTATAATCCATCAGATTTCTGGCAACCAGTATCCACCCAGAGCCCTGAGTCAATAGTTTTTTCAACAGAGTACTCTCTGAACTAGATGTGCTAGAGAAGACAAGTAAAGAGCGAGTCTTCCAAAACTATACCAGATTACTACGATTGCCAATTTCGAGTTTGAAAAATAATAAATCAATTGTTATCAGGTGTGCCGATAAAGGAAGGGATATGGTGCACATGAATCGGTGTAACTATGGGGGTAATTCATAGAATTTAGCACACAAGTGGCACACGCGGCTGGCGCACAGTGTGCGCGTGTGAATCTCTGCGCCAGCCGCGTGCGCTAAAATCCATTTCTGCTCACAGCGTATTCATCGATTTTAGCTACCAAAACCAGCCGTGGCGCACAGTGGCGCAGCAAACCTGCAGCAGCGCCAGTTACGCCCCCAAGAAAGCCCCTTGCGCAGGGAAAAGCCATCAAAATCCCCAATCCAGCGCAAAGGGCTGCGCTAACCCTGTACCAGCACGGCAAGCAGGGAACATGTATTACTGGGTTTGTGGGAAGTTTCACACGCGATTGGCCCTGTGCGAGTGGGGTACGTGTATTACTGGGGTTTGTGGGAAGTTTCACACGCGATTGGCCATGTGCGAGTGGGGTACGTGTATTACTGGGGTTCACAGGAAGTTTCACACGCGAAAGGGCCTGTGCGAGTGGGGTATGTGTATTACTGGGGTTCGCGGGAAGTTTCACACGCGAAAGGGCCTGTGCGAGTGGGGTACATGTATTACTGGGGTTCGCAGGAAGTTTCACACGCGATTGGCCCTGTGCGAGTGGGGTACGTGTATTGCTGGGGTTCATGGGAATTTTCACACGTGATTGGCCCTGTGCGAGTGGGGTACGTGTATTACTGGGTTTCGCGGGAAGTTTCACATGCGATTGGCCCTGTGCGAATGGGGTACGTGTATTTCGGCGGTGGCCGGGAAGTTTCACACACGAAAGGGCTTGTGCGAGTGGGGTACGTGTATTACTGGGGTTCGCGGAAGTTTCACACGCGATTGGCCCTGTGCGACTGGGGTACGTGTATTACTGGGGTTCGCGGGAAGTTTCACATGGAATTGGCCCTGTGCGAGTGGGGTACGTGTATTACTGGGGTTCGCGGGAAGTTTGACATGGAATTGGCCCTGTGAACTGGGGTTCACAGGAAGTTTCACACGCGATTGGCCCTGTGCGAGTGGGGTACGTATATTACTGGGGTTCGCGAGAAGTTTCACACGCGATTGGCCCTGTGCAAGCCGTGTACGTGTATAACTGGGGTTTGCGTGAAGTCTCACAGGCGATATGAGCAGAGTACGTTTATTTCAGTGGTGCGCGGGGAGTCCTACATGTGAATTGGCAGTGTGGACTACCCTGCACCCCTGGTCATGTCCCGCAGGCAGCCCATCCACCATGGGCATGCCCCCCAGCCAAGCTGCATGTCAGCTTGCACTACTGATCACTAACTCATGTCCCCCTGCACCCCTACCCCCCAGCAGTGCGGGGCACCTGCCAGCAGGCCCCCACTCATGTCCCACTCATGTCCCCCTGCATCCACACCCCCCAGCAGTGCAGGGCACCTGCCAGCAGGCCCCCACTCATGTCCCACTCATGTGCCCCTGCACCCCCACCCCCCAGCAGTGTGGGGCACCTGCCAGCAGGCCCCCACTCATGTCCCACTCATGTCCGCCTGCACCCCCCACCCCCCAGCAGTGCAGGGTACCTGCCAGCAGGCCCCCACTCATGTCCCACTCATGTCTGCCTGCACCCCCACCCCCCAGCAGTGCAGGGCACCTGCCAGCAGGCCCCAACTCATGTCCCCCTGCACCCCCACCCCCCAGAAGTGCGGGGCACTCGCCAGCAGGCCCCCACACATGTCCCCCTGCACCACCACCCCCCAGCAGTGTGGGGCACCTGCCAGCAGGCCCCCACTCATGTCCCACTCATGTCTGCCTGCACCCCCACCCCCAGCAGTACAGGGCACCTGCCAGCAGGCCCCACTCATGTCCCCCTGCACCCCCACCCCCCAGAAGTGCGGGGCACCTGCCAGCACGCCCCCACTCATGTCCCACTTATGTCCGCCCGCACCCCCCACCCCCCAGCAGTGCAGGGTACCTGCCAGCAGGCCCCCACTCATGCCCCACTCATGTCTGCCTGCACCCCCACCCCCCAGCAGTGCAGGGCATCTGCCAGCAGGCCCCAACTCATGTCCCCCTGCACCCCCACCCCCCAGCAGTGCGGGGCACTCGCCAGCAGGCCCCCACACATGTCCCCCTGCACCACCACCACCTAGCAGTGTGGGGCACCTGCCAGCAGGCCCCCACTCATGTCACACTCATGTCCCCCTGCACCCCTACCCTCCAGCAGTGCGGGACACCTGCCAGCAGGCCCCCACTCATGTCCCACTCATGTCCCCCTGTCCCCACGTCATGACGATCCTTCATCATGGTCCTTATGGCCAGCCTCCCCAGCCCAAAGACCCAAACAAGTATTGCATCCACCCACATAGAAAAGGCAATTACATGATACAACCCCAGAGGCAAGTATGTAAATGAACACATGTCCATCACACACACACAATGGGTGCAAGTGAATGTGAAAACCCATACCATGACATGCATGAAACCAATGAGATAATACCACACATCAAAGTATGAAGAAACAAATGTATTAAACACAACATGAATGTAATTAAAAGAAAACACACAACAATGGGAATAATTAAAGAAATGCTGCATGTCTGTGAAATAATAAAAAACAAGAAATCATAATCCAAAGAAATCCACAAGAAATGGTGTCCAAAGTCACAGTCCAACAAAGCAAATCCAAGGGAAAAAAGAAAGTGAAATCCATTGCTCCATGGTGAAAATAAAGAAAATGATAATAATCCAATGGTGAACTATGTACAAATGAACAATCCAGGGTCCACGAGCCCAACTGATGAAATGAAACCTACCAAAAATACTACCTAATAAAAAACTATATACAAAAACGTGGTGCATTGTCCAAGCGCAACCAAAATAAAAAAGAAAAGGAAAGGAAACCTAACACTATCTAACTATATACAATGGCGGCAAGAAAGTCCTGCGGCTCACTCTGTGCTGTCCCAGGCAAGGGCATCATCGAACTCCATGTCGATGTCCCGGAGGCAGGCCTCTGCCCTGGCCCCGAGGTCTCGCAGGGAGGCACTCATGGCCTGTTCCAACCCCCTGCAAGTCGCCTCGAGGCACTCTGCCCGCCTCAACGCCCGACGCATGGAGAACTCTGCCCTGACCATGGTGAGCCGCGCCTCTTCTGCCCGCCACCGCTCCGCTTCTATAGCATGGCCTATCCGCAGCTACACGGAAGACACTTCTAGTCCTGGGTCCTCCTGCCCTCTGGCCGATGCCTGCCCCTCCGATGTTGAAGGCCCCGAGCCATCATGGCTCCCACCTTGTTGCTGCTGCTGCTGTGCCTCTGCCTGTGCCCTGGCTCTTGCTGCCTGCAAATCCTCCTCCGGCTGGGGTGCAGGTGTTGAGGTGACCACCCCTGCTGGACGTCCGACTCCCGACTGTGGCAGGGATGTGTCCTCCACCAGCCTGGCTGCAGGATCACAGGTAGCTCCACAGGGTACCCAGGTGATACATGGGTGGGAAGATGGCATGGAGGATGACTGGCGCATAGGGGGTTCAGGTGAGGACGGGGTCGGAACAAGGTCCAGCAAAATGAGGAATCTGGCCCTGGTGACCGGTCCCAGTAGGTCAACGCGGTCAACGAGGCATTCGAGATGACGTGCAGTGTCCTCATGAAAACACTGCAGGTCACCTCGCATGCCCCGTTGACGCAACGCCATCCCACTCAGGACAGGCTCAACCCGGTCCCAGATAGCCATGTCCGCAGGGAGAGGAAGGCCAGTTGTTGTAAGCGGGTCCCCTCCCTGAAAACGGGTCTGGACGTAGGCATCCCTGCTGGTGCAGGATGATGCAGTCACAGGATCAGGGACATGATTACACACAGGCACCTCCGCGGTGGCCTGTGCAGCCTCCTGTCCCTGCCCCTGCACTGCACCACTAGCACCAGAGGAATCCCCACCTCCAGACCCTGCGTCTGTCCCTTGCACGGCCTCCTCCTCCACCAAACTAACCACCATCCTGGATGACTCTGTGCCATCTTCCTCCGTCGGACCCTGTGGGGTCTCAGCTGCCCCTTCTGCTGCCGAGGAGTCCACCTCCGACCTCTGGCTCTTGGACCTACCCTCGGCAGCTGCGGCCTGGGATGCGGCAACGGACTCCTCACTCCCTGACAAGATAACAACCTGGGAGGGGAGCCGTGCCTTGCGTCTCCGGCTGGCGGTGCGATCCCTGCCGCTTTGCTCCACAGCACCCTCTCCGCCCTCTTCATCAGTTGACGCTGCACACAGGGATAGATAGCACACAGGCATCAGCACACTGTAAAATGGACTGATACACACATGACAGTTGCACATGAGTGGCAGTGTCAAACTTCAGACATGGCATCACAATCCCCAACACACATGTCATTTCAACTCACACACATGAGCAATTCCACAGCCATATCACAACAGCCAGCACCATCCATACACATACAACAGCATGAGCATCCAAAGGTGAGCCAGACATCACATGAAACACAGGGAGTGCAGTAGACATGCACACACGCCACCACACTTACATGCATGACTACATCTCCTCCAACTGTTGCAGTGATGAGATCGCCATACATGTCAGATCTGCCATTCAGCCTTCTACATATCAGTGTCACATGCATCCATGTTGCATCACAGTTGCACACTTGTCAAGTACACACACATGCACATTTACACAATGCAGATACATGCATTAGGAACCACCATCCATGCCACAACCATGCCAATGTAAATACACAGAAATTCAAACATGTGTGCTCCCACACCTGCATTTGTCCAGCATGCTTACCAACACATACACCATAAATGTGTCTCACACATAAGAAGACACACATGTGACAGCCTCACGTGCATGTTCATACACATCCCTACATGGCCCTACAAAAACACATGTGCAACCTGCACACTACTGGCACACCACGACACGCACAGCGTCCAATCACTCTGCATGTACACTTACCGCTCGACTCCAGACGGATCTGCCTCTCAAGGATCTGGACGTAGAGCGCTGGGCATATGCATACCAGGACCATCATTTGGTGGTCCAACAGCTGGCCCCGATGCCCCTCGGCATCCACTGCCTTTGCGAGGCACCGGGCCTTGTTGAGGGTCCTGGAACTGAAGTCCTCCCAGAGCTGCTTGACATGATGTAAGTCGCGGACTCCCACCGCCTTCGCGTTGATGGCAGTCATGATGTCCATCCAGATCCTGGTCCGTCCTTCACTGTCGGCACGCAAACTTCCAAAGTGGACATCATACTGCCCCAGGACTTGCTCCACCAGGACACCAACTTCCCTGGCACTGAAGCTGGTGGCCCTCTGCCTCTCTGGCTGTGGGTTGCCAGTGCTGCCAGATGGTGTTCTGTTGGACATGGCAACCCCAGAGGCAGGAGTGGGTGGGCAACTGGGTCCTGGGGCTGGGCTGCAGAGCGATGGAATCCCAGTCGGGAGTCTTCAGTTCCAGCAGGGGTGGTCACAGCAACTGCACCCCTGGCTGACGTGCAGGCAGCAAATGGCAGGGCACGTGGGCAGCAGGTAGTCAGGCAGCAGCAGATTGCAGGTGGGAGCATGCTCAGGGCTCTGGAGGGCAGTAATTTGGCCTTCTGGGCAGGAGCGTGGTCTTCCATGTGTTTTCGCGTGGCCAGCTTGATACGGAGTGATTTGGCACGTGAAAAAATTGCACGTCAGCCTGTAATTGGAGCAAAGGCCTTTAGCGCGTAAGCGCGTCAGCACACGTACGCGTTTTCATTGGACCAAGGCACTTAGCGCGTAAGCGCGTACGTGCGCGGGCGATTCCCTCGTGACAGGGGCATAGTGGTTCAGCACACGTGAAAAAACTGCACGTCCGCATGTGAATGCGTGTAATCTGAGGAAAGGTCCTACGCGCGAAAGTGACGTGACGCGCGTGGGCGTTTGCCTCAGAACGGGTTAAAGGTGAGTGGGGCCAGCAGTTCGCTGTATGTGCCTTTCGTGGAGACCGACGTGTGTAGCTGCTTCGTGTTGTTTCATGCGCCATCACATCTTCACAACGATCGAGGACGTATCTCTTCTTTTGGCAGGGGTATTGGCTACGCGTGTTTTTCTGATTCGCGCTAGTCAGACGGTGAGTCACACACACTATTTTTCCCACTGCGGGTGTCCCTGTGTATTGCACCTGTTTTCGAGGTCATAGTAGCCTGCGTGTCCAACGCGTATGCGTTTTTCGTGTTACTGGGTGCCACCGCATACTGCGGGAGGTTGATTCCACGCACGTAGGCTGCAGGTTTGCGTGCACGGTTTTACTATAGTTTTGGGGTGCCTGAGCGTAGCGTGACCAGTCACTACATCACTGGGGTCACATACAGCCTTGCAGGTGCTGGGGGCTCTTAACATCTTGCATCTCACCCCCTTCACCCCAATTGCCCAGGTCAATTGTGGTGTACACCTCCCATTGGCACTACTCCATCTGTGCCGACACTACTCCATCTGTGCCATGGTTGGGAGGCCACCAAAGGTGAGGGGTGCCTCAGCTGGGCATACTCCTGGTGGCGGGCGTGGTCAGGGACATGGCCGGGGTGACCAGGGAATAGGGGGACTCCAGGGTGTCCAGGGTGACCGCAGAGGGGGAAGAGGCAGGGGTGCGCCACTTGAGCATGATGTTGTGCCATGTGTCGGTACAGTCATGCCACCACCCCCTGTGGTTCTGGGAGATGCAGCTTCTGCATCTGGCACTGGTGCCCGTGTGACCCGGCAGTCCGTTTCATCGACTGCCACGGGCCCAAGGGGAGTGGTAGCTGCAGGTGCAACTGTGGACACCACCACCCAGGCTCAGGGTCTGCCAGCGCAGGCTGCGTTGGCTATTGAAGAACCCTTGGAAGATTTCCAACAGGCCCGGAGGGAAACCGTAGGGGCACGCAGGGCTGCCCTGATCAAGACACGTGTCCCTGGGGCAGTAATTCCATCTGCTACCCCAAACAGCCAGGTGTTGGCAAGTGCAGGGTCAGATGCAGCCAACACCACCCTTGTTGTGAGTCTGCCAACCAGGACAGTCACGGTCAATGACCCTGCCACAGGGGATGTTGCTGTGCAGGGTCCATTAGAGGGCACCCAGCTGCCACTGACACAAGTCAGCCCTTTGGTCATCCCGTGACCTGCGACTCCCTTGGCTCAATCCAACAGTCCCACTGGCCAGACTGATCAGGGCGGCATCAGCCAGCGAGGGTCTGCGCCACAATCCAAGAGGAGGAAGGTTGCACCTGCAGCACAGGCTGGGACCCCACACACAGCCACGACCTCCTGCATGTCAAGGAAGAAGCCTTTCTGTAACCAGGAACTGGACTACCTCATGGACTATGTGTGGGACCACAGCCGTGACATGCTAGTGGGTGCTAATTGTCAGACTACGGCTGCCCACCGTGATACCCACTGGAAGCAAGTTGCGGAACATGTGAGTGCATTCGGCCATGAGGTGCGCACAGCGCAAGAGTGCAAAAAAGCGTTGGAATGACCTCAAACACAGCGCTAAGGCAAAGCGTGCCTCAAACTACAACTTGACTCTGGTGACTGGCGGTGGGCCTGCACCGGAGGAGGAAGACCTCACTCCGCATCGGTCGAATGAGTGGGAGAGATGCCGGACTTTGATGCACAGTCCAGTGAGTGTTGATGCATGTTTGTCGAGGACGTGTGTGTTTAACTTGTGTGATGTGATGTGCATGACTGCCACTATATGTCACGTGTACATGGTTATGATGTGTGAGTAATGCAATGCTTCCCTGATGCATGTCTACTCTGCTGCATGATGGATATGTGGAGCAGACGGGGACTGTCCACATCACCACTTTTGCATCCTTCTCACATGCTGGTTACCTGTTTGCCCCTCCGGTCCATGTTCCAGCTCACTGGCACTTCTGCATGTAGCGTGGGGTGAGCTTCCTCTCAGCCCAGGAAATATGCATAGCATGACTGACGTGCATGTGTACTCTGCCTGCAAGGGGTTCCCAATGTAGGCATGCTCCCTTGCCCCTCAACCCCCTGCTTTGCACCCCAATTCCACCTTAGCACTGGTCTGCTACAATATTGCTGTTGGGTACTTCCCTGTTCATGCCTCCTGTGTACATGCTAACATCCAGCGGCCAATCTGCCAGACATATCCATTGTGGTACATCCTTAGTATTTGATGCAGGGTGGCTCACTTGGACTGTGCAGAGGTCATATGCCCCGCAGGGACATGAGTGCCCATTCATGCTCCATGTGCATTCCACGCATGCCCATATGTGTCCATGACTGGATGATGACTGTAATACAAGTCCAGGATGACCTAACTTGCATGGCATTTCATCTGCCTTCCCATGTCAACTGTGGCTCAGTACTGCGTTGCACACATGTTTAGGGTCTGACAATCTGTGAGCGTCACAGGCCTCAGCCTGTTTAAAGGCCAATAAGTCTGTCCAACTGGTGTAGTGTCTTCTTCACACGTTGGTGGACTCCAGAGGTTTCATCATGTGTCCTGCTTACTGTCCCATCATCATTGGCAGTGTTGTCACTTGACTCACATGAAGCTGTTGATGCTAGTCAACACTGTCTGTCAATACACAGGTCTATGCTCAGCCTTTTGATACCATGCTAGGTATCCCTGCTTTTGCACTTGGGTGGAGGGGTGCTTTGCTTGTAGATATGCTACCCATTGAATGCACATTACACGTGATGCCTGAAGTTGACCTTGCACTGCCTTCACATTTTCTGACACACACCATGGAGTCCTTGTACATGTAGGTAGTGAGTAACATACATATTTGCTGCACTGCATAGACCCACTTCAGTGCAAACTGCCACCTTTCAACAGGTCTAATCACAGAAGCAAATTCAAGTTGACCCAGCATGCATGCCAGGTTCTATTTTGTGTGTCATGTCTGCCTGATGTGTTTGTTGTCGGTGTATGTGTGTGTTGTGTGCTTCTAACATGTGTAGTGACCTTTTTTCTCTCTATTTTTTAGATGATGATGCAATGGAGCCGGAGGATGGAGTTGTCATGGAGGCACAGGGTTGTTATCACTACAACAACCTGGCACAAGTGGGGGTAATGGGGTGGTAGGTCACGAAAACCCCCAAGTGCTACAGTCCATCTTGTCTCTGGCTGCCTATGAGTCCAGCCCTGAAGAACACTCTGACGACCATGGTAGTTGGATGAGCATCAGGTCCATATGTCAGAGGTGAGTGATTCTGATGTGGACACTCCTCTGTCCGCGACACCTGCACTGAGGGGTCAGACAGTCTTCCTCCACACCAGTCACTGATGTGCCTGGGACATCACGTCGACGGGGGCATGTAGTCGTGCAGCCGCGGGCGGTGCCAACACAATGAGGACACACGGTCCTTGGGTCCCGCAGGGGTCAAGCCCAGCAACGTGGTTGCTGCGTGCAACCACAGTATACTGAGTGGGAGAAAGACATGACTGCCCATTCTGAACGGCAGGGGGCAGCAATGGAGAACATCGCTGAGAGCATGGAGCGTGTGGCCCAATCTGTGCTCCACCCTGCTAGGCAGGTGCTTCTCCAGCTGCAGGCGGCATGGTCCACGGCCCGCTCGCTCAGGCAGGGCATGGCGGCCTCAGACAGGGCACGCCAGGCTGAAATGTCGTCTCTGCGTCAAGCAATTGCTGCTCACGCAGAGGCACACATGAAGGCCCTGAGGGAGGAGCATGCTTCCCTCAGATCCACTCTGGGTGTCCTTCTGATGTCCCAGAGGGAGCGGGCAGAGGAGAGGTTTGCACAGCTTGAGCGTACCATCTCGGCTGAGCTACATGCTTGCCAGGAGATGCAGCAGTTGTCAAGCCAGGCCTTGTAGGAGGAACTCTGTGTTACACGTGCTACCTTGCAAGAGGAAGCACGTGTGCCACTGGAGGTTTTGCATGCAGACCTACATGTCATCACCACACAGAACCAGGCTCACCCGTCCGGATGACCTGCTGCCGATTAGGGGCAAGCTGCGGCTAGGCGTGGTCATGCTCCTTTGCCACGTCCTCCTTTCCAGGAAAAGCCAGACGACAATCTATCTCCCACATAGGTCGGGCTCTGCAGACATTGAGCCCATGGAGGTTTTTCTTTTCCTCAGCATCATTGCATGTGGGTGTTGAGCAGCACCCTGTACCTCCCCCCTCGTGGGTGCCCCCCCCCGGGTCGTATGTGGCCATTTTTGATTTTTCTTTTAGTTTAGTTAGTTAAGTTTCTGTTTGATAGTTAGTTTAAATAGGTAAAGTAGGTTTTTCATAGTTAGTGTAATTAGTTAATATAGTTTAAAATTGCTAGTCTATTGTGCTTTCATGTGATGGTGTGGTGCTTTGTGGCTTTTTAAAGCATCCACTGTCTGTTCTAGCTGGCCCTTCAAGCTTGTCTTGTGTATGTGTTTGCTGCTTGGGGTCCTTGACTAACATATGCCACTCCTGCTTCCCTTATCCATGGGCTCGCAAGGATGGTTCGGTGTAACAGCCTATTACACAAGGGCAATGGACTGTCATATCTGTGGCATGTCTGCTGCTGTGGAACTTGTGTTAACACGCCTAGTGGGGATGATTGGGGTGTAATTGTCCACTGTTCTTCTTTTGCTAGATGGGGTGTTTAATGATTCATGTGTACATTCATTGCTATGCATGGTGCAGTATGTTTCTTATCTTTAATGAACATGTGCTTGTTGCAAATCATGCCATAGATAGTTTGTTCCACACTGTTGTTGTGAAAGACGGACTGATGGTGTGATTTCTGATGTACATCAATGACATGGTCCTGTCATGTAATGCCTGAAGAGACACACACAGATCAATATTAAGCATTAATCATGTGTTTCATGCACTTTCTGCAGGGGGATGAGCCTAAAGACCACCTTTGCCAGCAGACATGGGCCATTGGACGTCTGGAATCAGGACACGTTTGGTGCTGGTGACATGCGCATGTGTGCGCAGGCAGAGGCACAGGGATTGCGATCATACATCCGAAAATCGATGACGTGTTTCAAGGGACTCCAGGCAAGGTGAGCAGCACAGGGGGGTCACAACACAGCAAACCTTCCACCTGGTCAGTTGAACATGCATGCTTAGTAGCAGCACTGACGGTGAACTTGGACAAATATTGGTGTAGAAGCGCACAATACAGCTCAGATGTGTTAATGGACTGATGGCTAGTTGATGTGAAAGTTGTCTGGGGCACCTCCAGGGGCAGTGGCACATATCCTCCAGTCCACCATGGTCCATTGAGGCACTTGTATTAGCCATGTAGCATTCCTAGCCATGGAATGAAGCAGTTCCCAGGGACAGACAGCAAGGGACAGACTTGGGTGCAGTGCATTTCATTTCCAAGAAGAAATTGATACATGCACTGGCTACTTTATTTTGGTCATGGTGGTACAGAACTTGTTCTGAAGTCAGACCTTGCTATATGCGTCTGTCTGCTTACACAGGGAACATTGCATGTTGTGTGAATCGTGACACATTGGTGTTCCATTTGCCACGCACCCACCGGTGCCTGACTTACTGCATTGACTGTGTATGAGCCATCAGAGGGGTAATGTTACGTATGGGTATGAAGCATCCACACAAGTTTGTCTTTTTGTAGTGTATTTTGTTACTTTGGGGCATATTTAGTAGTGTGTTTGTGTGTTTTGGGCACGCACAGATTATTAACTGTGACTCTCTTTGCAGCATTGAACTGCTCCTGTTACCGAACTGGAGAGTGCGCAGGCAGGAGGCTAGCACTCACCCCAAAGATAAGTTTCTCTTTGACTTCCATTTGAGTAATTTGCTGCTATGTGCATGTGATCAAGTTTTGTCTATTTGTGTATATGTTAATGTGTGTACTACATTTTGGTGCATTCCCTACTTTCCTGTGTCAATCCTACTCCCCTCTCCTGCCCCTCATTCCAGTTATCCAGTATGCCAATGCCTGAGCCGACTGCATATCCCTGACCCTCCTTCCCCTCCAGGGTCTCAGAGGCCTGTGTGAGGTAGACCTTGCAGGTACCCAGACCACGGTGGGGGTGGTTGTTTTGTGCCAATCCTGTGCCTGTACTCGGGAGCTGTGACGGTAGACATCCATTCATGTTGAATCATTTTATGTTATGTACCACACATGGTTCAGATCCTGTTGTGACATTGTTTTACTGTGCTACCTTGGTTGTTGACATCATTGTGGTCGTACTTGGCCTTTGTGGCGTACTGCTACTTGAAGTCATCTACTGGAGGCTGTTCTGGTTTGTTTTACTGCCTGCAGGGCATTTGCTTGGCTTCTGTGTTATCCTGCTTTGAGTTCTCTTGGATTTTGTGCTTTTGCAAATCTAGGTGGACTCTGAGGGTGCTGGCAACTTTTTACACACAAGGTGGGGGATGGTGACAAAGGGGAAGGGTGATCCTGTGGCCAGGTGGAATTCAAGGATGTCGGATGAATGACCCAGATGCAGTTGTTCAGTGGGTCGTGGTGATTTGTGAGGTAAGGGGGGTGTTTTGTTGTTGATAGTTGCCTTGCCCTGCAGTGTGATGGGCACCCTGAAATTGTAATTGTAATTGTGCTTTCCTATGTACATGATGTATTCTGCTGATCAATGCCTGTTCATGTGTTGTGTTTACCTTTCAGGTATGAGGGGATAGTTGTGGTTTGACATGCTGGGGTATACACATGGTGAATGTTCACATGTGATGTGTAGACGACACTGATGGTCACTTGATTTCACATGCATACGTTGAGTGCATGTCCCTACTGACCCACACGCACGCACTATGATCCACTACATGTACAACCACCCTTCCATGTCCACGTGTACACTCTGTTTGCCTTCTGGTTCCCACTGTGTCCCTGCAGCACATGTTCTCTGATCATTTGTGGATCCTGTACATGCCTAATTTGTTTTTTTATGTAGTTTGTCGCTTAGATGTCATGCTCAGTGTGTGCATCACACACAATGCTGTTCACTGTGCTGTGCGCTGAGCAGTGTGTTGCAGGAGGTGGACATGGCACACAGTAGCTGCAGTGTTGATTTTGCAATGCACATTGTGCATCTAGACAGGCATTCATTGTTATGTTTCAACTACAACTTTTGGAATGCATTTGGGTATGACTTATTTTGGGTGGGAGGTTGTTGGTCAGTCATTTCATCTGATTCCATGTCAGGCATCATTGTCTGATGCCAATTTACATTTTTCACATGGCAATGTGTACCTTATTGTTACTGTGTTGGTGTATGGCTATTGCTTGCCCTGTCATGTTGTGGTTTTGGAGGGTTTGAGTGACATACCAGTGATAGTCATGGCCTGTTTTGCAGGTCTGTGTGATTCAAACCTTGCATGTGTGCCTTTAGGTCACACAGGATTGCTTGTGTTTAAGTAGCTAGGGATGCACACAATGTGGCAATTCCATGGCAACAATCGCAGGGTGGTAAGGTTGTGACAGTTGACTGTCTCTTTGTCATCATCGATTGTCACCTGGTATGTGCCAGGCCTGTGTGGACTCCGCAGGGTGGGGAGTTTAGGTGAAAAATCTGTCCACAAGCTAGGTCTGTGCTTCCTCGCCACGTGCCCTACCCCTCCCATGGGCAGCGCCTGTGCCTGTGGTTGGAGATGTGTCCACTGGTACGCCCTGCCGTGTTGCAACATTGTGCAGGACACATGCTGCCACAATGATCCTGCACACTACTGGGGGTGCATAGAGTAGCTGCCCGACAGAGCAGTAAAGGGAGCAGAAGCGTGACTTGAGCACTCCGAATGTGCGCTCCTCTATGGCCCTGGTTGCAATATGGGCCGCGTTGTATCTTACCTGGGGTGGTGTGGTGGGGTTCCGGATTGGCGTCATCATGTGGTTGCTCAGAGGGTAAGCACTGTCCCTTGTAGAATTGATAATGGTTGTGATTATTGGGGTTTGTGTATTTGTGTGTGTGTGTGACATGCATGCATGTGCACAGGCATTTGTGCTCACCTAGGAGCCATGTGTCGTCATGCTGGCCAGCTTCCACGGCCCGGCTGAGGGCAGACATTCTGTATATGAAACTGTCATGGGTGGAGCCAGGTTAGTTTGCATAGACAGAGGTGATGATTCCATTTGCATCGCATACCACTTGTACATTGATGGAATGCCAGTGCTTGCAGTTTCGGTAGATGTGCTCAGTGGCCCTAGGTGGACGTAGGGCCACATTGGTGCAATCTATGGCACCAAGCACTTTGGGGAAGTGTGCCACCTTGTAAAAGTCCTGGACAATGGCCTGCCTTTCTGCAGGTGTTCTGGGCATGTATATGTGCCTGCGGACTGAGGGGCGTGCAGTCATGATTGCCAAGACCTGGTGTAGGCAGCGTGACTGCGTGGCCTTTGAGACCCCCCCACTATGACTATGCAAAATGTAGGACATTGAGCAGCTTCTCCTACGGGCTCAATGCTTGGGAGCAGAGGGTGGGGAATGTTAGGTCATCTTCCCACTCCCTGACCAGGTCTAGGATGATACGGGGTGGAAACCTATACCTGCCATAGACCTGGCCTCAGGCATCCCAAAAAGGCTTGTCTTTGGTGAAATAATGCGTGCCCTGGCTATTCTCCTCCTCCTGTGGGGTCCCATGATCAGTGCTGCGACAACTGGGGCATTCATCGTAGCTGTATATACGTGTTTGTTGTTTGCGTGCACTTTTATACTGTCTGCGGGGACGCTTCTGCCTGCCTTCGTGTGGCGGATGCGTTGACGCCTGTGCATGTCTTTTGCCTTGCGCGGGTTTCCCGTATTCAAATCCATGAAAACAGGTTGTTCGCATGCGTGTGGGCGTTCTGTGTAGTTCCCTGCAGTACTTCCCCAGTTACACCTT
Organism: Ambystoma mexicanum; assembly: GCF_040938575.1. NCBI lineage: Eukaryota > Metazoa > Chordata > Amphibia > Caudata > Ambystomatidae > Ambystoma > Ambystoma mexicanum. The sequence goes on from NC_090931.1 coordinate 1,171,892,576, forward strand.
CTTTTTCACACGTTATTCCCCATTCCATGTGTTACGCCCACTGTTCCGCCTACTTTTGTTGTGTGCGCTGCGCTATGTGCACTTAGCGCACGCTGTTTGGAGACGTGTGCGCCAGCGTGCGTCATGCACGGATTTGGCGGCCAACCAGTGGGAAAGTAATGCAGCACCTTCCTTGAATCGCACGCGTGTGCTTGCTTTCTCACGCTTGCGCCTCCTTGCGCCTGCTTGCGCTGGGATTTTTGGCACACGTTTGTTCCATGAATCCGCCCCTAGATTGCGACCTGACTGCCTGCTTACAATTACTCATAGCCAACAAAGTGGAAAAAATGAGGGAGGGGAAATGGATAACGAATAAATAGGCCCACTATTTGGTGAAGATTAATCCGAGTACACCTACATTTTATATACTTTCAAAGATGCATAAAACCCTGGTTAACCCACCTGGTAGACCCATAGTATCTGGTAGCAATTCAGTGCTGTATCCTTTGGCCAAGTTTGCTAATTATTTCCTTAAAGGATACGTGAAGGGCATGGAAACATACATACAGGACTCAACAAATGTTATCAATCTGATTGAGAATCATGCTTTCGATGAGCAAAGAGACATCTTGGTAATCCTAGATATAGGGCCTCATTACAAGTATTGCGGAAAGGCAACAACTGTGCCGGTAGCAGCGGGGTGCTACCGGTGCCATTGTTACCTCTCCACAACATTACGAGTTTGCTTGCGGGTGCCACTCTGGACACCTGGTCAGACTAGACGTCCAGAGCGGCACCTTTGAGCAGACCAGGATGCTAACAACGGTCCCATCATTAACGGGACCATTGTTTGCATCCTCCTCATTCCCATGGTAGCTCAAATGGGAATGGGGACATACCGAGTACGGATCCCGAAAATGGGAATTACCGGGCCTGGCCTGGTATTCCATTTTTCGGGACCCGGACTCGAGTTTGGGGGTAGCCATGCCAGTACAAATGGCATGGCTACTTCCAAACTCGTAAAGAGGCCCACAGTCTCCTTATATACAAAAATTCCTCAGATTGCTACCTTGGAGATTATAGAGGAACTACTTCTCAGTAAAAGAACAGCAGTGATAGCACCGACTTCCTTTATTTTATGTTGGAGGACCGTATCTCTTATGGAGAACTATTTTATGTTCAAAAACAAGTTTTTTTCAGCAGATCCATGGCACTGCCATGGGGTCTTCGGTTGCACCTTCACTGGCAAAACGTTATGTTGACTCAGTGGAGCAAAGCAAGAACTTTAATTGTAATAATCCATTTTTGCAACACCTAACCTTTTGGAAAAAATACATAGATGATGTGCTAATGATCTAGCACGGAGATGGTAAAGATCTACTAGCTTTCTTTGAATGGCTTAACAAGATTAATCTGTTTCTTAAATTTACCATTAACTCAAGCAAAACACAGATCAATTTTCTAGATTTGACCATATTTGCTAACACAGGTCTCAACATTTTGGAAAACAAAGCATTTCATAAAGAGACAGATTGGAACTCATTGTTAAAATATGAGAGCTTTCATCCCAAAATTGTACGAGACAACTTGCCCTTTGGGCACTTTTTAAGGCTTTGACGCAATAGTGCTGCCAAAGAAACTTTTGAGGGAGAAGCAGCTATATTGAGCCATAATTTGACATGTAGGGTAAATTCCAAAGAAATTGTTAGACAATTTTGTAAACGAGCCTCCAATAACCATCAAGGCGTGCTGTTGGAATATAAGAATTTGTGCTGAAAAGTCAAATCGTGAAGTTTTTGCTTTGTGCTAAAAAGTCAAATCTTGCTGCCCATTGCGAAATTCTCTGTATTTTGCTTGTATACTGTTTCTTCTCTGTAACTTGCCAGCCCAGTGACCTCACCACTCTCTTTTGTCTCACACCTACCTGGCTTAGCCCCTCAGTATCTCCATTCTCTCCTTACTTCCACCCCAATGACGCTTTCTGTTTCTCCTATCTCCTCCAACTTCTTCTCCATTGACTATCCTTCCCTTCTCACTAAGTCTGGTAGGAAGATGTTCAAAAAGGATATCTTGGCCTTTAATCCTGGTCTTCCTATCGCCGACACCTACTCCAATGCTTCTGCCACAGAGACCCTTACCGACATCCGTTCCTTCGCCAGATCTATGGACTCCTCATATGGTCTCTGTGCTCCGCCCTATCTCCTCCTCTCTCATTAATGGTGGCACACGCTGGGAAGTTCTCATGGCTTCCTTCGACTCCTCTAAAGTCATCATTAATGTCTACCTAAATGGCACTGTCATGGTCCAAGGCCCTCAGGGCAATCTCCTCCTCTTTGATAGGCGCTTCTCTCGCCTCATCAATTTCCTCTTGTCTCCTGCTGTCCCCTCCTCTCCTCCCTTGGATACCTTGCCCTCTCTCTCCTCCTCCTCTGCCCCTCCTAGGGCACTTTCACCTCTGCAGGGCCTACCTCTGATCTGTACTCCTCCCTGCAAGGTCTTTAAGGCTGGCAACCTTCTTCATATTGCCACTCTCAACTCTTGCTCTGCCGTCAAAAACTCCTCTGACATGTGCCACCTCCTTGAAGAACTAGACCTTGATGTCCTTGGTCTTACTGAGACATGGTTCATGGCCAGCTCTGTCACAAGCTTTGACACTCTCCTCCCTGATGGCTACAAGATCCTCTCAGCACCCAGATCCTCCTGGTCCGGTGGGGGGGGGGTAGCCCTGATCTTTCCTGAGTGGATTCTGTCTCTATCATTCCCACTCAGACCTACTCCTCTTTTGAATGCCTTGTCTGTAGGCATTCTCTCTCACCTACCCATTCTCTTACTGTGGTTACCATCTACCAGCCTCCTGGTCAATTCACCTAATTTCTCTCTGAGTGGGCAGACCTCTCCTCCTCCACCCTGGCCTCTACCACTCAACTCCCCCTCCTCGGTGTCCTAAATATTGTCAGGTGTATCGACCCACGTTCAAGTTATTATGCTGCAACATTTGGTGCTGTGGGCTTAGAAAATCCAAGATGGCTGAAAAGCCCACATTTGCGCCAGAATCCAGAAAACCGCACAGTTTTTTTGCTCACACCAAAATGGTTGCCTGACCTGCCACCCAGCAGTGCGAGCGTGATGGGCCAGAAGCGCCATGAGCGAAATCAGTGCAAAGGAATATGGTGCTGTTCAAAATCTGTTTAAATTAATGTCAAAAAATGGAAAAAATCATGGGCACAAAACCACTGGACAAAAAATCCAACTTCTGGTTGGGTGTTCTAAATTACTCTACTGCAGAATCCACATTAATACAATGTTAGCAAGGATCATATGCTATCAAGTAAAATCCCCTTTTTGAAATGTATTAATTCAAGACAGCTCCCAAAAATGGATGCAGTACCGACGCTTGACACTAACCGGCGCTAGCGATCTAAACTCTGACAGAAGACTGGTATTTCAGGAGCTGAGAAGGAACCTGAGTTAGCTGGAAACTTCAAAGCCTTGCTGGTCAATGGGAAGCCTTCACACCTCAGAACTTCTCACAAGAAGGCAGTCTGATTCAATTAAAAGATGAAGAGGCCTCTGTCCATGGGAAGCCTAGACACCTGTTCTTACGAGCAACAGCACAGGAGATCACATGGTCGTGTTAATCAAATGCAGAGTGGCACCCTGGTCTGCTGACCTCAGTCAACACAATAGACTCTTTTTTACTGAATAGGAAATGCTGATTTGAGGTGTAATTGTCAACAGTTGCTCTGAGGAAACGAAAGATATTTGATCTCTGAGCCAGACCCATGTAAGGGCGGCTCTTTCTACTTTCTTGCGAAGCACTTTGATGGACGACTTCAAATTCAAGCAATATCCAGAGACCAGAACTTAGAAAAGCAGACTCCAGATCCCAGAACTTTGAAGCAGAGGACCTACTGCAAGCTAAAAGTATTCTCAGCTGGCCTTACAATTTTACAAACTGATTTTCCCCAGACTTCCAAGGGGCACACCAGAATAAAACAGCCGGGCTGTGCTGTTTGTTTCTAGCCAAGAACTTTTGCCAGAACCAGACCCAGAGAGCAGTGCTGTATCCAGAACCACAGAACAGACCGCTGAGCAGTGCCAAGAACTTTTGCCAGAACCAGAGATAATGACCAGCAGAGCAGAGAGAACCGCAGCTAAACCTGTTGACCAGATCTGTGACGAGGCCCATTCCTTCCAAAATTAGGAGTGAGTATCCAGCCAGAGCTGTGCAGAACCAATCCCTTAGTTTAAGATAATCTAATTCAAACCATTTCCACCTATTTAGAACTGTTGGGTGTCTCCATGACCACCAATCTGGCTTCAGAGCTGCCAGAAGCATGGAAACTGCTCTCCTGAACATCCGTGAAGATCTTCTCTTCAATCTTGACTCTAACATTCCCTCTTTCCTCATCCTCCTCAATCTCTCTTCTGCCTTCGACATGGTCAACCATACCATCCTGCTCAACCGTCTCCGTGAAAACCTGGGTGTCACTGATCAGGCTCTGGCCTGGCTGACCTCTTTCCTCTCAGATCGACCCTCCCAGGTCCAACTTGGGTCCTTCCTTTTATCTATCTTCCTCTCCACTTGTGATGTTCCCCCGGGGTCTAACCTCTCGCCCTGGCTTTTCAACCAATACCTGGTAACTCTCGTCCACTGCATTGCCATTTTCTGCTCATATTTCCAGTTCTACGCTGACAAAACTCAACTCATTTTCAGGCTGTCCCCTGCCACCTCCTCTCCCTCTCTCATCTCTGATTGCCTAACTGCCATTCAAGATTGGTGTGCCGCCAATGATCTTTGTCTGAATGCCAGCAAGACGGAGATCCTCCTCATTGGCACACCTTCACCATCCTTTCCCCTCACTCTCTGGCCGGCCTCCCTTGGCCCTCCTCTTACCCCCACCTGTGAGGCTAAGAACCTCGGGGTCATCTTTGACTCCTCCCTTTCCTTCTCCGCCCACATCTCTGAGGTCTCTAAAAAGTCAAATTTCCGACTGCACCTCCTCAGAGGTACTCTGCCTTTCCTCTCCTTCCCCCAGAAGCTCATGGTATCCCAAGCTCTGGTTCTCTCTAGCTTGTACTATTGTAACAGACTCTTTCTAAATCTACCTGCCTCTACTCTCCGCCCTCTGCAACTAATCCAGAACAGGACTGTGAGACTTGTCCTTGGCCTCAAGCCCTGGGATCGTATCTCTCCAGCTCTGAAATCTCTTCACTGGCTCCCAGTGGATGCAAGAATTAAATTCAAAACCCTCTGCATTGTCCACAAGGCTTTCTGGGGCCTGGGTCCAAAATACCTTCAGCTATCCCTCCGCAAATACCTCCCCTCTCGAGCTCTTCGCTCCTCTACCTCCAACTCCCTCAGGGTCAGTCGTTTTTCTAAGAAACGAGCTGGGGGTAGATCTCTGTCTTCGGCTGGGGCCTCCCTCTGGAACAGCCTCCCTGCCACTCTAAAACTTGAGGAGAACCATCTCCGGTTCCGGAAGCACCTCAAGACCTTCCTCTTTTCTTCTGCCTTCGCTCCCCCTCTCCCCTGCTGATCTGTTCTCTCTTGGCACCATGCACCTGGCCACCGTCTGTCCTTTGGGCCCTGGAACCTGCTCATACTGCCACCCTCCCGCACTGCCTCCGGCCCATCCCTTGCACTGGGGTCTGTATCTGTACCCATACAGCCCCCCCTTTTTCTTCCTGCACTTATCAGACCTACCCTGTCTGCTGCCTTAAACCTAGCACTTGCAAATTGCTGGCTGCATTACCACTGTTTGTTGCCTTTATTATTTATTTATTGTTATTTATCTGTTTCTCCTCTGCTTCGCACTTTCCACCTCTCCCCCTTCCATGCACTTTTCCCCTCCCCCTCTCCCATGCACTTGCACGTTCTCAATGTCACTGGGCCTAGTAAGATCGCTGTTTTGTTCTCCCCTGTTCCCCTCCCTCGCCTTGTCGCGCTCTGAAACACTTGTTTACGAGCGCGATAGAAATAAAATATCAATCAATCAATCAATCAAAGAACAAGGTATCTACAGATAGAGTAGATGATCTAATTTTCATGAGTACATACAATCCCTTGTCCCACAAGGTAAATACAATTATCAAAAGAAATTAGCACCTTTTAGCAAAAAGTATGAATAAGGTTCTGATCCCAAAATGTGCCTTTAAGAGAGGGAGGCACTTGAAAGAACTAATATCAACTAATGATATTTCGGATGTTCCATCAAAACAAATGACGATCACTGAAAAATGGGGTTTAACAAATCCAGTAGGCCATGCTCCCTGTGGCTTGTGTAGGTGTTGGAAACAGACTCAGAGATCCACAAGTGTAGATATTGATCTACCCAAAGCATGGCAACAACACTTGTTTACTAATTGTAATAGGAGTGGAGTTGCCTATACGATTTGGTGCCCATGTCATAAGGTATATATAGGCGAAACGGAATGTAAAATTAAAACCCTGATAAGCTAACACAGACATTGTATTCAAAATCAAGTGATGACATCAGCCATGGTTGGACACTTTGTATCCATCAATTATGGATGTGATGAGCTTATCTGGAAAGTATTGAGAAAAATCTGTACTACTAATAACATTTCTGCAAACAAAAGATCTTTGAGTAAAGAAGAGGTAAGACTAATTTTTCTTACTAAACGCCATCTGAAAGGTCTGAATGACCAAAGCAACTGGCATTTTGATGTCAATTGAATAGTTAATGGTGGTGATATCATGAACCAAGTCATGTAGCCATGAGCTATGTACACAGATTCCGGCTTTGGGGTTGATATGCGGATAATATTCTTCTAATTTGAAATATGAACATAAAGGGTATATTACCGTATAGTAATCCAGCCTCTCATGCTGACAACTAAATAAGAAATGGTGATTACACTACACTACAAGATGGCCACCGAAGAGCAATGCAGAATTAGGAGAACCATTGTAATTAGAGATAGGACTACTCTATATATTTATAACATGAAGTCCATTCTCTATTGATTCACAGAGAGTTACCCTGAGAGTGGACATGCTGGCAATCATCGGGAACGCTTACTTGTGGTGAGTATCAATGCGGTTTATATGCCTACATGAAACAAATGCCGTGGTAGACAGCCGTAACAAACGTCTCATAACAGTCTGAGTCCGAAGTTTAAAGCTATAGATTAGTGTCAGTATGTTGCACCCACCGGAGCAGTTAAGAATATTTAACCTGACAAGTTTGGTGCAGTGACGGTGTGCGGCAGCACTACTAGACTGCAGACAGCCGATCGAGCCACAAGCTAGAGTAGCAGCACAGATTGGAAGTATTGCTGTTGTTATAGGAAAGTCCTTACCAATGAAGTTTAAGTTCACAGTTTTTCTGAGCAAGATGATACTTTCACTTTGGAGAGTTCGATATGTTATTGTGTCTGCCTGATGGCCTTTACAAATGGTGAAGTGTGATATTAACTTTGGATTGGCAGTTGATGTTGTGTTATCTCTCACATTCACAGCCTCAGATGAATTAGTTGCTTATACGTGCTGCCAGGACTTTACGAGTTATCCACTGATACGGCTGAGAGCCACAGTTGATATTGCCTCGTGCAACGATGGATATCTCCATATAATGAAATAAAGTAAGCACATTCCACTACATTTAGTGTGAGTTTTTGTATGCCGAAAAGATACTGAATCTATTGGTCTAGACGGCAAACATGATAGATACTGTACTTCTATATTTGTGTAGGTATTAATTGACTGAAGAGCATAATGTGACAAGGCTGATTGATTCAACTAGAGTTACATGTTGACATTTGAGAAAGACGTATTGGTATGTGATAAGATCACTCCACCGGCGTAAGTGTAGGGCTGGGATGTCGCATACTCTGAATACATTAAATGTTCAATTTTCAATGTAACAACAATATATGAGACAAACTCTTCTTTAACATACTAATGATTTGTCACTATTGTTTTTGTTCCCTTGATTGGACTTGGCTTTGTCTGGATGCCTGTTTTTATGCAACTATGTTGTTCCACTAATTCTTCATTGTGACTGCGTTGTCCCTTCTGGTTCTTCTGTCTCTGTGACACAGTTTCAACCTAGTGAGGACATTGATATTCCTGTAGATTCACCACTATTGAGTAATTGTCTCTCAATTGGGTGAGTGTGAGTCCATTTCAAATTATATCTTATAGGTTCTAACTTGTATGTGACCCATTATTAGGTTCACAGTGAATATATATGAACTTCGATTTATACAAGTTCAGTAACATATTTATCTACGTGTAGGTGAATACAAGGAGCACAACCCTTATGTTGGATACATGATTTGGACAACATTACACTAATAAGAACACTGATGCTGTTAACCCCTGATAAATTTCCAAGAAACGGCAAATTTGGGTGTTATGGAAAGAAACATGTCAGATTGTTAGGAGTCACATTTATAATGACCCAAATTGGTTTAGGATTTATGTTAGCTCAATAGTGTGTATGGATATTAATTTGTCTTTTTTGCATATAATAATTGTCATGTGTTTTTTGATTCATGTCACAGTAGGATGTTGGTTTGCTATTTTCCTTGCTTGATGTATGTATTTTAGGTTAGTTATGCACTGAACTAGGTGTGTATAGCTTCTGTTTAACAGTTTATGGTGTTCTTCTTTTTCTTTTCCCTCATTTGTTAGGGTGATTTTGCCAAACTATGGTAGTGTTAGAATTTTGTGAACTGTGTTTCTTATTGTGTGTTTTTTTAGAATTCCAAAACTTTAGAATTCTGTTTACAATTTTATCAATTGTCTGTGAGAATAATATTGAACGTTTAGATTGTTACATTGACAATCTTTTTTAATGGGCTATCAATGGCCTTTTAGCATAATACAACGTTTAAATGGACATGATTTGAATTCTTTCATACCCTACAAGCAAAGATATTTTACCCTGCTAGATTGATATAACTTTGGATCAGTGAGATATTCTGTGCACACTTGTATTCCCTGTGTAGAGACTAGTTTTTTCCAACCTCCTTCTTTTTCTGTATTATGGCAACACTGACCAGGTGTGACTGGAAGACGAATTACCTGGTGTCCTCTGTAACTTTTTATGATTGACCTACAAAGCAGGACTTGACGAGTACTTCTGTTTGTTGTTTGTGGGCTATGTAATGCACCATGCTATGGCCGATGGAAGCTGTAGTGCATTTATGAGCCTGTCGAAACGTGGGGCATGATGCACCGGTGTGCCGTCTGTGCATAAGAAGCCACGCATCTTGCAACATGACAGTTATATCTGTACTATTGACGTCACATAAGCGGAGTCAGAATACCCTGTTACCACCTCTTATTCGTACATCTCAAGTGCCAAAATGTGTGCTTCCAATTGTGCTAATTGTGTCAAGAAATGCAAAGGCAATCTTGCACTTGCCATCGTCTAAAGGTTGCCATTCAGTTTCACTATTACCACTGCAGTGCCCATGTGCCTTTCACCTGTGCTTTGATCAATTGACAATGAGGCGTCAATGAATAGGACTGCCACCTCAGAGAATTTTCTTTAATGTGTGGTATCCCGTCATGATACTCAGTATACTTGGTGCAATGATGCACATAATATCCTTCTTCTAGTGGCTCTGCTACGAATCTTGCAGAATACACTACATTGCACCTGACATTTTTATTGCTGGTTTTGATATAATTACCTAATAAGGTTTTTCAAGGATCACAAACAGGGCATGATTAGCATATAATGTTACTGTACAGCCGATTGCAATACTGGCAGATTTTATTACGATTGCAAAGTCTGCTGCTGGCAATTTTTGTTATCATGGATGTTGACCTCTCATTACTGGATCTAGAATCTCACTTTAAAATGCTAGTAGTTTGTGTCCCAGGGGTAGTGTTTTTGCCTGAGGACTGCCGTCCTCTGCATTTTAATCAAGGATACCTAACACTGCTGCTGAGCTTATTTCCATGTTCAACTTGTCTAAGGCTTCTGTCATTTCATGTGTCCAGGCTATGTCACTCTTATCCTTCTGTGCTTCCTTGAGTCCTTTTAGAAGGGGTCGGACATATATGCTGTCGTCAAAGACCCATGCCCTGCAGTAATTCTAAAGGCCCAGACATTGCTGCATATCCCTCACTGTTTTTGGTCTGGCTGTTTTCATAATCTCTTCAGCTCTCGCACGGGTCACTTTTCCTTCTTGAGATATTAACTGACCTACTGTATTGGAGTTTGATCTGGCAATATTTCAATTTTTCCTTGTCTACTTTTTACCTCTTGTCTGCCAAGACAGTCATCAACTATATTGAGTCTTTCATGCACTGCTCCTCTGTCTCACTGCAAACCAAAATTTTGTCTACAGATTGTATTATTACATTGTCAAGGTGTACATTTTCCAGGTCAATCTGGAGTACTTGGTTGAGGATTGAGGGGAACTCACAGTACCTGTGAGGTAGCCTTGTATGTTTCCACTTGGTCACTCAATAGAAAAATGAAGTCAAGTCGTGAGACTCTTCATTTTATTTATTTATATATCTATTTATTAGGCGCCACTGCCCGCAGGCATCAGATTGCTCACAAAGAGAGACACACACACATAAAACAGACACTTCTGACCTGGGATCCTAATCACGAGTGAGGTTGTTTCAATTGAAAAGCAATGGGCCTCATTCCGACCCTGGCGTTAACTAAGGCGCTATTAGCGCGTTGGTTGACGCTGTTATCATTCCGACTCCGCCATGGTGAATGGCGGAATTACCGCCCCATTCCAAGGTTGGCGGGGTCGGTAATTCCCCATTCACCATGGGCCCTTCCCCATTCCCATTTTTGCCCCATAGGGCTCAATGGGAATGGGGAAGGTGCTAATTACGGCACCGTAAATTACTGTGCCGTAATTAGCTCCAAGGTCCCTTTGCGGGGTGGTTTTTTAACGCCTGCAAAAAGCAGGTGTTAAGTTCCAACCCGCAAAAGGAACTCGGAATAGGGCGGTAAGGGTTTAACGGCACCGGTCTCGTTACCGGTGACCGTTAACCCTTACCGCCCGACTCGGAATGAGGCCCAATGTCTTCAATTGGTTGCGGAACGTGAGGAAATTACTATCTCTTTGTAAATCCACCAGGAGGACATTCCAAGCACTAACTGCCTGGACTATCAAAGAATTAGCACACCCTCTTGTTCTCTTAATCTTAGGGCAGATAATTTAAAAGGTATTACTTGATCTTGTGTCTCCCCTTTCCATTCTCACATCTCCCTCAGACAAGGTGTCTGTTGTGAACTCCGATGTAATTTTTGTATATACCCCTGACACCTTGGCTGCAACGGTTTGCTGTATTCTTTTACAATCCTCATTCATAGGCAGAAAAGCTTCAGATTCAACCTGCGGCTTTTATAAACTCATCAAAATCTCAAAAAGCTTCTGTGTGTTATTAACTACCTTCCCAATTTCTCCATTAAAGAATTCTATTTTTCTGTCATAGATACCCTTTTCATAATATTTTCCTATGTTCTTCCAAATAAATTTATTTTCCTCATTTTGATTTTTACTCCATGTCTGTTTTGGTCTCCTCTTATCTTGTTTAAGCTTCATTAATTCTGGAGAGAACCAGCTAGGACAATTGATTTGATTCCGGACCATCTTGGTTTTCATAGGTGCAATCTTGTTGAACATTACCTCCTAGTTCTCCTCGTATCTTGCTGCAAAAACACAAGGTGGATCAAGATCAGAGGTATTTTCCATAACTTCATGAAGACAGCTTTCTAAGTCTTTTTTAGGTATGTTGCTCCTTAAGGCATGTCTACCTGGCAATGTTATTTGAAACGTAATGAAGAAAAGGTCGGACCAATTACAGGGTTCCGTAACCATCAAATTTACTGACAGATTTCTAGTGAACATCTAATCTAATATATTTCCTATGTTATGTGTGGGCTCCTTATTATGAACAACCATCTCTACGTTATTCGGTGATTGTTCTAATAGTAGTGCTTCTTTATCAGTGCAATCTCCTTTCCATCTATTCAGGTCCCCTAACATCAACGTGGAACAGTTTGCTGTGTTTAATCTGGACAATGAATCTGTAAGGTCTTTGTTGAAATATGGCATGTCATTAGGCGGCTGATAGATCACAGCAATATTGGTGCAATGTACAGGGGAGCAGGTAACTTTTAAATCAAGGATCTCACAGCCCTCACAGATCATAGGAGATTAAAATAAACACAATTCTTCCTTTATTATAACTGCTACTCCACCCGGATTCCTCCTTCTCTATTTTGGCCAAAACATCTGTAGCCTTTAAGAGTTGCCAAGTAAACAATAGGTCCACTTGAGTCCTGAAGCCAGTTCTCTGTAAATTGCTATTAGATCTATTTCCTTATCCTGGATGTAATCATAAATATCTATGGCGCATTTCCCCAGTAATCTAGCATTGAGCAGGAATATTTTCATGTTTGTTTGTTTATTTAGAAAAAGTCTAGCACTTGTCCTCCCTGGCTGTTTCGCCTTTTTCACATTTAATGGTAGCATTGCACAGGTGTACAGTCCACCAGGCTTTGGCACAACATAAATCAAGAAAGTAACAGACACCAGAAGCGGAAGCGCGGACTAGCATAGACTAGCTTGCCCCGATGTGCCGTCACTGATGCGCCTGACAATAAACTAATAGGGCACACAGACTACAATACTGCTGGGAAGTGTAGTCCTAGCGTGCAGCTCCCAACCAATGCTAGCTGTGTAGCGAGGTAAGGGGGCCTTGTTTTGCAGGAGTCATATGGGGAACAAGAAATTATGCATTTAAAGTTAAAAATACATTCAACGCACTTTTTAACTACTTCAACAATCTATATATATATATATATACATATATATATTTTTGGGAGTTTCATTTTTTATTTGACAATCAGAGCTGCACAGAAAAGGGTACGGTCTACTCATTCTCCTTGCTGTGCAATCTGGCGTTTGGATTTGTGAGTTTGATGGTGAGCTGAGCTGCCCTCTCTACAATGGTCTTGCGGTTTTTGGATGAAACATTGTGGGCAATCTCAGCACAAAAAGAATTGAGCACTTTCCGTTCCTTCAATATTGTTAAGGGGGCAGAAATCCTCAATAAATCTCCACGACTTCCCTGTTGCCTTTTTTACTGGTTACACTGCAGTGTTTCATGGGAATTCTGATGGTACTAATATCCCTTGTTGCACTAGAGCGGACCTGGTCATAAATACCTTAATCTGATTCTCTTGACATTGAGTACTGACTCACTCACAGCAAAATGGCTCCTGGCTTCAATTTATATTCAACTGTCCCTAATAAGCAAACATCATATGGACTTCTGGTACACAATATGCTGGTATCTGTGCCAAATCATCCTGGAGAAAAGATTGTGTCTTGTTATCAATTTCTTTCTTGCAGCACTTCTCTGTTCTCAACTATTTGCTGATAGGTAAAGCTTATGTTAAACACTAACTCATAATCTGAAAAGAAGTCTTCATCTGTCAAATCAGTCAGTCTGTGTGCCTTTTAAATATCTATCACTGTCCTCCAGTTTATTCCCTCATCATCAATCCCATGAAGAATCACCCTGTCCCCTCTTACTAGTGATGATTCTAGCTCTATTGTAATCACTTGGAAGCCATGCTAACAATATGTTTACTCCATGAAAGAACACTTCTGGGTCTAATGACATGCCCTTTGTGCTTTCTGACCATAAAATGCTGATATAAATTCTTGCGCATTTACATAAGGAATCTATCAAGTAGAACATATGCTTTCCATGTCAGTGAATGATATTGTCACATTCAATTTGCTCATCAAATCTCTCCCTAATATGATGACAGGTGTCTTGCGGGAATGAAATAATGACATGGAAAGGTCATGTTCTCCTATAGTGATAGGTAAATCATCATTAAAAGGATTCATACTTGTGTCCCCAGAAACACCTTGCACAATCATAGCAATTCCTGACATTTGCTACTTGCCCTCCCTAACACAGGTGGTTGACCTGTATATCCACAAGGAAGGAACATGTTTTGTCACCTTTTGTTACCCCGACACTCGGTTCCTCTTGTGGGTGTGCTGTAACTGAGAGGATGGAACACATCAAGTCTTTCTATTGTCTGCATAATTTCATCCCTGTGCTGGTGAAAGGGGGCTTCCAAACCCGGTCACACTCCTTATTCTGGGTGTAAGCGTTTGGGGAACTATGGGCCTCATTCCGACCCTGGCGTTAACCGAGGCGCTATTAGCACCTTGGTTGACGCCGTTATTTTTCCGACTCCGCCATGGTGAATGGCGGAATTACCACCCCATTCCAAGGTTGGCGGGGGTGGTAATTCCCCATTCACCATGGGCCCTTCCCCATTCCCATTTTTGCCCCATAGGGCTCAATGGGAATGGGGAAGGCGCTAATTACGGCACCGTAAATTACGGTGCCGTAATTAGCTCCTAGGTCCCTTTGCTGGGTTAAGTACCAACCCGCAAAGGGAACTCGGAATAGGGCGGTAAGGGTTAAACGGCACCGGTCTCGTTACCGGTGACCGTTAACCCTTACCGCCCTACTCGGAATGACCCCCTATGTGTTCGTTCCATGCTGTCATTGTATTCTGGTGTACAGGTGCTTGTGGGTGCATCAGTATTTGCTGTTTCTGCATGGGGGCTTGCTGCATTTGCATTGGTGCTTGTTGCATTTTCATTGGTCTTCAATATTGTGCATGTTGGTTGCATTTTTGGTGCTTGTGTTTAATACTGTATGTGATCTAGGATATAATATTAAGATGGTCAATTCTTGTGCATTTACATAATGAATCCCTAGAGTAGAACATATGCTTTCCATGCCAGTGAATGCTATTGTCATATTCAGATTGCTCATCAAATCTCTCCCTAATAAGATGACTGGTGTCTTATGGGAATAAAATAATGTGTAAAGTACCGGCATCAATGGGTTACACGTTTAGAGAGTATGAGGATAGGTTGACAGGTTTACTAGCGGAACTGAATAAACTCCAGACATCCCCAGGGACAGAAAGGGATATAAGTGTATTGAGAGAATGATCGTGATAGTGGAAATAAGGAGAAATACTGCTCAAGATGGATACTGACGGATTAAGATGTGTAGGTGTTAAGAAAGGGGTGGGTGGATTATCTTGGGAGAGGAGAATACAGTCTGAAAGAGAATGTGGAGGAAGGGGATGCTAGTACGTTCACAGAATATCTGAGTGAAGCAGAAGGGAGAGTGAAGGGCAGCTGAAAATACACCCCAAGCAGAAGGTGTATGGGCCAGAGGCAGGTTGAGGAACAGGGCCTGCCAAATGGCATTAGGAAACAGAAGAGGAGTTGTGAAGAAGAGTGTCAGAAGTTGAAAAAAAATGCAAATGCCCCTCATTCATAAGGGGAAGGGAGGAGACAGTATGTGCCCTGGCCCCAAATGGATAAGAATAATTTCATTAAGGCCCTCCCACAACTCACAGTAGGGGCAAGCAAGTGGATATACGAATTTGGAAAACAAACGGCAGGGATGCCCCTGGCAATAGGGGATCTTAAGAGCCTATTGGTTTCTGTAATAGGGGATCACACTGAGGAGGTGTTGGTTAATGCTGGACACCCGGGAGTAACCCTGGGGGATGATGCACATGATGGAGCATCATTTAATGGAGTTAGGGCGGTGATATGGAAAGTACTTCGCACTGCCTTTCAGGACACTCCCGATTTGCAGTCTTTAATGCAGAATTCCATGGGGATGATGAGGACCTCGCTAGATTTATTCTCAAAATGCAAGAGAAATGGAGAGCAGAGATGGGAGGGTCATGGGACCAATACAAACCATTCTTCTATTTTATCATAAAGAGGGGGTTGTCGAAGGAAGTGTAGAAGGCACTGGATAAGATTGTGGGTTTTGAGGGAAAGGGATGGCCGGAAATACAGAGTATAATAGGGCATCATTGTAAAACGATTAAGGAGCGGGAGAGGGAAAGAGTGCAAATGAGTCAGGGAGATGACTCAAAATTGGTGGAGAAAATATTGGCAAAAGTAGTGGTTCAGGTGCCTGTGCCTACACCAGTACTTTTGGAAGGAACAGAGAGTACCCAGCAAGTTGTGAGTGCCAATACCGCAGTGCTCTGGGCCAAAGGAGGACAAGGACAGTGGGGCAGGGGCAACAGTACTCCGTCTGACAGTGGCATCAAAGAGGGCTGCAGTGAGGGCGAGTAGTAAGAGGAGGAGCGTTCAGTTCCAGGGGAGGTGGGTTCCGTCAGTTTCAATGTTGGAATTGTTTAAGGTGGAGGCATTTTGCAAGGGAGTGTATGAGCAGATCCATGGTGGGGTATAATTATGGGCCACAACAACAGGGTCAAGGGCCCCAATGACCTCAAGGATTAGGGTACCAGCAACATTGTCAAGGGTAATAGAAACAGGAGTACCCACAGGGGCAATACCAAACTTACAATCAGCAACCCTGATCGCCAGACACACAAGCATGGTAACCGCTGTAACAACAGAAGGGCAGTGTTGCCATGGTAATCAGGGTGCCAGGTGGGACTGCAACTCACTTTGGGGGAGCAGCAGTAGTAGGAGGTAGCCCGTTCCCGTTCCATGGAATGAGTACAATTAGGACAGCCAACAGAGAGCCCTCGCGTGTCCATTCCTGTAAATGTCTATCCACACTGAAGAAGAACTGTTGGTGGGGCCGGAGATAGGATACAAGCAATTTATATTTATGGTGCAACTCAATCATGTATCACGGAAGGAAACTTTCCATTATTCGGAAAATATCTTGATGCGCATTGATTCTCTGGGGTTATTTCCAAGGTTCCATACACAGAAGAGTTGGATGCAAAGGTGGGAGGGAAGGTAGGAAGGGCACCCAGCTGTGTCGCCCAAGGTGGTAGCAGGAACAAAATTATTGCTGGACCTGCAGGGGCTGTTGATTTCAAACAAAAGGATTGTGCTATTAGGAATGGATAGGGATGGGTGTGAGTGGTGCAAAGTGCCCAACAGTGTAGTTAAAGGAGGTGATGGATGATGATCTGTTCGAGAATAATGACAAAGAGGGGGAAATAATACTGGAGTTTGCATCCCATGTGACATAATAATACAGTATCAAAGAGTTTAGTAACTTTTAATGGCAGCAGCAACTCCATCCCCATTTTTTGATGAAGATTTGCAGCACGTGCCATTGCAGTTGTGGATTACAAATCGCTCAACGTCGCCTGAGGTGATGATCCTGATTACTGCCAGCATACTTACCAACTGGGGGAAGCTGTTCTTATCTGTGCAATTCTTTGGCGAACCAAGTATTAATCTTTACACTTTCCGGAACGCCAAATTCTTCATCTTGGCCCCGCAGCACGACACGTTCCATCGTCGACAGCAGCGCCTACAAGGAAAAACAGAAGACTAGGTTAGACATCGAAAAAACTGTCTGTTTAAGGTTGCGCTTCGCCATAGTGTGTGCTTTTCCTTAAAGCATCACTTACCTGCTGTTGAACATTGCGGTAGCATCCATCTTCCATCCGGACTCGTATCACGTCTCACAGCCGCATTGTGGCTGTATGTCCATCTAAGGGAAGAAAGAGAAGAGAGACATTATTGTGGGCATAAATAGGAGCAACATATAAAGACATCAAACAGAGCAAACAGCATCACAACAGCGCAAGAAAGATTTACCAATCATAAAGAGAAGCATAGTTACAGCTGGACTGGACAAATCCTTATCAGGGATCAATGAAGGAACTAGATCCCATTTGACGCTCCCCTGCCAGAAGTAGTAGGACAGAGAGCTTAACTTCCATCCTGGACTCCAAGGTGGTTCGATCAAAATTGTATTACCTAATTGACTGGAAAGGTTACGGACCTGAAGCCTGAACTTGGGAACCCAGTGAACACGTCCATGCTCTGCGTTTAATCAGACAGTTCCATCGCAATAATCCCACCAAACCAGGACCAGGAGGAGAGCCATTCTTGAGAGGGGCCTTGTGGGGGAGTGTTGTCATGGTCATTAAGTCAGGGGCACAGGCATGCAGGGGTCGCATGCACAGGAGACCTGGGTGGACACTGTCCTGGCGCCTTTGGCGCAACGCTCATGAACAAAAGTAAACAAGAACATCCGTTTAACACCAAAAAGCTTTTATTATTGACATAGTACTTCAGATGCAATAACATTGAACATTCCATTCATTAAGCAGGATGCATTAACCTTGAACATTCCATCATTAAGCAGCCCCAAGTGTATTCTTGGGTGTGGCTGCTAATGGATTGCCTTTGCACGCGCTCACTCTCTAGGAGTGGCAAGGTGTGGCTTCTAAGCCGACCCTAATGGGTGTGCCCACGATCTCAGCTATATAAGCTTCCCCGATCCTCAAGACAGACGCTTCGCGTTATTCTGCACTTGCAAGGAGCGTAATGCTCACTGTCGCCTGAGCTCATACTAACCTTTGAAGATCTTGCTTCCTGGACATCCTGCTTCTTGCTAGCATACTTACCAACTGGGGGACGCTGTTCTTACCTGTACATTTCTTCGGCGAACAGAGTATTCATCTTTAAACTTTCTGGAACGCCGAAATCTTCATCTTGGCACCGCAGCATGACACGCTCCATCGTCAACAGCTGCGCCTGCAAGGAAAAACAGAGGACAAGGTTATACATCGAAAAAACAGTCAGTTCAAGGTTGTGCTTCGCCATACTTCACGCTTTTCCTTAAACCATCACTTACCTGCTGTTGAACATTGCGGTAGCATCCATCTTCCATCCGGCCACGTCTTGTGTCTCACAGCTGCATTGAGGCCGCATTTCCAATGTAAGGGAAGAAAACAGAAGAGAGACATTATTGCGGGCATGAGCAAAATATAAAGACATTAAACAAAACAAACAGCATCACCAGAGATCAAGAAAAACTTTCCAATCATAAGTAGAAGCATAGTCGCAGCTGGACTGGACTAATCCTTATCAGGGATCAATGAAGGAACTAGATCCCATTCGACGCGCACCTGCCAGAAGTAGCAGGACAGAGAGCTTATCTTCCATAATTCACAGGTGAGCTTTATGGGCCGGCATATGCTCACAGAAACCGTATTTTGGGGTAAAACGTTCAAGAGGTACAACAATCACAGATTGGCACACTCACACACTCTTATCTCCACGCAGGAGCAGTATCACCACATAACACCGCTGACAGCTTTTCTACCGGGGGAGAGGCCTGAAGGGGGTTGAATCAAGTTAAGGGAGGGCTGCAACCATGCCCCAATGCCTCTGCAGAGTCCAGGTGAGTGTAACAGATAAATGCATTATGACAGCCATCTGTTGTGGCATCATCAAGTGTGCCACTCATACTTACGAGAGAGATGAAATCTCAATGGGAAACACAGACGCTGATGCACCAGCCAAAATGGCAGTGTGCCAGTCAAACAAAATATCCACTAAGTACATTATGACTGCCCAACTGACAGACAAGCATCCACTGCCTTACACTGCGTTGCCCATCTCCCAGATTATTGAACTACAAGGAAGGGCACCGGAGAGGGAGAAGGAGTTATGGTTAGGAAGTGGGTGTAAGCAATCTTCGACAAATCTGTTATGGAGGAAAGAACGCTCAGGGAAGATAGTGATGCACCAGGAACTGCTAGCAGTGGCATTTGAACAATTACACTACCTGTCTCATAGTTTGAAACAACACATAGCTGCAGATATACAGGAGGATTGTTTCACACTAAATATCTAGGAGAGCATCACAGATATGGTCATCCATTGCACCACATGTCAAAGTTGTAGTACAGGGATGACACTACAAACAATACTTGGCACTTTGCCCCATCATACTGAGCAGTTGTCTTGATTTACACATAAACTAGGCTGATATGGGTGAGCATTGAAATGGATCAAGATACCTCATTGTGGTGGTCTTTCTCTTCTCAAAGTGGGTGAAAGCCGGGCCATCTGTGGACCTGGATGCCAAGTGGTATGCAAGTTTTCTTGTGCAGGAAGTTTTCCCATGCTGGGGTAACGTCAGATAATGGCACACATTTTTTCAATTCATTGTTCCAACACATTACAGAACTGATTGGCATCAAGCATTGGATGTGTTTGATTTATCACCCACAGGCCAATAGGGTTGTGGAGAGAATACATGGCTTCCTTTAGAGCAAGTTATCTAAATTGTGCACCACATTAAATAAAAACTGGGTGTACTGTCCCTTTTAGTTTATGCACAGGGAAAAGTAAAGACCATCATCTGTCACATCACAAGGTGGTTACAGGCCAGCTTATGCATACCCCCATATCCCCCGTGAGAAGGGTTTCTGATGCACACAGGACTGCAGCAGTGTTAGGAGAGTAATTCATGGAATATTTGACAACACTAACTCAGGCTATTAAATGAGTCTCACAACAGATTGCGTCTTCTTGGATGGTGACTACAGAGACACCTGATGTTGCACAGACAACAGGGACAGATCCTGAGCATATAATTACTTGACCACTGCTGATAGGGGATTATATCTAGTGGAACAATCCTCCATTCCAAGGGCGGTACAGATGGTGTTTTGTATCCCCTTTGTGGTCAAATTAAAAGAGTTGCGCTACTGGGTCCACCTCTCTGACGTTTGTAGGGCACCTCCAGATAGCACAGTGGTGCATCAGTTGTATTAAAACAAAGGTTAATAGTACCTGTACCCCGAGTACCTTACCAGCCTGTCCAGAGGAGACACAGGTGTAGTGGCATGTCCGAGTGGAAGGCCCAAGCTCAGCTGCAAGGTCTGAACCTATATTTTTCTAGGAGCACTTTCTCTCTCTCTCTCTCTCTCTCTCTCTCTCTCTCTCGCTCTCTCTCGCTCTCTCTATCTATCTCGCTCTCTCTCTCTTTCTCTCTCACACTCTCTCTTCCTCGCTCTCTCTCTCTCTCTCTCTCTCTCTCTCTCTCTCTCTCTCTCTCTCTCTCTCTCTCTCTCTCTCTCTCTCTCTCTCTCTCTCTCTCTCTCTCTCTCTCTCTCTCTCTCTCTCTCTCTCTCTCCATCTTGTTCCCACCTGTTTCTTTTTTCTTTTTGTACAGTGTACGTCTTGGTCTTGTACATGTTTCCCTTTTTTGTTGCCTTGTTTGTCTGTGCTTCTATTTCAGGAAAAAAGAAGATGGACTTAAATTATTGTATGGGACCCGAGGCTTAGAGACACAAATGAGAGATTGTGTACATATATCAATTATTGTGGGTCAGCAGTTGATGGAGGATTATGGTTAATATTGCTAATACTACTAGGAGTGTATTTTGGGAAGGGCATTCCCGGGGGAGATCCTATAAGGGGGGGTGGGGGAAATAGGATTGTATATTATCCATATAGAATGATACATAGAAATGTTAATAACACGAGTGGAGATAAATATATCACTACTAATGAGAACTCTAATGCTGCTCAGTCACTCGTAGAACGAAGACTTAAGCTAAGGCGCATGCACGCGGTTTCTGGGTTGGTCTGACGAGTACCGCTATATGCAGTACGGTACCTGGGACGGAGATATTTCCACAGAAAGCGGGAGAAATTAATTTCCCCATAGTTGGGCCCGCGCGAGTAGAGGGCGCCGGTTACTCTGCTGTTTGCTGGGTGCAGGGTGTTGGAGCCAAAGACTGACACACTGCATCAGAAAGCGGAGCGAGGTCCCTGGGCCCCTGGGAGCAGCGGGAGCTTTGACGCCGCTACGATGAGAAGATCCGGTGTCCCGCAGACCCGCGCACAGCTGAGGCGAGCCGAACGGGACGAAATCATGCTGGGAGAAGAACGCTACAATCCTTGGACAATGCGGTAAGCTCACCTACCCCCAGTTCCCTTTGCTCCTCTACTGCCTCTAGCCCCAAAAGCAGCAGCTTACCACAGACCCCGCCTCCCCTCAATATGATAGAGCATGCTGAGGAGGAGGAGCGGTTGCTGCTGCTGCAGGAGTGTGAGACGAGCACGGAGGACAGCCCTCCTGGAAGCCATAGAGAACGAGCGCTCACTGGTGGAGTAGAGCGCACAGAACTGAATAGTGGAGCGACAAGGGGGCAAGGCGCTGAGGACGCTGAGGAGTGGCTATCAGCCCCTGAGTGTCCAAAAAAGCAGCCCAGCCCATGTAATCAGTCAGGAACTGTGGAGCAAAATCCCACCATCAATGAGTCAAACCCCATCCCAAAGATCATCCGAGCAATGAAAAAGCTACGCAAAAACAAAAAGCTGGGTGATGATCCCACCCCGAGCGTGCTGATGCCTGAACAGAGGCAGCCGCTAGGGGAGTGGTGTAATGTGGATGGGGAGGTGGGTCCCAAGAGTAGTGAGGATGGGGTCTCTGATGAGTTAGATAAAGAGTCCGAGAACGAGGAGTTAGAACAAAGGCTCAGACCTAACTTAAGACGTAAGGAGGCTCCTCGGGGTAGTGGAGACCTGCCAGACAAAATAATCGTGCAAAGACCGACCGATGTGGCAAGCCGAAGCTCGAAAGGTGGCGAGTCTTTAGATTCCAATGAAGTAATAGAAACCTCCAATAAGCTTGGGTGCCAGCAAAGAAACATTTGTACACTGAAAATATTAGCGTGGAAGAACGTAGAGGACCTAATTAAAAAAGATATGGGAAAAGTAAAATCCATTATACCAAAAGGCACCCAGTCAAGATGCCACATCACGCTTTGAAACAATCAAGATAATTCTAATAAAGGGACAGCCCTTCCCTGTCACGCGCTTACAAACGCGCAAAAGAGCATGGAAACAATTGAGGACTGTTCAGCAAGGACACAAATACAGTCCAAAGGTGAAATGCTAAATCGCATTGGCTCCATGGAGACGAAACAAGTTTGCATGGAGACGGAATCCAGCACAACTGCCAACAGAAGAACTAGAAGGGTCATGCTCACCGGAAGAGGGTGACTCCACAATGCATGAACAGGAAACTACAGCTCCTGGGCCAGATCAACCTGAAGAGGAAATCTGGAACCCAGCCCCTGAAGCCTACTTTAACCCTGAATTGGAGAAAAATCTCCACCAGCATCCGTGAAGAGACTCAATTGCCATAGCGGATCAGCTAATCAGGGACCTCGCACATCTAAATGCCAAATTAGCAGTATCCGGCCAGGCCTTACCGCAAAAGAGCCAGCAAGATGGGAGGGTGCCAGACCAAATGGGTCGCACTGAGAACAACGCAGCATTAGCAACCTGTGAAGTCGCAAGACACCAAACGTGGAAGAGGAAATCGACAATGAAGGAAGCGCAGCTTAAAAACATCCCTCAAACAACCAGCTCTCAGTCTGAATTCTACCACTCTCAAAAATGTTTAAAAAATAAAAGGCTAAAGACAGATAGCGATCCTGCCTCCTGTAGCAATGAACTAATTAAATCTAGAGTACCCGAGCAGGAGACCCTTGAGTCCCCACCAGGATCCAGGGAGATTGATATGGAAACAGGATGCGAGGCCCAGACAAAAAACAAAAATATTAAATTACCTCCGAGGAAAGCAAGAGATGGAATTCTGACTTCGAAAGCGGCAATTGAAAAAGTGGTGAACGAACTCATACCAATTCTGATGTCGGCTACAACTATAGCTGTAACACCACTAACAAAGCTCTATGAGCAACTTAATGACACGTGCAAAGATCAGAACACATTGATTGCACTTCTAAATACAACAGTGATCAAAATGGAAAGCAACATGCTTGAAATGGCCCTCCAAAACAAAATTACATGTCGCGGATACGAACCTGCAACCACTTTTCTGAAAGATGCCTTAAAAAATAACGCCGAGGATAAACGGCTGCTAGCAGAGGTTGCCAAACAAGCTCTAATAACCTTAAATAAAGAACAAGATAGAAGATATGCGTAAACACAAGTACAATCATCAGAACCATGTAAAGCGGCCCAAGTAGAGCAGGAGTGCCAAACCCTGCCAGAGCAAACAAAGGAACAAATGCTATCAAACAAAAGCAGAACAGCTAAATCAGACAAAATAAGACCCGACAAAGGTCTCGTCTCTAAAAACACCGAAATTGAGAAGCCAGAGCGAGAAGAAAAAAAGGCCTGGTATCCAGGCAAAGGAAACGCAGCTGGTGCCAGATGACAAGAGTCCCGATAACGCAGAGAACAAAGTGCAAGGGTCCCCCAAAGGATGCCCTAGAGCTGAAGACAAGAGCGAGGGACCAAGAAAAGAGGGGGACCCCGTATCAGCCGACACTGTAACCCCCGTGATAATCATTGCGTGATGAGGACAACAAGGCAAGTGGTTTGTCACCGAAGCCGAATACATCCAAGGCCAGGAGTCCCGATCAAGAGTGGTTTGAGATATTTGATCCTAAGAACAGTGAAAATACAAAAAAAAAAATTGTAACATCAGACAAGGGAAATGTAAAAAAAAAAAAAAAAAATATGGCCGCACGAAAGAACAAAAATGGCAAAAGTTCTGCAAATTTTTTCAGAAACATCAAGGCCTTAAACCTGACAATAAACAACACTGAGATGCCCAAGGAAGTTAAAAAACAAACGGGACCCAGTGAGATAAGTGATAAGCAAGGAACAACTAACTTAAAAGAAAAAGGGCAAAAGAATAACCAGCCCACAATTGAACAGACCCAAGAGTGTGACGAAGATGATCTGATGAACATGTCAGCATACAGCATAGAGGATGACAATGAAGAGTGGACGGCAAGTGTCGCAGAGATGACCCCAACGAAAAGGGTTGAGGGATTAAAAGAAATTACACCAAAGGTAGCGGAGAAGTAGGGCCAGAAGGAGATTTGACAAGTAAGAGAGTCATCCGCCGAATTAGATCTCCGGAGAAGCAAAACAATGACCAAGCAAGTCTGAGCGAAGAAGACACAGTGCAGATTAAACCCTTCTATACCATAGAAGAAAAATTGAAAATCAGCCTGATGAAAAATAAATTGGAGCAAGAGAAGAACAAAAAACTGATGCAGAGAGAAGCTAAACCAAGACTGAATCGATCAGAGTGTAAATCTCCAATGTTAAGAGGGAGTAAAAACTTAACAACTATTGAAAGAAACAAGTGCAAAGAATAAGAGACTAGATAACAGCCCAAAAAACAAAACTGGACAAGGCCAGAACTGTGCGAAGGAGTCTACAACACATTTCAGATTACTGATTGAAAGGATTGAACCAAAAAAGAGCGACAAGACGAATAACCGAAAAACTG
The DNA here is from genome assembly GCF_040938575.1 of Ambystoma mexicanum. NCBI lineage: Eukaryota > Metazoa > Chordata > Amphibia > Caudata > Ambystomatidae > Ambystoma > Ambystoma mexicanum. The sequence continues at coordinate 1,171,917,660 of NC_090931.1, forward strand.
TATTAAATCTTTTTCAATCGATTGCGATTCTTCGGGCAATCAGAAGTGCAGAACTAAGTCGCGTGGAATTGATAAACGAACATGGTCGATCAAGCGCATTGCTACATATAGAATCGATAAAGATAACTCAACTGATCATGAGGTGTGAAAGACAAATAATGGAAGCGGGTTTCCAGATTTACGAAGTAGACAATCTACTCGCAACAAAGGAGAGTCTACAGCTCAACCTCCCATCCACCCACCCCAAAAAAAGTGAGTGAGGAAAAACCATCGGTGGCTGAAGAAACATGGAGAGACTCGTCATTGAGAAGTGAAGAGCCAAAAGGAGCAAAAATTGAAATCACAGTATCTAACATACAAGCAAAAGCAGGCCCAAGCAATCAGGACTCCAATGGAAACAGTGAAAGTAGTGTGGAAGAAGAATATAAATGGGCATGGTTAGCAAAGGCCCTAAACGATCCACCGAGAAGCTAACGCCAAGAAGGACGAAATCAAGTAATATGGGCAACATGGAATACCAGAGGTTTTACCCATCTTGCAAACAGTTCAAATGAAATGCTAAGAAAATGTGACATCCTGTGTTTGTAAGAAACTTGGCTGTCGACTTGCCCGTGTATTGATGGGTTCGAGGTGGCCATGAACCCTGCTATAGTCAAGATAAAGGGTAGACCCATGTCAGGCCAGTTAATTCTGGTGAATCGCAGGACTGGTTTTGAAATCCGAGAGACTAGAAATCATTCAAGCAACATAAAATATACAAAAATAGAATCAAAAATAGCAAATGGAACACAGAAAAAAATAGTACACATATTCAATATCTACTGGAATCACCAAGATCCAAAACAAGGAAATCTAATGGACGACCTGCTGGATGCGGAAGACAAGGTGATGTCGACTGAGAGAGAACTGAACATTGTGATATGTGGAGATCTCAATCTAAAATTATTAGAACTATACGGGAAAAAAACTGGGAAAACAAAAACATCAATAAATGAAGTAAAAAAAAAAAGAACATGGCTGGAAGAGATGGAGGATCGTGCACTGAATATGATGAACGGGAATATAATGGGAGATATTCCAGCAGTGGCGACATGGAAGAGAGGGCAGCAAAAGTCAATCCTTGATTACTTATTTGTAACCGAGGGAATGGCAGAAGAAATATCATCAATGAAGGTGATAAAAACCATCCATAGCGATCATAATTTAGTCTCTCTCACCTGGAATCAACCCACTCTCAAGAAACAGGCACAACCAAATCAACCATTTGAATTGGAGCCGGGCAGAACACGGCTGAGAATGATAGCCAAAGATATAAAGACACTGACAGATGGCATAAAACCCCACCCTAGCGCCCGGAATGACCACTTTTGAATACAGAGAATTTATGGAAATTTACAGGCTGAAAGTCAATTGCCCGGGGAAACCGTTCTACAAGAAACATATGTATGATATAGAAATAGCCCGAAAAAAAAGAGCTTGAAGGAAAAACTGTAGAAAGATAGGAAACGTAAACGAGGAAGAACAGAAGCGAAAGTTGAGATCACTGAAGAATAACTACAGGAACTGGGTGAAAAGCCATAGAGCAGTGCTGGACCAAAAGGATGCTGAAACCATGTTGAAGACCCTACGACAGCGAAATACCAGAGGTTTTTGGTCATTAATAAATGAGGTGGACAATCCGCAAAAGGCAATGACCAAAAACATGGTTACAGAAAGCCAATGGGAAACACATTACAGCTCCTTATTTGAGAAGAAAATGGCATCCAAATCACCTGAGTTTCCCAAAATCCAACCATGGGACTTAAACTTTGAACATAAGGAGATACACGACTGTATAAAGAAATGCAGTGAGTCAAGGGCAGCAGGGCCCGACGGACTATCAAATCAGATGTTGAAAGAAAACATTGAGGAATGGTCCTCATTCTGTGACAGGCTATTTCGAAACATCACGCAAGAAGCTAAAATACCACTGACATGGAAAGAAGGTATAATAGTACCGATCTTTAAAAAAAGGATGTCGGCTAACACCAACGAATTACCGGCCAATCGCCCTGTTGGACGTAGTGGGGAAGATCTTTGCTACCATGTTACTACAAAAGTTGAACACCTGGCTGAAGGAAAGTAACTCAATTGACATCAGACAGACAGGCTTTGTCAAGGGTGTAGGGTGCAGCCTAAATCTGTTAATACTAAACTTGCTCAAAATGGAAGCGATCAGATCGGGACAGAAGGTGTACCTAGCCTTTATAGACCTGGCCCACGCGTTTGACGGAGTAGATCGCAAAACTCTTTGGCAGAACCTGAAAGATCGAGGATGCCCCATGAGTCTCATCTTGGCAATAAGAGAATTGTATTCGGAAACCACAGTTAAAATTCGGCTAGACACACAAGGCAACTATTCAAACGCAATACCAACTGCCAGGGGAATAAAGCAAGGCTGCCCCCTAGGCGCAACATTATTTAACTTCTACATATCCAAGGTGGGAAAAGCATTTGAAGAAGTGAGAAGTACCCCACCTACACTGAATGGAACTAAAGTCAGCTGGCTCCTATACGCAGATGATATTGTGATATTAGATCTTACTCCAATAGGACTGCAACACAAGCTATCGGCTCTGAAAGAATACACGGCGAAGATGGGCCTAGAAGTCAACACGACAAAATCAGAGATCCTGATCTAAAAGGGGCAGCTCCATGAATACATCAAATCCAGTGGGCAATGGGGAAAGAAAAAATCGAAAAAGTAAAGAGCAGTAGATACCTGGAAGTACACATTAATTCCAGCTTACGTGACGATCCAATGGTATCTCAAACGATAAGTAAATGGAAGCAATTAACGGCACAAACATGGGCAGTCCACAACAAGTATGGGAAATTCTCTTTCAAGCCCGTGATAAATTTCTATAAAAGCAAGGTAATTCCAGCCCTTATATTTGGAGCGGAATGCATGTTTGGATGCTCAAGCGAAATATGGTCAAGGTGCGAGGGGTTCTTTTGGAAAAAGATCTTGCAAATTCCAACAAGCTACCCAACGGCATGTGTACTTTATGAAGTAGGATTACCAACCCTGGATGCAAAAATCACTTGGAACATGCTGACCCTTTACAGCAAGACAATTGAGGTCTAAGCTCCACAGTTCAAAATACTGGCAGAGCACGAAAAAGAGCAGCCAAAGCCGATAATGCAACAATGGAGACTGAATTGCAAAAAGATACTACAAGAGCTAGGAGCTGAGGAGAACCAGCTGACCACCAATCCAAACGCTGTGAAAAAGAAAGTAATGGAACACGACTGGATCAAAACAATTGAGAAAAGAAACTCCCACAAATGTATGACAAATAATCCCGGCGAAGCAAAGGGAAGAGTGCAGACACTACAATATCTGGAAATGTTTCCATGCAAAATTCTAAGAAGATCTTACCTAAGATTTAGGTTGAATTTGTACGAAACAAGAGAAGTGGAAATGCACAGAAAGAAACTGCTGAACAAGGATTCAAAATGCAGCTTCTGCCAAATAGAGAATGAATCGCTGAAACACTTGATCTTGTATTGCAGTGAACTCAAAGCTCTGAGAACAAAATATTTGGCTACTGAAAGAGATTTAGTCGCAACATATAGCGAGGAATAGTGGGGGTGCCGCTTACACTGTAGCGCCCACAAAAAATTGTCGGTGGCACTCACATTGTTTCTACAACAGATGGAAATCAAGATGCGAGAAATGGAGTAAGAAATGTAGGAAATCGCATGTTGCCACAAGAAATAGGTTGAAGCAGCCGAGATCCCCAAAAGGGCAAAGCGGCCCTAGACAGACTCTGATGGAGTGGAGTGAAAGGGAGCCGCTTCCGATGAACTTGTAAAATGTTTTAGAAGAAATACATACTAAAAATTTTAGAAACTAAGTCTGCTAGGGAAGAGCATGATACGATAATGTAAGAATTTTCTTTTTTCAAAAGTTTGTACAAACTAAATGAAAAAATAAATAAATAAATAATGCATTATGGATTTAATAACTCTAATATGCAGGTTACATCTGTAAAGGAAGCAGAGAACGGGATGTTTACAATAAATAGGGGATTCACTACCACTATGGAAAGGTATAATGCTGTTTATAACAGTACTACTAAAACGCCCAGCATTGAGAATGTGTATAGAAGAGTGAAAAGAAAAGTACGGCAAAAGTATGACATGTATCAAGGATTGGGCTTTGATGTGATTGAGGATATTCATACACCAAATTCTCAAATCCATGGTACTCTGATATGAGTGGTGGGGGGAGAAATCCTGTGAATGGGAGCTATTATGTATGTTCACTCATTACGCATGTGTCAGATGATCCCAAGGTGTTAGTGCCACAAGCAGTCCCAAGTATAGAGGCACAATCCCTGGTTAATCTTGCGCTATTCAGAATAAAAGGAACTTTCATGCCACATAGTGTGGAATTGCATATGGTAGAACAGGATTTTGTAAAATGCACTGACAACCCAAGAAACATCAAGTGTGCAGTGTTACCTTATTTGATGCTGAAGGGTTCGAAGTATATCCATAATATCTGGCTGGACAGCACACTACCTCGCTTGGCAGAAGGACTGGTAACCTAGAGCAAGGAAAGGATAGCACGAGTTGTCAACTCCTGTGCGTAAAGCTGGACAGAGCATATCACACAGCTGATGTGGATTGCAACAATGGAAAAGCCGGTGCAAGTGCACAAATCACAAGAATGTATGACTCTGTTTCCACAGCAAAGGTACAGTCTTTGTCAGCATAAACAAATACTGTAATAAAACTCTTTTAATCAAAGACATGAAGAACGGAACGGCAGCGCTGATGGATTACTACTGGATATGTGGTTGACAAACTTACTTATACCTCGCAGCATCATGGAGAATCAGTTGTTTGCTGGCCACATTGCATTCAGTGCTATTAGTAATCCCGGAAGAACACCTGAAGGAAGGAGTGATGTCTACAGAGGGGCCAAAGAGTTTTCCCACAGTGCAGAATGAAGATAAGAGCTTGGTTCCCACGCAAGAGCCCCACATTCGGCTAGGAAAAGGATACTTTCAATAATCACAGAGGATGAAAAGATTGAATTACATTTCTAAAGATTGTTCCACATTGGTTGCTGAATACCAGAAGAATATAGGTGTTTTAGTTCAGCAGAGTCTTTTTTTGCCTCTTTACTTTTGCCGGGAGTGCAGACTGCAGCTAAGGCCAAATGGCTGCAAATCGTGTGGTGGGAACTATTCCAGCTTTCGAACGACACAGGGAATGGGTTCAACATGATCAAGGTTGAGTTGCTGGCGTTAAGACTTATTTATATATCAGTTTAATCGTGTATCACAGAATGGAGGATAACTCAGTATCTACTATAACCCCAGCGAAAAATAGAAAGGCACTAAAATTAGTTAGAACTCAACAGCATTTATGTTTTAGCTGTTAATACATTTTGTTTTTATCAAAAAATATTTTTGTTTTTTGTGTAATATACTAGGATTCAACCTTCATAGTGCAATAATAACAATGTACACATAAAGTGCAATGATCTTTGTGTTCAACAGTAAACCATTCATAACTTAGCATATCTGATTTTAACAATTTAGAGCGTCAAAATAGTTTTACATACATTTCATACAAAGTGCAGTGTCAAGAAAGAACAAAGGGTAAGAAGGAGTCAAGGCTCAGTAGGTATTAAAGAGTGCTACATATTGTACTCTATGAACCCATTAGGTGTGGCGTCCCCTGACGTTTCATCTTATAGATACTGAAGCCTTCCTCTAGGGCCAGGACAAGGTCCCCCTCTAGGAGGGACATGTAAAAAAGGGCTATGTTTGTTGTAGTTTCTGTTTGACACAAAGGTTTAGCCATGTGATAACATAAAAACATGATAAAAGTTTAAAAACATATGTGAGTAAATGAATTACTCTCTATACAGCCAGTGGCACTGACCTTAAATGATTTACTCTCAGCCTCTTACCAAGAGGGAGAGGGGGGCTGTAATTATTCTAAAGTGTGTTTATCCATATGAGATCCAGACGGAATCTAGTGACTGGACATGGGTGAACAAGGGTAAATAACTAAAGGATAATGTTGTGCACTGTATGTCATAATGCTGTATATAAAAAAGTGTGGACCAATCAAGAATAGTTGTGGGTAAATGTTAATTACCTGCTGTTTAGAAATGTCAAGTACATTGGTGTGGATTGAGCCGCTGGAAAGAACCGCTAACATCTGATGGGCAACGCGACAGATGGCATAAGGCAACTCTGTAAGAAAAAGCTGTAATTAGTCTGGTACCATAAGTGCAAAGAAAGCAGACTGGAGGTGGCAACCAAACTACTTGGAATGGTGGAGAGATTCTTACCTTAAATAAATCCTAAGTAATTTAAGACTGTGGAAACTGCATAGAGGCAAATCAAGAGTGCAGGGTAGGTGGCGTGTTCACGGAGGTTCACGCGGAGAAAGACTCTGCAAAGCTGTATAAGAAAGTTAATCGCTCATGAGCGGGGAAACACTAGCCCTGTAAGAGTGCATGCGTGATAGTAACGGTAATGGCGTCCCGTTGTCATGGGGATGTTGTGGACTCAGATGTGGGTGGAAGCTCCAATATGAAAATCGATGCCCGATTTGACTAGGAAGACCCATTACTATGGGAAGTTGGCTACACTCACGTGTGGAGAGAGCCAGTGGAAGGCAAATTAAAAGACAACTGAGATGAAATGGCATGCTTCCAGTACATCCTATGGCAAACTGGCCTGCCGCCTGCTCCAAAGGCAATACCGACTCTCCGTCTGCACCAAGAAGAGAGCCATCATCCAAGCCTGCATCTCCACGGCATCTAACAACTCAACCAAACTCTTTAGAATCTGCAAGGAGCTAGCCAATCTGGCTGCAGTATCTACCTCTCCTGTCCTTTCCCAGGCCCTATGCACGACCCTGGCTTCTCATTTCATCTCTAAATCTCAGGACATCCTGTCCTCTCCCTCTTCCTCTCTCCCTTGCCCTCCACTTCCTGCTCTTTCTCTTGCCCTTCTTCGGGCACCTCTCCTCTCTCCTTCTCTGCCTTTCCCCTGTTCTCCGCAGACAAGGTTTCTAGACAAGTCTGATCTATGAAAGTCTTATCAAAACAGGTTAACCCCTGTTCCTCCAAAACCATCAAGGGCCATGTTGACACCCTGGCTCCTGCTCTGACTGATTTCTGCAACCACTCCTTCACCGCTGGAGTCTTCACCTCCCCCTGAAGCACTTCCTTGTGCACCCTCTTCTTAATAAACCCTCTGTCGACCTTTCCTGCCCAGCTAACTATCGTCCAATCTCCATCACTCCTTTCCTGGCAAACATCTGGAAAATCTGGCCATCTCGCAGCTTAATCTTCACTCTGAATCTGTTGGCTGTCTCCATGACAATCAGTCTGGCTTCAGAGCTGCCAGAAGCACAGAAGAAACTGCTCTCCGGAATAACGGTGAAGACCTACTCTCCAACCTCAATTCCAACACCCCGTGTGTCCTCATCTTACTTAATCTCTCTTCTGCCTTTTACGTGGTCAACCATGCCATCCTGCTTAACCGTCTCTGTGATAACCTGGGTATCACCGATCAGGCCCTGGCTTGGCTGACCTCCTTCCTCTCTGATCAACCCACCCAGGTCCAACTAGGGTCCTTCCTCTTCCTTATCTCTATCTCTACCTGTGGAATTCACCAGGGTTCTAACCTCTCTGCCTGGCTGTTCAACCAATACCTGGCACTTCTTGCCCACTGCATAGCCTCTCTCTGCCCCAACTTTCAGTGTGAAGTGGATGACACTCAACTCCCCTACGCCACCTCTTCTCCTTCTCTCATCTGTGACTGTCTTTCCGCCATCCAGGAGTGGTGTGCCGCCAATGATCTCTGCCTTAATGCCAGTAAGACTGAGATTCTCCTCATCGGCACACCCGCTCCCACATTTCCTGCCACTCTCTGGCCGGCATCATTGGCCCTCTTCCTGACCCCACCTGTGAGTCTAAAAACCTTAGGGTCATCTTCAACTCCACACTTTCCTTCTCTCCTCACATCTGTGACATCTCTAAGAAGTGACACTACCAGCTGTACCTCCTCAGAGGTGTTTTTCCTTTCCTCTCCTTCCCACAGAAACTCACTGTCTCAAGAGCTCTGATTCTCTCCAGGCTGGACTACTGCAACAGCTTCTTTCTAAATCTGCCTGCCTCTACTCTCTGCCCTCTGCAACTCATCCAAAACAGGACTGTGAGACTTGTCATTGACCTCAGCCCCAAGGATCGTATTTCTTCAGGACTGAAATCTCTGCACTGGCTCTCAGTGGTGGTGACAATTAAGTTCATTGTCTCTTCTGGGGCTTGGCACCTCAATACCTCCAACTCTCTCTTCCTAAATATCTTCTTTCTCGAGATCTTCACTCCTCCAACTCCCTCAGGGTTAGTCGCTTCTCCAAGCAGTGAGTTGGTAGTATTTCTTTTTCTCCTGCTGGGGCCTCCCTCTGGAACAGCCTCCCTGCCTCTCTGAAACTTGAGGAGAGCCATCACCGGTTCCGGAAGCACCTCAAGACCTTTCCCTTTGCTTCTGCTTTCTCTTCTCCTCTCCCCTGCTGATCTCCTGGCTGAATCTGAAACTGCACAGGTTACCTGGCTACTCTCTGATGTCGGGCCCAAGTCCCTTCCCTACCAGTTGCATACCTACACTGCCCCCCTTGCAACCCTTGCACTTGGGGACTGTTTCTGTATTCCTACAGCCCCTACTAGCACTTGACACCTGATGTATGCACTTACTTTTGCACCTGCCACCAGATGGCTTCACTTCTATTTATTGTCTTTATTTATTTTACTGTTGTCCTATGTACTGCACTACTCCCTTCCCTTCCCCCAGCACTTTGCCCCTCCCCTGCACTCAGTGTCACCTGGCCTAATAGGATTGTTGTCACTGTCTTCCCTCTGTTTCCCCTCCCTTGCCTCGTCGCGCCTTGAAACACTTGTGCATACGCGTGTTATAAATGCCATTTCATATCATGCCTCAGGGCCATATTGCATTTCAGGTTGTGTTCACACCTGGTGAATATCTTAGTGGGGGCTGGCTGCCTGATACACTTCCATTGGCCATAAGGTGCCTGTGCCAGTCAAGAACCAAAGTAGTACAGCCTTCTCCCATGCTCCTATGCTTGTGACTTCTACAACCTAGTGGTGTGTGTGGTGTGTTCTTAGGGGTCATGACAGTTGTCATGACAGTTGTGGCCTGCAGTGTCGGTGGGTAGAGACATGTGCTGTGTATGATTGAAAGCTTCTAGGTTATCTGTGAGAGAGTGGGTCATGAGGTTTCAACGGGAGTCATTTCATATGTTGAAATCACCTAGTACGGTGAGTGCTGGATGTAGGGGGCTGGTATTTGATAGAGTGTCGCTGAGTGTGCAGTTTTGTTTGTAGTCAGTGGGGTCTATAAATTGGTAGGAAGCTGTGGGAGATAAGGGGAAGAGTTGGAATTTGACCAGTAGGGATTCATAATCTGTCATGCTGGCTAAGGTTTCCTTGATAAGCACTGGAATGTGGTGTTTGTATTGGATTGTTAGTCCCCCACCTCTTCTGGATCTGTTCTGAACCGTTAGGTTGTTGCCAGGGCAGAAGTCTCTGTAAACAATGGGTTCATAGTCCTCAGTAAACCTGGTCTCTGTGATGAAGAAGATGTCTGGGTTTTTGTCTGAGATAAGATCAAACATATTAAATTTGTTTTTAGAGACAGAGCTGGCATTGATGAGAATACAAGAGATGTGGTGGGATGTAGGAGGGACAGGTGTTTCTCGTAGTGCCAGGAGTTGTGGTGTGTGTTGTTGGGGATGTCAGCTATGCTAGAAGGCATGGGCATGCCCAGGTCATGAAGGGAGTTAATGAAGGAGTAGGAATGGAAGTGGTAGTAGTGGAGGAGGAGTAAGGGATGGGGTGGCTTGTGGAGGGCATGTGTGGTGTGAGTGGCAGGAGGGGAGGGCAGAGGAGGCCAATAGAGTTAAGTCCAGGTTGGGAGCAGGAGGGAAGGTGTGGGCACTATAGCAAGATGGCAAGGCTTTGGATCTGGGGTGGAGTACAGGTTAAGGTAAGTGAGGCTTCAGGTGGCTGTGGCCTTAGCGAAAGGTTGAGCTGCAACCATCAACAAATGCTACACTGCCACAACAGAAAATGATACAAAGAAAAATCAGTGATCATATGTGGTCTGCCCAGAAAAGACACATCCAAACGATCATGCTCCTAGCTACAAACCTTTGGCTTCCTTGAGCCAGTTGAATGGCACATACCATTGATCTGCAAACTGGGAAGGCCAAATTGTACACTGTAATTACTTCATTTCTGATCGGAGACGGGATGAGGGCAAGGGGCATATAGAAACCCCCACCATCCAGAACATACTCTTCTGTTGGTCTAGGCGCCATTTCTACTTCCTTGGGTTGGAAAAATGGTGTGAGTGCAAAATCTCCAAATTGCCCTCCCAGGGAAGCAGCAATATTCTGCCGGCATAGTGGGCATTTTGTGGGCTGACCCTGCAATAGTGGTGCAGCCGACTGAAATACCCCCGCTGCACAAGGGAGGAATTGGGCCAGAACAAAATGAAGCTGTGCAACGGCAAAAACTGTCTTGCTGAAACTCAGTTCCATGTAGAGCCAAACTCCCAGCCCCAAGATGAGGACGCTTTCCAACCCTGATTGCTGTGTGTCTCCTGAGCTCTGTGTCTGATATGTGCAGCAGAGAGCTTCCTCAATGTGCGGGTGGGGGAGTTACGGCACTCTGTTGCATATAACTGCTCAACTGCTCTCTTAGAAACACCAAGACAGTATCTCTATGTGTGCAGTTGAGCGGTTATATGCCAGGACTTCAAAAACTGCATCTGAAAGTCGTGCTTTGCTCAACAGCCCAGGCTCAAGTAATGAAACTGTCTAAAGCTGTATCTATGTCTCGTGCTTTTTACACTTATTGTCAGGGTGACTATTTTAACAAAATAATCACTCTGAAAAAATGTGTGCAAAGCTTAGGACAGTTTCATTGTGTGACCTCGAAAGGTTGCACTGGTACAATCCACTATCAAAGGATCTAAAAGCTGTTGAGGCACAGTGAGTGAAGCGTATGGTGGTAAGGAGTGTTGTGTAAGGTGGAAATAATGCAGGTAGGTGGTTTGTGGGAGAGTTATTTATAGTGTACAGTGCCCTAAGAAGTGCCTGCCTTGGAAACTTCTCTGAGGCTTAGTCCTCCTCACTGGCAGTAGCTCACTCCCATGTACCTTACCTGATTGCTGTGTATCACTGTATACTACTTGCAACTCTCCTCACCACCTTGAAGTATAAACAGTGTTCACCGGGTGCAGGTAGCCTCAGAGATTACACTAATACCAGCACAAATCTAACATTTGTATAACCTAACATAATGTGTCCTCCACCTCTCTCCCTGAAAGTTAGGCGTGGATTACATAATAAGTGAGGTCCACAGTGTTCTCTCACATGAAATGCGTATTATAATATTGGGAATAGTGTGTGCCTGGGATTGCTGAGAGAAACATGTGTTCATGCACTTGCTGTCCCAATTGCTGGGCTTTACGTATGAGTTATTCACGTTACTTTTTCTTTTTCCATTTCCTAGAGAGGATGAGGGATGTATGGATTGTTGGGCACTCTTTCCTACGAAGGACATTGCACAGGTTCAAACAGATCTGGGTCGCAGAACGATGGTTTGTCATTATACTGGTGTGGCATCAAGGGTATGAACCTTTAACAGCTCAGAATGCGATGCCCAGGCTAAAAGGGAAGTTCTACCTTCTTGCTTGATTGTTGTGCATTTGGGAGGGAATTACATGGTCTCTTTGGGGAGTGGGGTGTAGCAGCTTCTTATGGCTGAACTCAAGTGGTTTTTGCTTATGTTCCCAATCAATGTGGTGACTCAGTCTCAAATTATTTCAAGGAGGGATTGGAGAACTCCAGTGAAGGAAAAGACCATCACATCCTCATGAGGAAGCTTAAGGGCAAGCTTGCAAAACTGACCAAGGCAAATAACAAAATTAGGAGAATTCACCATGGTTTTATCAAAGGTGCATTGACGTTTCACAGTGACAAAGTCCACCTATCTAAGAGGGGCATGGGAGTTTTCATTGAGGACATAATGAAGTTTGCACAAATGTTATGTTGGGTGGGGGTGTTCCAATAATTGATGCACTAAATGTGTCCTGTGGCATTATGATAGAAGGGTGACTAGATATGTTGGCAGTGAGTCTTTGACTTGTTAGGTACTGATTGTACTTTGTTTTGGTGGAATCTGTATTCAATATATCAGTGCCGCCTCTTTCTTAGCAAAGAATTACCATATTGTGTGGCTTATTTCCTACTGCTGGCCCCTGTGGCTGTTCAGTGCTTGTGACCTCCTCCTTCCAACCTCTGCCCTCTGTCAAGTAAGAGATGGTTTTGTGAAAAGGCGGCGAGAAATGTTCTTGAAGTGACCTGCCATGTAATTTCCTCATTTTCACTTCTCCCAATTAGGAAAAAAATGCAATGTTGTTATTTCTCACCTGTATTTGTCACCCACCTGCACCCCATAGAGGAATGGAAGGAGTACATCAGACTGGGTTTCTTTGGATTGTCAAAATGATTGTCATAAATGAAAGTGTGGGTTCCATCCTCTTCCCTGCACTTGTATTTGTCATATGCATTGGTAAAGATGACATCTTGCTTAGCTCTTTCTTTCTCTTCGTTGTAGGTGCAGGTGTGTTGTTGTAGTCCAACCACTTGTAAGTAAGCAGTGAACTATACTTTTGTATTTCAACTCATGGCAGGAAAGTTAGTACTCCTTTTTATTTGGTGTGTTAAGAGTAGATTATATTTTAAGAAGGCTGCTACATTCGCTAAACCGATTCAGGACAATACAACATAATTGGTCTATTTCATTGAAGACAACTTACTACACTAGTTCCCTTCCTTTGAAAAACAGTTACTTGGAGTTTGTCTGTCTTTATCTTTTCTTTGGAGAATAAACATTTAGATCAGCACATTTGTCGTGGCTGCACACCAGACATTTGTTGAGGGCGCTCCCAATTTACTATTGCAGTCTGTCTCAGAGCAATGCACAGAACCATATGCAGAATCTGAAACTGCTTCTGCTTCCTAGGGTGAGCAGGAAGTAGATTTGGGAGCAGATTTTTTTTCATTTGCAGCAAGTTCATGATCCTCATCTTAGGAAGAGAACCAAGGAGTTCATGCACCTTGTGTGGCACTTCCCGCACAAAATTCACCTGCAACGTTTAGGGGACTTGCAGGATGTGCAAGGAATGATCCAGTTCCTCACATGACTGATGAGTCTGACTCTGTGGCTCCAGCAATGGCTGAACCTATTGTGCCACCTTTCTCTGGAGTATCAGGGTGCACAGAGAATATAGGTGGTTTTGCACCTATTGACTTTCCAATGCTTTTGTTTATGATGGGTTCCTTTCAGATATGGCTGAGCAAATCAATCTGCATGCTGAGCAGTTCTTGAGGGAACAGAGTCAAAATCTGAAACACCATTCTAGAGCACACCTTTGGTTTCCAACTACGAGTGTTGAGATGAATACATTTTGGCGTCTCACTCTGCTCATGGGAATAGTGCAGAAGCCATCTATCTCACTATACTGCTTAACTGAAACTTCAATGGCAAGTCCTTTTTTCCAGCAATAATGAGTAGGGATGTTCTGCTAGCACTGCAACATATGCTGCATTTCAATGACAACTCTGCAGCAATACCAAGAACTGACACACATTGTGATAGACTATTCAAAATTCAGCCATTACTGAAGCACTTTGCACTGTGATTTTCTGAGTTGTACGTTCCCAGCCAGAACATATCCATCAATGATTCTATTGTATTGTTCAAAGGCCGGCTACTGTTCAAGCAGTATATTCCACACAAGTGAGCACACAATGGAATCAATGTTGACATGTTGTGTGAATATGCCACTGAGTATCCCTACAACATAAGAGTATATACTGGTAAAGACTTGAGCATAAACCTTCTGGGCTTCCCCGTCCATTTAGGGATACGCGAGAAGATTGTGGGGGATCTTGCCACATGATTGCTCCATAAGGGTCACCATTTTTATGTGGACAATTTCTACATTGGAATACCACTGTTGGAGCAATTGTACAATGTGGGCACAGTGGCATATGGTACAATCAGCAGTTACCACTAAGGCTTCCCCAGACAACTTGTGTGTAAGAAGCTGGACAAGGGAGCATGCATGACTTTGCAACGTTATGTACTGTTGGAAGTCAAATTTCATGAGAGAAGGGATGTGCACATATTTATGATGAAAGTACTTACTGTGTGAGTGTGAAGGATCAGTCTCAGCAAGTGCTGAATCCCAAGTGTACACTGGATTACAACAGGTACATAGAGGGAGTAGACTAAATAGACCATTACTTGAGCAATACCATGAAGCATGTAAGGCTTGCATGTGGTACTAGAAATTGGCAGTTCACATTATCCATGTAGCTACATGCAATGCATATGTTGTATATTGTGTAGCAGCTCCAGAAAACAAACAGAATCCTTATTAATGATGCACACAGACCTGCCCCAAAAATACCTAAGCACATGAAGACAAGAGAAAGACATGAAGATTCATTGTTGAGCTATTTGTGCTTGCTAATCGCATTACCCAAATCTGTCCGGTGTCCGATTTTATGGCTTCTACGTGACTGACCTTTCCTATGCACATGAGTTCCACCCACTCTCTGACAACACAATCGCTCTCCTGAAATGCATTACTACTGATCTCTGCAAGTGCCCTGGGAGAAGACACGTGTTCCAAATAACCCAGCAAGTTCCCAAAATGCCTATCCCTTACAACAATGCGCTCCCCAGTTTACCAGAGATCATATCTTCCCTTCGCCCTCCAGCACTTGAGCCATCTGCAAACTGACTGCAGCCACTCCATTGACCAACGTACAAAACCTGTTCCCTGACTGCTGACGGGGCCTTTGCGAGCCTTTGCCACAATTGCGAAAATACCCTTCTAATTCATCCAGATTACGAAAACCCATGATACACAGAGCAACCACACCTCATATATTTCACATCTTTTACTAAAAGTGAAAAATACTTCCTATACATCTATACCATTATGTGTGCATTTTTATACTTATTATGATCTCCTCTCATAACCGCCATTCATACAGCTAAAATCCCTGTGTACATATTGATCACCTGCTTCACCTGAGGGGGCAGGGGCCCTCCATGTGACAATGTTCAACATTATGTTTCTGCGTGCATGCAAAAATACAAATGTGTCGCATCTACACAAAATAACACAAAGTAATCTAGATGTAACACATATCCTATTTACCATAAAAGTTGTAATATTTGTCGCAATTTTCAAAAGTGACAGAAATGGCAATGATGACGTGTCCACCCCCAAGTCAATGGAATGGTGCGCAAAGTTCAAACCTTTCCAATGTCCCAACATTACCAAGACAATTTATTAGGAGATTGGGTGATTTCCTGCAATGCCCATCTTTCCTACAAAGTGACTCTCCATTAATTTAAGACCCAATTTAGTTGTGTCTTAGAAATGACTGGAACAACATGAAAGCATCCTCCACATGATGCATGCCTTCGAAAGATACGCCATTCAAACTCCCTCCTCTTGAGGCGTGCCTTTGCAAGAAATGCTAGTCCAGCTCCCTCCAATCGAGGCATGCCGTGTACAAGAACGGAATGCCATTCCGGCATCCTCCACGTGAAGCATGTCTTGGAAAAGAATGGAGTGCCACTCCGGACCCCCCCCCCCCCCCTCAAGGCGTGCCTTGGAAAGCAATGCTATTTCAGCTCCCTCCACTTGGGGAGGTCCTTGGAAAGGTAGGGAACATGTTACGTCTCCCTCCTGTCAAGACTTGCCTTGGAAAGCAATGCTAGTCCAGCTCCCTCTACTCAAGGCATGCATTGGAAAGGAACACCAGCCCAGGTCCCTCAACTCGAGGCATGACTTGGACAGTAAGGGAATATATTCTGGCTCCCTCCACTCAAGGTGTGTCTTTTAAAATATGGAAACGCCAGTTTGGCTCCCTTTTCTTGCTGGCCAAGTGAAAGGAAAATGGGAACTGGACACCAAGTATACACAGCGGTGTGTGGTATTACTCGTACCACACTGCCTTGTTTATTTTTTTACTTTTTTTATAGCAAAAGTTATGTTTTGTATGACTGGAATGTCTTGTTTTAGAATGACTGAGTTGTGAATGGTATGAGTGAGGTAAGCCTAAGCTGTCCATGCAGATACGATTGCTGTGAATGAACTTTTTCATCATTGGAGACTTGGGTAACATGTTAGTGGATGTATATTTAGTGTTTGTATGTTTGCAGATATGGTTGGTGTGACATGACTGTTGAATGCAGGCACAATTGATAAGCGAGTACAGGAAGTTAGTGTGAAAGACATTGCCTGGAGACAAGGTTACCATGGGAGTGGATGTCCACTTGTTATGAGTGTGCAGGTGTGGGTGGTGCAACATGACAGTTGAATGCAGGCACAGTTGAGATGTGTTTTTTCCTATAGTCCAAGCCCTCTCACAGTGCACCAACTTTTTGTGTATTTGTTGTTCTTCTTAGAAACTATTCACACTAATGCTTTAGTCAGATGCACAGATTTGTTTCTTTCTTTTGGTGTAAAAGACATCGCCTGAAGCCCAGGTTGCCATGTGAGTGAATGCCCACTTGCCATGAGTGTTCAGATATGGTTGGTGCGACACTGTTGCATGCAGGCACATTTTATATGCATGTACATGAAGTTGGTGTTAAAGACATCATCTGGAGACAAGGTTACCATGTGAGCGGATTTTCAGTTGCTATGAGTGTGCAGATAGGTTTCCTGTGCAGCTGGTGAGTTGTTAGTGGTTTGACTGCTAAACGGATGGCTAGTGACTGCGGACACAAAAGGTGGATGAATGGCCAGTAAAGTGATTGGTGCTTTGACATGGCTTTACTGATCAAAACTACCTTTCTTATTGTGCTAAAACTAACCATGGGTGTCCTGTTGCACTATGCACTGTATGTGTGAGGGGAGCGAGCGTAGGTGCCTGTGAGAGGGCTTGAAGAGGAAAAAACGGGTGGTGGTGCCTAATGCAGGGTGATTCTTGTCTTCCCAGAGCACTTGACATACCAATGATTTCCCCTTTTCTGTCCAGGTAAGCACACACACGCCTGTGAGGTCTGGTTTTCATCGGAACACCTGTGCCAACCTGGGAAGGTAGGACATGCACTGTTTGCGCATGTGTTTCGGTAGCTTCCCAGTGACACATGTGTGAAAATAGTGTATTTTTGGTCATGTTTGCAACTTTGCAGTGCATTCTGAGTAAGAAATTCTGCTGCAAGTGATGCCTCTTGTGTCCCATCAGTGTTTCTTTTCATAAATGCAGGGGGTTCCTTCTTGTCATCTTTGGGTAATCCACAGATCCAAACAGAGTACAGATTTGGTCTTTTCAGGGAGTTTGGTTTACCAGTGTTTTAGCCTTTCCCCATTGTACCCAGGTCAGTGCACCCACAGATGGTACCTTTTTTGATTGATACACCTGTGGAAACCTGGGAAAGTAGGACATGCATTGTTGCCCATGTGTTTTGGTGGTTTCCCAGTGGCAAATGTGTGAAAATAATTCATTTTTTGTCACGTTTGCACCTAAATTTGAGTATGATTTGCGTACATAATGTCTCTTTGTATTCCCATGCGTTCCTTCTTTCAAAAATGCATGAGATTCCCTGTTCTCTCTGGTGGCTGTGACGCCCCTATCCTAAATCTGTGGGTTGTCCACAAGGCCAAATAGAATACAAATGTGGTGTTCCTAGGGGGTTTGGTGTACCAGTGTTTTAGCTTTTCCCATTATGGCCATGTCAGTGCACCCACACATGTGAGGTCCCTTTTTCATAGGGCCACCTGTGGAAACCTGGGAAGCTAGGGCATGCGTTGTTGCCCATGTGTTTCTGTGGTTTCGAGTGGAAATATCTGAAAATAGAGAATTTGTGGTCACATTTGCAACTTTGTAGTGCATTCTGGTAAAACATCCAGCAAAATTCATGCAAGTGATGTCTCTTTGGATTCCCACTCGTGTCTTCTTTTCAGAAACTCTGGTGGTTCCCTCGTATCATCTTTGGGTTGTCCACACATCCAAATAGACTATGGATTTGGTCTTCCCAGGGTGTTTGGTGTATCAGTGTTTAAGCATTTCCCTGTTGCGCCAGGCCAGTGCACTCACAAATTGAGGTACATTTTTTATTGGGACACATGTGGGAAAGAGAGAAGGTCAAACATGCATTGTTGCCCACAGGTTTTGGTGCTTTTCCAGTGGCACATGTGTGAAAATATTGTATTTTTGGTCAAAATTGAAAATTTGCTGTGGATTCTAGGAAAGAACTTCTAGCGCAATTTATGTCAGTGATGACTTTTTGGATTACCATGGGTGTCTTTTTTTCAGAAATATATGGGGTTCCCTATTTTCCTTGGTGTCTGTGACACCCCAGGCCCAAATCTGTGGGTGTCCACAAGGCCAGATAGAGTATGGATTTGGTCTTCCCAGGGCGTTCGGTGTACCAGTCGTTTTGCCTTTTCCCCTTACGCCCAGGTAGTGCACCCACACATGTGAGGTACTGTTTCCATCAGTTGACCTGTGGGAATGGGAGAAAGTAGGACTTGTTTTATTACCCACATGTTTCAGTGGTTTCCTGTTTGAAAATATCTCAGAATTGTGTTTTCCCTACATTTTGGAATTTGCTGGGCATTCTGGTTAAGAAATTCTAGTGTGATTCACGCAAGTGAGACCTCTTTGGATTCAGACGTGTGTTATCTTTTCAATAATGCATGGGGTTCCCTGTTTTCCATAGTGGCTGTGGATCCCCAGGCCCAAATCTGTGGGCTGTCCACAAGGCCAAATACAGTATGTACTTCATCTTCCCTGGGCAGTTGGTGTACAAGTGGTTTAGCAGTTTCACTTTGTGCCCAGGTCAGTGAACCCACACATGTGTGGTACTGTTTTCATCGGGCGCCTGTGGGAACCTGGGATGGTAGGACATGTGTTTTTGCCCACCTGTTTAGGTGGTTTTCTGGCCACAAATATCTCAAAAATGTGTTTTTCACTACATTTTGGACTTTGCGGGACATTCTGGGTAATGCATTCTAGCAAGATTCACCAGTGTGATACCTCTTTGGATTCCCACAGGTGTCTTTTTCCAGAAATGCAAGGGGTTACCTGTTTTCCTTGGTGGCTGTGACACCTCAGGCCCAAATCTTTGGGTTGTCTACAAGGCCAAATCCAGTATGGATGCCTAGCCTTTTCCCTTAGCGCCGAGGTAGGTGCACTTACACATTTGAGGTACCGTTTTAATCGGAACAACAGCGCAAATGTGAAAAGGTAGGGCATGTGTTGTTGCCTACATGTTTCAATGGTTTCCTGGTACACATATCTCAAAATTGCGTATTTCCATACATTTTGGATTTGTGCTCTGTGTTCTGGGTAAGAAATTCTAGCACAATTTGTGCAAGTGATGTCTCTTTGGAATCCCACGGGTATCTGCTTTTCTGAAATGTAGGGGGTTCCCTGTTTTTGTTGGGGGATGTGACACCCCTGTCCTAAATGTCTGCCCAGCCTGCAAGGCTAAATACTGTGTCAATTTGGTTTTCCCAGAGCACCTGATATACCTGTATTTTAGCCGTTCCCCATTCGGATTCATCCAGTGCACCCACTCATATGAGGTACCAATTTCTGTAGTTTCCCAAAATATTATATTTTTCCTATTATTATTATTATTATTATTATTATTATTATTATTATTATTATTATTATTATTATTATTTAATATTTGTAAGGCACAATATGCCTGTAGGCCTCAGGGCCCAATGCGTGAGGTGAGGCAAAAACAGTAGGACAATAGAGAGGCCAAGGCTGTAAAGCAGTCCGGAAGGTTGGAGTGCTAATCATTTGAGTTAAAGAAATGTCCCTTCAATGCCCTCAATGCATGTGCTTGCCGCAAGCCAACTTATGCTATTCACTGTACATTTCCATGCTCGCTGTTTAGCCCTTTCCCTTCGACCAAGGCCAGTGGACCCACACATGTGAGGTACCATTTTTATGAGGACACCTGTGGCAACATGAGAAGGTAGGGCATGCACTGTTTGATGAGCATTCCCAGTAGAAAATATCTAAATATACTGTATTCATTCCAGTTTTTCATAATTCAGTGCATTCTGGGCAGGAAAATATTGTGCCAACAATACACGCTGGGTGTATTTGAATTCTCACATTGGTCTTCTTTTCAAAAATGTATGTAGTCCATTGTTTTCTTTTGTGGGAGTAATGCCCCAGCCCTAAATCTACGGACTGCCCATAATACCCAATACACTCTTCCCAGAGCCATTGCCTTACCCATGTACCATTTTCATCAGGACACCTGTTGGAATGTGAGAAGGTAGAACTTTTGTTGTTTTCTCTTGGTTGTGATAATGTGTTTAAACATTTCCGACAGTCCCTTGTTACACCACCATTTAATTTCCCAAATGTGCCCAACATTTAATCGCTGCTTTAGGCACTGCACGCTTTTGTGACCTGCGCAAGTTTCCTATCCTTCAAAAGGTCAGTCTGTGATCTTTAAAAAAATGTATGCTTGGCATTCTTCACCACCTTGGTTTTCGTTATTTTGAAATGCTAAGCATGTCACTTTAGGCTATCAGTATAAAAATACTGTGTACCATGGCTTGGTTTTTGGCTCGTGGTATTGCTTGTTTTGAGAAACATTACAAAAAATGCATTTTTACCTAGAAGTGTCAGGGAAATGTAGCCGTGTATTTGTTTTTTTTAAATATTCCTGGAAGCCATTACTCTACAGCTAGAAACATGTCCGGTACATACTTTTTCTCCAGTCATTTTTGCAATTTTTGGGAAACATTGTGGGAATTATGGGTACAAAGTTCTTACCTGATCTGTGCAAATGGCCCCTTCCTAAACATGGAATTTCATCTGCTTTCCAGAAATGTCTGTTTTTCATTCAGCATTCTTACCCTCCTCTTCCATTCTGTGCAAGTATGCCCTATCAAAAGAAAAGGGAAAAATTGCTGACCTCTCACAAAACTGTAAGGTATATATGTTTTTGTTTCCACTCAACCTGTTCTTGAAAGGTTGGAAACGGCGAATTCATGCACATGCTTCTTTGTACATCATTTTCAATTATTTTCTCACACCTCACTGAAGAAAACCATGGATGACTGCATGTGGGAGGAAAAAGGGTGTAATTTGGAAAGGATATCACTTGGAACAAAAAGGTACAAGGGAATGATACTGAAATGTCCAAAAAAGGGCTCATCTCTGGGAGAGAAAACTCTCAGCAGATGATGGGTTAAAAAAGTAAACATACATTTAATTTTCTTTTAAAAAAGAATTCAAATGAGTTCATGACAATATATAAAATAAGGTACTGCATATCCAGTCACAGAATGCATACTGAAAACATGTTCTTAGAAGCAAAGATATTTTTGGAAAAAGAACTACAAAGTGCACTATTCAAAACCAGTTATATTTACAAATGTATAAATAAATAAAAATGTATCTTTCAAACCAGTTCTATGTAATGTAAAATATGTAAATGGGTCATGCATCTGAAATATATTAATCATATTACAGTACTTAAACACATATATTTTCTCTTCTGCATAATAGCAATACCATGGACTGTATGAAATGTACTTTTCCAAGCAAGACATAACTCAAATAGGAGAAAAAGTAAATGTTTGCTAATTCAGAATTTTAGGATGCACTAACGTTCCCTTCATTTTAACAAAGAACATATACATTTCTATTTTATTTAAATATTTTACAGCAACAAAACTATCTAAACAAAACAAGAACCACACAAGAAAGATGAAGCAACTTCATCAGCTGACATAATCTATAAACAAAGATGCCAAAAAAAAAGCACAGAAAATAGTTGCTTAAATCGAATACTCTGTGCCTGAAGCCCTAAAATATGGATTAAATAAACCTCAGAGGGTCCAAAACTGCAAGATATCCATGGCATTGTGTTCAGACAAACTCCCAGGTAGGTTTCAGGGCTAATAGGAGTTTTCAGAGTCACTACTTGTGGAAGGCCCAACACCTTCCTCCAAAAGGAAGAAGGCCCATCCAGACAGCAAGTTCAAACTGTGGTTTATTGCAGCCAAAACCAACAGGAATCAGGACAAGGATCCAAGAAAATCCTGGGACATCTCAACATTCCCTGGCTTGTCTCTTGATTTTGCCATAGTGATATTACAACCTGGGCCCCTTTCCAGCAAACCTAATGCACTGCTGGATTGGGTACGGAGTAAGAGTCCACCTATCGTGGACTGAATACATGTTAGTTTATTGGCTCTCTCATGTCGGGTGTCAGGCCTGGCCCACCCCAATATTGTTATCACTAAACAATGTTGCAGTGTGAGGGTTTTACCATTGGTTCTTCCAAACCAATCCACAACCAAGGATACAAACAAAATCCAGCGCCATTACAAACAAGGTTTGCCTACCTATTGTTATCCCAGTTAAAGCCCCATATGGGCCAAATCTGTTAGTGAAAGCATTGAGAATGAGATACCTGACCAACATCCATAGACAGCCAACAAAGTACATCAATCCCCATCACCCACAATCTCATATCCTGCCCCCCCTACCCACCACCTATACAAACCTAAAGCCGGCAGACCTTCCCAGTGACCAAAAAACATGTCAAATTACCTCCCTGAATGCCAATGGATTAACTCACTGTATTTTAAGAGAAAGAAATACTTCTGTATTTAAAATCTCAAAAAGCAGACAACGCATTACTTCAAGACACCCACCTAACCCAAGAGGGAAAAAAAAATAAAAAAAATACAAAATGAGACTGGGAGTGAAAAGTTGACCATAACTCCCTCTCAAGAGGCAGGAAATATCGAGTAGTGATACTAATCCACAAACATTTCAACAGCAGGCTCTCAAAAAACGTGGTCAGATGGAAAAAAAGAACAATGATCCTAGCTATAGTTCACACAACAAACAGACCTATCATTTTCAGATCAATATATGCCCCTATATTAAAAAAATCAGCATTCTTGAATGATCTAAACAGAGAACTAACAGACTTAACAAGCAAGCCAACAGTGCTAGTAGGTGACTGGAATCTGGCAATCAATCCAATCCTAGACAGACCAAGCAATTTTGATTTATACCCAAGTAGAGAGAGGGGGAAACTGAAAGATATGATTCAAGATGATGGCCTAGTAGAACCTTGGAGACTGCTACATCCTGAAAGCAGGGAATTCACATTCACCTCATATGACTTAGGAACATTTACAAAAATAGACTATTTGATCACATCACTTCTACCAACTATACAAATGTGTGCAATACTGGCAGTCAAAATGTTAGACCATTTCCATCTTCTACTACAATTAGACTAAGCAATCCAGAAGCCTGCATAAAGAAAATGGAGAATGAACATACGCCTATTTAGACACCCAAGAGAAAAAGAATCTCGCCAACAGAATGTGAAAGACTTTCTTGAAACACAAACAGGAATGGTAACCCCAACTGAAACTCAGGGGGTGGCCTGTAAAGCACACATAGGGGAATATGATTCAGCAAGCCTCAGCACATAAAAAACAGGACAGACTAAGACCAACAGAAATAGAAAAGGTTGTACAAATACTCACTCACAGTTATATCTCAAAAACATCAGAGGAGGTTAACAGAAGCCAGAGGCCAAATATGCCTTAAACACCCATTACACCAAAAAAAAAAAAAGCATGCACTCTTTCACTTTAAACTGAAACAATGTGAACGGGGAGAGAAAGCAGTGAGGTTATTGACACTCCAACTCTGACAGAAAGAAGACACAATGGGTATCCTGCTGCTTAGAAACAACAAGGAACAGCTGATTACCAAACCAGAGCTTATAAACAACTAAATTCCAAACATTCTACAGGATGATATATGCATCCAAATTCACTTCTACATCATCTAGTCTTATCAGCCAACATGAGTATCTTTATAGACCGCCTGAAGTTTCCAACATTGACAAATGCAGATAGAAGCTTCCTGGGTACCCCAATAACTAAAGAGGAAATTCAAACTGCTATTAAATCTCTGCCAACGAACAAAGCACCCAGCCTAGATGGTCTACCCAGGGAATTCTATAAGATTTACCGGACACAGACTACTCCAATCCTGAAAACTATCTTTCAGGAAGCGAACCTTGACCAACATATAAGGCTGGAATTCAATTGTGTGCTAATAACGTTACTTCCAAAACCAGGCAGATACCACACCAAATGTCCTAATGATAGAGCCATATGACTTCTTAACACTGATATGAAAATATTAGCCAAAACATTAGCAGCACTATTAAGCAAACCCATCCCTCACAAGTTACATATGGCACAATCGAGATTCATACCTGGAAGGGTAGCAAACCTATTTGAAGTGAGAGACAATTCCCAGACCATACGCTCACCGTGTTGCTACATGCTGAAAAGGCATTTCAATGGGTGGAGTGGCCCTATCTATCAAAAACCATGCATAGATTTGACCTAGGTCAAGAATTAATCTTTACAGTCGTTCCCCTCTATAAAAAAACAGCCGATTACCAACGGTCACATCTATGACCCCTTTGAGATCACATGAGGGGCTGCCCAGTGCCCCCCTGAAATTCCTGCTAGCACTAGAACCACATCTGTGTGCAATCAGAGAGCATCAGGAAATAACAGGTACTTCTGTAAGCCAATAACATCATGCTTACCCTCAGCAAACAATACACTTACATCAGAAACATCATAGCAACAATACATACATTTTCTTCTTTCTCGGGTTATGACATTATTTGGAAGAAATATGAGGCATTGCCTCTGTGCCAACACCCAATCAAAGATGAAGTAAGAGAATATGGATCTAAAAAGGCACCCAATAATCAAATATGTGTGAACATTAACATCAACACAGGTCTGGAATGCATGGTGGAAGACAGCTACTACTGTATATAGGGTAATGCCAAAACCGATCTATACAATTGGTCTGCTCTTAAATTTTCAATATGGGGTAAGACCCAATGTTTGAAAATGATACGAGTGCATAAATTATCATATGTCTTCAATATCGTACCACTCACCCCCAAAACATATTGGTGGTTTACCCTATAAAAGAGAAATTAGAGGGTTGCCATGGGGAAGATCCAACATAGCAATCAGAATAAACAAGAAAACAATATACTGGACGCATGGGTTGAACAAGTCATAAACAAACTGCAAGACCTAAGAGACCTATCTGAGAACATACTCACGTTCTGAAAAGTGCAATAACGATATTGGATTACTCAATCAGAATACTGGAAATAACTTCAACTGTACCACTCTGTTCATGCCCTACTGAACCCAAACAATGCAATTCTCATCTACTACCCCTTTTCCAACTTATTAAAATAGATTATCGGAAATGAAACCACCATGAACCCCTTTGACTCCATCCTGACAGAAGATATAACATTAGAAACAATGAAGGAGACATTGTTTCCTTCATTAGAAGGCATTAGGAAACACTACTGCAACTCCATGCACCTGGGGACTACTGGGGAGAGTTACTTGCATCCCACAATTCACATATAAGAGACGCTAGGATAAAGTTAATCCATTTTAAAATATGACATGACTGGAGTTGGACTGCAAGTCAACTAAATAATGAGGTCTATCAACTGAAGACAAATGCTGGAGATACAATGCAAAAGTATGGGATCGTAGTCATATCATCTGGAAATGAAACAATCTAAGCACATATATTTCCCTGATCTGGGATAGTCTATGCACCTGCTTGGTATCCTACATCCCAAAAAGTGGCTTTTTCTGTGATCCTATATAAGTTCACTCGAACAGGTGTGTTGGACAACCACAAAACAAGATAGATAATCATCGCAATAATGACAGCCAAAATGGTCATTTTGTGCATTTGGCAGTGGGATGAACTATATGGACTAAATTATCAAAAAATACATTTTCCAAGAAGTGGAACCCATTCCTATAATTCCTGACAGAGAAAGCTTAAGATGAGCTGGCTGTACATACAATACTGCTCCCTCTAAACTCTGCCCTGCACTCCTCTTCCTGGACAGTTTCCTCTCCTGCACCTTCTCGTCAGAAAATAAGACTGTCCTTGTGCCAGAGATCAATGTAATGAACATCATACCTCTATGTTTATTAGCCATTTAGTATTACCATGAACACTTCTCCCTCTCCCCTGTAGGGTATTTTATGTAGATTTGGGGCCTGGCGGTATTTTCTTACTGCCAAAAATAATTAAGCAACAATCACTCCTTGTATTCAGATTGGGTTATGTATATTTTTTATTTATTTTTATTTTTTACATTTATAAAGCGCTCACACAGCCCGCAGGCATCGAGGCGCTGTTACAGGAATAGTTTGTTTTTCTTAGTTGCGTAATTGTGTTTTTTTTTGTGTCTTAGTTACGTATTTATAACGCGCTTAAACACCAAGATGTTTAAGCGCGGACCCGGGGATCGAACCTGTTGTTGCTTCGTGTCGTCTTGCTTCCAAGACGCGCACGCTGCCGCTGAGCTATCCTCCCGGGACATTATAATAATAATAGAGTGGATATGCATTATTTCAGTACACAGACATGCGTGGTTGGTATGCGTGGTTGGTATGCGTGGTTGGTGGTATTTTGGTGAGCATAATCCCCTTGTTTTATTTTTGTTTAGATTTTTCATGTAATCACCATAGAGACCTCAGGCTTGCATTTCAGGAACACCACATTTTCACTTTTAGTGTGCCACCATGGGCAATTTCTCGCTGTTTTATCTACGGCAACAAGCTATCATGTGGTATTTTTCACTAACTTATATACGGTAGTGAACTATGTCCCGGGTCTCTATTTTTGCTGACTCATGTACCTTCAGCAAAAAGGCTATAACACACACAGTTATTTATAATTGCTCATACTGAATGACATTTGCTCATACTGAATGGCTCCAGCCAAATCTTATTTTTAGCTACCTTGAAAATGACAATTGCACTGTCTAAACATCTCCCCACATCATCAGCACTGTATTGGTAAATATAAAACACACCACCCGTCTGCTTTCAGATATTTTGGTGTATTATAAAAGTTGCATTTAAACACGATCTCACTCTTTACAGAAATAAATGAAATAGCACAGTAACAGCATTATTTGTGATACACTGAAAAGAGAGTGGCGGAGACAAGAATTCAATTTGTAACATTAAACACGTGGGTAAAGCACAGGAATCTCCTTTCCTACACTGACTGAATATTTTCGTACACACTCAGCCCCCACACCCCAGAGAGATAATTACCAGGCTTATTCAGTATGCAACTTCTTTGGCTGGTCGCCTTCTGGAGGGATTCACCCAGCAAGGACAAGCATCTGCTGTCACTCAAACTGGGACTTGTTGACTGGAAAAGCCAGTCTCTGCAACCAGGTTGAATCTGCTTTAGGAATCAGGCATCCCCAGCTGTCAACCCCGTCCTTCTTCGAGCTGTGTCCACAATCGTCTGCCCTCTCCCCCTTTTCAAGATTCTACAGGAAAACTTGGTTACCAAATGTTTGTCCAATAAGATTCTATCATGTCATCTCCTCCCTC
Source organism: Ambystoma mexicanum (assembly GCF_040938575.1). Lineage (NCBI taxonomy): Eukaryota > Metazoa > Chordata > Amphibia > Caudata > Ambystomatidae > Ambystoma > Ambystoma mexicanum. The sequence continues at coordinate 1,171,945,307 of NC_090931.1, forward strand.
ACTACACAATGGCTTATTTTTCTTACAGTTGCAACTGTAACAAACTGATTTCCTGCTTATTCAAAGTCTTTGCTTCCTGCAGTTACTGTGGACAGAGCACAGAAAGGCAAAAGAAAATAAAACTTGAATGTGTGTTTAAAACTGATTTTCAGAGTAGGCCTCATTTTGCAGTGAAGACACATTCTTTTATTAATGAGTTATAATTATTAGTCTTGTAGTGAGATTAGTTTGTTAATTACCAAATGTGTCTCTTGCAACATAGGCATTTCAGGTGAGAAATGGTGTGCATTTTGAAGGTACAGATGTGTGCTTTTAGCTGTGAAACATGTATTTGCATTTTATATGAAAAAATCGTTTTTGACTGAATAACCTGCCCTTACTTATATGTCCATGTTACACTGGCAACACATAGCTTGAAACAACTGCATCATAGCAATGCACCAAACCCATGCAGTGTTTCTGCATAAAAATGCTCAATAACACATGTCTTGCTGTACCACATTATATCAATGCACCAAACCCATGCAGTGGCGCTGCACTTCAACAAAAAAAAACATGCTATACATTGATCCTATGCAGTGGTGCTGTACTCTGTGCTCCCAAAAGACTCTAAACAATCCTACACCCCATACAAAGTGATATACAATGGAAACAGGGGAAGAGAACAGGGGAGGAGAGGGAAATTTAGTTGTTGTTAAATGCAGTTTTGCACCAATTGCAAAAGTATAAGTATTATTTCTAAAACCATTAACAAGATTATAATAGTACAAATAACACACACACTTCAGAAATTATATCAGGAAAAGGGGAAATTAAGCTAAGGCTGTGAAATTCTGATTATTTTTAAAGAAAGATTACTTGGTGCTTCTGACTTTTCATGGAACTTAAAAGGACAATGTGTTATTAATTTTGTGAAAATTATGCTTTATTAACTATTCTCGAGGATTTCTCAATGTCACCATTACATTTGGTGATCCATCTCCATTTTTGCCTCAGAGTCAGATTGGAAAAGATAAAGATGGTGTGAGGAAATAGTTAACATAGTTTTTCCAAGTCTGGTTTCATCATTAGAGTAAGGGGTACACCTCATACATTCCCCAAATCATTGCCTCCACAATGAATTAGTATGATGTCTGACTGCCCTGTACTTGTCAGACTTAACAATTTTAGAAAACATGGAACCAATGCATTCCCAGCAATCCATTTAATTTTAAAATCTCTCAAACCAAGGTCCATGTTAATATTTATTTTCTCACAAAAAGCCAGCAGCCAAAACATCCAACTGTGTACAATTAGCCACACAGTTTTCAAACCAACCATGATATCTGCAGTATTTCTGTGTTTCCAGGAAAATGATTCCTAGTTGGAATGTTCTAATAGTTTGTAGGAGCAGGGTGTGTATGATGTGGGTGTTTTCGAGATTGTAATTGATTGATGATACTGTTGTAATTATCAGCAGCTATGCAATAGCCACTTAGTGCACACTGAAACTACCCACAGGCAAATGTGGCACTCCATGCAGCCACAGCTATATTATGGCAAATAGCATGTTGTGTGTTTGTGGGTGTGTGGTAGCAGTGGCTATCCAACATTTTGGCATCATAGATTCACTGAGTGATTTGGGATATTAAGACCTATCAGGGGAGTGGAGGAGGACAATGGGAAGTGGAAGGGGATGATATGTGTGTTAAGGACACGTGTTTGGAGTTTGGAGGATTGGAAATACATTTAAGTCATCCTTTTTGTAAACAGTCAAAGCTGTAAGTAAAACACCCATGTATGGGTTTGCTGTAATCGTGTTTGTAATAAAAGCACGTGCCTAGGCGTGCCAATGCTTTTTTAAACTTGTATTGGTTCTTTTCATAAGCGTGGTCATATTTATAACCGCGTACATAAACATGCATTTTCCGTGCAATTATCATATGGTGGATGAAATAGGAAAGAATGCTATCTCTGTATGTTATTTTGTGTGCTTAGGTGTTCCCTTATTTCATAATTGTTTGTTGTTGGTTGTTGGTACTTTTCTTTTTCTGTAGCTGTCTGTGATATGGTGTGGGAAAAATGTGTCATGCATTTTAGCAGTTGTATTAGTATGTCGTCCTCTTTATTTGGTGTTCATTTTGGAAAGTATAAAAGCCACCATTTTCTACAGTTTTAGTCTTTTGACTCTAGAACTCTCACTGTGGACATTTGTGAACATTTATTTACAGTCTTGTGCGCATTAGATGTATTTACCAGTTCTATCAGTTCCTCATTTCGATTGTTTTCATCTGCTTTGAAGCTTTGATTGTGTGGTAAGTTTTTGATATTTTTTTAAGTTTTAGAAATATGGACCTATCAAATTAGATTCATCAATTAATGACATTTCCATGCAGGTATTTAGTTTTGTATTTATGTTACTGAGATCAAAGGTTGATGTGATTGTATTTATAGACAAGTTAATCCACTTTGAAGTATGCAGTAGTGTTAGGTCTTTTGAGTGTTTTGTTATGTAGTTGAATCACAAGTTTGCAAGTCCATTTTAGTCATTTGTATTGTGTGTGTATTTTATTGTAGCCTTATCCATCTCATCATCCCATTGGACTTTCACTAGATGTTTTACAGTTTATTCTGTGAAAGGTCAACCTATATTCAGAACAGAAGTGGTATTGTTGGACATGGGAGCAGTTGGTACATGTGAACATGTTAGTCAGAATCATATGCAGTACCCTTTGGGAACAAAACACACAATTAAGACTACAAGTGCAAGTACAAATTCACCTTTGGTGCAAGCCTGTACTACACAGAAAAATGGTAGTGATGGCTGAGCAGCCAGACTTATCTCAAGAGTAAAGTGAGCAGTATCAGAAGTTACACTAAGGACAGTAATCACTATGGTTCAAACAAGCACTGACTCAAGGTTTCTGAGTAAAAGAATATACATTTAATTACACATTCATTTGTAAAACAATTCACTTAATAAAGCAGCAGAAAAATCACACTCTTAATACATAACACAACACCCAATCAATTCTGGACAAGTTAAGCTCAAAATGAATTGTTAGCAAAATGGCACGCCAGCAATTTAAAAAGGGAGGGAAAGACAAGGTTATACAAAATTAAGCAGCACCAGCAAGTAAGTAGGCAGGGCAATCTAGAAAAGGCTTGCTACAATGAAGGTTCAAATCAATAGGCCTGGGCCAATATTAATAGTTCAGAATCTTTGCAGAGGATCACACAGTTCAGAGTAGTTTGCGGTTAAGTCTTTGCCAAGAGTTCGAAACGAAGTTGGTTGGAAGAAAAGTTACTTAAACGAGTAGAGAACGACAAGCCTTCAGATTGGCAAAATATTTAAAACACGTTCACCGCGGTCGGACGGAGCAAACAACCAGGTTTGAACAGTACCTTAGAAGAAGAAGAATGCTGTAGCTGAGGCAGAAGTTCCTGGCAGATCCTGCAGGCTCACAGTTCCTGAAGCGACTGTCAGACTGACCCGAAGGAGGAAGACTGGAGGGTCCTGCACTGCCCAGGGAAGAAACCAGCAGCAGAGAAAAGCAATGAATAAAAGGTGCACTCCTTAAAACCCAAACAGGGTCCGGTCCTCCTGGCTATTCGGTTCACTGCAGCTTTGCACAGCAAATTCGACCAGGGCCAGGAGGCCTTGCTTGGTGTTTGGCAAACTGGTTGGTCCAACCAGCTCAAGGGAAGAAGATTCCTTGCAGATTTTCTCTGCCATCGAAGTTTGGAGATTCAGACCCGCAACAGGACTTCACCGGGAGGTTCAGTCATGTTAGTGGTCCTCTTCTTTCAGCTCTTCAGTTCTCTCAATCCAGTGGTGACTCTGACTTCCAAATCCCAGAGACCTACTTTTTATGCAGTTTTCCCCCATTCACACAGCCTGGCTGTCAATCACACAGCAAGTGGCTGTCCTGGCAGGACAGTCACCTAGCCAATCAAACAAGAGTATGACTTGAATTTCCAAGGGAACCCTGTGCAGGGGTCCTAAAACTCCTCCCTCACATCCTGTCTACCCAGACTCCCACGTGCCTAAGGAGGGCTTCTGTGCAGAAGCCTGCCGAAGGACGGGGAAAAAAGAAAACAAACCTGGTTTGGTGCGCATAGTAAAACACGAGAAAGACTTGTACATCAGGAAATGGTGAATAAACCCAGCTGGAACCAAATAAAAGTACATGGGGTCCAGTGGATTAAAGTTCTAGGCTACTAACTTAGCCTAAAACAGTACCAAGGCTATTTACATAGACCGCGGTAGGAAAAATGTGGTAGATACCACTGCCACCAGCCAAATCTTAAAGAAAGGGGAACGAAATAATGTTCCATGAGAAACAGACAAAAAGGGATATCTATTAACACTTTCCAGTACTCTATGTGAGATAGTTTGTACTGTGTCTGTGAATGTAAAAAGACTAATATAGTCAATGGCAACTTTACATGTTCTGGGAGAACGTAGTCAGTCTCAGAAAATGGAGTTTAAAGTGGGAAGTCTGAAAAAGACAACACTGTGTCACTGCACTAAAGGTGTTGTGTGACGCACAGTAAACAGATGATGCCTATGGAGTAGGTGAAGCTCCACACTCTATGAACACAACAATGTTAAACACACAGAAAAACACATGTAAGAGTGGGAAAAAAGGCTCACACTCTTACCAGGTGAAACAAACAAAACATCCTAGAAATCCAGCAAAGCTGCTGAGGGACTCAGTAGGTAAGGGAAATTAGCTATTCTGGAGAATTCTCCATAACAGAAAAAAAGTTCAGTTCACACCGCTGCAGATGTTGAGGCTTCATTCAGTGTTGATGATGACTTTTGGATGCAGATGCTGGAGTTGGTGCTAGATTTCTGTGCACTTAATGCATGAGCTCCATTGGTGGTGCTCATGTGATTTTTGATAGTCATGATCTACATCTTTGCAGTGGATTTGCACGAGATGTTTTCTCATTATTGATGCTCCTTGGCTTCGGGATGTAACATTAGAAGGGCTCTGTCATAGAGTGTTATTGCACAATGTGCATAGTACATCCTTTGCCTCTTTTTAAAAGTCTTATTTTACTTATGCAAACAACTGGGACATTTTGATTTCTGAGACTGCATAAAATAAATTACAATATATATTGTAATATATTTTTGCAGTCTGTGTTCAATTTTATTTTATATGTTTTTGAACTTAAAAGGTGGGCTATAAAAGGGCCAATTTGGAAGCCAGTAAAACAGAAGTTTGTGCAGTCGAGACTGCTGCTGAAGTTGAGGGTTCATTTTCAGTTGGTGATGTTGTTGCACTGGTGGATGGAGGTACTGCAGACAGAATATTGGAAGGCCTATGGCGTCGAGTCCTATTGCAGTTTTTTTTAAAACTACCTCCTCTGCCTTTTCTTTTTAGGAACAGTGTTCTTTGAGTTTAAAGAATTGCCAACTGTCAGTAGTGATGTTCATCTCAGTTGCCTTTTTACTCAGTGGTGATGGATTTGGAAACCAAAATGATAATGTCATCACTGCTGTTACTATTATGGTATGAGCAGGGGGTGGGGGAACGGGAGGAACACACGGAGCATCAGCGGGGGGTGGGGGGGAACAGGGGAGACACAGGGCATGAGGGGTTGTGGGGGGGAACAGGGCACACACCGGGCATGAGCGAGGGATGGGGACAGGAAAGGAGGGAGACACGGGACATGAGCGAGGGGTGGGGGAGAAAGGAGGGAGACACAGGGCATGAGTGGGGGTGGAGGGGAAGGGGAGATACACACAGGGCATGAGCGGGGGGTGTGAGGGAGGGGGAGAGACACACGGGGCATGAGCGGGGGGTGGGGGGAGGGGAGAGACACACGGGGAATGAGCGGGGGGTGGGGGGGAGGGTAGAGACACACGGGGCATGAGCGGGGGTGGGGGGGAGGGGAGTGACACACGGGGCATGAGCAGGGGGTGGAGGGGAGGGGAGAGACACACAGGGCATGAGCAGGGGGTGGGGAGGAGGGGAGAGAGACACGGGGCATGAGCAGGGGGTGGGGGAAGGGGAGAGACACGGGGCATGAGCGGGGGGTGGGGGGAAGGGGAGATACACGGAGCATGAGCGGGGGGTGGGGGGTAACAGGGGAGACAGGTCATGAGCAGGGGGTGGGGGAGGGGAGAGACACACGGGGCATGAGCGGGGGTGGGGGGAACAGTAGGGAGACACGCAGGGTGTGGGGGGGAAGGGGAGAGACACACGGGGCATGCGGGGGTGGAGCGAGGGGAGAGACACACTGGGCATGAGCGGGGGTGGGGGGGAGGGTAGAGACACACGGGGCATGAGCGGGGGTGAGGAGAAGGGGAGAGGCACAGGGGCATGAGCGGGGGGTGGGGGAGGGGAGAGGACCCACGGGGCATGAGCGGGGGGTGGGGGAAGGGAGAGACACACGGGGCGTGAGCAGGGAGTGGGGGGAAGGGGAGAGACACAGGGCATGAGCGGGGGGTGGGGGGAAGGGGAGAGACATGGGGCATGAGCGGGGGGTGGGGGGTAACAGGGGAGACATGTCATGAGCGGGGGGTGGGGGGAAGGGGAGAGACACATGGGGCATGAGTGTGGGGTGGGGGGAGGGGAGAGACACATGGGGCATGATCAGGGGGTGGGGGGAGGGGAGAGACACACGGGCATGAGCGGGGGTCAGGGGAGGGAGAGACACACAGGGCATGAGTGGGGGGTGAGGGGGGAGGGGAGTGACACACGGGGCATGAGCAGGGGGTGGAGGGGAGGGGAGAGAGACACAGGGCATGAGCAGGGGGTGGGGGAAGGGGAGACACACGGGACATGAGCGGGAGGTGGGGGGCATTTGAGACACACGGGGCATGAGCGGGGGGTGGGGGGAACAGGGGAGAGACACACAGGGCATGAGCGGGGGGTGGGGGTGGGGGAGAGACACACAGGGCGTTAGCAAGGGGTGGGGGGAGGGGGAGAGACACACGGGGCATGAGCGGGGGGTGGGGGGGAGACACACGCGGCATGAGCAGCGGGTGGGGGGAAGGGGAGAGACACAAGGGGCATGTGCAGGGGGAGGGGAGAGACACACGGGGCATGAGCGGGGGTGGGGGGTATCAGGGGAGACAGGTAATGGGTGGGGGGTTGGGGGGAGTGGAGAGACACACGGGGCATGAGCGGGGAGGTGGGGGGGAGGGGAGAGACACACGGGGCATGAGCGGGGGGTGGAGGGGAGAGACACACGGGGCAGGGGGTGGGGGGAAGGGGAGAGACACGGGGCATGAGCGGGGGGTGGGGGGGAGGGGAGAGACACACAGGGCATGAGCGGGGGTTGGGGGAAGGGGAGAGACACACGGGGCATGAGCGGGGGGTGGGGGGAGGGGAGAGACACGGTACATGAGCAGGGGGAGGGGAGAGACACACGGGGCATGAGCACTGGGTAGAGGGAATGGGAGACACACGGGGCTTGAGCGGGGGGTGGGCGGGAGGGGAGAGACACACGGGGCATGAGCGGGGAGGTGGGGGGAGGGGAGAGACACATGGGGCATGAGCGGGGAGTGGGGGAGAGGGGAGAGACACACGGTACTTGAGCGGGGGGTGGAGGGGAGAGACACACGGGGCATGAGCGGTGGGTGGGGGTAAGGGGAGAGACACACAGGGCATGCACGGGGGGTTGGGGGAGAGGGGAGAGACACACGGGGCATGAGCAGGGGGTGGAGGGGAGAGACACACGGGGCATGAGCGGGGGTTGGGGGAAGGGGAGAGACAAATGGGGCATGAGTGGGGGGTGGGGAGAGGGGAGAGACACGGGACATGAGCGGGGGGTGGGGGGAGGCGAGAGACACGGGGCATGAGCAGGGGGTGGGAGGAGAGACACACGGGGCATGAGCGGGGGGTGGGGGGAAGGAGAGAGACACACGAGCCATGAGCAGGGGGTGGGGGGGAGACACACAGGGCATGAGCAGGGGGAGGGGGGAAGGGGAGAGACACGGGGCATGAGCGGGGGGTGGGGGGAGGGGAGAAACACACGGGGCATGAGCGGTGGTTGGGGAAGGGGAGAGACACACGGGGCATGAGCGGGGGGTGGGGGGAGGGGAGAGACATGGGACATGAGCAGGGGGTGGGGGGAGGGGAGAGACACACGGGGCATGAGCACTGGGTAGGGGGGAATGGGAGACACACGGGGCTTGAGCGGGGGGTGGGCGGGAGGGGAGAGACACACGGGGCATGAGCGGGGGGTGGGGGGAGGGGAGAGACACACATGGTATGAGTGGGGGGGTGGGGGGGAGGGGAGAGACACATGGGGCATGAGCGGGGGGTGGGGGAAGGGGAGAGACACACGGGGCACGCACGGGGAGTGGGGGGGAAGATGAGAGACACGGGGCATGAGCGGGTGGTGGGGGTTTAGGGGAAAGACACACGGGGCATGAGCGGGGGTTGAGGGAAGGGGAGAGACACACGGGGCATGAGCGGGGGGTGGGGTGAGGGGAGAGACATGGGGCATGAGCGGGGGTGGGGTGAGGGGAGAGACACAGGGCATGAGCAGGGGGTGGGAGGAGAGACACACGGGGCATGAGCGGGGGGTGGGGGGAAGGAGAGAGACACACAAGCCATGAGCAGGGGGTGGGGGGGAGAGACACACGGGGCATGAGCAGGGGGTGGGGGAAGGGGAGAGACACACGGGGCGTGAGCAGGGGGTGGGGGGAAGGGGAGAGACATGGGGCATGTGCCGGGGGTGGGAGGGAGGGGAGAGACACACAGGGCATGAGCGGGGGTTGGGGGAAGGGGAGAGACACACGGGGCATGAGCGGGGGGGAGGGGAGAGACACGGGACATGAGCAGGGGGTGGGGGGAGGGGAGAGACACACGGGGCATGAGCACTGGGTAAGGGGGAATGGGAGACACACGGGGCTTGAGCGGGGGGTGGGCGGGAGGGGAGAGACACACGGGGCATGAGCGGGGAGGTGGGGGGGGGGAGAGACACATGGGGCATGAGCGGGGGGTGGGGGAGAGAGGAGAGACACACGGTACATGAGCGGGGGGTGGGGGAGAGAGGAGAGACACACGGTACATGAGCGGGGGGTAGAGGGGAGAGACACACGGGGAATGAGCGGGGGGTTGGGGGGGAGGGGAGAGACACACGGGGCATGAGCAGGGGGTGGAGGGGAGAGACACACGGGGCATGAGTGGGGGTTGGGGGAAGGGGGAAGGGGAGAGACACGGGACATGAGCGGGGGGTGGGGGAGGGGAGAGACATGGGGCATGAGCAGGGGGTGGGAGGAGAGACACACGGGGCATGAGCGGGGGTGGGGGGAAGGAGAGAGACACATGAGCCATGAGCACAGGGTGGGGGGGAGACACACGGGGCATGAGCAGGGGGTGGGGGGGAAGGGGAGAGACACGGGGCATGAGCGGGGGGTGGGGGAGGGGAGAGACACGGGACATGAGCAGGGGGTGGGGAGGGGAGAGACACACGGGGCATGAGCACTGGGTAGGGGGGAATGGGAGACACACGGGGCTTGAGCGGGGGGTGGGCGGGAGGGGAGAGACACACGGGGCATGAGTGGGGGGTGGGGGAGGGGAGAGACACACATGGTATGAGTGAGGGGGTGGGGGAGGGGAGAGACACATGGGGAATGAGCAGGGGGTGGGGGGAAGGGGAGACACACAGGGCTTGAGCGGGGGTTGGGGGGAAGGGGAGAGACACACGGGGCATGCACGGGGAGTGGGGGGGAAGGTGAGAGACACGGGGCATGAGCGGGGGTTGGGGGAAGGGGAGAGACACACGGGGCATGAGCGGGGGTATGGGGAGGGGAGAGACATGGGGCATGAGTGGTGGGTGTGGTGAGGGGAGAGACACGGGGCATGAGCAGGGGGTGGGAGGAGAGACACACGGGGCATGAGCGGGGGTGGGGGGAAGGAGAGAGACACATGAGCCATGAGCACAGGGTGGGGGGGAGACACACGGGGCATGAGCAGGGGGTGGGGGGGAAGGGGAGACACACGGGGCATGAGCGGGGGGTGGGGGGAAGGAGAGAGACACACGAGCCATGAGCAGGGGGTGGGGGTGAGAGACACACGGGGCATGAGCATGGGGTGGGGGGAAGGGGAGAGACACACGGGGCATGAACAGGGGGTGGGGGGAGGGTGGAGACACACGGGGCATGAGCGGGGGGCGGGGGGAGAAGAGAGACACACGGGGCATGAGCGGGGGGTGGGTGGGAAGGGGAGACACATGGGGCATGAGCGGGGAGTGGGGAGAGGGGAGAGACACACGGGGCATGAGCGGGGGTGGAGGGAAAGGGACAGACACACGGAACATGAGCGGGGGGTGGGGGGGAGAGAGACACACGGGGCATGAGGCATGAGTGGGGGGTGGGGGGAGAGGAGAGACACACGGGGCATGAGCAGGGGGTAGGGGGGAATGGGAGACACACTGGGCTTGAGCGGGGGTGGGCGGGAGGGTGAGAGACACACGGGGCATGAGCGGGGGGTGGGGGGAGGGGAGAAACACGTGGTATGAGTGGGGGGTTAGGGGGGAGGGGAGAGACACAGGGAATGAGCAGGGGGTGGAAGGGAGGGGAGAGACACACCGGGCATGAGCAGGGGGTGGGGGGAAGGGGAGACACACAGGGCGTGAGCGGGGGGTGGGAGCTTCAGGGGAGAGACACACGGGGCATGAGCGGGGGGTGGGGGGAAGGGGAGAGACACACGGGGCATGAGCGGGGGGTGGGGGGAAGGGGAGAAACACACGGGGCATGAGCGGGGGATGGGGGAAGGGTAGAGACACACGGGGCATGAGGAGGGGGTGGGGGGAAGGGGAGAGACACACTGGGCATGAGCGGTGGGAAGGGGGAAGGGGAGAGACACACGGGGCATGAGCTGGGGTGGGGGGGATCGTGAGGGAGACATGGGGGATGAGCGTAGGGTGGGGGGATCAGAGGAGACATGGGGGATGAGCGGCGGTGGGGGGGAACAGGGGAGACACGGAGCCTGAGCTAACTGTGCAGGTGGCAGATCCCACTCCTCGGCCCTCCGCAGGCCACCGTGTGCCGATGGCGTGAGCGGGGGCTGGAGGAACAGGGGAGAGACAGGGGTGGGGGGACAGGAAGGAGACACGGACATGAGCAGGGGGTGGGGGGAATGGGAGGAAGACACAGGCATGAGTGGGGGTGGGGGGAACGGGAGGAAGACACTTACTAGCCGGGCTCTCAGCGCAAACCACAAACAGAGATGGCGGGCGTCTTGAAAATACGACGCACTGCACGCTGCAGTGCAGCCAATGGGAAAGCACGTAACATGTCCGCGGACACGAGACAACCCGCTTGCCCAATCCCTGTTCTGGCCGCGGAGCGAACAGGGATGTCTGTCCGCGAAGCGAACACAGATATCACAATTTTATTTTACCTACTTTTTTGTCATTTTAAAAAAACTACTGGACTGATTTTCACCAAATTTGCAAAAGCATGCTTTCGGGACCAAGCCGCCGCTCCTGGTCCAAATTTGGTGAAAATCCGTCCAGCGGTTTGGGCTGTAGGCGCAAGCACATTTTTTTTTCCCCATTCAGTCTATGGGAAAAAAATGTTGGGACCCCCCTTATAACTCCCCCCCCCCCGGACGAATCCTCACCAAACTTTGCAAAACAATTCAAAGTGGGCCATATACTTTTTTGCAAAGTTTGGTGAGGATTCGTCCAGGGGGAGCGAAATTATAAGCCACCCAAACAGTGCTCTTCCTATGGAAACAGCAACTTATCCATAACTACATGGCCACTACTGTAGCCATGTAATATATATATATATATATATATATATTCAGTGAAAAAACTTTGTTAAAGGGACGTTATGGTTAAGTTGCGCTGCTAAAAACCTATGAAATTCAGTGAAAAAACTTTGTTAAAGGGACGTTATAGTTCCATTTGTGATGTCATCTTTGATGTCTTGGGTGTTAGGCTTAGCAGTGCACGGTGGTGGCGCGAGTTATGGTTGCTTAGCTTACCATAACTGGCAAATTTCAAGGGTTTTTCGGTTTTACTTGGAACCATAACATCCCTTTAACAAAGTTTTTTCACTGAATTTGAAAGGTTTTTAGCAGCACAACTTAACCATAACGTCCCTTTAACAAAGTTTTTTCACTGAATTTGAAAGGTTTTTAGCAGCGCAACTTAATCTTAACGTCCTTTTAACAAAGTTTTTTCACTGAATTTCATAGGTTTTTAGCAGCGCAACTTAACCATAACGTCCCTTTAACAAAGTTTTTTCACTTAATTTCTTAGGTTTTTAGTAGTGCAACTTAACCACAACGTCCATTTAACAACATTTTTTCACTGAATTTCATAGGTTTTTAGTAGTGAAACTTAACAATAATGACTTTGACTTTATATACATGTCATATGGAACTGACTGAATCTCTTTTACTGTACTTGATGTCCGCAAACTCATTTAGGGGCCGATTCATGGAACAAACGTGCGCCGAAAATCTACGCGCAAGTAGGCGCAAGCAGGCGCAAGCGGAAAAAAACAGGCGATTCATGGAAGTCCCTGCGCGTGTTCACCGCGCGATGTGCGCCAAACCCGTGCATGGCGCACAAGTCACTGCAACATCGCGAAAGGCGTGCGCGACGGTGCGCGACGCGCACAGTGAAAGCGCACAACCTCAGCGCACACAGCAGAAAGTGGGCGGGACATGGGGCGTAACGCGCGGAATGGGGAACAACACGCGAAAATAAGGGCGTAACTGGGGATGCACTGCACGGAAGCAGAGGTAACGCCCACACGCACACGAACCACACGTATCCATGGAATGGAATAGGGCAAACCCACGCACAGCCAAAGCCGCGCACAAGCTGAAACACGTCCGCCACACGAAGGCAGGCGGTAGAGTCCCAGCGCATCAAAAAAGTGGCGCCGCGGGAAGTAAAATACGCGATTGAGCGGGGTACTTGTATTCCGGGGGTGCGCGGGAAGTTACACACGCGAATGAGCGGGCTACGTGTATTCCGGGGGTGCACGGGAAGTGACACACGCGATTGAGCGGGGTACGTGCATTCCGGGGGTGCGCGGGAAGTTACACACGCGAATGAGCGGGGTACGTGTATTCCGGGGGTGCGCGGGAAGTTCCACACGCGATTTGGCCGGGTACGTGGATATCAGGGGTGCGCGGGAAGTTCCACACGCGATTGAGCGGGGTACGTGTATTTCGGGGGTGCGCGGGAAGTTCCACACGCGATTCGGCCTGGTACGTGGATATCAGGGGTGCGCGGGAAGTTCCACACGCGAATGAGCGGGGTACGTGTATTCCGGGGGTGCGCGGGAAGTTCCACACGCGATTTGGCCGGGTACGTGGATATCAGGGGTGCGCGGGAAGTTCCACACGCGATTGAGCGGGGTACGTGTATTTCGGGGGTGCGCGGGAAGTTCCACACGCGATTCGGCCTGGTACGTGGATATCAGGGGTGCGCGGGAAGTTCCACACGCGATAGAGCGGGGTACGTGTATTTCGGGGGTGCGCGGGAAGTTCCACACGCGAATCGGCCTGGTACATGGATATCAGGGGTGCGCGGGAAGTTCCACACGCGATTTGGCCGGGTACGTGGATATCAGGGGTGCGCGGGAAGTTCCACACGCGATTGAGCGGGGTACGTGTATTTCGGGGGTGCGCGGGAAGTTCCACACGTGATTCGGCCTGGTACGTGGATATCAGGGGTGCGCGGGAAGTTCCACACGCGATTTGGCCGGGTACGTGGATTTCAGGGGTGCGCGGGAAGTTCCACACGCGATTGAGCGGGGTACGTGTATTCCGGGGGTGCGCGGGAAGTTCCACACGCGATTTGGCCGGGTACGTGGATATCAGGGGTGCGCGGGAAGTTCCACACGCGATTGAGCGGGGTACGTGTATTTCGGGGGTGCGCGGGAAGTTCCACACGCGATTCGGCCTGGTACGTGGATATCATTGGTGCGCGGGAAGTTCCACACGCGATTGAGCGGGGTACGTGTATTTCGGGGGTGCGCGGGAAGTTCCACACGCGATTCGGCCTGGTACGTGGATATCAGGGGTGCGCGGGAAGTTCCACACGCGATTTGGCCGGGTACGTGGATTTCAGGGGTGCGCGGGAAGTTCCACACGCGATTGAGCGGGGTACGTGTATTTCGGGGGTGCGCGGGAAGTACCACACGCGAATCGGCCTGGTACGTGGATATCAGGGGTGCGCGGGAAGTTCCACACGCGATTTGGCCGGGTACGTGGATTTCAGGGGTGCGCGGGAAGTTCCACACGCGATTGAGCGGGGTACGTGTATTTCGGGGGTGCGCGGGAAGTTCCACACGCGATTTGGCAGGGTACGTGGATTTCAGGGGTGCGCGGGAAGTTCCACACGCGATTGAGCGGGGTACGTGTATTTCGGGGGTGCGCGGGAAGTTCCACACGCGATTTGGCCGGGTACGTGGATTTCAGGGGTGCGCGGGAAGTTCCACATGCGATTGAGCGGGGTACGTGTATTTCGGGGGTGCGCGGGGAGCAGCACACGTGAATTGCACGTGTGGGTCCTCCCAGGTGTACCCTCTACACCCTCCATGGCCCCTGCAGGTGGCTCACACCACAGGGGCCTACCCAGCACATGTCCTGCAGGCACCCCATCCACCATGGCCATGCCCACCAGCCAACCCACATATCAACTAGCACTACTGCCCACCAACGCATGTCCCCCTGCACCCCCACCCCCCAGCAGTGCAGGGGCAGCCTCAAACAGGCCCCCACTCATGTCCCCCTGCACCCCCACCCCCTAGCATCCAGGGGCACCCTCCACCAGGCCCCCACTCATGTCTCCCACCCCCCAGCACTGTGGGGCACCTGCCAGCAGGCCCCCACCCATGTCCCCCTGCACCCCCACCCCCACCATCCAGGGGCACCCTCCACCAGGCCCCCACACATGTCTCCCAGCACCCCCACCCCCAGCATCCAGGGGCACCCTCCACCAGGCCCCCACACATGTCTCCCATCCCCCCCACTCCCCAGCAGTGCAGGGCACCCTCCACCAGGCCCCACTCATGTCTCCCAACACCCCCACCCCCCCAGCATCCAGGGGCACCCTCCACCAGGCCCCCACACATGTCTCCCAGCACCCCCACCCCCAGCATCCAGGGGCACCCTCCACCAGGCCCCCACACATGTCTCCCATCCCCCCCACTCCCCAGCAGTGCAGGGCACCCTCCACCAGGCCCCACTCATGTCTCCCAACACCCCCACCCCCCCAGCATCCAGGTGCACCCTCCACCAGGCCCCCACTCATGTCTCCCACCCCCCAGCACTGTGGGGCACCTGCCAGCAGGCCCCCACCCATGTCCAACTCATGTTCCCCACCCAACATGTCATCACAGTCCAGATCCCTGGTCTCTATGGTCAGCCCCCAAATGCAAAACACCCACCCGAGTATTGCATCCACCCACTCATATTCTGCAATTACATCACAGAACACCAATTGCAAGTTCCAAAACAAACACATGTCCCTCACATACACCCAATGGGTGTCAGTGAATCTCAAAACACATAACATGAAATGCATGAAAACAATGAGACACCACACATTGAAGTGCAACAAATAAATAATGTATTAAAGGAAAGATGAATAGAAACAAAAATGAAGAAACTGAAATGTGAATGGAAAAAATGAAAAGAAGCATGTCCGTCCAAAAAAAAGAAAAAATCAAAGAATATAGAAATCCAAAGTAATGTACTACAAAGTCAATGTCCACCAAACAAAATCCAATGTGAAAAAAAAACATAAGCCATTGATCCATGGATAATTTTAAAAAATAAAGTATGTACAAGTCCACAACTATGTACAAAGCAAGAAGCCAGGGTCCATCATCCCAACAAAATAAAGGAAACCTAACTAACTACACTAACCAATAAAAAAAACTATATACAAAAATGTGGCCAATGTCCAAAAGGTCCAAATGAAATAAAAACAAAAATGAAACTTAACACTACCTACATAACT
Source organism: Ambystoma mexicanum (assembly GCF_040938575.1). Taxonomy (NCBI): domain Eukaryota; kingdom Metazoa; phylum Chordata; class Amphibia; order Caudata; family Ambystomatidae; genus Ambystoma; species Ambystoma mexicanum. The sequence goes on from NC_090931.1 coordinate 1,171,961,252, forward strand.
ATGTACAAGGGCAGCGGGCTAGTTCCACGGCTCACTTCTGGATGTGCCGGGCCAGGGCATCATCGAACTCCTCCTCTATGTCCCGGAGGCGGTCCTCCTCCATGGCCCCGAGGGTCCGCAGGGCCGTCGACGTGTCCACCTCCAAAGCCCTGCGGATTGCCTCGAGGCACTCGACCCGCCTCAGGGCCCTCTGCATGGAGTTCTCCGCCCTGACCATTGAGAGCCGTGCCTCTTCCGCCCGCTGCCGCTCCGCATCTATGGCGTGGCCCAACCGCTGCCACACGGAAGACACTTTTTGTCCTGGGTCCTCCTGCCCTCCGGCCGATGCCTGCCCCTCCGATGTCGAAGGCCCCGAGCCTTCATGGCTCCCACCACGTTGCTGCTGCTGCTGCTGTGCCTCTGCCCCTGCACTGCCTCCTGCTGCCTGCACATCCTCCGCCGGCTGGGGTGCAGTCGTTGACGTGGCCACCCCTGCTGGACGTCCGACTCCCGACTGTGGCAGGGATGCCTCCTCCACCAGCCTGGCCGCACCGTCAGAGGCAGCTCCACAGGGCACCCAGGTGACTGATGGGTGGGAAGATGGCACAGAGGACGACTGGCGCGTAGGGGGTCCAGCTGAGGAGGGGGTCGTGGCAAGCCCCATCAGACGGAGGAATCCGGCCTGGGTGACCTGTCCCAGCAGGCTGACGTGGTCAACGAGCCATTCGAGATGACCTGCAGTCTCCTCATGAAAAGACTGCAGGTCGCCTCGCATGGCCCGTTGACGCAACGCCACTCCAGCCAGGACAGGCTCAACCCGGGCCTGGATAGCCACGTCCGCAGGCAGGGGAAGGCCAGTTGACGTCAGCTCATCCCCTGCCTGAAAACTGGTCTGGACATGGGCATCCCTGCTGGTGCAAGATGATGCAGGGACAGGATCAGGGACAGGATTGCACACAGGCACCTCCGCGGCGGCCTGTGCTGCCTCCTGTCCCTGGTCCTGCACTGCACCACTAGCACCAGTGGGATCCCCACCCCCAGACCCCGTCTCCGGTGCTTGCACGGCCTCCTCCTCCACCAAACCCCCCACCAACCTGGATGACTCTGTGCCATCTTCCCCCGTTGGGCCCTGTGGGGTCCCAGCTGCCCCTTCTGCTGCCGAGGAGTCCAACTGCAACCTCCGCCTCTTGGACCTCCCCCCGGCAGCTGCGGCCTGGGACGCGGCACCGGACTCCTCACTCCCCGACGAGATGACAACCTGGGAGGGGAGCCGGGCCTTGCGTCTCCGGCTGGCGGTGGGATCCCCGCCGCTGTGCTCCACAGCACCTTCTCCGCCCTCTTCATCAGTTGACGCTGCAGACAGGGAGAAACAAAACACAGGCATCAGGGCACTGTACAATGTACACATACACACATGACAGTTGTACATGAGTGGCATTGGCAAACCTCTGACATGTCATCACAATCCCCAACACACATGTCATTACAACTTGCACACACGAGCCATACCACAGCCATGTTGCAACTGCCAACACCATCCATACACATACAACAGCATCAGCAGGCAAAGGTGAGCCAGACATCACATGCAACACAGGAAGTGCACCACACATGTACACACACCACCACACTTGCATGCATGTGTACACCTCTGCTAAGTGTCGCAGTGTTCAGACGGGCATCCATGTCACATCTGCCAATCAGGCTTCCACATACCGCTGTCACATGCATCCATGTTGCATCACTGTTGCACCCTTGTCAAATACACACACATGCACATGTACACAGCGCTGATACAATCAGCTGAAAACAACATACATGCGTGACATCACGGACATGTCTACTCACATACACATTCATACAGACTTGTGTGCCCACACAACTGCATTTGGCATGCAAGCCCACACACACAGGCACCATCCATGTCTCACACATTACAGCCCTCGCATGTGTCAGCCCCACGGCCCTGTACACCCGCACCCATACTCGACCCCATACAAACAGATGTGCAACCTGCACACTACTGAACAAACACCACACGCACTGCTCACAATCAGGATGCATGTACACTCACCGCTCGACTCCAGACGGGTCTGCCTCTCAAGGACCTGGACGTGGAGCGCTGGGGATATGTGTTCCAGGACCCTCATCTGTTCTTCCGACAAGTGGCCCCGGCGCCCCTTGGCATCCGCTGCCTTCAAGAGGCGCCGGGCCTTGGTCAGGGTCCTGGACCTGAAGTCCTCCCAGCGCTTCTTGACATGTTGGAAGTCGCGGACTGCCACCCCCTCCGCGTTGATGGCAGTCACGATGTCAGTCCAGATCCGAGTCCGTCCTTCCTTGTCGGCGCGGCAACTTCCGAAGAGGGCATCATACTGGCCCAGGACTTGCTCCACCAGGACACCAACTTCGGTGGCACTGAAGCTGGTGCCCCTCTGCCTCTCTGGCCGGGGGTTGTCAGTGGTCACAGATGGAGTTGGCCCCGACATGACAACCCCAGAGGCAGGAGTGGGTGGGCAACTGGGTCCTGGGGCTGGGCTGTGGAGCGATGGAATCCCAGTCGGGAGTCTTTGGTTCCAGCAGGGGTGGTCACACCAACAGCACCCCTGGCTGATGTGCAGGCAGCAAATGGCAGGGCACGTGGGCAGCAGGCAGTCAGGCAGCAGCAGATGGCAGGTGGGAGCGTGCTCGGGGCTCTGGGGGGCAGTAGTTCGGCCTTCTGGGCAGGAGCGTGGTCTTCCGTGTGCTTACGCGTGGCCAGCTTGATACGGAGTGATTAGGCACGTGAAAATTCTGCACGTCAGCGTGTAATTCGAGGAAAGGCCCTTAGCGCGTAAGCGCGTCTGCACGCATACGCATTTTCATTGGACCAAAGGCCCTCAGCGCGTGAGCGCGTCTGTGACGTGACGTGCGAGGGAGTATCCCTCATTGCACGTGATGACAGTACACACGTGGATCCCAACCAATCGCGTGTGAAAGTTCACGGGACCCCGAAACACACGTACCCCGGCCAATCGCGTGTGGAACTTCCCGCGCACCCCGAAACACACGTACCCAGGCCAATCGCGTGTGGAACTACCCGCGCACCCCGAAACACACGTACCCCGGGCAATCGCGTGTGGAACTTCCCGCGCACCCCGAAACACACGTACCCAGGCCAATCGCGTGTGGAACTACCCGCGCACCCCGAAACACACGTACCCAGGCCAATCGCGTGTGGAACTTCCCGCGCACGCCGAAACACACGTACCCAGGCCAATCGCGTGTGGAACTTCCCGCGCACCCCGAAACACACGTACCCAGGCCAATCGCATGTACGCTCGCTGCCCTCCGATCACACGCGATGACACCAGAATACGGGAAACCAACGAGTCCGCCCACACGGAGGCGTCCCGCGCCCGCGCCCAGCATAAAAGTGCGCGCAAACAACAAACGCGTATATACAGCGACGATGAATGCCCCATTTGTTGCTGCAGTGATTGTGGGACACCGCAGGAGGAGGAGAATAGCCAGGGCACGCATTTTTGCACCACGGACAGGCCTTTTTGGGATGCCTGACGACCAGGTCTACGGCAGGTATAGGTTTCCACCCCATATCATCCTAGACCTGGTCAGGGAGTGGGAAGATGACCTCACATCCCCCACCCTTTGCTCCCAAGCATTGAGCCCCTTGGAGAAGCTGCTCAATGTCTTGCATTTCTTGGCCACTGGGTCGTTTCAGCGGACCACTGCCATAGTGGGGGGGGTCTCACAGGCCACGCAGTCACGCTGCCTACACCAGGTACTGGCAATCATGACAGCGCGCCCCTCAGTCCGCAGGCACATATACATGCCCAGAACACCCGCAGAAAGGCAGGCCGTTGTCCTGGATTTTTTCAGGGTGGCACACTTCCCCAAAGTGCTCGGTGCCATAGATTGCACCCATGTGGCCCTACGTCCACCTAGGGCCACTGAGCACATCTACCGAAACCGCAAGCACTGGCATTCCATCAATGTACAGGTGGTATGCGATGCAAAGGGAATCATCACCTCTGTGTATGCAAACTACCCTGGCTCCACCCATGACAGTTTCATATACAGAATGTCCGCCCTGAGCCGGGCCCTGGAAGCTGGGCAGCATGGTGACACATGGCTCCTAGGTGAGTACAAATGCCCTTGCACATGCATGCAAGTCACACACAGACAAATATACCAACCCCATTAATCTGAACAATTATCACTTCCCCAGGGGACAGTGCCTACCCTCTGAGCAACCACATGATGACGCCAATCCGGAACCCCACCACACCACCCCAGGTAAGATACAACGCTGCCCATATTGCAACCAGGGGCATAGTGGAGCGCACATTCGGAGTGCTCAAGTCACGTTTCCGCTCCCTTGACCGCTCTGGTGGGCAACTACTCTATGCACCAGCAGTTGTGTGCAGGATCATTGTGGCAGCATGTGTCCTGCACAATGTTGCAACACGGCAGGGCGTCCCGGTGGACATGGTGGTGCCCCCACATCCCCAACCACAGGCACAGGCGCTGCCCATGGGAGGGGACAGGGCACGTGGCGAGGTAGCCCGGACCCAGCTTGTGGCCACATTTTTCACCTAAACTCCCACCCCTGCGGAGCGCACACAGGCCTGGCACATACCAGGTGACAATCGATGATGACAAAGTGACAGTCAACTGTCACAACCCTACCACCCTGAGATAGTTGCCATGGAAGTGCCACATTGTCTGCATCCCTAGCTACTTAAACACAAGCTATCCTGTGCAACCAAAATGCACACATATGACATGTGACATGACATGAGCCATACACAAGTATTACAAGGCACAATGAGGCAGGGGGGGGAACAAGGGAACACAGAGAATGGTACTACTAGGCCAGGTGTCATTGTGATTGTGCAAGTGCAGGGGTAGGGGGAAGGGAAAAGTGCAAGGGGGGGGGGAGTCCAGTACAGGGGAAGTAGGCCAAACAATAATACATAGGTCGCCTGGTGGCAACTGCTAAGGTAAGTGCAGACGAGTGCTGGGAAGGGAGGGCTGTAGGGATAGAGAGACAGTACTGCAGTGCAGGGGTTGCCAGGGTGGCAGTGCAAGTGGACAGTGGCTGGGCCAGGGACCGAGGTTGGTGAGAGTGGCCCAGTTGCAGCTCCTGTGCAGTTCCAGTGAAGAATTCTGCAAGGGAGAGGCAGAGAGTAAGCAGAAGCAAAGAGGAAGGTCTTGAGGTGCTTCCTGAACTGGAGATGGTTCCCCTCAAGGTCAAGTCAGGAAGTCGGTTTGAGGGGGAGGGCCCTGCTGCGGAGAGAAACCTACCCCCAGCTAGTTGCTCTGAGAAGCGGATGACCTGGACATGCAAGGTGTGCATCACACACACCTGCAAAACAGGCCATGGCCATCACTGTCATGACAGTCAAACCCTCCCAAACATCAACATGACATGGCAAGCAATACCCATACACCGACCCAGTAACGATAAGGTACACATTTCCATGTCCTAAATGTACAGTGGCATCGGACAATGATGCCTGACCCGGAATCCGATGAAATGACAGACCAACAAAATGTCCCACCAAAAATAAGTCGATTCCTAATGCATTACAACTGTCGTAGACGTAACATCACAATGAATGCCTGGCTATATGCACATGATGCATTGCAAAATGAACACTGCAGCTCATGTGTGCAATGTCCTACTCCTGCATCACACTGCTCAGCGCACAGCACAGTGAACAGCCATTGCGTGTGATGCACACCCTGAGCATCACATCTAAGTGACAGACTACATCAAACATCAAATTAGGCATGTACTCGAACCATAATCGGTCACAGAACATGTGCTGGCGGGACACAGTGGCCACCAGAAGGCAAACAGTGTACACGTGGATATGCAAGGGTGGGAGTACATGGAGTGCATCCGAGTGCAAGTGTGTGGTTCTGCAAGGACATGCACTCCACATATGCATGTGCACTCAAGTGACCATCAGTGTTCCCTACACATCACATGTGAACATCCACCATGTGTACACCCCAGCATGTCAAACCACTACTATCCCCTCGCACCTGAAAGGAAAACACAACACATGAACAGGCATTGATCAGCAGAACACAACATGTACATAGGACAACAACATTACAATGTCAGAGTTCCCATCACACTGCAGGGCAACGCAACTATCAACAACAACCCCCCCCCCCTCGCAAATGACCATGACCCACTGAACAACTGCACCTGGGTCATGGAGCCTCCAACCCTCATTCCCACCTGGCCACAGGATCACCTTTACCCTTCGTGTCCATCTCCCACCTTGTGTGTAAAGAGATGCCTGAACCCTCAGAATCCACACTCATTTCCAAAATCACATAATCCAAGGCATGAAAAGGAACCCAAACACCCTCCAGTAGATGACTTGACATAGCAGTACGTCTCAAAGGCCAAGTACTACCACAATGATGCAACAACCAAGGTAGCACAGCAAAACAATGTCACGACTGGATGTGAGACATGTGTGGTACATGACATAGGATGATGCACCATGAATGGATGTGTACTGTCACAGATCCCCTGTACAGGCGCTGGAGTCTCATGAAACAACCACCCACACCATGTCCCGGGTGCCTGCAAGGTCAAACTCACACAGGCCCCTGAGATCCTGGTGGGGAAAGAGGTTCAGGGATATGCAGTCTGGACAGGTGTAGACACACTGGATGACTGGAATGCGTGGCAGGTGAGGGGAGCAGGAATGACACATGAAACCAGGGAATGCACGAAAATGTACAACCTGCATGAACACATGCACAATCCAAACAAACTTGGACATCATTGTCATGGCCTTCTGTAGTCCAGGCTCAGGAGTGGTACGAACCAACCACCCCCTCTAGGGTTTTGGCGCCTGCAAGTTCGGGGCTTACACAGGCATCCGCAACCCCAGTGGGGAAAGAGGGTCAGGGAACATTGCTTGGATAGGCATGGGAAGCAGGAACACCGGGTAGAGGGTACAGGTTTCGAAATTGCATAGGATCAAGGGTGATTAGGGTAAAAAACATACCAAATAGGACCACACATACATCCATGCATCAGTACACTCCCCAGCAAGCCTATGCAGGGCAGTTTGTAAGAAAATACAACAAGACACTTAGCTCTGGTTTTGAGTGCTGGCCTCCTGCCTGCGCACTCTCAGGTCCGGTTACAGGAGCACTGCAATGCTGCAAAGAGAGACACAGTCAGCAACCAGTACATGCCAATTACACAAAAACACAACACAAAACATGCCCCATAACAACATACACCTCTACAAACAGAAAATCTGTGCTCCATGCTTCGTACCCATATATAACATCAACCCTGTGACGGGTCATTCACAGTCAATGCAGTAAGTCAGCCGCTGGTGGGTGCGTGGCAAATGGAACACCAATGTGTCACAATTCACACAACATGCAATGTTCCCTGGGTAAGCAGACAGACCCATATGGCAAGCCATGACTACAGATCAAGTTGCGTACCACCATGACCAAAACAAAGTTGCCAGTGCATTTATCATGAAGTACGTGGAATAGACATGCACTGCACCCGAGTATGTCCCTTGCTGTATGTCCCTGTGAGCTGCCCCTTTCCATGTCTTGGAAGGCTACATGGTTGATACAAGTGCCTCAATGAACCTTGGTGTACCGCAGGGTATGTGCCACTGCCCCCGCATGTGTCCCAGACAACCCTACTATCAACAGCCATCAGTCCACAAACACATCTGAGCTGCATTCTGTGCTTCAACACCAATATTTGTCTAAGCTCACCCTCAGTGCTGTGACTAAGCCTGCACGTGCAACTCGCCTGGTGCAAGCTTTGCTGTCTCGTGGCCCCCCTGTGATGCTCACCTTGCCTGGAGTTGCTTGGAACATGTCAGCAGTTCTAGGATGTGGGTCTGCAATCACTGTGGCTCTGCTTGTGCACACATGTGCATGTGGGCACCAACAAACGGGTCAGGAATTAGGTCGTCCAATGGGCCATGTCTGCTGGCAAAGGTGCTCTGATGCCTCATCCCCCTGCAGAAAGTGCATGAAACACATGATTAATGCATCAAAGTGATCTGTGTGTGTCTCATCAGGCATCTCATTACTTGACCATGTCAGAGAGTCACATCACAAATCACACCATCAGTCCGTCTTTCACCTCCAAAGTGTGGAACACTATCTACAGCATGATTTGCAACAAGCACGTGTACAGGAAAGATATGAAACATAATACACAATGCATAGCAATCAATGTCCACATTAATCATGACACGCCCCATCTAGCAAAAGCTGAACAGTGGACAATTACACCTAAATCATCCCCACTAGGGGTGTCAACACAAGTCAAAAAGCACCAGACATGCCACAGATATGACAGTCCAAAGCCCTTGTGTAAAAATCTGTTACACCGAACCATCCTTGCGAGCCCATGGATAAGGGAGGCAGGAGTGGCATATGTGAGCCAAGGAACCCAAGCAGCAAACACATACACAAGACAACCATGAAGGGCCCAGCTGGAACAGACAGTGGATGCCTTCAAAAACCACAAGGCACCGCACTGTCACATGTAAGCACAATAGACTACAAATTTTAAACTAACTCAACTATTAACTAATTACACTAACTAAGGAAAACCTACATTACCTATTTAAACTAACTATCAAACAGAAACTTAACTAACTAAACTAAAAGAAAAATCAAAAATGGCCACATACGACCCGGGGGGGAGGGGAGGCACCCAGGAGGGGGGAGGTACAGGGTGCTGCTCAACATCCACATGCGATGATGCTGAGCCAAAAAAAAATACCTCCATGGGCTCAACGCCTTCACAGCACGACCTATGTGGGAGATAGATGGTCGTCCGAGTCTGGCTCATCCTGGAAAGGAGGACGTGGCACAGTAGCCTGGCCACGCCTAGCCGCAGCTTGCCCCTCGTCGGCAGCAAGTCTGCCGGACAGGTGAGCCTGGTTCTGTGTGGCGATGTTACATAGGTCTGCATGCAGGACCTCACGTGATACACGTGCTTCCTCTTGCAAGGTAGCACGTGTAACACGGAGTTCCTCCTGCAAGGCCTGGCTGGACAACCGCTGCACCTCCCGGCAAGCCTGTAGCTCAGCCGAGATGGTGCGCTCAAGCTGTGCAAACCTCTCCTCTGCCTGCTGCCTCTGGGAGATCATAAGGACACCCAGAGTGGATCTGAGGGAGGCATACTCCTCCCTCAGGGCATCCATGTGCGCCTCTGCGTGAGCAGCAATTGCTTGACGCAGAGACGACATTTCAGCCTGGCGTGCCCTGTCTGAGGCCGCCATGCCCAGCCTGAGTGAGCGGGCCGTGGACCGTGCCGCCTGCTGCTGGAGTAGCACCTGCCTAGCAGGGGGGAGCACAGATCGGGCCACACGCTCCATGCTGTCAGCGATGTTCTCCATTGCTTCCCCCTGCCGTTCTGAATTGGCAGTCATGTCTTGCTCCCACTCAGTATACAGCGGTTGCGCGCGGCGACCGCGTTGCCGGGCTTGACCCCTGCGGGACCCAAGGACCGGGGGTCCTCGCTGTGTTGGCACCGCCTGCGGCTGCACGACTACATGCCCCCGTCGACGTGATGTCCCAGGCACATCAGTGACTGGTGTGGAGGGTGACCCTGCGTCCCGATCCACCACGGGCGGAGGAACCAAGACTGTCTGATCCCTCAGTGCAGGGGTCGCAGACAGAGGAGTGTCCACATCAGAATCACTCACCCCTGACACATGGACTTGATGGTCATCCAACTCAACATGGACGTCAGAGTCGTCATCAAGGCTGGACTCATAGACAGCCAGAGACAGGATGGACTGCAGCACTTGGGGGTTTTCGTGGCCTACCACCCCACGACCCCCACTAGTGCCGGGTTGATGTGGTCTTACCAACCCTGTGTCTGGCATGACAACACCATCCTCTGCATCCATTGCGTCATCACCTGGAAAATAGAGAGGAAAGGGTCAGTACACATGTCAGAAGCACACAACACACACACACACACCGACAGCAAAGGCATCTGGCAGACATGTGACACACAACATATGACCTTGCATGCATGCTGGGTCTACTTAGAATAGCTTCTGTGATCAGACCTGTTGAAAGGTGGCAGTTTGCATGGAAGTGGGTCTATGCAGTGCAGAAAATGTGTACGCCACTCACTACCTACATGTACAAGCACTCCATGGTGTGTGCCAGGAAATGTGAAGGCAGTGCAATGTCAAAATCAGACATCACGTGCATTGTGTATTCAATGTGTACCATGTCTAGAGGGCAAGCACCCCTCCACCCCAGTACCAAAGCAGGGATGCCTAGCATGGTATCAAAAGGCTGACCATACACCTGTGTATTGACAAGCAGTGTTGACTGGCATCAACAGCTTAATGTGATTTCAATTACAACACTGCAAATGATGTTGGGACAGTGGGCAGGACACATGATGGAAGATCCGGAGGCCGGCCACGTGTGTAGAAGACACGACAGGAGTTGGACAGAGTCATTGGCCATTGAACAGGCTGAGGCCTGTGAGCCACACAGATTGTCAGAGCCTAAACATGTGTGCAACGCAGGACTGAGCCACAGTTGACATGGGGAGGCCGATAATATGGCAGGCAATGTATGTAACCAAGGACTCATATTACAGTGATCATCCAGTCAAGGACACATAGGGGCATGTGTGCAATGCACATGGAGCATGAATGGGCACTCATGTCCCTGCGGGACATCTGACCCATGCACAGTACAAGTGGGATGCCCTGCATCGAGTACTAAGGCTGTACCACACGGCATATGTCTGGCAGTTTCTAAGCTGGAAGTTAGCATCTACACAGGACACATGAACATGAAACTACACATTGGCAAGAATGTAGCAGACCAGTGCAAAGGTGGAACTGGGGTGCAGAGTGGCGGAGGAGGGGCAAGGGAGCATGGCCACATGGAGTCCCGCATGCAGGCAGAGGAGACATGCATGACGGTGGCATTGCATTACTTACACATCAGAACCATGTACAGGTCACATGTAGCAGCAATCATGCACAACACATCCCACATGTGAAACACACACGTCCTCAACAACTACGCATCAACACTCACTGGACTGGGCATCAAAGTCCAGCATCTCTCCCACACCTTCGACCAATTCTGGTGGTATGAACTCCGCAACGAGAGCCTCATGCGGAGTGAGTTCTTCCTCCTCTGGTGCAGGCCCACCGCCAGTCACCAGAGTCAAGTTGTAATTTGAGGCACGCTTGGCCTTAGTGCTGCGCTTGATGTCATTCCAGCGCTTTTTGCACTCCTGCGCCGTGCGCACCTCATGGCCGAATGAACTGACATGTTCCGCCACATGCTTCCAGTGGGTGTCACGTTGGGCAGCCGTAGTCTGACTATTGGCACCCACTAGCATGTCACGGCTGTGTCCCCGCACGTAGTCCACGAGGAAGTCCAGTTCCTGCTTACAGAAAGGCTTCTTCCTCGACGTGCAGGAGGTCGTGGCTGTGTGTGGGGTCCCAGCCTGTGCTGCAGATGCAACCTTCCTCCTCTTGGACTGTGGCGCAGACCCTGGCTGGCTAATGCCGCCCTGACCAGTATGGCCAGTGGGTTGGGTGGATTGAGCCGAGGGAGTGGCAGGTGGAGGGATGACCAAAGGCCTGACTTGTGTCAGTGGCAGCTGGGTGCCCACTAATGGACCCTGCGCAGCAACATCAGCTGTGGCAGGGTCATTGACCGCAACGGTCCTGGTTGGCAGACTCACAACCGGGGTGCTGTTGGGTGCATCTGCCCCTGCACTTGCCAACACCCGGCTGTTCGGGGCAGCAGATGACATGACTGCCCCAGGGACACGTGTCTTGGTCTGAGCAGCCCGGCCTGCCCCAATGGTTTCCCCCCTGGCCTGTTGGAGATCTACCAAGGGCTCTTCAAGTGCCAACGCAGCCTGCGCTGGCAGACCCTGAGCCTGGGTGACGGTGTCCACAACTGCACCTGCAGCTACCGCTACCCTTGGGCCCGTGGCAGTCGATGGAACGGACTGCCGGGTCATACGGGTGCCAGTGCCAGATGCAGGAGCTGCATCCCCCTGAACCACAGGGGGTGGTGGCATGGCTGCACCGACACATGGCACAACATTGTGCTCAAGTGGCGCACCCCTGCCTCTTCCCCCTCTGTGGCTGCCCTGGACACCCTGGAGTCCCCCTACTCCCTGGTCACCACGGCCACGTCCCCGACCACGCCCGCCACGAGGAGGACGCCCAGCTGAGGCGCCCCTCACCTTTGGTAGCCTCCCTACCATGGCACAGATGTTATAGTGCTGGCACAGATGGAGTGGTGCCAATGGGAGGTGTACAGCACAATTGACCTGGGCAATTGGGGTGAAGGGGGTGGGAAGCAAGATGTTAACAGCCCCCCTGCACCTGCAAGGCTGTATGTGACCCCGGTGATGTGGTGACGGGTCACGCAACGCTCAGGCACCCCAAAACTGCAGTAAAACCGTGCACGCAACCCTGCAGCCTACGTGCGTGGATTAAACCTCCCGCAGTACGCGGTGGCACCCAGTAACACGTATAACGCGTACGCGTGGGACACGCAGGCTACGATGACATCGAAAATGGGTGCGATACACAGGGACACCCGCAGTGGGAAAAGGAGCGTTTGCGACTCACCGTCTGACTAGCGCGATGCAGAAAAACACGCGTAGCCAATACCCCCGCCAAAAGAAGAGATACGTCCTTAAGAGCTGTGAAGTAGATGGCGCGCGAAACAACTGGAAGCAGCAACACACGTCGGTCTCCACGAAAGGCACGTACAGCGAACTGCTGGGCCCGCTCACCTTTAACCCGTGCTGAGGGAAAACGCACGCGCGCGTCAAGTCACATGCGGACGTGCACTTTTTCACGTTTGATTACGCGCATTACACGCGGACGTGCAGTTTTTCACGCGCGCACGCTTATGCATGGGCCCTTTCCTCCTATTACACGCGGACGTGCAGTTTTTCACGCGCGCTTACGCGCATTACACGCAGCGTGCAGATTTTTCACGTGCCTAATCACTCCGTATGAAGCTGGCCACGCGAAAAACGCACGGAAGACCGCGCTCCTGCCCAGAAGGACACTTCACTGGCCCCCAGTGCCCCAAGCAGCCTCCCACATGCCATCTGCTGCTGCCTGCCTGCCTGCCTGCTGCCACCGTGCCCTGCCATTTGGTGCCTGCACATCAGCCATCTGCAGGGGTCCAGTTGCTGTGTCCACCCCTGCTGGTACAGAAGAGTCCCGACTCAAATGACATCGCTCCACAGCCCAGCCCCAGGACCCAGTTGGTCAGCCACTCCTGCCCCTGGGGTTGCCATGTGGAGCACATCCACATCTGACACCAGTTGCAACCCCCGGCCAGAGGGGCAGAGGGGCAGAGGGGCACCAGCTTCACTGCCACCGAAGTTGGTGTCCTGGTGGAGCAAGTCCTGGGGCAGTATGATGCCCTCTTCGGATCGTCCCGCGCCAAGAGGGAAAGACGGGAGAGGACGCGGAGGGGGTGGCAACCCGCAACATCCAGAAGGTCAAGAAGCGCTGGGAGGACTTGAGGTCAAGGACCCTCATGAAGGCCCGGCGCCTTGTGGAGGGGGGCCGGGGCCGCATGAGTTCCATCCAGTTGAGGGTCCCGGAACGCATACACCCAGCGCTCCACGCCCAGGTCCTTGAGAGGGAGACCCGTCTGGAGTTGAGCGGTAAGTGGCCAAGCATTGCTGTGTGAGACAGGGCATGTTGCAGTGTGCTGGTTGTCTGATACCTGCCTGTATGTGTGACATAGGCCATGTACGCATGTATGTGTGCAGGGACATCATGGTAATGCATGTGCGACCTGTAATGTGTGAACCGCATGGTTGTTGCATGTGTTTGAATGTGACATGGGGAGCCCTGTGCAGATTGCACACATGACAGCATGGAAGTCTCTGTTCCTGGACATGGGTGGGGGCCTGGTGGAGGCTGCCCCTGGTGGCTGGGGGGTGGGGGTGGTGGGAGACATGTGTGGGTGCCAGGTGGAGGGTGCCCCTGGATGCTAGGGGGTGGGGGTGCAGGGGGACATATGTGTGGGGGCCTGGTGGAGGGTGCCCCTGGTGGCTGGGGGGGTGGGGGTGCTTGGAGACATGGGTGGGGGCCTGGTGGAGGCTGCCCCTGGTGGCTGGGGGGGTGGGGGTGCTTGGAGACATGGGTGGGGGCCTGGTGGAGGCTGCCCCTGGTGGCTGGGGGGTGGGGGTGGTGGGAGACATGTGTGGGTGCCAGGTGGAGGGTGCCCCTGGATGCTAGGGGGTGGGGGTGCAGGGGGACATATGTGTGGGGGCCTGGTGGAGGGTGCCCCTGGTGGCTGGGGGGGTGGGGGTGCTTGGAGACATGGGTGGGGGCCTGGTGGAGGCTGCCCCTGGTGGCTGGGGGGTGGGGGTGGTGGGAGACATGGGTGGGGGCCTGGTGGAGGCTGCCCCTGGTGGCTGGGGGGGTGGGGGTGCTGGGAGACATGAGTCGGACATGTGTGGGGGCCTGGTGGAGGCTGCCCCTGGTGGCTGGGGGGGGGGTGGTGCTGGGAGACATGTGTGGGGGCCTGGTGGAGGCTGCCCCTGGTGGCTGGGGGGTGGTGGTGCTGGGAGACATGGGTGGGGGCCTGGTGGAGGCTGCCCCTGGTGGCTGGGGGGTGGGGGTGCAGGGGGACATATGGGTGGGGGCCTGTTGGAGGCTGCCCCTGGTGGCTGGGGGGGTGGGGGTGCTGGGAGACATGGGTGGGGGCCTGGTGGAGGCTGCCCCTGGTGGCTGGGGGGGTGGGGGTGCTTGGAGACATGGGTGGGGGCCTGGTGGAGGCTGCCCCTGGTGGCTGGGGGGTGGGGGTGGTGGGAGACATGTGTGGGTGCCAGGTGGAGGGTGCCCCTGGATGCTAGGGGGTGGGGGTGCAGGGGGACATATGTGTGGGGGCCTGGTGGAGGGTGCCCCTGGTGGCTGGGGGGGTGGGGGTGCTTGGAGACATGGGTGGGGGCCTGGTGGAGGCTGCCCCTGGTGGCTGGGGGGTGGTGGTGCTGGGAGACATGGGTGGGTGCCTGGTGGAGGCTGCCCCTGGTGGCTGGGGGGTGGGGGTGCTGGGAGACATGGGTGGGGGCCTGGTGGAGGCTGCCCCTGGTGGCTGGGGGGTGGGGGTGCTGGGAGACATGAGTCGGACATGGGTGGGGGCCTGGTGGAGGCTGCCCCTGGTGGCTGGGGGGTGGGTGTGCTGGGAGACATGGGTGGGGGCCTGGTGGAGGGTGCCCCTGGTGGCTGGGGGGGTGGGGGTGGTGGGAGACATGAGTCAGACATGGGTGGGGGCCTGGTGGAGGCTGCCCCTGGTGGCTGGGGGGTGGTGGTGCTGTGAGATGTGTGGGGGCCTGGTGGAGGCTGGCCCTGGTGGCTGGGGGGTGGGGGTGCTGGGAGACATGAGTCGGACATGGGTGGGGGCCTGGTGGAGGCTGCCCCTGGTGGCTGGTGACTGGGGGTGGTGGGAGACATGGGTGGGGGCCTGGTGGAGGCTGCCCCTGCACTGCTGGGGGGTGGGGGTGCAGGGGGACATGAGTGGGGGCCTGCTGGGGGGTGGGGGTGCAAGGGGACATGTGGCTTGGCTGGGGGGCATGCCCATGGTGGATGGGCTGCCTGCGGGACATGACCAGGGGTGCAGGGTAGTCCCCTGTGGTGTGGGCTGCCTGCAGAGGTCGTGGAGGGGGTAGAGGGGAGACCTGGGAGGACCCACACTGGCAATTCACCTCTTCAACTTCCCGCACACCTACGTAATACACTGCCCCACTCGCACAGGCCCAATCGCGTGTAGGATTTCTCGCGCACCCCTGAAATCCACGTACCCAGGCCAATCGCGTGTAGAATTTCTCGCACACCCCTGAAATCCACGTACCCAGCCCAATCGCGTGTAGATTTTCTCGCGCACCCCTGAAATCCACGTACCCAGGCCAATCGCGTGTAGAATTTCTCGCGCACCCCTGAAATCCACGTACCCAGCCCAATCGCGTGTAGATTTTCTCGCGCACCCCTGAAATCCACGTACCCAGGCCAATCGCGTGTAGAATTTCTCGCGCACCCCTGAAATCCACGTACCCAGCACAATCGCGTGTAGAATTTCTCGCGCACCCCTGAAATCCACGTACCCAGGCCAATCGCGTGTAGAATTTCTCGCGCACCCCTGAAATCCACGTACCCAGGCCAATCGCGTGTAGATTTTCTCACGCACCCCTGAAATCCACGTACCCAGGCCAATCGCGTGTAGAATTTCTCGCGAACCCCTGAAATCCACGTACCCAGGCCAATCGCGTGTAGAATTTCTCGCGCACCCCTGAAATCCACGTACCCAGGCCAATCGCGTGTAGAATTTCTCGCGCACCCCTGAAATCCACGTACCCAGGCCAATCGCGTGTAGAATTTCTCGCGCACCCCTGAAATCCACGTACCCAGGCCAATCGCGTGTAGAATTTCTCGCGCACCCCTGAAATCCACGTACCCAGGCCAATCGCGTGTAGAATTTCTCGCGCACCCCTGTAATACACGTACCCAGGCTAATCGCGTGTAGAATTTCTCGCGCACCCCTGAAATCCACGTACCCAGGCCAATCGCGTGTAGATTTTCTCGCGCACCCCTGTAATACACGTACCCAGGCCTATCGCGTGTGGGGACACCCGCACACCCCTGAAATACACGCTCCCCGCACTGCGTTTGCTGCTGCCCTTTGCGCTGGATTGGGGATTTTGATGGCTTTTCCCTGCGCAAGGGGCGTTCTTGGGGGCGTAACTGACGCTGCTGCAGGGTCGCTGCGCCACTCTGCGCCACGGCTGGTTGTGGATGTTGGAATCCATGAATACGCTGTGCGCCTGAATGTGTTTCGGCGCACGCGGCTGGCGCAGCCTACCGCACGCGCACACTGTGCGCCAGCCGCGTGCGCCACTTGTGCGCCGAATTCTATGAATTGGCCCTATGTTCGCGGACATGTTCGAATAACAGTACCACTACCTAAAAACTCTGGGGGGGTATGTTTGATTGTTATATCATAGCATAGGAACATTTAACAAATTCAAAAAGGAGCACACAAACACATTATATGTACTAATACATAAGAAATGTAACCCATATATACAACACACTAACATTTCATTTAAATGCACTATGTTCTAAAATGGAATATACCACAAGAAGATAAATTGGCTTCCAACATAATTACCTCACAAACACGACAGAACTGAGAACAAGAGCAGACCCACTGAGTACATAGGACATATCTTACCTGAAATAGTAAGTGTACTTAATTGTATTCATATATTTATAAACTTTCTGTATTAAATAAAAAAATATGTTATCTTTTTTTTTTTCTCACAGAAATGTCTACTACTCTGGAATGGCTAGAGGAGCATTTCCTCACATGAAGAAATTTCACAAGATAGTGAAACTAATGGTAAACACTTTATAATATAAACCATTCAAGTATTATTATTTTGTATACATTTGACATATATATATTTATTTTGTACAGAGCATACCAAAATAGAAAATACTTCAGAAAAACCTGTTATGGATAACACTTTTTACAGTACAGAAGAAAAAATGGATTTATTGTTGACTAATTTTAATCATTTGAAAACTTTTGTGGAAGATCATTTTAAACCAAAAACCTTGTACCATTGCCCCACATGTAATTGTCCCTCCTCACCATATCCCAGTCAATTATCCCCAAACCCTCTACATAACCCAAAACGTTTTGATGAGACTTCCATCCCTTCTTCACCTAATAACAATCATGTTGAAACCCCTAATTCTCCTGTTTTTGTTTCTGTTTCTGCCTCACCTTCTCTGTCATAAATTATTAATATATGTTAAATAAAGTTTAATTTTTATATTGTGTTGTAAATAGTTTCATTTTTTTTTAAAAACAATGTAGGTGTCCGCGGACAGTACAGGTTTTTCTGAAATGTTCGTAAATAAACGAAAATGGAAGTGTCCTGAAGAACACTATACCTGTTTGTACTGTTCGCTAGCAAGTTCAAACTGTTCTAAGAACACACGCGTTGTCCTGAAATAGTCATAAAAAAAAAAATGTGAGTGTCCTAAAGAACACTATATATGTCCGTAGTGTTCGCTATGAAGTTTAAACTGTTCTAAGACCACAATTGGATCCTGAAATGTTCGTACATAAACGAAAATGGAGGTGTCCTAAAGAACACTATACCTGTTCGTAGTGTTCGCTAGCAAGTTCAAACTGTTCTAAGAACACACGCGGTGTCCTGAATTGTTCGTAATTAAACAAAAATGGAGGTGTCTTAAAGAACACTATACCTGTCCGTACTGTTCGCTAGCAAGTTGAAACTGTTCTAAGAACACAATTGGTGTCCTGAAATGTTCGTACATAAACGAAATTGGATGTGTCCTGAAGAACAATATATCTGTCCTTAATTTTTTATTACTTCAGGACCCGAACAGTGTCCGTAGAACATCAACGCGCATGCGCTAACCAATCTCTGTGCATTTAGCGTCCTGCGGGCATGCGCTTCCTTCGCGGACTTGTTCGCGAACGGATCATATGACCGCGCCCACGCTGATCGCGTGTTCTGAATGCGGACACTGTTCGTGTCCCCGAACAATTTAAAAGTACATTTTCAATTAATCCATTATATTTTTCAATAAAATCTCACCATGGCACAAGTCCCACATAGTAATTCTGAGTTTCTACATACCTTTTGAAACTTTTTGAACTTTTTTTTGTGTTCGATCTGTCCGCGGATAGCAAGCATGTCCGTGGACCGTGCACATGCACCCCTATAAAAGACCATGCCCTTGAGCTTATTCTCATTGTGTTTCTGGCTATTCTTCAGAACACAGCGATTTTTGCTGCCACCTGCAGATTACACCATCATCAAGATGGCATCCATGCCTGAACTACTGCCACCTGGTGCTGCACCTGCTTCAGCACCACCCCCACACCCTCCACCACCACCACCTCCCCAAGGTCGCAATGCATTTTCTACATTTCTCAGAAAAATCTGATTGCCAGCATAAGTAAGATGGACTCCATCTCTGCGAAAAATGTTTGTACTACGAAACAGAATATTTTCATTGTGAAAAGAAGACATGACAGAATCTTTTGGAAAGGCACAAACAGCTTTATTAACATTGTGCCTTACCTTTTCCATTTGTGCACCAAATGCAGAAGAACGAAGCCACATTTGTCTCTGTGCAATCCGTGAAAATATCACTTGAGAATTAGGAAACATGTCCATGACCTTCCCAAGTCCTTCTTTCATAACAAATTGCAAATAAATTCCAGTCACATATCCTAAACTGTTCCCTCCACAATGAATTACAATTATGTCTGGATGTTGCTCTGTCTCCAAAGGAGCACAGAGAGGTAGCAAGTTCAACCACTTCATTCCACATACTCCATGCCAGTGTACTTCCACATGTGGTAATCCAAGATCTACAGCTACTCCACAGCTTTCTGCATGCACCTTCAACCAATATATCCATGAATCTCCCAAAATCCATACAATCTTTTTCCTAAAACACACAGACATAGCTATCTGTTTTTCTCTCTGCAAAAACACTATATGAGAAACTATCTTCTGGCACAACACACCCACTAATCTTTCCTGACCAATCCCTTTCAGTACTCATTCTCATTTGCATGACTTCTGAACCCAAAAATCCCCGGATGTAACTCCTGATGTCCGCGAACTACCGCCATATCCGCGGACATATCGTAACGTGAACAGCCCTTCTACCATTTCCACTTCACTCTCTCTGCCATTCCCTCATTGGATGTAGCTAAGAAGTCACATGACCATGCACCAATCACATTGAAGACCTCTACATCTAACTGCATCATCATAGATCAGCACTGCAAATGTACTGTGAATATCTCTGAGTACAAGTGTCATATCTTTGGCAAGCACCATCTACCAGAAATACCGTACAAGTCTCCAAGATTACTACTTGCAGCTCCATGCATATCCATATGCATGAACACTAACTTCAGGTATGCATATTTTCTGTACAGTAGACAAACACATTTTCAAACAGACCTTTAGCTTGTTTAATCTGTAAAATGAATTTACTGTATTTTTTTTTCAATTTCCTAAAATCAACTATCACTTATAAACCTTTATACTATTTACTTTCTTTATATACACACACTCTCAAATCATGTTAAACTAACATTTTTTAAATGAAATATATAGACTACATATATTCAAACAAAATAGCATGCAAGCACAATCTATGTTTAAATCTTTAAAAAAATACTTATACAATTTCATATTTTTTGTTTTTATTTATTTATTTACTTAATTACTTTAATTTAGACATGACATTGAGGTGCTATTACCTAGAACAGCTTAGTTACAGAAATAGTGGTATTCACTGGTATATTATAAATTTCATATTTTTTTTGCTACAGTTAGTCATTCAATACAATTTGTTCATTAAGAACATATCATATGTACTGAACTGATGCAATGTTTCTTATGTAAATAAATTAGTTTAATGGTTTTGAAGCAGGCTCAGGATTTCAATTTAAAAAATCAATATCTAAATTAAAAACAGCGCTATATACAAACAAAGTTACTAATTTGAATCTTTTACAATTGCAGTCTCCTGAAAAGAAGCAGCCGAATTTGAAGAACAAAGAAGAACTAAGACGTTACCTGTTAATTTAAGAAAAAAAAGTAAGTAGAATACCACCAGAATATTTGTATTATTACTCAAACATAATGTACAGTTAATAAAAGCTATGTATGTGCCTAAACATAGAGAATGTGTACCATTTTGTCCAAAAATCTCCATGTCTTAAACAGCTATTTACAGCCAGAATGGCCCACAAATTCCTATTGTTGGACACACAAATTACCCAACTGAACCACTACAATTTTCATATTATAGAACAAACAACTGTTTTAATTGTATACATTAGATTTACTATTTGTATTTTTCCACACCACTAGCTTACTTTTTTTTGTCATCTGAACCCCAGTTTAGTAACACATAAATTCAAGAATACCTATCCCTACTAGTTGTAGTTCCCAATGCACAATCACACACCATTACATACATCTTTATCATCTTACTAAAACACTCATGCACATAGCACATATACATTGCAGAACACCCCAACCCATACCTTCTTTATTTTTTCAACAGACCCTAAAGAATGCCTGCCAAAAGTCAAGTCCGTAGAAAGCAACGCAGAAGTAGAGCACATGAAAATAAAAGTGTCCAACATAAGCATCCATCTCTAGCAGAGACAAAAACTTTGCCTCCTCTATCAAAATGTAAAAAAAACAAAAAACAATTAACAGAAAATCAGCTATCACTACAGATAAAACTACTTCTTTAAAGTAAGCACACCAAGAAAAGTATTTTAGCCAAAATGTACCGTCACAAAGTCCTTCAAAATCTTATAAAAACAGGAGAGAAATCAGGTTCAATGCTTAAAACCTATCGTAGGAAATTAATCTTAGAAGCGTTGATGGACAGTGCAATTCTTCTCAAAAGAAAGTTATTTATTTTACTGTTAAACAAAATGAAACCACTAACAAAACTAATAACTAAATTACAAAAAAGACTTCTCACTAAGCGATATGTCAACAGAAAGAACTTCTTAAGTATCTGCGGAGGTGAATGGAATCACCCTTGATGTAGCCACCAACACCTGCTCTGACCCTACGTCCTTAGCAGACACATACAACCAAACTATGCTAACGGCTATTGACTCTATAGCACCTATCAAACTTAGGAAGGCCAAATTACAAGCTCATCTTGACTCATGGTTCACCCCACAGTTAAGAATACTCCGCAAAGCGAAACGCTGTGCCGGAAATCGATGGAAAAGCCATCTCTCTGACGTGCACAAAGATGGTTTCCTTCTTGCCACTCTCTTATAACGATGATCATTATCACTGCAAAAAAGGAATCTCTTAATAACCTCATTATGCAAGCTGACTCGAACACTAAGGAACTCTTCAAAATCCTAAAAGAGCTTGAGGGGGTAATTCATAGAATTTAGCGCACAAGTGGTGCACGCGGCTGGCGCACAGTGTGCACGTGCGAATCCCTGTGCCAGCCGTGTGCGCTAAAATCCATTTCCGCGCACAGCGTATTCATGGATTCCAGCTACCAAAACCAGCCGTGACGCACAGTGGTGCAGCGACCCTGCAGCAGCGCCAGTTACGCCCCCAAGAACGCCTCTCGCGCAGGGAAAAGCCATCAAAATCCCCAATCCAGCGCAAAGGGCTGCGCTAACCCTGTACCAGCACGGCAAGTGGGCTATGTGTATCACTGGGGTGCACGGGAAGTACCTCACATCATTTCAGCTGGGTACGTGCATTTCAGGGGTGCGCTGGAAGTTCCACACACGATTCCATCAGGGTACATGTACATCAGGGGTGTGCGGGAAGTTTCACACGCAATATCAGCAGGGTACGTGTATTCCAGGGGTGCGCTGGAAGTTCCACATGCGAATGTCCTGGCTACGTGTATCTTGGGGTGCGCAGGAAGTTTCACACGCGATATCAGCAGGGTACGTGTATATCAGGGGTGCGCGGGAAGTCCACACGCAAATGTCCTGGCTACGTGTATTTTGGGGTGCGCGGGAAGTTTCACATGCGTTATCAGCAGGGTACGTGTATTCCAGGGGTGCGCTGGAAGTTCCACACGCAAATGTCCTGGCTACGTGTATCTTTGGGTGCGCGGGACGTTTCACACGCGATATCAGCAGGGTACGTGTATATCAGGGGTGCGCGGGAAGTTCCACACGCAAATGTCCTGGGTACGTGTATTTCGGGATGCGCTGGAAGTTTCACACGCGATATCAGCAGGGTACGTGTATTCCAGGGGTGCGCTGGAAGTTCCACACGCGAATGTCCTGGCTACGTGTATCTTGGGGTGCGCAGAAAATTTCACACGCGATATCAGCAGGCTACGTGTATATCAGGGGTGCGCGGGAAGTTCCACATGCGAATATCCTGGCTACATGTATTTCGGGGTACGCGGGAAGTTTCACACGCGATATCAGCAGGGTACTTGTATTCCAGGGGTGCGCTGGAAGTTCCACATGCGAATGTCCTGGCTACGTGTATCTTGGGGTGCGCGGGAAGTTTTACACGCGACATCAGCAGGGTACGTGTATTCCAGGGGTGCGCGGGAAGTATCACACGCAAAAACAGCAGGGTACGTGTATTCCAGGGGTGCACGGGAAGTATAACACGCAAAATCAGCAAGGTACGTGTATTTCAGGGGTGCGCGGGAAGTATCACACGCTATTCCATCAGGGTACGTGTATTACAGGGGTGCGCAGGGAGCACCACACGTGAATTGCACGTGTGGGTCCTCCCAGGTGTTCCCTCTACACCCTCCATGGCCCCTGCAGGTGGCACACACCACAGGGGCCTACCCTGCACATGTCCTGCAGGCACCCCATCCACCATGGCCATGCCACCCAGCCAACCCACATGTCACCTTGCACTACTGCCCACCAACGCATGTCCCCCTGCACCCCAGCCACCAGGGGCAGCCTCCACCAGGCCCCCACCCATGTCTCCCATCACCCCCACCCCCAGCCACCAGGGGCAGCCTCCACCAGGCCCCCACTCATGTCTCCCATCACCCCACCCCCAGCCACCGGGGGCAGCCTCCACAAGGCCCCCACTCATGTCCCCTATCACCCCCACCCCCCAGCAGTGCAGGGGCAGCCTCCACCAGGCCCCCACCCATGTCTACCACCACCCCACCCCCCAGCAGTGCAGGGGCAGCCTCCACCAGGCCTCCACTCATGTCCCCTATCGCCCCCACCCCCCAGCCACCAGGGCCAGCATCCACCAGGCCCCCACTCATGTCTCCCATCACCCCCACCCCCCAGCCACCAGGGGCAGCCTCCACCAGGCCCCCACTCATGTCTCCCATCACCCCCACCCCCCAGCCACCAGGGGCAGCCTCCACCAGGCCCCCACCCATGGCTCCATTCACCCCCACCCCCCAGCCACCAGGGGCAGCCTCCACCAGGGCCCCACTCATGTCTCCCATAACCCCCACCCCCAGCCACCAGGGGCAGCCTCCACCAGGCCCCCACTCATGTCCCCTATCACCCCCACCCCCCAGCAGTGCAGGGGCAGCCTCCACCAGGCCCCCACTCATGTCTCCCATCACCCCCATCCCCCAGCCACCAGGGGCAGCCTCCACCAGGCCCCCACCCATGTCTCCCATCACCCCTCCCCCCCAGCCACCAGGGGCAGCCTCCACCAGGCCCCCACTCATGTCTCCCATCACCCCCACCCTCCAGCAACCAGGGGCAGCCTCCACCAGGCCCCCACTCATGTCCTCTATCACCCCCACCCCCAGCAGTGCAGGGGCAGCCTCCACCAGGCCCCACCCATGTCTACCACCACCCCCACCGCCCAGCAGTGCAGGGGCAGCCTCCACCAGGCCCCCACTCATGTCCCCTATAACCCCACCCCCCAGCCACCAGGGGCAGCCTCCACCAGACCCCCACTCATGTCTCCCATCACCCCAACCCCCAGCCACCAGGGGCAGCCTCCACCAGGCCCCCACTCATGTCTCCCATCACCCCACCCCCCAGCCACCAGGGGCAGCCTCCACCAGGTCCCACTCATGTCTCCCATCACCCCCCACCCCCCAGGGGCAGCCTCCACCAGGCACCCACTCATGTCCCCTATCACCCCCACCCCGCAGCAGTGCAGGGGCAGCCTCCACCAGGCCCCCACCCATGTCTACCACCACCCCCACCCCCCAGCAGTGCAGGGGCAGCCTCCACCAGGCCCCCACTCATGTCCCCTATCACCCCCACCGCCCAGCCACCAGGAGCAGCCTCCAACAGGCCCCCACTCATGTCTCCCATCACCCCCACCCCCAGCCACCAGGGGCAGCCTCCACCAGGCCCCCACTCATGTCTCCCATCACCCCCACCCCCCAGCCACCAGGGGCAGCCTCCACCAGGCCCCACCCATGTCTCCCATCACCCCCACCCCCCAGCCACCAGGGGCAGCCTACACCAGGCCCACACTCATGTCTCCCATCACCCCCACCCGCCCAGCCACCAGGGGCAGCCTCCACCAGGCCCCCACTCATGTCCCCTATCACCCCCACCCCCCAGCAGTGCAGGGGCAGCCTCCACCAGGCCCCCACCCATGTCTACCACCACCCCCACCCCCCAGCAGTGCAGGGGCAGCCTCCACCAAGCCCCCACGCATGTCCCCTATCACCCCCATCCCCCAGCAGTGCAGGGGCAGCCTCCACCAGGCCCCCACCCATGTCTACCACCACCCCCACCCCCCAGCAGTGCAGGGGAAGCCTTCACCAGACCCCCACTCATGTCTCCCATCACCCCCACCCCTCAGCCACCAGGGCAAGCCTCCACCAGGCCCCCACCCATGTCTCCCATCACCCCTACCCCCAGCCACCAGGGGCAGCCTCCACCAGGCCCCCACCCATGTCTCCCATCACCCCTATCCCCAGCCACCAGGGGCAGCCTCCACCAGGCCCCCACTCATGTCTCCCATCACCCCGACCCCCCAGCTACCAGGGGCAGCCTCCACCAGGCCCCCACTCATGTCCGCTATCACCCCCTAGCAGTGCAGGGGCCGCCTCAACCAGGCCCCCATCCATGTCTACCACCACCCCCACCCCCAGCAGTGCAGGGGCAGCCTCCACCAGGCCCCCACTCATGTCCCCTATCACCCCCACCCCCCAGCCACCAGGGCCAGCCTCCACCAGGCCCCCACTCATGTCTCCCATTACCCCCACCCCCCAGCCACCAGGGGCAGCCTCCACCAGGCCCCCACTCATGTCTCCCATCACCCCCACCCACCAGCCACCAGGGACAGCCTCCACCAGGCCCCCACCCATGTCTCCATTCACCCCCACCCCCCAGCCACCAGGGGCAGCCTCCACCAGGGCCCCACTCATGTCTCCCATCAACCCCACCCCCCAGCCACCAGGGGCAGCCTCCACCAGGCCCCCACTCATGTCCCCTATCACCCCCACCCCCCAGCAGTGCAGGGGCAGCCTCCACCAGGCCCCCACTCATGTCTCCCATCACCCCCACCCCCCAGCCACCAGGGGCAGCCTCCACCAGGCCCCCACCCATGTCTCCCATCACCCCTCCCCCCCAGCCACCAGGGGCAGCCTCCACCAGGCCCCCACGCATGTCTCCCATCACCCCCACCCTCCAGCAACGGGGGGCAGCCTCCACCAGGCCCCCACTCATGTCCCCTATCACCCCCACCCCCCAGCAGTGCAGGGGCAGCCTCCACCAGGCCCCCACCCA
Organism: Ambystoma mexicanum; assembly: GCF_040938575.1. Classification (NCBI taxonomy): domain Eukaryota; kingdom Metazoa; phylum Chordata; class Amphibia; order Caudata; family Ambystomatidae; genus Ambystoma; species Ambystoma mexicanum. The sequence continues at coordinate 1,171,987,565 of NC_090931.1, forward strand.
TGTCTACCACCACCCCCACCCCCCAGCAGTGCAGGGGCAGCCTCCACCAGGCCCCCACTCATGTCCCCTATCACCCCCACCCCAAGCCACCAGGGGCAGCCTCCACCAGGCCCCCACTCATGTCTCCCATCACCCCACCCCCCAGCCACCAGGGGCAGCCTCCACCAGGCCCCCACTCATGTCTCCCATCACCCCCACCCCCCAGCCACCAGGGGCAGCCTCCACCAGGTCCCACTCATGTCTCCCATCACCCCCACCCCCCAGGGGCAGCCTCCACCAGGCACCCACTCATGTCCCCTATCACCCCCACCCCCCAGCAGTGCAGGGGCAGCCTTCACCAGGCCCCCACCCATGTCTACCACCACCCCACCCCCCAGTAGTGCAGGGGCAGCCTCCACCAGGCCCCCACTCATGTCCCCTATCACCCCCACCACCCAGCCACCAGGAGCAGCCTCCAACAGGCCCCCACTCATGTCTCCCATCACCCCCACCCCCCAGCCACCAGGGGCAGCCTCCACCAGGCCCCCACTCATGTCTCCCATCACCCCCACCCCCCAGCCACCAGGGGCAGCCTCCACCAGGCCCCACCCATGTCTCCCATCACCCCCACCCCCCAGCCACCAGGGGCAGCCTACACCAGGCCCACACTCATGTCTCCCATCACCCCCACCCGCCCAGCCACCAGGGGCAGCCTCCACCAGGCCCCCACACATGTCCCCTATCACCCCCACCCCCCAGCAGTGCAGGGGCAGCCTCCACCAGGCCCCCACCCATGTCTACCACCACCCCCACTCCCCAGCAGTGCAGGGGCAGCCTCCACCAGGCCCCCACGCATGTCCCCTATCACTCCCATCCCCCAGCAGTGCAGGGGCAGCCTCCACCAGGCCCCACCCATGTCTACCACCACCCCCACCCCCCAGCAGTGCAGGGGAAGCCTTCACCAGGCCCCCACTCATGTCTCCCATCACCCCCACCCCTCAGCCACCAGGGGCAGCCTCCACCAGGCCCCCACCCATGTCTCCCATCACCCCTACCCCCCCAGCCACCAGGGGCAGCCTCCACCAGGCCCCCACTCATGTCCGCTATCACCCCCCAGCAGTGCAGGGGCCGCCTCAACCAGGCCCCCATCCATGTCTACCACCACCCCCACCCCCAGCAGTGCAGGGGCAGCCTCCACCAGGCCCCCACTCATGTCCCCTATCACCCCAACCCCCCAGCCACCAGGGGCAGCCTCCACCAGGCCCCCACTCATGTCTCCCATCACCCCCACCCCCAGCCACCAGGGGCAGCCTCCACCAGGCCCCCACTCATGTCTCCCATCACCCCCACCCCCCAGCCACCAGGGGCAGCCTCCACCAGGCCCCCACTCATGTCCCCTATCACCCCCACCCCCCAGCACTGTGGGGCACCTGCCAGCAGGCCCCCACTCATGTCCAACTCATGTTCCCATGAACCCCCACCCCCCAGCACTGTGGGGCACCCGCCAGCAGGCCCCCACTCATGTCCAACTCATGTTCCCCTGCACCCCCACCCCCCAGCACTGTGGTGCACCCTCCACCAGGCCCCAACTCATGTTCCCCTGCACCCCCACCCCCCAGCACTGTGGTGCACCCTCCACTAGGCCCCAACTCATGTTCCCCTGCACCCCCACCCCCCCAGCACTGTGGTGCACCCTCTGCCAGACCCCAACTCATGTTCCCCTGCACCCCCAACCCCCAGCACTCTGGTGCACCCTCCACCAGGCCCCAACTCATGTTCCCCTGCACCCCCACCCCCCAGCACTGTGGGACAGCTGCCAGTAGGCCCCCACTCATGTCCAACTCATGTTCCCCTGCACCCCCACCCCCCAGCACTGTGGGGCACCTGCCAGCAGGCCCCCACTCATGTCCAACTCATGCTCCCCTGCACCCCCACCCCCCAGCACTGTGGGGCACCTGCCAGCAGGCCCCCACTCATGTCCAACTCATGTTCTCCTGCACCCCCACCCCTCAGCACTGTGGTGCACCCTCCACCAGGCCCCAACTCGTGTTCCCCTGCACTCCCACCCCCAGCACTGTGGAGCACCTGCCAGCAGGCCCCCACTCATGTCCAACTCATGTTCCCTTGCACCCCCACCCCCCAGCACTGTGGTGCACCCTCCACCAGGCCCCAACTCATGTTCCCCAGCCAACATGTCATCACAATCTAGATCCCTGGTCCCTATGGTCAGCCTCCAAATGCAAAACACCCACCCGAGTAGTGCATCCACCCACTTAGAAATGGCAATAACATGATAGAACACCAATTGCAAGTTTGGAAACAAACACATGTCCCTCACATACACCCAATGGGTGTCAGTGAATCTCAAAACCCATATCATGATATGCATGAAACCAACTACACATTGAAGTTTGATCAAAAAATATGTATTAAAGGAAACATAAATGGAATCAAAAATAAACAAACAGAAATGGGAATGTAAAAAAATGAAAAGAAGCATGTCCGTGAAAAAATGCAAAACCAAAAATCATAATCCAAAGGAATGGTGTCCAAAGTCACAGTCCACAAAAGAAAATCCAATGGAAAATTATAATTGAAAGCCATTGCTCCATGGGTAAATTGTAAAATAAAAGAAAATCCAACAGTGAACTATGTACAGATGAACAAGCCAGGGTCCATGATCCCAACAAAAGAAATGAAACCTATCTAACAACACTACCTAATAAAAAAAAACTATATACAAAAATGTGGCCCATTGTCCAAAAGGTCCAAAAAAAATGCAAAAACAAAGGAAACCTAACACTAACTACAGAACTATGTACAAGGGCAGCGGGCTAGTCCGACAGCTCACTTTTGGATGTCCCGGGAGAGGGCATCATCGAACTCCTGCTCAATGTCCCGGAGGCGGTCCTCCTCCATGGCCCCGAGGGGCCGCAGGGCCGTCGACGTGTCTACTTCCAACCCCCTGCGGATTGCCTCGAGGCACTTGGCCCACCTCAGGGCCCTCCGCATGGAGTTCTCTGCCCTGACCATCGTGAGCCGTGCCTCTTCCGCCCACTGCCGCTCCGCATCTATGGCGTGGCCCAACCGCTGCCACACGGAAGACACTTTCTGTCCTGGGTCCTCCTGCCCTCTGGCCGATGCCTGCCCCTCAGGTGTCAAAGGCCCAGAGCCTTCATGGCTCCCACCATGTTGCTGCTGCTGCTCTGCCTCGTCCGTGCACTGCCTCCTGCTGCCTGCACATCCTCCGCTGGCTGGGGTGCAGTCGTTGATGTGGCCACCCCTGCTGGACGTCCGACTCACGACTGTGGCAGGGATGCCTCCTCCACCAGCCTGGCCGCACCGTCAGAGGCAGCTCCACAGGGCACCCAGGTGACTGATGGGTGGGAAGATGGCACGGAGGACGACTGGCGCATAGGGGGTTCAGTTGAGGAGGGGGTCGCAGCAAGCCCCATCAAACAGAGGAATCTGTCCTGGGTGACCTGTCCAAGTAGGCCGACGCGGTCAACGAGCCATTCGAGATGACGTGCAGTCTCCTCATGAAGAGACTGCAGGTCACCTCGCATGGCCCGTTGACGCAACGCCACACCAGTCAGGACAGGCTCAACCCGGACCCGGATAGCCACGTCCGCAGGCAGAGGAAGGCCAGTTGTCGTGAGCTCATCCCCTGCCTGAAAACGGGTCTAGATGTAGGCATCCCTGCTGGTGCAAGATGATGCAGGGACAGGATCAGGGACAGGATTGCACACAGGTACCTCTGCGGCGGCCTGTGCTGCCTCCTGTCCCTGGTCCTGCACTGCACCACTAGCACCAGTGGAATCCCCACCTCCAGACCCCGTCTCTGTTGCTTGCATGGCCTCCTCCTCCACCAAACCCCCGACCAACCTGGATGACTCTGTGCCATCTTCCCCTGTTGGGCCCTGTGGGGTCCCAGCTGCCTCTTCTGCTGCCGAGGAGTCCAACTCCAACCCCCACCTCTTGGACCTCCCCATGGCAGCTGTGGCCTGGGAAGCGGCACCGGACTCCTCACTCCCCGACGAGATCACAACCTGGGAGGGGAGCCAGGCCTTGCGTCTCCGGCTGGCGGTGGGGTCCCCGCCGCTGTGCTCCACAGCACCTTCTCCGCCCTCTTCATCAGTTGACACTGCAGACAGGGAGAAATAAAACACAGGCTTCAGGGCACTGTACAATGGACACATACACACATGACAGTTGTACATGAGTGGCATTGGCAAACCTCAGACATGCCATCACAATCCCCAACACACATGTCATTTCAACTCGCACACATGAGCCATACCACAGCCATATCGCAACTGCCAGCACCATCCATACACATACAACAGCTTGAGCAGGCAAAGGTGAGCCAGACATCACATGCAACACAGGAAGCGCACTACACATGTACACACACCACCACACTTGCATGCATGTGTACACCTCTGCCAAGTGTCGCAGTGTTCAGATGGGCATCCAGGTCACATCTGCCAATCAGGCTTCCACATCCCGCTGTCACATGCATCCATGTCGCATCACTGTTGCACCCTTGTCAAATACACACAAATGCACATATACACAGTGCTGATACATGCAGCTGAAAACAACATACATGCGTGACATCACGAACATGTCTACTTAAATACACATTCATCCAAACATGTGTGCCCACACAACTGCATTTGGCATGCAAGCCTACACACACAAGCACCATCCATGTCTCACACATTACAGCCCTTGCATGTGTTAGCCTCACAGCCCTGTACACCCCCACCCATACTCGACCCCATACAAACAGATGTGCAATCTGCACACTACTGAAACATCACCACACGCACAGCTCACAATCAGGATGCATGTACACTTACCGCTCGACTCCAGACGGGTCTGCCTCTCAAGGACCTGGATGTGGAGCGCTGGGGATATGCGTTCCAGGACCCTCATCTGATGTTCCGACAAGTGGCCCCGGCTCCCCTTAGCATCCGCTGCCTTCAAGAGGCGCCGGGCCTTGTTCTGGGTCCTGGACCTGAAGTCCTCCCAGCGCTTATTGACATGTTGGAAGTCGCGGACTGCCACCCCCTCCGCGTTGATGGCAGTCATGATGTCAGTCCAGATCCGAGTCCGTCCTTCCTTGTCGGCGCGGGAACTTCCGAAGAGGGCATCATACTGCCCCAGGACTTGCTCCACCAGGACACCAACTTCCCTGGCACTGAAGCTGGTGCCCTTCTGCCTCTCTGGCCGGGGGTTGTCAGTGGTGCCAGATGTTGCAGTGCCCGACATGACAACCCCAGAGGCAAGAGTGAGTGGGCAACTGGGTCCTTGGGCTGGGCTGTGGAGCGATGGAATCCCAGTCGGGAGTCTTCGGTTCCAGCAGGGGTGGTCACAGCAACAGCACCCCTGGCTGATGTGCAGGCAGCAAATGGCAGGGCACGTGGGCAGCAGGCAGTCAGGCAGCAGCAGATGGCAGGTGGGAGCATGCTCGGGGCTCTGGGGGGCAGTAATTCGGCCTTCTAGGCAGGAGCGTGGTCTTTCGTGTGCTTACGCGTGGCCAGCTTGATACAGAGTGATTTGGCACGTGAAAATTCTGCACGTCAGCGTGTAATTCGAGGAAAGGCCCTTAGCGCGTAAGCGCGTCTGCACGCATACGCAATTTCATTGGACAGAAGGCCACTCAAGCGCAAGCGCCCCTGTGACGTGACATGCACAGGCGTGCATGGGCATTTCAGCGCGCGTGAAAAACTGCACGTCCGCGTGTAATCCGAGGAAAGGGCCCATGCACGTGAATGACGTGACGCGCGCAGGCGTTTCCCTCAGCACGGGTTAAAGGTGAGTGGGCCCAGCAGTTCGCTGTACGTGTCTTTCGTGGAGACCGACGTGTGTTGCTGCTTCCTGTTGTTTCGCGCGCCATCACAACTTCACAGCTTGGCGGGGGTATTGGCTACGCATGTTTTACTGCATCGCGCTAGTCAGACGGTGAGTCGCACATGCTCTTTTTCCAACTGCGGGTGTCCCTGTGTATCGCACCCATTTTTGGTGTCATAGTAGCCTGTGTGTCCCACGCATACGCGTTATTCGTGTTACTGGGTGCTACCGCGTTTTGCGGGATGTTGAATCCACGCACGTAAGCTGCAGGGTTGCGTGAACGGTTTTACTGCAGTTTTGGGGTGCCTGAGCGTTGCGTGACCCGTCACTACATCACCGGGGTCACATACAGCCTTGCAGGTGCAGGGGGGCTGTTAACATTTTGCTTCCCATCCCCTTCACCCCAATTGCCCAGGTCAATTGTGGTGTACACCTCGCATTGGCACCACTCCATCTGTGCCGGCACTACTACATCTGTGCCATGGTTGGGAGGCCACCAAAGGTGAGGGGCACCTCAGCTGGGCGTCCTCCTCACGGTGGGCGTGGTCGGGGACATGGCCGTGGTGACCAGGGAGTAGGGGGACTCCAGGGTGTCCAGGGCGGCCACAGAGGGGGAAGAGACAGGGGTGCGCCACTTGAGCACAATGTTGTGCCATGTGTCGGTGCAGTCATACCACCACCCCCTGTGGTTCCGGGGGATGCAGCTTCTGCATCTGGCACTGGCGCCCGTGTGACCCGGCAGTCCGTTCCATCGACTGCCACGGGCCCAAGGGTAGTGGTAGCTGTAGGTGCAGCTGTGGACACCGCCACCCAGGCTCCGGGTCTTCCAGCGCACGCTGCGTTGGCACTTGAGGAGCCCTTGGTAGATCTCCAACAGGCCAGGAGGGAAACCCTAGGGGCAGGCCGGGCTGCTCAGACCAAGACACGTGTCCCTGGGGCAGTCATGTCATCTGCTGCCCCGAACAGCCGGGTGTTGGCAAGTGCTGGGGCAGATGCACCCAACAACACCCCGGTTGTGAGTCTGCCAACCAGGACCGTTGCGGTCAATGACCCTGCCACAGCTAATGTTGCTGCGCAGGGTCCATTAGTGGGCACCCAGCTGCCACTGACACAAGTCAGGCCTTTGGTCGTCCCTCCAACTGCCACTCCCTTGGCTCAATCCACCAAACCCACTGGCCATACTGGTCAGGGCGGCATTAGCTAGCCTGGGTCTGCGCCACAGTCCAAGAGGAGGAAGGTTGCACCTGCAGCACAGGCTGGGACCCGACACACAGCCACGACCTTCTGCACGTCGAGGAAGAAGCCTTTCTGCAAGCAGGAACTGGACTTCCTTGTGGACTACGTGGGGGGCCACAGCCGTGACATGCTACTGGGTGCCAATAGTCAGACTACGCCTGCCCATCGTGACACCCACTGGAAGCATGTTGCGGAACATGTCAGTTCATTCGGCCATGAGTGCAAAAAGCATTGGAATTACATCAAACACAGCACTAAGGCTAAGCGTGCCTCTAATTACAACTTGACTCTGGTGACTGGCGGTGGGCCTGCACCAGAGGAGGAAGAGCTCACTCCGCATGAGGCACTCATTGCGGAGTTCATGCCACCTGAATTGGTCGAAGGAGTGGGAGAGATTCTGGACTTTGATGCCCAGTACAGTGACTGTTGATGCGTGTTTGTTGAGGACGTGTGTGTTTCACTTGTTGGATTTGTTGTACATGATTGCCACTACATGTGACGTGTACATGTTTCTGATGTGTAAGTAATGTAATGCTTCCGTCGTGCATGTCTCCTCTGCCTGCATGCGGGGACTCCATGTAGGCATGCTCCCTTGCCCCTCCTCCGCCACTCTGCACCCCAGTTCCACCTTTGCACTGGTGTTCTTCAATCTTGCCAATGTTTACTTTCTTGTTCATGCGTCCTGTGTAGATGCTAACTTCCAGTGTAGAATCTGCCAGACATATGCCGTGTGGTACAGCCTTAGTACTTGATGCAGGGTATCTCACTTGTACTGTGTATAGGTCAGATGTCCCGCAGGGACATGAGTGCCCATTCATGCTCCATGTGCATTGCACGCATGCCCCTATGTGTCCTTGACTGGATGATCACTGTAATACAAGTCCTTGGGTACATACATTGCCTGCCATCTCATCCGCCTTCCCATGTCAACTGTGGCTCAGTCCTGCGTTGCACACATATTTAGGGTCTGACAATCTGTGTGGCTCACAGGCCTCAGCCTGTTCAATGGCCAATGACTCTGTCCAACTGTTGTTGTATCTTCTTCACACATGGGCGGCATCCAGAGTTTTGATCATGTGTCCTGCTTACTGTCCCAGCATCATTTGCAGTGTTGTCACTTGAATCACATTAAGCTGCTGATGCCAGTCAACACTGCCTGTCAATACACAGGTGTATGGTCAGACTTGCTAGGCATCCCTGCTTTGGTACTGGGGTGGAGGGGTGCTTGGCTTCTAGATATGGTACACATTGAATGCACAATGCACGTGATGTCTGAATTTGACATTGCCCTCCTTCACATTTCCTGGCACACACCATGGAGTCCTTGTACATGTAGGTAGTGAGTGGCGTACACATTTTCTGCACTGCATAGACCCACTTCCATGGAAATTGCCACCTTTTAACAGGTCTGATCACAGAAGCAATTCAAAGCTGACCCAGCATGCATGCCAGGTTATATGTTGTGTGTCACATGTCTGCCTGATGTGTTTGCTGTCGGTGTGTGTGTGTGTTGTGTGCTTCTGACATGTGTAGTGACCTTTTTTCTCTCTATTTTTCAGGTGATGACGCAATGGAGGCGGAGGATGGTGTTGTCATGCCAGACACAGGGTTGTTACCACTACATCAACCCGGCACTAGTGGGGGTCGTGGGGTGGTAGGCCACGAAAACCCCGAAGTGCTACAGTCCATCTTGTCTCTGGCTGCCTATGAGTCCAGCCTTGATGACGACTCTGACGTCCAGGTTGAGTTGGATGAGCATCAAGTCCATGTGTCAGGGGTGAGTGATTCTGATGTGGAGACTCCTCTGTCTGCGACACCTGCACTGAGGGATCAGACAGTCTTGGTTCGTCCGCCCGTGGTGGATCGGGACGCAGGGTCACCCTCCACACCAGTCACTGATGTGCCTGGGACATCACGTCGACGGGGGCATGTAGTCGTGCAGCCGCGGGCGGTGCCAACACAGCGAGGACCCCCGTTCCTTGGGTCCCGCAGGGGTCAAGCCCGGCCACGCGGTTGCCGCGCGCAACTGCAGTATACTGAGTGGGAGAAAGACATGACTGCCAATTCAGAACGGCAGGGTGCAGCAATGGAGAACATCGCTGAGAGCATGGAGCGTGTGGCCCGATCTGTGCTCCCCCCTGCTAGGCAGGTGCTTCTCCAGCAGCAGGCGGCACGGTCCACGGCCGGCTCGCTCAGGCTGGACATGGCAGCCTCAGACAGGGTACGCCAGGCTGAAATGTCGTCTCTGCGTCAAGCAATTGCTACTCACGCAGAGGTGCACATGGATGCCCTGAGGGAGGAGTATGCTTCCCTCAAATCCACTCTGGGTGTCCTTATGATGTCCCAGAGGCAGCGGGCAGAGGACAGGTTTGCACAGCTTGAGAGTACCATCTCGGCTGAGCTACAGGCTTGCCGGGAGATTCAGCGGTTGTCCAGCCAGGCCTTGCAGGAGGAACTCCGTGTTACACGTGCTACCTTGCAAGAGGAAGCACGTGTATCACGTGAGGTTCTGCATGCAGACCTACGTCACATCGCCACACAGAGCCAGGCTCACCCGTCCAGCAGACTTGCTGCCGACGAGGGGCAAGCTGCGGCTAGGCGTGGCCAGGCTACTGTGCCACGTCCTCCTTTACAGGATGAGCCAGACTCAGACGACTATCTATCTCCCACATAGGTCGGACTGTGCAGGCGTTGAGCCCATGGAGGTTTTTGTTTTGGCTCAGCATCATCGCATGTGGATGTTGAGCAGCACCCTGTACCTCCCCCCCATGGGTGCCTCCCCTCCCCCCCGGGTCGTATGTGGCCATTTTTATGTGTGCACAGGCAGAGGCACAGGGATTGCAGACCTACATCCTAGATCTGCTGACGTGTTCCAATGAACTCCCGGCAAGGTGAGCAGCACACGGGGGCCACAACACAGCAAAGCTTGCACCAGGCGAGTTGCACATGCAGGCTTAGTCACAGCACTGAGGGTGAGCTTGGATGAATATTGGTGTTGAAGCACACAATGCAGCTCAGGTGTGTTGGTGGACTGATGGCTGTTGATTGTAAGGTTGTCTGGGACACCTGCAGGGGCAGTGGCACATACCCTCCGGTACACCAAGGTCCATCGAGGCACTTGTATCAACCATGTAGCCTTCCGAGACATGGAAAGGGGCAGCTCACAGGGACATACAGCAAGGGACATACTCGGGTGCAGTGCATTTCATTTCCATGTACATTATGATAAATGCACTGCCAACTTTGTTTCGGTCATGGTGGTACACAACTTGCTCTGAAGTCATGGCTTGCTATATGGGTATGTCTGTTTACCCAGGGAACATTGCATGTTGTGTGAATTGTGACACATTGGTGTCCCATTTGCCACGCACCCACCGGCGGCTGACTTACTGCATTGACTGTGTATGACCCATCACAGGGGTAATGTTATATATGGGTACGAAGCATCTACACCAGATTGTCTGTTTGTAGAGTAGTTTGTTGCTATGGGGCATGTTTGGTGGTGTGTTTTTGTGTAATTGGCACGTACAGGTTGTTGACTGTGGCTCTCTTTGCAGCATTGCAGTGCTCCTGTAACCGGACCTGAGAGTGCGCAGGCAGGAGGCCAGCACTCAAAACCAGAGCTAAGTGTATTGTTGTTTTTCTTTCAAACTGCTCTGCATAGGCTTGCTGGGGGGTGCACTAATGCATGGATGAATGTGTAATTCAATTTGGTATGTTTTTTTCCCCTAATCACCCGGAATCCTATGCAATTTTGAACCCTGTACCCTCTACCCGGTGTTCCTGCTTCCTTCACCTATCCAAGCAACGTTCCCTAACCCTCTTTCCCCGCTGGGGTTGCGGATGCCTGTGCAAGCCCCAAACTTGCAGGCGCCAAAACCCTAGAGGGGGTGGTTGGTTCGTGCCACTCCTAAGCCTGGACTACAGAAGGCCATGACAATGATGTCCAAGTTTGTTTGGATTGTGTATGTGTTCATGCAGGTAGTACATTTTCGTGCATTCCCTACTTTCATGTGTCATTCCTCCTTCCCTCTCCTGCCACTCATTCCAGTTATCCAGTGTGCCAACACCTGTCCCGACTGCATATCCCTGACCCTCCTTCCCCACCAGGGTCTCAGGGGCCTGTGTGAGTTTGACCTTGCAGGCACCCGGGACACGGTGGGGGTGGTTGTTTCGTGACACTCCCACGCCTGTACACGGGACCTGTGACAGTACACATCTGTTCATGGTGCATCATTCTATGTTATGTACCACACATGGTTCACATCCTGTTGTGACATTGTTTTACTGTGCTACCTTGGTTGTTGCATCATTGTGGTAGTACTTGGCCTTTGTGAGGTACTGCTACGTCAAGTCATCTACTGGAGGGTGTTCAGGTTCGTTTTTATGCCTTGGATTTTGTGATTTTGGAAATGAGTGTGGATTCTGAGGGTGCAGACACCTTTTTACACACAAGGTGGGAGATGGTGACGAAGGGTAAAGGTGATCCTGTGGCCAGGTGGAATTGAGGGTTGAAGGCTCCATGACCCAGGTGCAGTTGTTCAGTGGGTCATGGTCATTTGTGAGGGAGGGGGGGGGTTGTTGTTGATAGTTGCCTTGCCCTGCAGTGTGATGGGAACCCTGACATTGTAATGGTGGTATCCTATGTACATGTTGTGTTCTGATCAATGCCTGTTCATGTGTTGTGTTTACCTTTCAGGTGCAAGGGGATAGTTGTGGTTTGACATGCTGGGGTGTACACATGGTGAATGTTCACATGTGATGTGTAGAGAACACTGATGGTCACTTGATTGCACATGCATATGTTGAGTGCATGTCCTTGCTGACCCACACACTTGCACTCTGATGCACTAAATGTACTACCACCCTTGCATATCCATGTGTACACTGTTTGCCTTCTGGTGCCCACTGTGTCCCTGCAGCACATGTTCTGTGACCAATTATGGATCCTGTACATGCCTAATTTGCTTTTTGATGTGGTCTGTCGCTTAGATGTGATGCTCAAGGTGTGCATCACACACAATGGCTGTTCACTGTGCTGTGTGCTGAGCAGTGTGTTGCAGGAGTAGGACACAGCACACAGAAGCTGCAGTGTTGATTTTGCAATGCACAATGTGCATGTAGACAGGCATTCATTGTTATGTTACGTCTACAACTCTTGTAATGCATTTGGAAATGACTTATTTTGGGTGGGAGGTTGTTGGTCAGTCATTTAGTCTGATTCCAGGTCAGGCATGATTGTCTGATGCCACTGTACATTTTGGACATGGCAATGTGTACCTTATTGTTACTGTGTTGGTGTATGGGTATTGCTTGCCATGTCATGTTGTGGTTTGGGAGGGTTTGAGTGACATAACAGTGATGGTCATGGCCTGTTTTGCAGGTGTGTGTGATTCACACCTTGCATGTCAGGGTCATCTGCTTCTCAAAGCAACTAGCTGGGGGTAGATCTCTCTCCGCGGCAGGGCCCTCCCTCTGGAACAGCCTTCCTGCCTCACTGGAACTTGAGGAGAACCATCTCTGGTTCGGGAAGCACCTCAAGACCTTCCTCTTTGCTTCTGCTTTCTCTCTGCCTCTCCCTTGCAAAATTCTTCACTGGCACTGCACTGGATCTGCAACTGGGCCACTCTCACCGACCTCGGTCCCAGGCCCAGCCACTCTCCACTTGCACTGCCTCCCTGGCAACCCCTGCACTGCGGTACTGTCTCTCTATCCCTACAGCCCCCCCTTCCCAGCACTTACCTTTGCAGTTTCCACGAGCTGGCCTATGTATTTGTTTTTTGGTCTACTTACCCTGTACTGCACTCACCCCCTCCCCTTCCCCTTGCACTTTTCCCTTCCCCCTACCCCTGCACTTGCACAATCTAAATGACACCTGGCCTAGTAGTACCGTTGTCTGTCTTCCCTTGTTCCCCCCTCCCTGCCTCATCGCACCTTGAAATACTTGTGTATAGGCCATATCATGTCATGTCATATGTGTGCCTTTTGGTCACACAGGATAGCTTGTGTTTAAGTAGCTAGGGATGCAGACAATGTGGCACTTCCATGGCAACTACCTCAGGGTGGTAGGGTTGTGACAGTTGACTGTCTCTTTGTCATCATCGATTGTCACCTGGTATGTGCCAGGCCTGTGTGCACTCCGCAGGGGTGGGAGTTTAGGTGAAAAATGTGGCCACAAGCTGGGTCCGGGCTTCCTCGCCACGTGCCCTGTCCCCTCCCATGGGCAGCGCCTGTGCCTGTGGTTGGGGATGTGGGGGCACCTCCATGTCCACCGGGACGCCCTGCCGTGTTGCAACATTGTGCAGGACACATGCTGCCACAATGATCCTGCACACTACTGGTGGTGCATAGAGTAGCTGCCCGCCAGAGCGGTCAAGGGAGCGGAAACGTGACTTGAGCACTCCGAATGTGTGCTCCACTATGGCCCTGGTTGCAATATGGGCGGCGTTGTATCTTCCTGGGGTGGTGTGGTGGGGTTCCGGATTGGCGTCATCATGTGGTTGCTCAGAGGGTAGGCACTGTGCCCTGGGGAGGTGTAAATGGTTGTGATTATTGGGGTTTGTTTATTTGTGTGTGTGTGTGTGACATGCATGCATGTGCAAGGGCATTTGTACTCACCTAGGAGCCATGTGTCGCCATGCTGCCCAGCTTCCAGGGCCCGGCTCAGGGCGGACATTCTGTATATGAAACTGTCATGGGTGGAGCCAGGGTAGTTTGCATAGACAGAGGTGATGATTCCCTTTGCATCGCATACCACCTGTACATTGATGGAATGCCAGTGCTTGCGGTTTTGGTAGATGTGCTCAGTGGCCCTAGGTGGACGTAGGGCCACATGGGTGCAATCTATGGCACCGAGCACTTTGGGGAAGTGTGCCACCCTGAAAAAATCCAGGACAATGGCCTGCCTTTCTGCGGGTGTTCTGGGCATGTATATATGCCTATGGACTGAGGGGTGCGCTGTTATGATTGCCAGTACCTGGTGTAGGCAGCGTGACTGTGTGGCCTGTGAGACCCCCCCACTATGGCAGTAGTCCGCTGAAATGACCCAGTGGCCAAAAAATGCAGGACATTGAGCAGCTTCTCCAAGGGGCTCAATGCTTGGGAGCAAAGGGTGGGGGATGTAAGGTCATCTTCCCCCTCCCTGACCAGGTCTAGGATGATGTGGGGTGGAAAACTATACCTGCCATAGACCTGGTCGTCAGGCATCCCAAAAAGGCTTGTCCGTGGTGCGAAAATGCGTGCCCTGACTATTCTCCTCCTCCTGCGGTGTCCCACGATCAGTGCTGCAACAAATGGGGCATTCATCGTAGCTGTATATACGTGTTTGTTGTTTGCGTGCACTTTTATACTGTGCGCGGTGACGCTTCCGCCTGCCTTCGTGTGGCGGATGCATAGACGCCTGTGTGCGTCTTTTGCCGTGCGTGGGTTTCCCGTATTCGAATCCATGAATACGGGTTGTTCGCGTGCGTGTAGGCGTTCCGTGTAGTTCCCTGCAGTACTTCCCCAGTTACGCCTTCTTTTTCACGCGTTATTCCCCATTCCGTGTGTTACGCCCACTGTTCCGCCCACTTTGGTTGTGCGCGCCGCGCTATGTGCGCTTTTGCTGTGCGCGTAGCGCACGCCATGTATGCCTGCATGCGCCATGGCTGGATTGGGCGCACGGACAGCGGGAAACACGTGCAGCGTCTTCCTTAAATCGCACACGTGCACGTGCACTGCGTTTCTCGCGCTTGCGCTACCTTGCGCCTGCTTGCGCTGGGATTTTCGGCGCACGTTTGCTCCATGAATCAACCCCTCAAACTCCAGTCGCCCCCCCTGACACTTGCTTGAAAGATAGTAAATGGTGTGCTAACATCCAAGAAGCCTTACTAAATAAAATCTGCACACTACAAGTGAAAATTAAAGACAAGCAGGACAGCCTGAAGCCCGACAACCGCGCTCTTTCCCCTGCCAAGGCCCCCTCTCCAGACAATGCTAACACCACACCATTTACATTCTCACCGGTTACCGTCGTTGAGGTAGAAAACATAATTCTTAGAATTAAACCTTCCAACTGCCAAGGTGATCCATGCCCAGCCCCTATTATTAAGGACTCGGCGCATGAGCTGGCCCCATTCATCACGGCCTTCATTAACGCATCTTTCAAAACCGGTTTTGACCCGGATAACCTGAAGGACACTTGGGTGAGCCCTCTGCTCAAAAAACCATCCCTCGACCCAAGCATTCCCACTAACTTCTGACCTATCACAACAGTACCATTTCTGCTTAAGATTTTAGACCGTGCTGCATACCTCCAAATTCAAAACTATCTGGAATCCAATAACATGCTAGGTCTACGACAATCTGGATTCCGTCCCAGACACGGGATGGAGACTACTTTAATAGACCTCAAAACCCAAATCGACGTCTTAAAGGATCAGGGCAAGCTAGCAATGCTACTACTTCTCGAGCTTTCGGCCCCTTTCGATTTGGTCAATCACCAAATCCTTTGCAAGCACCTCCACTCCGCTGCTAACTTCTCATCCTCGGCTGCAGCCTGGATCAAATCCTTTTTGAGCAACAGATCTATGAGAGTCTTTGCCCCATCCGCAGCCGCCGACCCTTCCCCAATTCACTGTGGTGTACCCCAGGGATCCTGTGTGTCACCTACACTTTATAACATCTTCACAAAACCACTCTTTGATGTGCTTGACTATCTGGGTGTCCCCTACACTAACTGTGCGGATGACACCCAGATACTCATTCCCATCACTTGTGATTATCTAGCTGACACCAAGGCCCTCAATGATGTCTACTTGATCATCCAGGCTTGGATGGCACAACACCAGTTGTGCCTAAACGACGATAAGACGGAGCTCCTGATCTTGGGCACTGCACAACACCTGAGCAGACTAGAAACGTCATATCAGTCATTCACCATAGACGGTAATAACATTCGAGTCTCAAAAGACACTAAAACATTAGGGTTCTACCTTGACGCTACTTTACCATTAACCCAACAAACAAATGCTGTCAGATTGGCTTCTGCATACACATGCAAACTCATTGCAGCCTGCAGACCTTTCCTTACTACCTCCAACAGTGTCACACTAGCGAGAACCCTCATCATGGCTAAAATCGACTACTGCAGGGCTCTTTACTTAGGCTCCAGCCAAGAGAACCTAAATAAACTCCAAACTACCCAAAACAATCCCATTCATGCCGCCTCAAACATCCCCCGTAACCACCATATCACAGAAACTAGAACTAAGTTAAAGTGGCTACCTGTCAAGCAAAGAATCTCACTCAAAGCACTCGCCATTACGCACAAATGCCTGGCTAATAAGGCCCCCATCTACCTCGGCAGTCGACTGTCGCGACACTCGACCTCCCGTCCAGTAAGAACTGCCCAGTCCCACATGTCTAGCCATCCCTACATTTAAGCTGCAAAAAGCAGTTCAAGCTTCCCGGTTCTAGCTTCCAAGCTCTGGAACTCCCTCCCTGCTACAATTAGAGCTGAAGAGTCATTTTACAGTTTCAAAGCCAATACTAGGTCCTGGCTTTTCGACCAGCTTTAAGTCCCGCTCAGCGCCTCTGTCTTACTTACTCTGACCTGCCAACCTCAGTTATTACTCAGCGGCTCCGGTACCACTGTATTATATGTATATAGTCTCCTTTAAGTCACCTAATGTCCTTGTTTATATCATGTATTGTTATTATTTTGTGTAAATTCATTTGTGTAAATTTATGTATTGCTATTCCTTTGTATATGCATTTCTGTAACCTTCTATAAATTGCGCCCTGATGCCTCCGGGCCTGCGGGTTTGCGCGTTATAAATAAAATAAATACAAATAAATACAAATACAAATACACTATGAGCACAGAACCATATTTTATTGAAGAAGCGTACAAACAAAAGCAAAGAAATACAATTGCCATACATAGCAGTGGTCGAGGTTATGAAAAAGTTAATAATACCATAATGGAACAAGAAGTACTCCTTACAAAAATATGCCCTGAAAACTTAGAATTACCCCTCCATTCAACTGAATCAGAACGTCTAGTGTACAAATGGCCATGCACGTCAATGTGTAACTATCCCAAACAATGTTTCAAATCTTTACGCCAATTCC
Source organism: Ambystoma mexicanum (assembly GCF_040938575.1). Classification (NCBI taxonomy): domain Eukaryota; kingdom Metazoa; phylum Chordata; class Amphibia; order Caudata; family Ambystomatidae; genus Ambystoma; species Ambystoma mexicanum. The sequence continues at coordinate 1,172,004,752 of NC_090931.1, forward strand.
TCAATAAATATGCAAAAAAGCAAAGACAAAATCAAAATTAAATTACTGCAAAATATGAATACCTGTCCAGTGCGCAAGTACACAGGACTACAAGGACATTCATTGGCCTGCATTACAGGACCTACTTGTAAAACCACTTTCCATGATATCAAAAGGATATCAACACATCATTCAACTATAAGAAATCTAGTCTATAAACTGTACTATGCTAAAAGTCCTGCTTTAACACTAGCAAATTTAAATAACAACCTTCTACATGGTACAGCAAAAGACCTACTTGAAGAAATTGACTATATCCAGAAAAAATATTTTGGAAGTGAAAGCCATTTACAGAATGAAATAGCTTTAAACCAATTAAGCAACAATTTTACACATGGCAACCTTTTGCTAAACACATGCAAAAAAGAAATACTAAAATTTAAAAGTACATCAGCTGAAGTACCAAATCATGCATGTGTATGTTGCCGTAGAAATTTTTATAAAAGTAACACAAAAACTGTAGACCTATCATACAAAATAGAAGACAATGAAGATTCTAAATGGTTTGAATTAGCTCTCTACCTTGTAGCAGAAAACAAATATGAAATAACTGAGCCCTTAATAATTTGCAGTTACTGCACTACAAATCTTGACAACAACCAAACTCCTTCACGTGCTATCACAAATAATTTGGAATTATACCCAATACCAAAACCCCTACAACAACTTAATTTATATGAGAGCATCATAATTCAAACAGTACACCCATTTCAAGCAATAATACGCCTCCAACCAAAAACAGCAAAATTGCCTCCCTCTGAATTGGTAAAAGGCATTCGTGGAAAAGTAGATTATTAACTATTAGATATAAAAGAAAATGTGCATACTCTAGGAGTGCAACGTCCAATACAGCAATCTTTAATTATCTTAGTAAATGGAGTGCTTACAAAAGACTAAACAATATGGCAACAGCTGGTAGATTTACGTAAAGTTAGACAAGCCTTACAATATCTTAAAGAGAATAATTAATATTACAAAGAAATTAATATTGAAGAAAACTTGAAAGATACAACTTAAATAATTCAAGAAACACAAGAAGCTTGTAAATTTGAGCTACTAGATCCTGCTACAATATCAAATACTTTAGACCATTATACAATTCATCCTTTGCACTCTAATGACACCATAGAAGATGTACTGGAAACGTACCAAATGTGTCAAACAAAAGGATCGCCAATCAGCATATGGGAAAAAAGTATAGAAGCACATGCTTTTCCTCTACTCTTTCCAACTGGCAAAGGAGGAAGATATGATGATAGACCTATTCAAATATCAGCTTCAGAATACCGCTCATTACGGATGTATTCTGAAGATCCCAGATTTAGACAAAATGTGGAATACATATTCCACCTACTCTTTGAAACTGAACCAGCAACTTTATGTTACGGAGTTGCACACATATTAAAATCAGGATCACACTTTCAAAATCTGACAGCTACACAATTATTAGAAAAAGTGCAACAAAAGGATGAGGTTTTACAATCAAATATTTCAAATCTATTAGCAAATATGCGTGGTACTAAAGAGTACTGGTTTCGACGTCATGGAGATTTACGTTGCATGATCAGAAACCTTGGCCCACCCACTTGGTTTGTTACATTAAGTTGCGCAGAATATGCATGGGAAGATTTACTTGATTTCCTACGCATATCAAATAAAAACAAAACAAATATAGATATACTAACACTTGGAGAACTTTGTTCTTTGTATCCTGTTAATGTTTCAAGATATTTTCACCATCGCTTCATTGCTATGCTACATTTTATTTGTAATAAAACTGTTCCTCCCCTTGGAGAAGTGCAACACTTCTTTTGGAGAAAAGAATACCAAGCCATAGGAGCACCACATATCCACATGCTTTTATGGATTAAAGATGCTCCTAAATTTGGTCAAGACAGTGATGCCACTGTTTTACAGTTTAATGAACAATATGTCACTTGTGAAATTCCATCAGAAGCCACAAATAGTGATCTTCATGCACAAATTTTACAATTTCAAAGACACAAATGTGGAAAATATTGTTGTCGCAAATACAAAAACAAAGGGAAATACTACACCAAATGCCGATTTGGTTTCCCTAGACCAGTTACAAATACAGGTCAAGTGAACAACCTCAATTCTTCAGTTAGACATAGTGTTAAAGGTAAGTCACCTAAAAATACATATTACATAAAAAGAAAAGAAGAAGAAAAATATATCAATGATTATAATGCAATCATTGCCCACTTATGGAATGCAAACATAGATGTGCAGTTCATTGCAGACAATTCTACTGCAGTTGCACAATATGTCACAGCATACTTAACTAAAGCAGAAAAGACAGAGGTCCAAGACCTCTGGAATGACCTGTCATCAGATAAAACAGTGTCACAGATATTTTACAGCTTGGGCATAAAAATGCTCACCCATAGAGAACGTGGATCATATGAAGCAGCTGATCGTTTAACTGGTACTGCATTATTTGGTAAATCTGAAAATATAGTATGGCTAAGTCTTGGTCCAGCTAAATCTAAAATACGCTGTCCGTATTGTTCTCTGTCAAGTTGAATGTGTTCTAAGAACACTCGCGGAGTCCTGAAATGTTCGCAAATGCACAAAATGGGGGTGTTTTGAAGACGTTGTCGAACACTCGCTGTGTCCTGAAATGTTCGCAAATATGAATGGGGGTTGTGCCTGGCAAGTTGAATGAATTCTAAGAACACTCGCGATGTCCTGAAATGTTCGCAAATAAACAAAATGGGGGTGTCCTGAGGACGCTGTCCGTATTGTTCTCTGTCAAGTTGAATGTGTTCTAAGAACACTTGCGGTGTCCTGAAATGTTCGCAAATAAACAAGATGGTGGTGTTCTGAAGACGCTTCTAAGAACACTCGCCATGTACTGAAATGTTCGCAAATAAACAAAATGGGGGTGTCCTGAGGACGCTGTCCGTATTGTTCTCTGTCAAGTTGAATGTGTTCTAAGAACACTCGCGGTGTCCTGAAATGTTCGCAAATAAACAAAATGGGGGTGTTCTGAAGACGTTTCTAAGAACACTTGCGGTGTCCAGGAATGTTCGTAGGGGGTGTCCTGAAGGCGTAGTCCGTATTGTTCGCTGGCAAGTTGAATGTGTTCTAAGAACACTCACAGTGTCCTGAAATGTTCACAAATAAACAAAATGGGGGTCTCCTGAGGACGCTGTCCGTATTGTTCTCTGTCAAGTTGAATGTGTTCTAAGAACTCTCGCGTTGTTCTGAAATGTTCGTAGGGGGTGTCCTGAAAACGCTGTCCGTATTGTTCGCTGGCAAGCTGAAAGTGATCTAAGAACACTCATAATGTCCGCGGACATTAAAAGTTTCCATAGTCCCATAGTTGAAATGTTTGACTCTATGGATGTGATATGCTGCGGTGGTTGTGGTCAGGGCATAGAGTCTGGCCATTTGGCCATGCACCCAAGACTCTATGCCCTGGCCACAACCACTGCAGCATATCACATTCATATTTGCTTATAACTTTGGGTGAAAAACAAATGTATAAGGAACAAAGGTATTAGATACTATGGATGTGATATGCTGCGATGGTTCTCCTTATTATTGTATACTTACTGTTTGGTCTAGTAACCGGAGAACAAGTATTTCTTGTTAATTTCTGTGATAAAAGAAATTAGCATGTTAGTATTAGTAGTATTAGTATTTTGTAATGACTTATTACATTGTATAATCAACATACTTTTTTTGGACCCTCATATTTAGTAGATTACAAATCAGAGTACTGTGCAATTTGCTCAGTTTCTGTATTTGTTGCTAAAATCATTGGGTCTGTGGGAGAAAAAAAAAATCCATGTTGGATTAAAAAAAAACCTTTTTCTGTTATGCTACAGTTTATTTGTTTGTTTGTTTTCAGTGTTCACTTGTTGTTTCTGGCTAATGCTTTATACTTTGGCTTGTTGCATTTTTTTGGAGCAGTAACATATTATTTATTTTTTTGGGTATTATAAAATTTTGGAACAGTTAGATACCAATTGGCGTATTCTAACTGTCTATTTTTTTTTTATATGTTTTAGTGGTATTGATTTATCTATTTGGATATTGTTAAATTTTGGGACAGTTAGATACCAATTGGCGTATTCTAACTGTGTATTTTTTGGTCTAATTTAGTGGTATTCATTTATCTGATTAGTTGTTGTAGAATCTTTGAGCAGTTAGATAGCTTTTGGAGTATTCTAACAGTTTATATTTTTTAACACAAGTTTACTTAGGGTTTAAATACAGTTTAGTTATCAAATTTTGGTTTTAAGAACATCAAATAAGCGTTTGTAAGATTTGCTGGTAATCTCTGCTTTAGAGTAATGGTACTATCATTGCATTCAAACCATCCGCATTTCTTTTTTATATATGTAGTGTAGTGCCCTGAATTGGTTGTGGCTCCTGCGTGGTAGATTATACCTATTGTTGTGAAGGTTTTCTTACCAAGTGATATTTGACCATGTGTGAATCCAGTCAGATTGCAGTTGTTTTTGGTACCATCTGCATTGTAACGTAGAAGCATTAGTATTAGGTATTTACTATGTGTTTGTATTACTAACGTGGAGCGATTATCTGAATTGCAGGTAGAGCATAATCTACCATGGTTTGCATTTTGTACAAGTCGCTGAAATGGAATGGATTCACAATTTGGTATTGATATATATATGAAGCGTTCATTGGGGATTTCTTCTTGTGTCACATTGTTGCAGAGAGTGCATGTATTTTTCCACATGTATGAAATCTGAAAGATTTCATTTATAGGTATGTTTTTGTTTTCCAGTACTTGTAGTAAGTACATTAGAAATTCTTGTGGATCTTCCTGTAAGTTTATAGTGAATTTCACCATTCCAGCACAGTAGTCCAATTGTTGTCTTATTCCATAAACACTATACGTGTTGTCAGGATTGTTTGCTGCATTTCTGTGAAGTACTAACATTTGCAAACACAATGGGTCTGTACTGTGTAAGTAAATGTTGTCAACAATTGGTGGTAATTGAAACAGAATATTCATTGCTACATTTGCGTAGCAACTTACATCAACTATATTTGAGAATTTAAATGGTCCAGGTAGTTCTGTATCTAACTGCTTTTTTTGGAGTTTGTCTTCCTTCTTTAAAGAAGTACCTGGTTTACTTTCCCTAATTGATTCTTTTTTGCATGTGGTACTTGATGAAGTATTAATTTCATTTACTCTCTTTGGAGGATTTTCCGTGATATCCTGTGCATTTTTGTTTGATTTATTTTTCTTTTATAACGTTTTACTTTTGTGGAACAGAATATGTGTTTAGGTGGGGGGTGTATAGTGAGCGAAGTCTATTGTATTCTAAAATGCAAGGAATATCAGCGTTTATTTTACTTGCATCAAAGTTGATTAGAAATAGACCGTCAAGTGTACATAAGCGTGATAGTGCTATGTAGCTCATGCCTTCTTTAAAGACTGTGTTACCAATATCTATCATTGCTTTGTCTAGGGTAAGACCTTGTGATTTATGAATCGTGACTGCGTATGCAAGAGTTAGAGAAAATTGTTCTCTGTGTACATACATATCTTTGAAGAGAAGGAATCTAGCTGTTGAGCGTCCTATCCTTTTTACTTCTGAAAGTTTGTCAAAGAGTATATTGACAAACTGAATTTTGTTGTCACGTGGGTATGTTTGAAAGCCAACAACTGTACCCAGTGCTCCATTAACTAGTCCTTGGTCCACATCAAGGTTACTTTTAAGCATTACTCTGCAATTTAAGGATAATTTTAATATATTTTCTAAGTGTCATACCATGTACATCTAGTTTGTCTGTGGTGCTAATTTCCATGATTGGTTGCATTTCTTTACTTAGCATGATTTAATTGAATTTGAAACAACTTGCAAGAGTTGGCATTAAGGCCATAAAATTGACATTTTTGTGGGCTAATTGTTCCATAACATCTGTAGCACATGTATTATCGCCATAAAGTGCATTAATGTGCCGGGTTTTCAATATTGCTTCTGCTTCTTTAGAAAGTACACCAACTCTGATACTTTTTAAAATGTTGGCATAAGTGAGATCTGCAGATTGCCACATGTTTTCTGTTAATTCTCTGTATTGGAAATGTTGCCAAAGATTGACATTTCCAATGCTGCCAACAGTTTTATGGCAGAGTTTGTGTCCTAATGTTTTAAAAATAGGCTCACCTTTTACTGGTGTTAATTGAAGCAGATCTCCAAAAACAATAATGTGTTTTCCTGCATCAGATTGGAGACCATGCTCACTTCATCTATTAGTAGCATTTTCATTTGTTTCAATACTCTGCGTAGTTCCATTGCAAATTCTGCAGAAAGTTTGTAATAGTCTAATTTGTTCCGGTGTTCTACTGGTAATAGTAGTAATCGGTGTAATGTAACACCACCTATGTTGTAGGCAGCTAAACCTGTGGGGGCAGTGACAACAGCTGACAGTTTGTTGTTTGTCAATTGTTGAAGGAACTTACTAATGATTTTGATTAGGAATGTTTTGCCAGAACCAGCTTCACCACTGACGTACAGTAGTATAGGTTTATAATTAGGCAGGAACATTCTTTATTTTCATGTTTTACACCATGTGCAATTTGTTTTGTTACTTCTTGAAAAATGCTACGTTGCTCATTGTTTAGTTTTGATTGTAGTATAGTTAAGTCTTCTTTATATTCATACAGACACATGGTGTTTTCTACTTCTATCATAGCTAATTCTGCCACATTTATTATTAGTGGTTCTCCCAGTGGTTCTTTGCTTCCTGTTACAGAAGGTTGACTACTGTCAGGAGTGTCCTTATATAGTTGGGCTTGGAGTTCTTCTTCGTGTTGCTGTTCATTGTGCAACATTGTTTTGTACTGTGTAAAGTTTACATCAGTTATAGTGCTTTCATTAGCTTTGAAAGCATCCTCATATGAGTCATAGTTATCTAGTATTTGTTCTTCTTTTCTCCATGGTTTGAAGAGTTGTAGAAGGGACATGTAATATACTTCTTTATGTTGAGGAGTCTTTAATGACAATTTGATATGATTAATTAAATTTGGTTTAGTGAGTTTAACTAAGCTGCCTTCACAGTTTGTCACTCTATATTTACCATCTTTTTCATCAGGTTTCATATTATTTTTGTATCTGTAGTTTTGAGCTATGTGGTATAGACACATGTTTTCCAAAGTATTATTTCTGTTTGGGTAGTATGTGTCCAATAAATTGTTTTTTTAAATGTCTTGGCTGTTGGGATCACATTTGGCTATTGTTTCTATATCTTCATATGATTTTAGAACTCTTTTTCTAGATTTAACTGGACCAAGACTTAGCCATACTATATTTTCAGATTTACCATACAATGCAGTACCAGTTAAACGATCAGCTGCTTCATATGATCCACATTCTCTATGGGTGAGCATTTTTATGCCCAAGCTGTATAATTTCTGAGACACTGTTTTATCTGATGACAGGTCATTCCAGAGGTCTTGGAGCTCTGTCTTTTCTGCTTTAATTAAGTATGCTGTGACACATTGTGCAGCTGCAGTATAATTGTCTGCAATGTACTGCACATCTATGTTTGCATTCCATAAGTGGGCAATTATTGCATTATAATCATTGATATATTTTTCTTCTTCTTTTCTTTTTGTGTAATATGTATTTTTAGGTGACTTACCTTTAACACTATGTCTAACTGAAGACATGAGGTTGTTCACTTGCCCTGTATTTGTAACTGGTCTAGGGAAACCAAATCGGCATTTGGTGTAGTATTTCCCTTTGTTTTTGTATTTGCGATGACAATATTTTCCACATTTGTGTCTTTGAAATTGTAAAATCTATGCATGAAGATCACCATTTGTGGCTTCTGATGGAATTTCACAAGTGACACATTTTTCAATAAACTGTAAAACAGTGGCATCACTGTCTTGACCAAATTTAGGAGCATCTTTAATCCATAAAAGCATGTGGATATGTGGTGCTCCTCTGGCTTGGTATTCTTTTCTCCAAAAGAAGTGTTTTTACAAATAAAATGTAGCATAGCAATGAAGCGATGGTGAAAATATCTTGAAAGATTAACAGGATCCAAAGAACAAAGTTCTCCAGGTGTTAGTATATCTATGTTTGTTTTGTTTTTATTTGATATGCGTAGGAAATCATGTAAATCTTCCCATGAATATTCTGCACAACTTAATGTAACAAACCAAGTGGATGGGCCAAGGTTTCTGATCATACAACGTACATCTCCATGCCGTCGAAACCAGTACTCTTTAGTACCACGCATATTTGCTAATAGATTTGTACTATTTGATTGTAAAACCTCATCCTTTTGTTGCACTTTTTGTAAAAATTGTGTAGTTGTCATATTTTGAAAGTGTGATCCTGATTTTAATATGTGTGCAACTCCGTAACATAAAGTTGCTAGTTCACTTTCAAAGAGTAGGTGGAATATGTATTCCACATTTTGTCTAAATCTGGGATCTTCAGAATACATCCGTACTAAGTGGTATTCTGAAGCTGATATTTGAATAGGTCTATCATCATACCTTCCTCCTTTGCCAGTAGGAAGAAAAGCATGTGCTTCTATACTTTTTTCCCATATGCTGATTGGCGATCCTTTTGTTTGATGCATTTGGTACATTTCCAGTACATCTTCTATGGTGTCATTAGAGTGCAAAAGATGAATTGTACAATGGTCTAAAGTATTTGATATTGTAGCAGGATCTAGTAGCTCAAATTGACCAGCTTCTTGTGTTTCTTGAATTATTTCCGTTGTATTTTCCAAGTTTTCTTCAATATTAATTTCTTTGTAATATTCATTATTCTCTTTAAGATATTGGAAGGCTTGTCTATCTTTATATAAATCTACCAGCCATTGCCATATTTTTTTGTCTTTTGTAGGTGCTCCATTTACTAAGATAATTAAAGATTGCTGCATTGGACCTTGCACTCCTAGAGTATGCACATTTTCTTTTAGATCTAATGGTAAATAAACTACTTTTCCACGAATGCCTTTTACCAATTCAGATGGAGGTAATTTTGCTGTTGTTGGTTGAAGGCGTATTATTATTGCGTATTATTGCTTGAAATGGGTGTACTGTTTGAATTATGATGCTCACATATAAATTAAGAGGCCGATTCATGGAATCAATGTGCACCGAAAATATCGGCGCAAGCGGGCAAAAACGTGCGAATCGCAGTGCAAATGCAAACATTGCAGAGAAACCAGCGTGTGCGTGCATTTCGGGGTGCGCGGGAAGTACCACACACGATTGGCCTGGGTACGTGTATTTCGGGGTGTGCACGAAGTGTCACATGCGAATACAGCAGGGTACGTGTATCTCAAGGTGCGCGGGAAGTGTCACACGCGAATGCAGCAGGGTACATGTATTTCAAGGTGTGGCAAGTTCCACACGCGAATTCAGCAGGGTACGTGTATTTCGGGTTGCGCGTGAAGTTCCACACGCAATCACAGTAGGGTACGTGTACTTTGGGGTGCGCGTGAAGTTCCACACGCGATTACAGCAGGGTACGTGTATTCCGGGGTGCGCGGGAATTTTCACACGCGATCACAGCAGGCTACGTGTATTCTGGGGTGCGCGGGAAGTCCCACACGCGATTACAGCCGGGTACGTGTACTTCGGGGTGCGCGGGAAGTTTCACACACGATCACAGCAGGCTACGTGTATTCCGGGGTGCGCAGGAAGTTCCACACGCAAATTCAGCAGGCTGCGTGTATTCCGGGGTGCGCGGGAAGTTCCACACGCGATTTCAGCAGGGTACGTGTATTTTGGGGGTGCTGGGGAGTACTACACATGAATTGGCCCTGTGGGTCCTCCCAGGTGTACCCTCCACACCCTCCACGGCCCCTGCAGGCAGCCCACACCACAGGGGACTACACTGAACCCCTGGTCATGTCCCGCAGGCAGCACATCCACCAAGGCCATGCCCCCCAGCCAACCCACATGTCAACTTGCACTACTGATCACCAACGCATGTCTCCCAGCACCCCCAACCCCCAGCATCCAGGGGCACCATCCACCAGGCCCCCCACTCATGTCCCCCTGCACCCCCACCCCCCAGCAGTCAGGGGCACCCTCCACCAGGCCCCCACTCATGTCCCACACATGTCCTTCTGCACCCCCACCCCCCAGCAGTGCAGGGCACCTGTCAGCAGGCCCCCACTCATGTCCCACACATGTCCCCCTGTACCCCCACCCTCAGCAGTGCAGGGCACCTGCCAGCAGGCCCCCACTCATGTCCCCATGCACCCCCACACCCCAGCAGTTGGGGGCACCCTCCACCAGGCCCCCACTCATGTTCCCCAGCACCCCCACCCCGAGCAGTCAGGGACACCTGCCAGCAGGCCCCCACTTATGTCCCCCTGCACCCCCACCCCCCAGCAGTCAGGGGCACCCTCCACCAGGCCCCCACTCATGTTCCCCAGCACCCCCACCCCCCAGCAGTCAGGGGCACCTGCCAGCAGGCCCCCACTCATGTCCCCCTGCACCCCCAGCAGTGCAGGGCACCTGCCAGCAGGACCCCACTCATGTCCCACACATGTCCCCCTGCACCCCCAACCCCCAGCAGTCAGGGGCACTCTCCACCAGGCCCCCACTCATGTCTCCCAGCACCCCACCCCCCAGCAGTCAGGGACACCTGCCAGCAGGCCCCCACTCATGTCCCCCTGCACCCCCACACCCCAGCATTGCAGGGCACCTGCCAGCAGGCCCCCACTAATGTCCCACACATGTCCCCCTGCACCCCCACCTCCCAGCAGTGCAGGGCACCTGCCAGCAGGCCCCTACTCATGTCCCACAGATGCCCCCCTGCACCCCCAACCCCCAGCACTGCAGGGCACCTGCCAGCAGGCCCCTACTCATGTCCCTCTGCACCCCCACCCTTCAGCAGTCAGGGGCACCCTCCACCAGGCCCCCACTCATGTTCCCCAGCACCCCCACCCCCCAGCAGTCAGGGACACCTGCCAGCAGGCCCCCACTCATGTCCCCCTGCACCCCCACCCCCCAGCAGTGCAGGCACCTGCAGGCAGGCCCCCACTCATGTCCCACACATGTCCCCCTGCACCCACACCCCCCAGCAGTGCAGGGCACCTGCCAGCAGGCCCCCACACATGTCCCCTGAACACCTCATGACGATCCACAATCATGGTCCCCATGCCCCCTCAATACACCCCCCACGCCACCCCAGTCTGAAAACACCACCAGGTATGACATCCACCCCACAAAGAAATAACCACCACATGATGCATCCCAAATGGCTAGTCTGCACATCAACATATATCCGTCAAACCCACACAATGAGAGCATGTGAATGATAAAACACACATTGTGACATGCATGACACCAAAGAGAGAATACCACACATTGAAGTACCAAATGATAATGTATTAAACAGAAAAGCAAGGGAATGAAATGGAACAGAAGAAAATGGAAATAAGAAATGAAATCCTGCATGTCCAATAAATGAAAAAGATCCATGAAATCCAAATGAAAAGCAATCCAAAAGCTAGTCTCCAAAGTGTTAGTTTGAGAAAATAAATCCAAGGTGCAAAAATAATAAAAAACCATTGATCCATGAAAAAAAAAATCAATAATCCAAATCCATTGTCAAACTATTTACAAAGTGAACATCCAGGGTCCATGTGCCCGATCCTTTAAATGAAACCTATGAAATAAAACCCTACCTAATGAAGAACTATATACAAGAAGTTGGGGCATTGTCCACCGCCCCGAAAAAAAAAAAAAACAAAGGAAACTTAACACTAAATAACTATTTACAAGGGCAGCGGGCTAGTCCGAAGGCTCACTTCTGGATGTTCCGGGCCAGGGCATCATCGAACTCCTGCTCAATGTCCCGGAGGCGGTCTTCTTCCATGGCCCCGAGGGTCCGCAGGGACGACGACATGTTCTCCTCCAACTCCCTGCGGATTGCCTCGAGGCACTCGGCCCACCTCAGGGCCCTCCGCATGGAGTTCTCCGCCCTGACCATTGTGAGCCGTGTCTCTTCCGCCAGCTGCCGCTCCGCATCTATAGCGTGGCCCAACCGCTGCCACTGGGAAGACACTTCCCGTCCTGGGTCCTCCTGCCCTCCGGCCGATGCCTGCCCCTCCGATGTCGAAGGCCCCGAGCCATCATGGCTCCGACCTTGTTGCTGCTGCTGCTGTGCCTGTGCCCGTGCCCGTGCTTCTGCTGCCTGCACATCCTCCTCCGGCTGGGGTGCAGTCATTGATGTGGCCACCCCTGCTGGACGTCCGACTCCCGACTGTGGCAGGGATGTGTCCTCCACCAGCCAGGCCGCACGGTCAGAGGCAGCTCCACAGGGCACCCAGCTGACAAATGGGTGGAAAGATGGCACGGAGGACGACTGGCGCATAGGGGGTTCAGTTGAGGAGGGGGTCGGAACAAGCTCCAGCAAACGGAGGAATCCGGCCTGGGTGACCCCTCCCAGTAGGCCAACGTGGTCAACGAGCCATTCGAGATGACGTGCAGTCTCCTCACGAAAAGACTGCAGGTCACCTCTCATGGCCTGTTGACGCAACGCCTCACCAGTCAGGACAGGCTCAACCCATACCTGGATAGCCACGTCCACAGGCAGAGCAAGGCCAGTTGTTGTAAGCTCATCCCCTGCCTGGAAACGGGTCTGGACGTAGGCATCCCTGCTGGTGCAAGATGATGCAGTGACAGGATCAGGGACAGGATTGCACACAGGCACCTCCGCGGCGGCCTGTGCTGCCTCCTGTCCCTGGTCCTGCACTGAACCACTAGCACCAGTGGAATCCCCACCTCCAGACCCTGTCTCTGTCGCTTGCACAGCCTCCTCCTCCACCAAACCCCCCACCAACCTGGATGACTCCGTGCCATCTTCCCCCGTCGGGCCCTGTGGGGTCCCAGCTTCCCCTTCTGCTGTCGAGGAGTCCAACTCCGACCTCTGCCTCTTGGACCTCCCCTCGGCAGCTGCGGCCTGGGACGCGGCACCGGACTCCTCACTCCCCGACGAGATGACAACCTGGGAGGAGAGCCAGGCCTTGCGTCTCCGGCTGGCGGTGCGATCCCTGCCGCTGTGCTCCACAGCACCTTCTCCGCCCTCTTCATCAGTTGACGCTGCAGACAGGGAGAAATAAAACACAGGCATCTGGGCACTGTACAATGGACTCATACACACATGACAGTTGTACATGAGTGGCATTGGCAAACCTCAGACATGGCATCACAATCCCCAACACACATGTCATTTCAACTTGCGCACACATGAGCTATACAACAGCCATATCCCAACAGCCAGCACCATCCATACACATACAACAGCATGAGCAGGCAAAGGTGAGCCAGACATCACATGCAACACAGGGAGTGGACTACACATGCACACACCACCACACTTGCATGCATGTGTACACCTCCGCCAACTGTCGCAGTGTTGAGATCGGCATCCATGTCACATCTGCCAATCAGTCTTCCACATCCCGGTGTCACATGAATCCATGTTGCATCACTGTTGCACCCTTGTCAAATACACACACATGTACATGGTGCAGATACATGCAGCTGAAACCAACATCCATGTGTGACATCACGACCATGCCTACTTACATACACATTCATTCAAACATGTGTGCACACACATCTGCATTTGGCATGCAAGCCTACACACACAAGCACCCTCCATGTCTCATACATGAGAGCCCTCGCATGTGTTAGCCTCACGGCCCTGTACACACACCCCCATACTTGGCAACATAAAACCACATGTGCAACCTGCACACTACTGGCACAACACCACATGCACAGCTTACAATCAGTATGCATGTACACTTACCGCTCGACTCCAGGCGGGTCTGCCTCTCAAGGACCTGGACGTGGAGCGCTGGGGATATGCGTTCCAGGACCCTCATCTGATCTTCTGACAAGTGGCCCTGGCGCCCCTTAGCATTCGCTGCCTTCAAGAGGCGCCGGGCCTTGTTCAGGGTCCTGGACCTGAAGTCCTCCCAGCGCTTCTTGACATGATGGAATTGTGGGACTGCCACCCCTCCGCTTTGATGGCAGTCACGATGTCTGTCCAGATCCGAGTCTGTCCTTCCTTGTCGTTGCGCAAACTTCCGAAGAGGGCATCATACTGCCCCAGGACTAACTCCACCAGGACACCAACTTCGGTGGCAGTGAAGCTGGTGCCCCTCTGCCTCTCTGGCTGGGGGCTGCCAGTGGTGCCAGATGGTGTAGTGCCTGACATGGCAACCCCAGAGGCAGGAGTAGGTGGGCAACTGGGTCTTGGGGCTGGGCTATGGAGCGATGGAATCCCAGTCGGGAGTCTTCGGTTCCATCAGGGGTGGTCACAGCAACAGCAACCCTGGCTGATGTGCAGGCAGCAAATGGCAGGGCACGTGGGCAGCAGGCAGTCAGGCAGCAGCAGATGACAGGTGGGAGCGTGCTCGGGGCTCTGGGGGGCAGTGATTCGGCCTTCTGGGCAGGAGCATGGTCTTCCGTGTGCTTACATGTGGCCAGCTTGATACAGAGTGATTTGGCACGTGAAAATCCAGCACGTCTGCGTGTAATTCGATGAAAGGCCCTTAGCGCGTAAGCGCGTCAGAACACGTACGCGAATTAATTGGCCCAAAGGCCCCCACCGTGTAGGCGCGTCTATGACGTTACGCGCATGGGCGTTTTCCATGGCGTGTGGAAAAAATAAGCATGTCCGAGTGTCAAAGCATGTAATTGGTGGAAAGGGCCTCAGCGCATATGCGTGTCTGTGACATGCATCCGCGGGTGTTACCCTGTACACGGGTGCATGTTACACGTCCAAATACTACATGTCAGAGTGTCAGCTCGTGTAAATGGAGGATAGGGCCTTAGCGCGTACATGCGGAAGTGACGCTGGACGTGTGGGCATGTTTAAAAGCATGTTTAAAAGGCACGTGTAGAACGCCATTTCCTTGTACGTGCTTTTCGTGGAGAGCGAGTGGGTGAAATCTGTACTTCTTGTCGGTTCACAAGCGATTTACTTCACAGCGTTTCAAGTTCGTACTCCATGTTACCTCTGACAGCTTTTTCTTCTTCTGTTGGCGGGGGTGTTGCCAGCGCGCACACGTGCGTCTTTTTCACGCTATTTTTCCAGGCAGACGGTGAGTCGCGCACGTATTTAACATCTATGCTTGCCCCGTGTGTCGCGGACCCCTTCAGAGGTCATTCGAGGCTACGTGTGAAACACATACGTTCATTTTTGTGTTTCTGGGTGCCACAGCGTAGTGCAGGTTTATTTTTCACGCACATGGTCTAGGAGGGGTTGCGTGCACGGTATCTCCATTTTTTGGGGTGCCTGTGCGTTGCGTGACCCGTCATCTTTCCCCAGGGGTCACATACAGCCTTGCTAGAGCACTAGGGTACGAATTCCATCTAGTACCCTACCCCTTTGACCCCCAATTGCCCAGGACAATAGTTTACTGCAACTCCCATACGCACAACATCATCAGTGCCATGGTTGGGAGGTGAGCTAGCGGTAAGGGTGGCAAAGGTGGCCGAGCCTCAAGAGGTGGGCGTGGTGGATACGGTATTTGACGTGGCCGTGACTTGCAGGGTGCCCCTAGCCCCCCATGTGTGAGGACCAGTCAGCGACACCCGTGCTCCCCCCCCGGTTGAGAGTAACGTGGCTGACACCATCCCTGCTCAGCCCTTGTTGGACCAGCCCATTGTGGCACCAGACCTGGCACAGGGTGACTCCCAGGCTGACTTCCAGGTCAACAGGTCTAGGCCACGTGTGGAGATGCACGTTGGTGTCACCAGGCCATGTAGATCAGGGGCAGCTATGCCATCTGCTGCCCCAAGTAGGCAGGGTGTGGAGGCTGCAGGGGCAGCTGCGGCTCCATCCACCCCAGTTCTCACTCACCCAGCCTGGACAGTGTCAGTCCCAGTCCATCCTGCTGACGTTCCCCCTGACTACATCACACTTCAGCTAATGCCTGCACCAAGTCCCATGCTCAGTGTTCATTCCCACCCTCCTAGTACACCGTCCACCGGGGCTCCTGCCCCTAGTGTCCAGAGCGGCGTAGGACACTCAGGATCCCCACCACATTCCAAGCGGAAGAGGAAGAGTACTCGTCCAGTAGAGGCTGATGCCCCAGACACAGCTACACAGTCTGGCACCTCGAGGAAGCCTAGCTTCAGTGAGGCCGAACGTGATGCACTTGTGGAGTATGTGTCCGCACATGACCGGGAAATTTTGATTACTGCAGGGTGCAAGACGACACCTTCTCAACGTCAGGCACACTGGCAGACGATCGCGGACATCATAAGTGCCCTTGGAATCGTGAGGAGCACAGCTAATGATTGCTACAAGCGCTGGAATGACCTGAAGCGCAGGGCAAAGAAAAAGCTGGCCTCAAGTCATGCCGCTACTCTAGTGACTGGAGGTGGGTCTCCAGCAGAGGACATTGAACTCACTCCACATGAGTATGTTGCTGGGACCTACGTCACAGAGGAACAGATCCAAGGCGTGGGAGAACTGCCAGATTACGAGGCATTGTCCGGTGAGTGCACATGCATGTGTGTGTCATCCATGTGCATGGTGTGTGTGTGTGAGGGCTTCTGATTGAGTGCCAGGTGAGGGCGTGTGTGCCATGTGCTTCATCCAATACATTCTGCGCACCAGGATTTAGGTATTGCAGTATCCCTTCTGGCAACAGTAGACATTTAGCACAACATCACGCCAGTTGCCCTTGAAGTGTCATCTTGCCAAAACATTGTTGCATATTTTTCTGTTTATTCACACTGATTGTTTGCATTCCACCACTTTCACTAGGCATTTCTCAGTCCTATTGTCACATGTGTGACATGGCTATGGTACATGCCATCTGTGTGATGGCATGTGTCATGTATGTGTATTGGACATGCCAATCACAGGCCAATGTGTGATGGCACTGCTAGCCAGCATGCAGCAAATGTGTTGATCTTCCATCTTGGTGTCATCAATGTGTGCCATTTGCCTCTCCTCCATACGCAGTGACGGTGCATGCATCGGAGTGTTGTAATCATGTGGGACATGTGTCAATGAAGTACTGGTTCTGTTGCTTCTCAGCCCTAATTGTGTGCCATGGTGCTAATGCCTGTCCCCATTTCTTTTCTTTCATGTCTTTGCAGGGGATGACACACTTGATACTGCTGGGATTATGGAGATGGTGCTGACCCAGGAGGGGTCTCATGGCCGGCCGCGCACCAGTGAGGGACGTGGTTTGGTGGTGGGTGAGAACCCACACTTGCTGTAGACCATTCTCTCAAGGGGTGACTCTGGGTGCACCTCCCCCGAGCTCTATTCAGGTGTCGATTCAGATGATGAGACCTATGTGCGGTCGCAGGTAAGTGTTTCTGTTCTGTCTGACCCACCTGCACCAGGGGTAGAACCCTCAATGGGGATGTCAGTGTTGGTAGGTCCACCTTTGGTGGTTACGGATGCAGGGTCACACTCCGCTACATCTGATCCTGTTCCTGGGCCAGCAGATCAGAGGGGGAATGCAGTCCTGCAGCCTCAGGCAGTGCCGGCACAGCAAGGCGCAGTTCGCCTTGCCCCAGACAGGTGTGGTGCCCGCCGACACGGTGGCCGTACGCCACCTGGCAATACCGCATGGGAGCAATCCATATACGGTATGGCAAACCAACAGGCAGCATCTGCTGAGATGATGGCTCAGGCCATGGATAGGGTGGCCACTTCCATTGTCCCCCAAGAAAGGCTGATGGAGCAACTACAGCAGGCAACAGACTCCATTTGCCAGTCACACAGGGAGGACATGTTGGCGTCCAACAGGGACAGACAGGCGGCACTGGAGACTCTGCAGGAAGCCATTTCTATAGAGCCCCAGGGCCACAGGGAAGCCCTGAGGGTGGAACATCGTCACCTCAGGTTGACTTTTGTTGAGCTTGAGGCTTCAACTGACATGAGGACAGAACAGCAGCTGGGGCGTCTCACATGTACGCTCTCAGCTGAGATGCAGGCAACTCGGGAGGAGGCCCGGGCATCCCGTGAGTTGTTGCATGGGGACCTCCGCATGATTATCCTCCAGAACCAGACTTCCACACCCGCATGCTTGCTGCCATGGAGGACCAGACTAGGGCTTTGCGTGGGCTGCCTCCCATAGTTGCACCACCTCCTGATGCAGCTGCAGAGGGTGTGGAGAGCAACAGCAGCGATTCTCCCACAATAGGGTGCCGTGCAGGCCATGAGCCCATGGAGGTATTTTTTTCCGCAGAATCCACACAAGTGGGTTTTGGTGTGCACCCTGTCCTCGGACCTCCTGGGTGGCCTCCCCCACCCCTCCTGGCCCATACATGGCCATTTTTGATTTTTGATTTTTGATTTTTGATTTTTGATTTTTGATTTTTGATTTTTGATTCGGTGTGTTGCCTTGTGTGGCTCCCGTGGGCATCCGCTGTATTGTGGCTGGGCACATGCAGGCTTGTCCTGAATTTGGGTTGGATGCTTGGGTTTGTGAGACACTCACCCCTCCTGCTTCCCGTTTCCATGGGCTTGCAAAGGGTGTGCCCAAGTGACATTGACTTACACAGTGACATTGGACTCCCATGTGCTGTGTGGGCAGTCTGTAGTCAATACTGTGTATACTGTCCTAGTGCATATTGTTGTTGTATTGTACACTGCATGGTGTATTGATATGTGCCTCTGCATCCATCTCATCCTCCTGATTTGCAGGTCCATTCCTCATTTCTTCACAAGGCCGTCTACTTTGGAGATGGAGTCCATGTTGTAAGCAGTGCACCTACACTTTTGCGTGGCGCCAACACTGTACAGTTGGAAGTGGTCGAAGTGCTGGCATTATCAGGTAGTGAGACTACCAATTTTTTAAAATTCGTACTGTCATGTTTATGGTAGGTTTGAGGTTGTGTAGCTGATTTGTATTATTGCTGAATATTTGCTCATGTGTGTTGTTGGTCCTGCATTACTGTGAGCATTTCATGTGTGGCCCGTTTCCATTTGGGACACTGAACTTTGTCATGTTGTGGGGATTACTTTGTTTTCTCTCACATTGCATGACATGCCATGGTGTGTTGTGTGGCGGTGCCAGCGAGGGGTTGGGTGACATGGCACTGTTCTCATGTTGTATTTTGCAAGTGGGTATTCATTTTTGCTGCATAGAAGTGTGTCTTTTGATGACACTGCATTGGTGGTGTTTGTGTAGGTGGGTGAACAATCTCAGGCTGCTATGGTTGTGACAGTTGACTGTCCCTTCATTCATCATCATTGTCTGATTGAGGCATCATTGATTGTCAGATGGTATGTGCCAGGGCTGTGTGCACTCCACAGGGTTGTGATTTCTATGTGAAGTAATTAGCCACCAGCTGCGTGCGGGCTGCCTCACCCCGTGCCCTTTCCTCTCACATGCGCAGTGGGCGTGCATGTGGTTGGGGATTTGGGGGCACCACCATGTCCACAGCCAGGCCCCGGCGTGTTGGAACATTGTGCAGGACACATGCTGCCACTATGATCCTGCACACTACTGGGGGAGCGTATAACAGCTTCCCGCCAGAACGGTCAAGGGAGCGAAAGCGTGACTTGAGCACTCCGAATGTGCGCTTCACTGTGCCCCGGGTTGCAATATGGGCTGTGTTGTATCTTACCTCGGGAGGCGTGATGGGGTTCCAAATTGGCCTCATCATGTGGGTGCTCAGAGGGTAGGCACTGTCCCCTGGGGAGGTGGTTATGGGTATCATTACTGGGGTAGTGACATTACTCTGTATCTGACATGCATGTGCAGTGGCATTTATACTCACCAAGCAGCCATGCATCGCCATGCCGCCCAGCTTCCATGTCCCGGTTTAGGGTTGACATTCTGTAAATGAAGCTGTCGTGGGTGGACCCTGGATAGTTGGCATATACTGAGGTGATGATTCCCTTGGCATCACATACTACCTGGATGTTGATGGAATCCCAGTGCTTGCGGTTTCTATAGATGTGCTCAGATACCCTGGGGGGACGTAGAACCACATGGGTGCAATCAATGGCACCTAGCACTTTGGGGAAGTGTGCCACCCTGTAGAAATCCTGGCTGACAGCCAGCCTTTCTGCAGGTGTTCTGGGCAAGTATATGTGCCTGCGGACTGATGGGCATGCAGTGATGATGGCCAACACCTGGTGTAGGCACCATGACTGCGTGGCCTGTGACCCCCCCCCCACTATGGCACTTGTCTGCTGAAATGATCCAGTAGCCAATAAGTGAGTATATTGAGGACCTTCTCCAGGGGGGTGAGTGCTTGGGAGCAGAGGGTGGGTGATGTGAGGTCATCCTCCCACTCACTGACCAGGTTGAGTATAATGTGAGGTGGAAACCTGTACCTCCCATATACCTGGTCATCAGGCATCCCAAAAAGGCTGGTTCTGGGCGTAAAGATTCTGGCCCTGACTATCCTCCTCCTCCTCCTACAGTATCCCATGGCCACTGCTGCTAGGAACGGTACATTCATCCTGGTGTATGAGCTTGTTTGTTGTTTGCGCGCACTTTTATGCTGCGCGTGTCGGCGTACGCTTGCTTCATGCGAGTCGACGTACGCCGGCTTCATGCTGGCGTACGTGTTTCCGGATTGGACCGTCTTTGTTGGTGCGTTGTAGGTGACTGTGTAAATCTTCCCACCCAACCCAGGAATACACGTACCCCGCTCTCCCAGGCCCAGTCGCGTGTGAATGTTCACGCGCACCCCTGAAATACACATACTCCACTCGCACATCGCGTATCGCGTGTGAAACTTCCCGAGCACCCCTGAAATACACATACCCAGCACAATCACGTGTGAAACTTCCCGCGCACCCCTGAAATACACATACCCAGCACAATCGCGTGAGAAACTTCCCGCACACCCCGAAATGCACTTACCCTGCTGTAATCGGGTGTGAAACTTCCCGCACACCCCTGAAATACACAGACCCAGCCCAATCGTGTGTGGAACTTCCCGCGCACCCCTGAAATACACGTTCACCGCTTGGCGTTTGCTGTTTGGCAGCCCTGTAAACTGGTCCAGGTTTAGCGCATCCCTTTGCGCTGAATTGAGACTTTTGATGGATTTTCCTTGCGCGAGGGCGTTCTTGGGGGCGTAACTGGCGCTGCTGCACGGTCGCTGCACCACTCTGCACCACGGCTGGTTATGGAGGCTAAAATCCATGAATACGCTGTGCGATGAAATGGATTCTATCGCACGGGAACACTGTGCGCCAGCCGCGTGTGCCACTTTTGTGTGAAATTCCATGAATTACCCCGTAAGTTGTAGTAGGGGTTTTGGTACTGGGTATAATTCCAAATTATTTGTGATAGCACATGAAGGAGTTTGGTTGTTGTCAAGTTTTGTAGTGCAGTAACTGCAAAGTATTAAGGGGTCAGCTATTTCGTATTTGTTTTCTGCTACAAGGTAGAGAGCTAATTCAAACCATTTACAATCTTCATTGTCTTCTATTTTGAATGATAGGTCTCCAGTTTTTGTGTTACATTTATAAAAAGTTCTACGGCAACATACACATACATGGTTTGGTACTTCAGCTGATGTACTTTTATATTTTAGTATTTCTTTTTTGTATGTGTTTAGCAAAAGGTTGCCATGTGTAGAATGGTTGCTTAATTGGTTTAAAGCTATTTCATTCTGTAAATGGCTTTCACTTCCAAATTTGTTTTTCTGGATATAGTCAATTTCTTCAAGTAGGTCTTTTGCTGTACCATGTAGAAGAATGTTATTTAAATTTGCTAGTGCTAAAGCAGGACTTTTAGTATAGTACAGTTTATAGACTAGATTTCTTATAGTTGAATGATGTGCTGATATCCTTTTGATATCATGGAAAGTGGTTTTACAAGTAGGTCCTGTAATGCAGGCCAATGAATGTCCTTGTAGTCCTGTGTACTTGCGCACTGGACAGGTATCCATATTTTTCAGTAATTTAATTTTGATTTTGTCTTTGCTTTTTACATATTTATTGAGGAATTGGCGTAAAGATTTGAAACATTGTTTGGGAATTGATGTGCATGGCCATTTGTACACTAGACGTTCTGATTCAGTTGAATGGAGGGGTAATTCTAAGTTTTCAGGGCATATTTTTTGAAGATTCTAACAGATTAGAGTACTGACAGAAGACTCTCACAAATCTAATGTGGCCTGTCCATCTTTTGAATTTGCATACACATTCGCTCAAACTTTAAATGCACCAGAAAATAGCGAGTGCATTCAAATTTATACTCACGCTCATTTGTGCCAAATGATTTCCAATCACGCGGAGAAAATTGACCAATTCATTTTTTTTCAATCAATCCAACGAAATGGAAATCCCTACTAATGAAATTAACAAGGAACAGGCTGAGGCTAATATTGTTTTCGATTCTCCAGATAGTCCATCTGATCTGCTAGCTATAATGAATGAAGAGTGCACAAAAGCAATTCAAAAGGTGGATGCCTTACTAATAGATGAGGTTCATATCACGGGTGAACAAAACTCTTTATATTACATAAACAAAAGAGACTACGCACTCGAGCAATGAATAGACTCAACCTACGCAAGGTCAAAATAGCTGATCTACAAGGCAACAACATAAAAGAAAAAAAAATGAATTCAAAAACAAGACATGAACCCTGCAACGAACTCCAGGAGTGATCCATCGAAAAGTGAGGCAAAGATGATTAACTCCTCCGCCCAGATCACTACTGATCTAGGGATCAACGTTGAAGAGTTATCATTCGAATGTAGACTTGCACTTCAGCTTCACTCAAGTATGGGCGTTGCAAAGGGCAAAAAATCTATTTCCCCCCATCTGAAAAGACAATTACTGACAAACAAAAAGAATTTTCAGCTTCCCTTACTTCATCACAACAATCTCTGCTATCAGCATTTTATAAACCAATTCCAAATAAAATAAACTACAACGAAGCCAAATGTAGATCAGGAAGGCCCCTTAGATGTCAAAGAATTGGAATTGATGGTGCATGAGGGAGATTATGTAGGCCAAAAAGCTTCAAAGACTGGGATTAAAGTGTCAGATCCGCAGAATGATGCATTTAGACACATGTCGGCACAAAACCCGGAAATGACAAATAACAATATATAAGAGAGTTTAATGGATGATAAGAGCAATACTCTCCCTTCTAACTTTGTAAGTAATACAACACAAAGTGTGGGTTCCTTGACAAACTCCAAACAAATACAAAGTAATCTAGAGGACTGTGACCAGACTATGGTTACAAAAGATGATTGTATGAATCGTATGACGATCTCGAGCATACTGGGATGGATTAGTTCTCTGGAAATAAACAGAGATCAGGATCTTAATCGCTCATTTATGCTCCAGACATTTAAAAAACTCCTCCTCTTAGAACTCTAGTCTCCAACGACATTGTATGGATTACACTTCCATCAGTAAAAAATCACAGGATGGTATTTCAAGTACAATCGACCATAATTGCTGAATTAATCTGGGACCACAGAAGAGAGTTGAACATGTTGGATTTAACTATTACCCAACTACAATCTATTGAAGAAGCAAAAGTCTTCAATGAGACACTCCCACCAATTCCAACAATTAATAACACACTACCAGAAGGACCTTTAATATCTCACCCTTCGGAAACGGCTGTACTTGCACAGTTAGTTTCTATTTCTGCCAAATCCAAAGATTGGACATGGTTATCTTCAATATTGGGTGCACAGAAAGATGAAATAAAAATCGTACCCTCATAGTAGCAAAGATGTTCTTAGAGTAATGTAATGGAATTTGTGTGGAGCAAACAATGCATCAATATGGGCTACTAGGTATGCTCCCCACAAACTCCTTGACATTTTGTCGTGCCGAGAAACAATGTCTACCAAACCAATTGAAATCAGTGGGTTTGTTTCTTAACACAGGCCAGTGATTCACCTACCTAAAGGTAGACCATCTGGTGGAATTGCAATTTTCTTGAACACTGGTCTTGCTTTTACACTGCTACTGTCTTGCACAACGTATTCTTTTGTGGCCATTCTAATTGAGCTAGGAATGTGTAAGAGTGATTACTATTTGATAATTTCATTGTACTTTAATCCACTTCATATTGTCATGAACAAGATCTTTGAAGATCTTGATGTCTTGTTTGATGAGGTATTCCTTAAGTGGTCGAATTCTAAAGTAATTCTGGGGGGTGATTTCAACTCTGATTGTCTGCAAAGTCCACCAATTGAATTACAACCCTTTACGCAAAAAGAAATGTCAGCATCAAAGAGAAGAGGTATTCTTTTTCAGGCTTTTCTCCCGCTTTGGAATGTTGTGCTGACTACCTTTTACCTTTCAAGCTAAGGAGAATTTTCATACTTGGACACGAAATAACAAAAAATCTTGTATTGACTACATTGCGGTATCTGAGGATTTGTGCCCAAGCTGCAACGAAGTTGAAATTATTGAGCCCGAGTGGAGCGATCATTGTATTTTATATCTTAATATACATTTGAGTATTCCAAT
Organism: Ambystoma mexicanum; assembly: GCF_040938575.1. Taxonomy (NCBI): domain Eukaryota; kingdom Metazoa; phylum Chordata; class Amphibia; order Caudata; family Ambystomatidae; genus Ambystoma; species Ambystoma mexicanum. Next base: position 1,172,029,238 of record NC_090931.1, read on the forward strand.
CTTGGAACATCATTCTCTTAATACTTTTCTCCAAATCGATCGACCAGGAGCCTCCCTGAGGTGGAATCCAAAGCTATTTGAGAGATTAAATGGGATTATTAAAACAAACTTGCAACTAATTACGAAGTGCAGTAGCACAAATGATTAAATAAATCCTAACAGTAGTACAAATTACAACCATAGTCAAGGTAGCACTTGCAGTTTTAGTGAAATGTATAACACAAGAAAAAAAAAAGCCGCAAACTGCTGACTTACTTACTGTTAAAATTAAACTATTAAAAAAAAAAAAAACATTACGAGATTGCTCAGCTAACTAAAATGGGATTGATTAACTATGAGTTCCAGTGTAAAAAAAGAAAAGTAACTTACAAATGTGGAGAAAACTAAATTTGGCAAGTGGGGGGACGGCGAGGTTCAGCGCAAGGACCTGTTAGGCTTAAGTGTAGTGAAAAGAGCTGCAGGTGAGTGCGGGGGGCGGGACTTGCCAAGTCTTCCACCAGGTAAGTAGGACTAAACACTGGTTTTGCCAACACACTGCGCACAGACACTAGTTAAGACCACGTTGGTATAGTAGTTTTAATTAACACTAGGGTAGCCTGACACGTGTTTCGAGCACTTGCTCTTCTACTGAGGCTGCAGTGAGGTATGAGTCAGTTGCGAACCTCCAGTTCGGATTTGCAGCGGAGACGCTCCCTCAACACGGAAACGCTTCAATATTTGTTGTTGCAACTGCAAGTGACAGTGGAGCCCGTGAGACTTATTCTTCAATCACTTACCATACTTATGGTTCGCAACTAACTCATACCTCACAGCAGCCTGGGGGGTGGAGGATGTTCAGTGCACATTGTACATGAAGACTCTTAGGGGCCGATTCGTGGAACAAATGTGTGCCGAAAATCTTGGCGCAAACAGGCGCAAGCATGAAAAAACAGGCGCACTTGCACGCGTGCGATTCATGCATGTCCCTGCGTGTGTTTCCCTCGGGATGTGCGCCAAACCCGTGCGTGGCGTACATGGGCACACACGTCATTGCAACAGCTCGAACGCTGTGCACGACGTGCAGAGGGAAAGCGCACAACGTCTGCGCACACACCAAAAAGGTGGCGGGACACGGGGCGTAACACACGGAATGGGGAACAATGCATGAAAAAGAAAGCGTAACAGGGGAAGTACTGCAGGGAAATACACGGAATTCTCATACGCACGCAAACAACCTGTATTCATGGATTCGAATACGGGAAACCCGCACACGGCAAAAGATGCGCACAAGCGTCAACACGTCCGCCACACGAAGGCAGGCGGAAGCGTCCCCGCGCACAGCATAAAAGTACGCTCAAACAACAAACACGTATATACCGCTACAATGAATGCACCATTTGTCACATCACTGATCGTGGGACACCGCAGGAGGAGGAGAATAGCTAGGGCCTGCATTTTTTTGCCACAGACTAGCCTTTTTGGGATGCCTGACGACCACGTCTATGGCAGGTATAGGTTTCCAGCTCATATCATCCTAGAACTCGTCAGGGAGTGGGAAGATGACCTTACATCACCCACCATGTGCTCCCAAGCATTGAGCCCCTTGGAGAAGGAGCTCAATGTCCTGCATTTTTTGGCCACTGGGTCATTTCAGCGGACAACTGCCATATTGGGGGGGGTCTCACAAGCCACGCAGTCATGCTGCCTACAATAGGTGTTGGCAATCATCACTGCACGCCCCTCAGTCCCCAGGCACATATACATGCCCAGAATTCCCGCAGAAAGGCAGGCCGTGGTCCGGGACTTTTACAGGGTGGGACACTTCCCCAAAGTGCTCAGTGCCATAGATTGCACCCATGTGGCCCTACGTCCACCTAGGGCAACTGAGCACATCTATCGGAACCGCAAGCACTGGCATTCCATCAACGTGCAGGTTGTATGCAATGCTAAAGGAATCATCACCTCTGTCTATGCAAACTACCCTGGCTCCACCCATGACAGTTTCATATACAGAATGTCTGCCCTGAGCCAGGCCCTGGAAGCTGGGCAGCATGGTGACACATGGCTCCTAGGTGAGTACACATGCCTGTGCACATGCATGCATGTCACACAGAGACAAATACCAAAACCCCAATAATCACAACTATTATCACCAGTAACAGGACAGTGCCTACCCTCTGAGCAACCACATGATGACACCAATCCGGAACCCCACCACACCACCCCAGGTAAGATACAACGATGCCCATATTGCAACCAGGGGCATAGTGGAGCGGACATTCGGAATGCTCAAGTCACGCTTCCGCTCCCTTGACCGCTCTGGTGGGCAGCTACTATATGCATCCCCAGTAGTGTGCAGGATCATTGTGGCAGCATGTGTCCTGCACAATGTTGCAACACGGTGGGAGGTACTGGTGGACAGGGTGGTGCCCCCACATCCCCAACCACAGGCACAGGCTCTGCCCATGGGAGGGGAGAGGGCACGTGGCGAGGCAGCCCAGACCCAGCTTGTGGCCAAATTCTTCACCTAAACTCCCACCCCTGTGGGGTGCACACAGGCCTGGCACCTACCAGGTGACAATCGATGATGATAAAGAGACAGTCAACTGTCACAACCTTACCACCCTGAGAATGTTGCCACGGAAGTGCTACAATATGTGCATCCCTAGTTACTTAAACATAACCAATCCTGTGTGACCAAAAAAGGAACACATGCAAGGTGTGTATCACACCCCACCCCCCAAACAGGCCATGACAATCCCTGGTATGTCACCCAAACCCTCCCAACCCACATCACCCTTGTCTGCCACACCATGACATGGCATGCAATAGAAAAAGCCCAACGCATGACCAATAAGATACAAAGTGAAATGTGATAAATGCAAAGTGTCCTGAGACAATGACGCCTGACATGGAATCAGATGAAATGACTGACCAACAGCCTCCCACACATACCAAGCCATACACAAATGCTATCCACCAGTCCTACCATGAACACAACACTGAATGCCTGTTCACATGCACATTGGGCAAGCCAGAATCCCTACTCCTTAACCCGTGTGCTGTGTATTTCACCTGCACACAGCACTTTGAGCAGCCATTGTGTTGCAGATACACCTTGAGAATCACATGAAAAAGACTAATCACATCCACAACCAAATGACACATGTACAGGATACACAAATGGTAATAGATCATGTGCTGCATGGCCACAGCGGGCCTGAGAATGCAATCTGTGTGCACCTGTGGCCATGGAAGGGTGGTTGTACGTGTGGTGGAGCATTGAACAACTGAGTGTGTCATTAGGGACATGCACTCAATATATGCATGTGAAATCAAGTGACCCTCAGTGTCTTGTACACATCACATGTGAACATTGGCCATGTGAACCCCCCAGCATGTCAAACCACACCAATCCCCTGACACCTGAAAAGGAAACACAACACAGGGACAGGCATTGGCCAGCACAGCACATCATGTACATAGTACCCCACAATTACAATGTCAGAGTGCCAAAAACACTGTAGCCCAAGCCAACTGTCCAACAACAAAAGGCCCTCCCTTACATATCACCTTGACCTTCAGAACATCTGTCTCTGGGGCACATAGCCTTCTTCCCTCAAGTCTACCTGGCTACAGGATCACCCTACCCCTTGCTCTCCATGTTCCAGCTTGCGTGTAAATAGGGTCCAGCACCCTCAGAGACCACCTTGACTGGTAAAAATACCAAATCGCAGAGAACTTCAAGGAGCCAAATCCCCAAACCAGGGAAAAAGCCTGTAGGAAACAAAAAAACCCAGGAAGAGTCTCCAGTAGATGACTAGAAGTAGCAGGAAATGTCAAAGCACATGTACAAGCACAATGATAGAACAACCAAGGTAGCACAGTTGAACAATGTTCCAACAGGATGGGTACCATTTACCGTACATAACATACAATGATGATGCAACAAATTATGGGTAGTGTCACAGCTCTGGTGTCCAGGCGCTGGAGTTGCACAAACCAAACACCCCCTCTGCGGACTGTGCGCCTGCAAGGTCAAACTTACACAGGCCTCTGAGACCCCGGCGGGGAAGGAGGGTCAGGGATATGTAGCATGGACAGGCATTGGTAATCAGGAGAGTGGATGTGGATTTGCAAGGTAAAGTAGGCAAAATACAACTATTCACAAAAACACATACTCAATTAGAGAAAACATGTTCATCATGGACATTGCACCAAAACACTCACATGCAAGGCAAAGAGGGACTTATCTCTGGGGTGAGTGCTGGCCTCCTGCCTGCGCACTCTCAGGTCCGGTAACAGGAGAACTTCAATGCTGCAAAGAGAGCGTGAGTCACTAATCTGAATGTGTGATTACAACACACACACACAACCCATCCATGTCCCAAAGTGAGAGACTTCTCCACAAATAAACACCCCTGTCTGCTGCTTTGTACCCATACGTTAGCTTGGCCAACCGATGGTTCATACACTGTCAATGCAGTAAGGCAGGCGCATGTGGCCGTGTGGGAAATGGAACACCAATGGGTCAAGAATCACACATGATACAATGGTCCCTGGGTGAGCTGCTAGACACGTATAGCAAGGTGCAACTTCAGTACAAGTTGTCTTCTGTCAGCCGCATATTTCAATAGGTAGTGCACCTGGCAATAAGCACACGCAAATGACATGCACTGGCCATGAGTCTGTGCCTCGCTGGGTGTCCCTCTGCGTCATATCAGTATATGGCTAGGAATGCTACTACCCTAATAACTATGTTTCAATGGAGCAGGGGGTACTCCAGGAAATGTTTGATGGCCCCTGGGTGTGCCTCTGACAACTTGTAAAGCCACTTGGCATTTGGCCCTCAACACATGCCAGCTGTACTGTGTGCTTCTCCAACAATGCCTGGCAAAGCTCCCAGCACTGGTGCCACTTAGTGCAAATGGCCTGGTGGAAGGTTGGCTGTGTTGTCGGCCCTTGTGCTGCTCACCTTGGCTGGAGATTCTGGTTACACGTCTGCTTCTGTTGGACGTCTTCGCAGAAGCCCTGTGCCTGTGCTTGCGCACATATCCACACGTCTGCACCACCGAATGTGCCCAGTTCTCTGGATTTGTTGTCCCTGTGTCTGCTGGCTCATCTTCCTGCAAAAAGGGCATTAAAGAAATCAATAAGACATGAAAGTTCCCTGTGTGTGTGTCTTCATGCTGGTTGTCAGTTGTCCAGGTCACAGAGCTACATCCAAACTCCTCCCACCATCATTGACAGGCCAAGGGTGCAGGCTACTGTCAACAGCATGAAGTGCATCACGCACATATACAGGCAAGAAAATGACATACATCACAATCCACATCAATTAATGCATAAATCAATCACATACTCACCCAAATTCATTACAGACATCGGGTGGATTAAACACAACCAATCCCCACTAGGGGTGTTAACACAAGTACAACAGCAGCAGACAGGCCACAGTCATGAGTCAAGTGCAAAGCCCTTGTGTAATATTTTGTAACACCGAACCATCCTAGTGAGCCCATGGATAAGGGAAGCAGGAGTGGCATATGTGAGTTAGGACCCCAAGCTGCAAACACATACACAAGACAAGCTTGAAGGGCCCAGCTGGAACAGACAGTGGATGCTTTCAAAAGCCACAAAGCACCACACCGTCACATGCATGCACAATAGACAAACAATATTAAACTATATTAACTAATGAAACTAACTATGAACAACCTACATAACCTAATTAAAATAACTATCAAATAGTCAATATCAACTAACTAACCTAAAAGGAAAAATCAAAAATGGCCACATATGACCCGGGGGGAGGCACCCAGGAGGGGGGAGGTACAGGGTGCACCTCAATACCCACATGCAAGACAAAAAAGAAATCCTCCATGGGCTCAACGCCTGCACACCACGACCTGTGTGGAAGATAATTCGTCGTCCGAGTCTGCCTCTTCCTGTAAAGGACGACGTGGGCCAGGAGCCTGACCACGCCTAGGCGCAGCTTGCCCCTCGTCGGCAGCAAGTCTGCCGGATGGTTCTGTGCAGCAATGACATGCAGGTCTGCATGCAGAAACTCCTGTGATACACGTGCTTCCTCTTGCAAGGTAACAAGTGTAGCACAGAGTTCTTCCTGCATGGTCTGGCTGGACAACCGATGCACCTCCCGGCCATGTAGCTCAGGCGAGATGGTACGCTCAAGCTGCTCAAACCTCTCCTCTGACCACACCCTCTGGGATGTCAAGAGGGCATCCAGAGTAGATCTGAGGGACCGAGACTCAGCCCCCAGGGCCTCTATGTGTGCCCCTGCGTGAGTATCAATTGCTTGACGTAGAGACAACATTTCAGCCGGGAGTGCCCTGTCAGAGGCTGCCATGCCCAGCCTGAGCGAGCGGGCTGTGGACTGTGCAGCCTGCCACTGGAGAAGCACCTGCCTAGCAGGGGGGAGCACGGATTGGGCCACATGTTCCATGCTCGCAGTGATGTTATCAAGTGCTGCCCCCTGACGTTCTGAATTGGCAGTCATGTCTTGCTCCCACTCAGTATACATCAGTGGCATGCTGCCACCATGTTGCTGGGCTTGACACTTGCGGAACCCAAGGAACGGCCGTCCTTGTTGGCTTGGCAACGCCCGCGGCTGCACGACTACATGCCCCTGTCTACGTGATGCCCCAGGCACATCAGCGACTGGTGTGGAGGGTGACCCTGCCTTCCAATCTACCACAGGCGGAGGTCCCACCACTGACTGGCCCCTCAGTGCAGGTGTCGTGGACAGAGTAGTGTCCACATCAGAATCACTCACCCCTGATGTCTGAACCTGATGCTCATCCAACTCGACATGGCTGTCAGAGTGGTCATCTGGGCTGGAATCATAGTCAGCTAAAGACAAGATGATCTGAAGCACACGTGGGTATTCGTGGACTACCACCCCACGACCCCCACATGTGCCGGGTTGTGGTTGTGGTTGTGATAACAACCCTGTGCCTGGCATGACAACACCATCCTCTGGCTCCATTGCGTCATCATATGAAAAATGGAGAGAAAAAATACATCAGTACACATGTCTGAAGCACATGACACACATACACATAGACATCACACAGGCAGCAAACACATGAAGCACACAAAAAAGATAACCTGCCATGCATGCCTGGTCAATTTGACATAGCATCAGTGAGTAGGCATGAAGAACAGTGTTACATGGCTCAGAAGCGGGTTGATGCAGTGCACAACATGTCTATGATGCTCACTATTGACATGAACAAGTACTTCATGAAGTGTATCAATAATCTTGAAGCCAGTGGAATGGCTAGTTCAGGCATCACAAGCAATGTGCATACAATGGGTTGCATGACTACAAGCAAAGCCCCCCCCTCAGTGAAAATGCAGGGATGCCTTGCTTCGTAGCAAAAGGCTGAACAGAGACCTGTGTATTGGCAGACAGTGTTGACTGGCATCTATGGCATCCTCTGAGTCAACTGACAACACAGCAGATGATGATGGGACAGTAAGCAGGACCCATGACGAACCCTCAGTAGTACACCCGAGTGTGCAAAAGACACTACACCAGTTGGACAGAGTCAGTGGGCCTGAAACTGGGGGAGGACTGTGCCCCACAGAGACTGTGACACCCTAAACATGTGTGTGATGCAGTCCAGGGCCCGAGTGGGCATGGGATGGCTGAAGAAATCCCATGAAATGTTGCTCATACAAGACACGTACTACAATGATCATCCAGACAAGGACACATAAGGGCATGCATGTAATGCACATGGTGCATGAATGGGAACTCATGTCCCTGTGGAGCATCTGCCATCTGCACAGTCCAAGTGAGACACCCTGCATGAAGGGCAGAGGATGTACCTCACTGCATGTGCCTGGCAGGTTGGCTGGTGGAAGTTAGAATGTACACAGGAGGCTTGAACAGGCCATTGCAGTAGCGCAAAAAGTTGCACAACAGTGCAATGGTGTAATTGGGGTGCAAGGGGGGTGGAGGGGTAAGGGGGCATGCCCACGTGGAGTAAACGCATGCAGGCAGAGGACACATGCACGTCAGTCATGCAATGACATAGTCCCAGTGCTGAGAGGAAAACCAGCCTTTCAGCTGCATGCAGAAGTGCCAGGAACATGGACCGGAGGGGAGTCTGGGTGACTAGCATGTGAGTAGGGTGCAAGTGTGGTGATGAGGACAGTCCCTGTCTGCTCTACATGTACACCATCCTGCACAGCAAGCACGCATCAGTGAAGCATTGCATGACTAGCACATGTGAACCATGTACACATAGCATGTAGTGGCAGTCAAGCACAACACATTACACAGGCAAAACACACATGGGCTGGACATACACGCTACAACACTCACTGGACTGCGCATCAAAGTCCTGCATCTCTCCCACTCCCTCAACCATTTCTTCTGGTATGAACTCGGCAACGAGTGCCTCGTGCGGAGTGAGGTCATCCTCCTCAGGTGGTGGCCCACCGCCAGTCACCAGAGTCATGCTGTAATTAGAGGCATGCTTGGCCTTAGCGCTGCATTTGAGGTCATTCCAACGCTTCTTGCAATCGCCACCTGTGCGCACCTCATGGCCGAATGCACTCACATTATCCGCAACATGCTTCCAGTGCGAATTCCGATGGGCAGCCGTAGTATGACAATTCGGCAACACTATCATGTCACGGCTGTGGGCCTTCACGTAGTCCACAAGGCAGTCCAGTTCTTCATTGCAGAAAGGCTTCTTCCTTGATGTGAAGGAGGCCGTGGCTGTTTCTGGGGTCCCAGCCTGTGGGAATGCACCTTTCCTCCTCTTGGATAGTGGCGTGGACCCTGGCTGGCGATTGGCACCCTGATCACTATGGCCAGTGGGACCGATGGATTGAACCAAGGGGGTGGCAGGTTGAAGGACGACCGAAGGCCTGACTTGCGTCAGTGGCTGCTGGGTGCCCTGGAATGGACACTGGAATGGACCTTGTGCAGCAACATCCGCTGTGCCAGGGTCATTGACCGCGACTGTCCTGGTTGGTAGTCTCACAATCGGGGTGTTGTTGGCTGCATCTGCCCCTGCAGTTGCCAACACCCGGCTGGTCAGGGCAGCAGATGACATTGCTGCCCCAGGGACACGTCTCTTGGTCAGGGCAGCCCTGCATGCACCTACAGTGTTCCTCCTGACCGGCTGGAAATCTTCCAGTGACTCTTCAAGTGCCAATGCAGCCTGCGTTGGCAGACCCTGAGTTGATGAAATTGATTGCCGGGTCACACGGGCACCAGTGCCAGATGCAGAAGCTGCATCTCCCGGAACCACTGGGGGTGGTGGCATGACTGCACCAACACATGGTAAATCATTGTGCTCAAGTGGTGCACCCCAGCCTCTTCCCCCTGTGCGGCCACCCTGCACACCCTGGAGAACCCCTACTCCCTGGTCACCCCGGCCACGTACCTGACCACGCCCACTATGAGGAGTACGCCCAGCTGAGGCACCCCTCACCTTTTGGTGGCATCCCAACCATGGCACAGATGGAGTAGTGCCAATGGGAGGTGTACATCACAATTGTACTGGGCAATTGGGGTGAAGGGGCTGGGATGCAAGATGTTAACAGCACCCCTGCACCTGCAAGGCTCTATGTGACCCTGGTGATGTAGTGACGGGTCACACAATGCTCAGGCACCCCAAAACTGCAGTAAAACCATGCATACAACCTCTGCAGCCTACGTGCGTGGAATTAACTTCCCGCAGTACGCGGTGGCACCCAGGAACACGAAAAACGCATACGCGTGGAACATGCAGGCTACTATGACCTCGAAAATGGGTGCGATACACAGGGGCACCCACAGTGGGAAAATAGTGTGCGCACCTCACCGTCTGATTAGCGCAATGCAGAAAAACACGCGTAGCCAATACCCCAGCCAAAATAAGAGATACGTCCTTGATAGCTGTGAAGTTGTGATGGTGGCGAAACAACACTAAGTAGCAACACACACGTCGGTCTCCACAAAAGGCACATACAGCGAACTGCCAGGACCCGCTCACCTTTAACCCGTGCTGAGGGAAACGCCCGCGTGCGTCACGTCACTTAACCGTTTAGGCCCTTTCCTCGGATTACACGCATTCACACGCCGACGTGCAGTTATTTCACGTGCTGAATCACTATGCACCCGTCACAAGGGAAACGCCCACGCACGTAACGTCACAGACGCGCTTATGCGGTAACGGCCTTTCCTCGGATGTCACGCTGACATGCACTTTTTTCACGTGCCAAATCACTCTGTATCTAGCTGGCCACGCGAAAACACACGGAAGACCACGCTCCTGCCCTGAAGGGCATTTTCCTGCCCCCCAGAGCCCCGAGCACGCTCCCACCTGCTATCTACTGCTGCCTGACTGCCTGCTGCCCACATGCCCTGCCATTTGCTGCCTGCACGTCAGCCAGGGGTGCAGTTGCTGTGACCACCCCTGCTGGAACTGAAGACTTCCGACTTGGATACAATCACTCCACAGCCCAGCCCCAGGACCCAGTTGCCCACCCACACCTGCCTCTGGGGTTGCCACGTCGGGCACAACACCATCTAACACCACTGGCAACCCCCAGCCAGAGAGGCAGAGGGCCACCAGCTTCAGTGCCAGGGAAGTTGGTGTCCTGGTGGAGCAAGTCCTGGGGCAGTATGATGCCTTCTTTGAAAGTTCACGTGCCGACAAGGAAGGACGGACCAGGATCTGGATGGACATCGTGACTGCCATCAATGAGGAGGGGGTGGCAGTCTGCGACTTCAAACATGTCCGGAAGCGCTCGGAAGACTTCAGGTCCAGGACCCTCGACAAGGCCCAGCGCCTCTTGAAGGCAGCGGATGCCAAGGGGCGCCGGGGCCACCTGTCGGACCACCAAATGAGGGTGCTGGAACGCATACGCCCAGGCTCCACATCCAGGTCCTTAAGAGGCAGACCCGTCTGGAGTCAAGCAGTAAGTGTACATGCATACTGATTGGATGCTGTGTGTGTTGTGGTGTGCCAGTAGTGTGCAGATTTCACATGTGTTTATGTAGGGCCATGTATGGATGTGTATGTACAGGGGCGTGAGGCTGACACATGTGAGTCCTGTCATGTGTGAGACACATAGATGGTGTATGTGTTGGTAAGCATGCAGGCCAAATGCAGGAGTGGGAGCACACATGTTTGAATTACTGTGTATGTACGTTGGCATGGTTGTGGTGTCACACATGGATGGTGGTTCCAGCTGCATGAATCTGCACTGTGTACATGTGCATGTGTGTGTATTTGACAAGTGTGCAACTGTGATGTGACATGGATGCATGTGACACTGACATGTAGCTGAATGCCAGATGCGAGATGGATGGCGATCTCATCACTGCGACAGTTGGTGGAGATGTACACATGCATGTAAGTGTGGTGGCTTGTGTGCATGTGTTGTGCACTCCCCGTGTTTCATGTGACATCAGGCTCACCTTCAGCTGCTCGTGCTGTTGTTTGTGTATGGATGGTGCTGCCTGGTGCAATATTGCTGTTGAATTGCTCATGTGTGTGAGTTGAAATGACATGTGTGTTGGGGAGTGTGATGCCATGTCTGAAGTTTGACACTGAAACTCAATGACAACTGTCATGTGTGTATCAGTCCATTGTCCAGTGCCCTGATGCCTGTGTTCTATCTCTCCCTGTCTGCAGCGTCAACTGATGAAGAGGGCTGAAAGGGTGCTGTGGAGCAAAGCGGCAGGGATCACACCACCAGCCGGAGACGCAAGGCCCGGCTCCCCTCCGAGGTTGCCATCTTGTTGGGGAGTGAGGAGTCTGGTGCCGCGTCCCAGGCCGCAGCTGCCAAGGGTAGGTCCAAGAGGCGGAGGTTGGAGGTGGACTCCTCGGCAGCAGAAGGGGCAGCTGAGACCCTACAGGGTCCGACGGAGGAAGATGGCACGGAGTCATCCAGGTTGGTGGGGGGTTTGGTGGAGGAAGAGGCCGTGGAAGGGACACACATGGGGTCTGGAGGTGGGGATTCCACTGGTGCTAGTGGTGCAGTGCAGGGGCAGGGAAAGGAGGCAGCACAGGCCGCTTCGGAGGTGCCTGTGTGTAATCCTGTCCCCGATCCTGTCACTGCATCATCCCGCACCAGCAGGGATGCCTAGGTCCAGACCTGTTTTTAGGGAGAGGATCCGCTTACAACAACTTGCCTTCCTCTCCCTGCAGACGTGGCTATGCAGGACCGGGTTGAGCCTGTCCTGAGTGGGATGGCGTTGCGTCAATAGGGCATGCAAGGTGACCTGCAGTGTTTTCATGAAGACACTGTACGTCATCTCGAATGCCTCATTGACCGCGTTGTCCTACTGGGACTGGTCACCAGGGCTGGATTCCTCTGTATGCTGGACCTTGTTCTGACCCCCTCCTCACCTGAACACCCTACGTGCCAGTCATCCTCCATGCCATCTTTCCACCCATGTATCACCTGGGGACCCTGTGGAGCTGCCTCTGACCCAACGGCCAGGCTGGTGGAGGACACATCCCTGCCACAGTCGGGAGTCAGACGTCCAGCAGGGGTGGCCACCACAACAACTGCACCCCAGCCAGAGGAGGACATGCAGGCAGCAAGAGCAGGGGCACAGGCACAGGCAAAGCAGCAGCAGCAGCAACAAGGTGGGAGCCATGATGGCTCGGGGCCATCGACAACGGAGGGGCAGGCATCGGCCAGAGGGCAGGAGGACCCAGGATTACAAGTGTCTTCCGTGTGGCAGCGGTTGGGCCACGCCATAGATGCGGAGCGGCGGCGGGTAGAAGAGGCATGGCTCACAATGGTCAGGGCGGAGAACTCCATGCAGAGGGCACTGAGGCGGGCCGAGTGCCTCGAGGCAATTCGCAGGGAGTTGGAGGTCATCATGTCATCGTCCCTGCGAACCCTAGGGGCCATGGAAGAGGACCACCTCCAAGACATTGAGCAGGAGTCTGATGATGCCCTGGCCCGGGAAATCAGGACGTGAGCCGTTGGACTAGCCCGCCGCCATTGTATATAGTTTGTAGTTTTAGGTTTCCTTTATATTTTTTTTTCATTTGGGGCGCTTGGACTATGCCTCGCCTTTTTGTATATAGTTGTTTATTAGGTATTTTTTTTGCTAGGTTTCATTTCATTTGTTGGGCTCATGGACCCTGGATTACTTCTTTGTACATAGTTGAACAGTGGATTTATCTATTATTATTTTTCTCACCATGAATCGATGGATTTTACTGTTTCCGTTTACTTTGTATTTTATTTGTTGGCCGGAGGCTTTGGACACATTTTCATTTCAATTGATTTGGATTCATGCTTCTTGTTTTTCTGTTTGTGTTTTGGACATGCTGCATTTCATCTTTTTTTGATACATTTTTTCATGTTTTTATTTGATTACATTATTTTTCTCTCCAATACATTTTGTTTTATTACTTTGATGTGTGGTATTCTCCCATTGGTTTCATGCATGTCACAGTGTAGGTTTTCACAATCACCAGCACCCATTGTGGGTTTGTGACAGACATGAGTTGATGTACATTCTTGCCATTTGGGTTGTATCACGTAATGGGCATTTCAATGTGGGGTGGATGGGATACTTGGTTGGGTCTTTGCACAGGGGTGGTGTGCGGTGGGATTTGGGAGGCCATGAGGCACATGATTGTGGATCATGATGACATGTTGGGGGGACATGAGTCGGGGCCTGAGCCTCACTGATGGGGGGCTGGGGGTGCTGTGGGACATGAGTCGGGGCCTGCTGGCAGGTGCCTGTAAATGCTGGGTGGGTGGGGGTGCTGGGGGACATGAGTCGGGGCCTGCTGGCAGGTGCTCGTCAATGCTGGGTGGGTGGGGATCCAGGGGGACATGAGTCGGGGCCTTCTGGCAGGTGCCCATCACTGCTGGGTGGGTGGGGGTGCTGGGGGACATGAGTCGGGGCCTGCTGGCAGGTGCCCATCACTGCTGGGTGGGTGGGGGTTCTGGGGGACATGAGTCGGGGCCTGCTGGCAGCTGTGGGTGCTGAGGGACATGAATCGGGGCCTGCTGGCAGGTGCCCGTCAATGCTGGGTGGCTTGGGGCACTGGGGGACATGAGTCGGGCCTGCTGGCAGGTGCCCATCACTGCTGGCTGGATGGGGTTGCTGGGGGACATGAGTCGGGGCCTGCTGGCAGGTGCCCGTAAATGCTGGGTGGGTGGAGGTCCAGGGGGACATGAGTTGGGGCCTTCTGGAAGGTGCCCATCACTGCTGGGTGGGTGGGGGTGCTGGGGGACATGAGTTGGGGCCTGCTGGCAGGTGCCCATCACTGCTGGGTGGGTGGGGGTTCTGTGGGACATGAGTCGGGGCCTGCTGGCAGCTGCCCGTCAATGCTGGGTGGGTGGGGGTCCAGGGGGACATGAGTCGGGGTCTGCTGGCAGGTTCCCATCACTGCTGGGTGGGTGGGGGTGCTGGGGGATATGAGTCGGGGCCTGCTGGCAGGTGCCCCTCAATGCTGGGTGGGTGGGGGTGCTGGGGGACGTGAGTCGGGGCCTGCTGGCAGGTGCCCATCACTGCTGGGTGGGTAGGGGACATGAGTTGGTGATCACTAATGCAAGGTGACATGTGGGCTGGCTGGGGGGCATGCCCATGGTGGATGGGCTGCATGTGGAACATGACCAGGGGTGCAGGGTAGTCCCCTGTGGTGGCGGCTGCCTGCAGGGGCTGTGGAGGGGGTAGAGGGCAAACCTGGGAGGACCCACACTGCCAATTCAGGCGTGGGACTCCCCGCACACCCCACTGGATACACATACCCCACTCTGACAGCGAAATCACGTGTGAAATTCCCCCAAACCCCATTAATACACGTACCCCACTCACACAGGCCCAATCGCGTGTGAAACTCCCCGCGAACCCCAGTAATACACGTACCCCGCTCGCACAGGCCCAATCGTGTGTGATACTCCCTGCAAACCTCAGTAATACATGTACCCCGCTCGCACAGGCCCAATTGCGTGTGATAGTCCCTGCGAACCACAGTAATACACGTACCCTGCTCGCACAGGGCCAATCGCCTGTGAAACTCCCTGCGAACCCCAGTAATACATGTACCCCGCTTGCACAGGCATAATCGCGTGTGACACTCCCCGCAAACCCCAGAAATGCACGTACCCTGCTTGCACAGGCATAATCGCGTGTGACACTCCCCGCAAACCCCAGAAATGCACGTACCCCGCTCGCACAGGGCCAATCGCGTGTGAAACTCCCCGCGAACCCCAGTAATACACGTACCCTGCTCGCACAGGCCCAATCGCGTGTGAAACTCCCCGCGAACCCCAGTAATACACGTACCCCGCTCGCACAGGGCCAAATGCGTGTGAAACTCCCCACGAACCCCAGTAATACACGTACCCCGCTCGCACAGGGCCAATCGCATGTGAAACTCCCCGCACAGGGGTGTACATGTATTTGGAGGGGTGCGCGGGGAGTTTTACAGGCATTTTCATGGTTGGGGGGCTGTATACTGGTCCATTGGCCTGTGCACCATGTACGGGATTTGTGCGCTGAGCATGGCGCACGGGGAGGGGTTGGGGGCGTAACTGGCACTGCTGCAGGGTCGCTGCGCCACTCTGCGCCACGGCTGGTAATGGATGTTGAAATCCATGAATACGCTGTGCACGGAAATTGATTTTGGCGCACACGGCTGGCGCAGACTGTCGCATGCGCACACTATGCGCCAGCCGCATGTGCCACTTGTGCGCTGAATTCTATGAATTTCCCCCTTAGTCGTAGACCACCAAATGTGCCATTTCAAAGCCTTGGAATATCTGTGATGATTAATCATCTGGTGGGAGTGTATTGGGATTATGTGAACGACACATATTCTAGATCGCACAAACACCACAAAACTAAAATGCATGGGCAATTGGCACAACATCCAGCACCTGATTCCAGCAATGCAACACCACCAACACTAAATGGATCCTCGACTTTGGCAGCAGTGTTTACTCCACATATCAAGTTATGAGAGTCGTGTGTGATCTATGCCACTAATGGGTTGCTGTGGGAGGTGCCACAACTAAGGAGTTGGACAAGTTAATGGGCTAAATAGCTGAATTTTTTGTTTTTGTAATTGGCAATTATTCCCTTCTTTAGAAAAGCAAAAACATTATTAATTTGTACGCAGATGAAACACTTATGGCATTAGATATCATATTATTTATACGTTTGTTCATAACTTAATACATAACTGTATTTCTTAATAACAATGTAGGCTATGATTGCAGATATCACACTGTGCACATGCTGACTCTGTTGCTGATGTAGACATATGTGGATCTTTTGGATAAATAGATAGTGTCAGTAGATATATACATCTTATTTGCAGTGGAAACTCTAAGAGTGCATTTGTTGTATTATTTAGAGTTTGTTCTATGATAAACTATCGTTTGCCCTTTTACAGATTTCTATTTGCAGATTCAAGAAAATCTATAATCTTTAACTCTTTCTTTTTAAGTATATTACTTTAAAAAAAAGAAGAACATGTAAAAAAATCCATTTACACATGGGTTTTGGGGAATTAGTGTCTTCTCTGTCTAAGCGTGTAATATATTGCATATCTGTTTTGCAGAAAATTACTATTTAACAATAAGCCCTGACCCAGGGATGCATTACTGTGTCAGGTAATACCCTGGGTCCATAGTTACAGGCCCAACTGAAGCGAGGGACTTAAGAGAGACCATTGGTCATTACCTAACACAGTAATGCCCCCCTGTCTCTGGGCTTATTGCTATTAGAAACTCTGGGCCATTAGACTGGGGTACTGATAGTATCTTTGTTCGGTTCCAAGACCCACAGGATTTCAATGTCGGCCATGGAATGGGATGCAAAGTCTGTTCACCCTTTCATTGTCTGCCATTAAAACAAGAGGTGGTCAAGTGCAGTTTCTGTGGTAAGGTATGCAGAGGGGAATATATTAGGCCATGCCCACTGACCGAGGCTGAAGGCCATTCTTAAAAATGGTTACTGTTCTTATGTAATTAGTGATGTCATCAGTGATCTGTGATGTCATCATTGTGGTCATAGCCTGTGCAACAGGGTGCACTAAGTGTAGGTGGCTTTAGCTGAATTTCAGGGATTTTGTTGGATTCTCACCTTAACGTCCATGCAACTAAAGTTCTTTCCTTGACTATAAGATACATTAAGTATATTTAGGTTTCTGATTTAGACAAGCTTATAAGTATTATTTGGAATGTAGGGTTTTATGTATTTTCCTTCAGTGTTTTCAGGAGAGTGATCAAGCATTAACACATGTTTTGCAATGGTAGGTGTGAGAAAAAACATATTCCCAATTAAAGGTTGTTTCTCACTGACATTGGAAGATGTGAATTGAATGGGGTGTATAATTTGAGAAGTCTAATGAGGCAGTGAACCTGATGAATGCTAACTTGTTTATGATGTTCACCAATGTTCTTTTGCTTATTTGTGAAGATTTGTGGATTCTTCCAGTTTACAGGGAAAGTTAATTTGAACTGGTAAGTTTCCAGTGAACATTCATTTTCTTGAGAAGTGATTTGGGAAATGTATGCCTAGAGTATTATCAACATTTGTTGGCATTTCAGGCAAAATAAAACAGGTAAATGGTTTCTGAGAAACTATGAAGCAAAGAGGAGAAGGTGAATTCATAGTATATTGGCTAAGTAGCTAAGGCCTCATTGTTTGCATTTCAGTTTTTCTACAGTTATACATTGAGTGTTTGCCTCATTTTATATGGGTGTGACATTGCAAATGACATGGTTTACACATATCTTTCTCTTAATATGTGCATGCTTTATCATTAATTGTTAGGCTATGAAAGAAATGGCTACTGTGGTGTATACTGTGGGGTATAGGATTAGCTCACTTTTCATTTAGACTTATCATCCAATGTACTGTGCCAGCCACTGATATATCACAACCCGACAAAGTCAGTGCCAACCTACTGAAAATCCACTTTGCTCATCTTATTTACGCTATATGAGCTTCTCAATACCATCCCACATCACTCAAGCACTTAGAGCAGAGGTCTACATATGACATTTTTTTATACTGTAGTATTCCCACTCTCATCTAATTGATGCATTTTGTAGCTCAGCTATGTACAATGTCCTCACCAACAGTGTATGTGAAACTGAGTCTAACATTTTGGTCGCAGATTTGAAAGTAGATTCCATCACTGTATTGTATGAAGAACAGTATGGGTACTATAATGTTTAGCACCAATGCATGCACATGTCTTACCTATGTGATAGACAAAACAAAACGTTGTTAGTTATGTATACATAATAATCAGCAACCATATTTGGCAGTTTCACAATTTGAATGGAAATGGTTTGTTTGGAAGGGCGGGAACCTGGGTTTCATGCTATGGAATCACCTATGTTGTTACACAATGCACAGACATAGGGAGATGTATTTAATTTTAATACATATTTATTTGTTTTGTAGAATAATTAAGGTACAAGTATTATCACAATGCAGAAGTCAATCTGAACAAAGAACTCATGGATAAAAGAAGTCTTGAGGTGCTACTTGTAACAATGCGAGTATACAATGTATGTTATATAGTTAAATTAAAGTATATGAAGAAGCAACAATTAAAGGAGCAATTTGTAACCAGATGTCTGCATAAATATAAAAAGAAAATAAGAGAATAAAGAAATAAAAGAGGGGAGACAGACGAGGAGACAGACAAAGTACAAACAAGAAACAAATAGGAGAGAAGGAAGGGGAAAGGGGGGTTAGATAATACAGTGTATTTATGATATTTACATGACAACTGTAATCATAATACAAGACAAACCTTTAAGTATATCTGTTAAAGGATAGATGTAAAATTGAGTATTAACTATGATGTTCATGTGCCATGCGTTGTAACATTAAAATGTTACAGAATGTGACAAATAGAATTCCACCATCCTTTAATACAGAGCAACCGAAAGTTTTTCCAATTGGCAATGATACATTTCAATGCTGTGACATTAAATAAATCAAAAAGTCTGGCAGAGTCTGGTGATATGTTAGTCTTCACAGCCAGGCTACCTAAAAAGATGTTTAAGAAAGATGACGGGATATCAACTAAAGAAATTAGTTTGATGAACTTCCATATGTCTTACCAAAACCTGAAAGTGAATAAACAGTTAAAGAACATGTGTTCATATGAGGCTGGTGCCAAACCACAAAACCAACATATACTATTACCATTATTACGAGATTTTTCTAGCTTTACATGAGTGATAAATGCTCTATGAATAAAAGAAATAATGTTGTGTAATATTCGCTGAAACAGAAATATTTTCGATTTTGGAAAAGAAAAGGGACCAGGTATGATCTTCAAAAGTACACCCAAAGTTATTTTCCCATTTAAGACGTATAGGACAATGCTAAGATGTTGAGGCAAGAGTATTATCAAATGTTGAGGCTCTTAGATCATTGGTCATTGTAAGCTGTAAGAGTCTAAAAGCATCTGGTGAGAGAACTTCATTAGAGAAATGAATGAGTGTGTCTAGGCAGGAGTTAACTAGTTTGTTATAATACTCATAGTCTGCCTTGGGAATGGAGAATGGAAGTGAAAATTACTGAAATGAAAGAATGGAGGGACTTTGAACGATATGTTGAATACATTTAATTCCTTTTTTAGCTATGATCTCCAACAAACAGCCCTATTATTAATCACAATATTCGTGTTATGCCATAGATATGGCGTGTTATGCCATAGATATGGGGAAAGGCACTTATTGGCTGTTTTAGTATGAGGGAAAAGGAAGAATTGTAGAGCTGGAGGCTCTAATGGGATCAGAGATAACCATGGATACATGTTTAAATATATAGATAAGGTCGGTGAATTCATATGGGTAAATAAAATGTTTCTCCATAGTACACCAAGTGGGAGTTTCAAATATTTCTGAGTCAGCAAACCAGTGACGGGATTGTTTGATGAGAAAAGCAGAGTGATATAGTTTGAAATCAGGAAATCTAACCACTCCCATATCGTAAGGTGTTTTCAACTTGGCTAATGCTATTATCTGAGTTTTCCCTACATCCCAAAGGAAGTTCAATAGGATAGAATAAATAGATTTGAAAAATGGAAGTGGAAGAGGAACAGAAAGAAGCTGCAAATAGTATAAAACAATAGGGGAAAGCATCATTTTAATTGTGTCTAATCGTCCCCACCAGGAGAAAGATAGAGGGAGGACCATGTAGATGTTAGATCTTTGAGTCTATCTAACAAGATCTGGGTATTGAGTTTAATGGTGTCATGTATCGTGGGGGCAAATTGAATGCTCAAGTATTTGATAGAGACACTTCACCATTTAAGTCTGAAGGTATCAATATCGTGTTTATGGCAATAAGAATTTAGGGTCATTATTTCTGATTTATCTTTATTTAGTTTGTATCCTTATACTTGGCCAAACTGAGATAGAGTATTTATTAAAGTTGGGAGGTGAAGTTTGGGATTCTTAATAAGAATAAGGATGTTATCCGCATAAACTGCAATTTTAGTATGTGAGGTCCCGCTGGAATTCCTGGGATATTTTTATTAGATCTTATTAGTTCTAATAGAGGTCCCAGTGAAAGAATATACAGGATTGGAGAGAACCCTTTCTCAGCCTTGTCGATTACCTCAGAGTAGAGGGAATAAAGAGGAAGGCTGTCCATTAAAATAGATTGAAGATTTTGGAGAAGAGTAGAGAAGTTTGACCAGGGAGATATATACTTATCACCAAAGCCATGCCAATGTTGGACTTGACACATAAAATCACAATTTACACAATGAAATGCTATTTCTGCATCCAATGCAATGGTTGCATGGCCTTGTTTGTCTTTTTTTATCTTTTGCAGTTAAAGGAATGGCATTAGGGGGGCGTGGCCAACTGCGCAATGCAGTAGACGTGTGCCTCTGGAGCTCCCGCTGCCGCGGCCTAACATCCTGTTATAAATGACTACTTAAGACCATCTGGTGGCCCCCAAAATACGTTCTCCGGTGCGTGATACCCCAGGGCATATCTGGGGTGAATTCCAGCCTGAAACGCACCAGCGTTGCAGAGGTGGGAGCCCGGGAAGGAGACGCCGCTGAGCCCCGACTACGAACCAAGATGGCTGCCGGAGCGCTGGGTGTGCTTTGAGCGGGGACCGAACCATCCACACACCCTGTGGTGGTTGCCAGCCTGAGTTGGGGACGGAGCTCCGGAGAACTGGCGGGGGCCGGGAGTGAAGGCGAGGCCCCATGAGACCCCGACTGGAGGAATCAGTTTTCCGGACTCTGAGCCGCTCCACCCGGACGAGGAGAGATGGGTGCGGCCAGTTGGTCGCCGCTACGAAGACTCATACACAGCGGTGAGTGCCCGGCAACGGACATGGGGAAAGACAAAGCTAGACGGCCCACCATGCAAAACAGAATCGAACAGTACACTATCCCTCCATCGCAACCCCCGACTCCCAAATGTTGCCGTCGGTGGAGGAGGACTCGGCACCCGGACTCTCCTTGAGGGACATTATGACGGCTATAGCAGACTCCCGCACATCGATGGAGCAGAAGATGGACGGAATCAGCCTGGATGTGTCCCTCCTCCGACACGACTTGCAGAAACTGTCAGCACGAACGGGTGAGGCGGAACAGCGTATTTCCAACACGGAGGACGGGTTGCACGTGGTGCAACAACAGCTTCAAGGGGTCACCACCAAACTCAAAACTCTGGAAGCCAGAGTCAAAGAAGGAGAGGGCAGGTCCAGGCGCAATAACATTCAGATTCTAGGTATTGCCAAGAAGGCTGAAGACCCCTGTATGGAGATCTTCTTGGAGCAGTGGCTGATGGACCTGTTCAACCAGCAATCCTTTTCCAAATTCTTTTCTATAAAGAGGGCACACCGAATGCCCACCGGTAGACCAGTGCCTGGTGCTTCCCCGCGAATGGTGATAGCAAGATTATTGAACTATCGAGACCGAGACACCCTGTTGCACCTCGCATGAACCAAAGGCACGATCACCTTTAACGGCTCCAAGGTAGCCTTTTTCCCAGATTACCCGCGGGAGGTCCAGAAAGCACAGCAAACCTTTGAAAAACTTAAAAGACAGTTGCAAGCGATGGGAGTCAAATACGGCCTGCTCTTCCCGGCTCAGCTGAAAATCTATCACAAGGGCACAACCGTCCACTTCAATGACCCAAGGGAGGCCTGGCACTGGGCAGAGCAGCATATCGAGGGAGACTGGTTGGCACCTCGAACCAACAGGGTCAGAAATCCCAGGCCTCCGGCATGCCACCCTCCGGAGCTGTACCAGCCACCCTCACCGAACCAACCGGCGGAGGCCGGGGACTGACTCTGGCGGGCACCCCGCGGGGGGGTCTGATCCCACAAGCGGGTGTAAGACTGAATTGATACTACTGACTATGCTGGGTGGTGCTACGAAACTGTTGTAAGTCGTTTACGTCTTAATACTGTGGCTAGCGGTGGCGTACCTCCATCGCACCTGGGAGAAGGCTACGGGGGGCCCCCCTAACTTCTTTAGTTTTAACCTAAACGAGGGTTTGCAAGGTTGACACCATACCTTCTTTGAGTGTCAGCAATGTTGGGGCTACAGGTACTTCGTGTTGGGGCGGAGTATGGGGTGGGGTAGGAAGGGATAGTTATAGGGAGTTTTTTGTTACCCTGGGAGAAACGCGTCACTGCAGACTCCAAGGTTTGTTGAGGTTCATGGTAAGACGAGGCCACAGATGGTCCAGACAGTATAATACTTATTTACTCCGGGCAAGCACCGCAATACAGCACCATTGACGGGGACACCCTCCTCGTGAATCACCCGCCCAATCCTTTATCTCGATTCCTGGATGGCATCCATACAACCCCAGTCGATCCCAACTGAACGCCCCAAGTCTTTTAAGGTACTCACCTGGAACGTAAATGGGATGGGCTTCTCGATCAAAAGGTGCTTGATTAAGCAATTACTCAGCAGACACTCCCCTGACGTGGCCCTGCTATCCGAAACACACCTAGCGGGATCAAACTGTGCTAATTTCCAACAAACAAACTACAGGGCTGCCTTCCATGCAGGATACACAATGGGATCCAGGGGTACTCTCATTCTTGTACACAAGTGCATTCCTTTTGCCATCCAAAGCCTGGAAAAAGACCCTAGGGGCCACTATGTGCTGATCCTGGGAACGCTTTGGGAAGAGAGGGTCGCTTTTGCTTCAGTGTACTCCCCACCCGGACTGGGACAGGAACTGCTGGAGGATTTGACTGCCCTCATAGGTAAACACCAACCTGATAGGCTGTTTCTGGGGGGAGATTTTAGTGATGTCATGTGCAAAACCACTGACCGTACACATCTCAGACACCGCAACCCGGACACCCCTATGAAACTGTTATTACTTTGGGTTTCGGGTGATGTATGGCGAGTGTAACACCCGGTCACCAAGGGGTACTCCTTCCACTCTGGAGCCCACGGCTCCCTCTCTAGAATTGACTTTCTCTTTGTCCCACACACAGATCTCTACAGGGCACGGGCGGCCGACTTCCTTCCCCGGGACATATCAGACCACTCACCCCTACTTGTGGAAATTCGCCCACAGGGTCCTCCCCCACCCTAGAACTTGGAGATTGAACAATTACTACCTGGGTTTCCCCGAGCTAGTTGACCACCTTACGGAAGTCTCCACCGAGTACTTCGAATTTAATGACAACGGAGAACAGGACCCGGTGGTGGTCTGGGAGGCATATAAGACAGTCTTACGGGGCGCTTTAATCTCCTGGGTGGCGAATAGGAGGTGGGAGAGACTCCAAGACATAGCAACAGCGGAGGGTGAAATGGCCCTACGCGAGAACGAACACATCCTTGACCCATCCCCACAGACTCAGCTCTCCCTTAAACGAGCCACTGAGCGGCTCTGAAACCTCTTATTGGACAATGCTAAACAAACCCATTGGGACTCTCGAGCAAGAATCTATGAACATGGGGACAAAGCAGGCAGAATGCTAGCTTGGCTGGAGAAAAGGGATGAGGGACAATTCTGCGTTCGTGAGATTGTCACCTCACGGGGTGAAAGGTGCACATCGGACGCTGAGATAGCCGAGGCCTTTGCCCAATTCTATGAAACACTCTATCGGGCTCCGATCCCGCAGCTGGACCCAAGCCTCCTTAATGACATACTATTCCCAACTCTCTCAGTACAGCAAAGGGCGAGTCTCGACTCTGCCCTCTCGGAGACCGACGTAGCCGAAGAACTAGCAAACTGCAGACCGGGAAAACACCGGGCCCAAATGGGTTCCAAGCTGAAACCTGGCAGAAGCTGGGTGAGGGCAACATTACATCTTCCCTCCATAAAATGTTCTTGACAGCCCGGGAACAGGGCACCCTCCCGCAGGACCTTTGTAAGGCCACCATTGTGGTCATCCCTAAATCTGATAAGCCCCAGGAGCAGTGCGCCTCCTATAGGCCAATCTCGCTAATCAATGGCAAGGCTAAGGTCCTCGCCAAACTCCTAGCCAACAGTTTACAACCGGTGGCTGATGGCTTAATACACCCGAATCAATGAGGCTTTATGCCACACAAATCGTCCCGTATGAATCTGCGTCGACTTCACTTGGCGCTAGAGAGGGATCCCACCATTAACAACCCGCTTGCTCTTCTAGCGATCGACTTTGAGAAGGCCTTCGACTCGGTACTTTGGGATGGCCTCTGGGAAATCATGGAACGCATGGGCTTCGGGGAGGGGTTCCTGGGATGGGTGAAACTGCTGTACACAAATATCCGGGCGGAGGGCAGGGTGAATGGGTGGACCTCTTGCTCTTTCCACTGGGCAGGGGTTCAAGACAGGGGTGCGCCCTTTCCCCCCTTCTCTTCGCTCTCGCGATAGAGCCGTTGGCCATATGGCTTCGCCAGAGCACATCCTGGATGGGATTCAGATGGCCAGAGGGACACGAAGACTGGATATCCCTATACGCAGACGACCTCCTGATTTACCTGCGAGAACCGGTCCGAACCTGCCCCGTGGTGACCCGGATGCTTGTCCAATACTGGGCATTTTAGCGGTCTAAAGATCAATTAGAATAAATCCGTTTTCTTCCCCGTGAAGGGAGGGGGTCAGCCCGATCCATCTGACTGTCCATACCACATAGAACAGTCTGGTTTCCGATACCTTGGGATATGGATAACAATAGATCTTACCAGTTATACCACGCACAATCTTAAATCGATCATGGACCAGTTCTCCAATGATGTACAACATTGGAAGCTTCTCCCCCTGACCCTCATGGGTAGAGCCACCCTTTTTAAAATGTTAGCTCTCCCGCGATTCCTTTATGTCCTTCAAAACGCCCCATTGCAAATCCTGGGGGCTGAATGTGGCCCGGTGGAAACCCTCATTAGGGAGCTCCTATGCGGCGGAGTACAAGCACGTATAGCCCTGGCCACACTTCAGAGGTCGATTGGGAGGGTGGGATCGGAGTGCCCTGCCTTCAGACCTACTAGTGGGCCTCCCAATGGGTGGTGGTCAAAGACCTACTGCACGGAGACCGGGAATTACCCCATATCAAAGCCGAGGTGGGAACTATGCACAACACCGATCCATTGCAGCTATTGTACCAAACCCCCCTAGATCTTCCCCACTAACAATGAAGGCACAGATTATTACCACATGGAGGAACGTACACAAGTTTGTGGGGTGGGGGAACAGAATATCTGCGGCGCAACCCCTATGGCGAAACGCCAATCTGAAGGAAGTTGTGAAACTCAAGCCTTGGCCGTGCTGGGTGAGGGTTGGGATCCAGAGGGTGGGGGATGTCTTGAAAGATGGGAATTTTGCCCCATTTGCGGACCTACAATGCAGGTTCCAGCTCCCAGACCCTGAGAGATATCATCACATGTAAATGTCCCACGCCCTGAGAGTCCACATATCGACAGAGGACAATGTCCCGGAACGCTCACCTATAGAACGCAACATTTTTCCCGAATATATCCCCTCCAAATGCATATGCATTCTCTATAATGCCATCACTTCCTTCGCAACTCCTGAGTTGACCAGCCTAAAGGCCAAGTGGGAAATAGATGTAGGGGAGATCGACCCTGAGGAATGGATCCGGGTACTAATGCACCCACGGCAAACCGCCATTTCCTCGAGACTCAGACTGGTGCAACTTAAAATACTTTATAGAGTGTATTATCCTAGAACTGCTCTGTTTGGGTGGGGGAAAGCAACAAACCTGAATTGTCTCAGATGTGGGGAGGAGGGGACCTTCTTTCACATTCTGTGGTCCTGTCCCCGGATCCAAACTTTCTGGGAGGCCTGCTGTCGGGAACTGGCCCGGATACTCTCCAAAACTATAGATATGGACCCGAAGGTCCTAATCCTGGTAGCACCGGGGGAGCACGAATTGAATAAATGGGAAGAACTGCCATTGCATACGGCGGCTACCCTAATCAAGCGCAATATTGCACAAAAGCGGGGAGCCCCGGACATCCGACACTGGAGCAATGGGCATTGGACATGGACACATGTGCTATGATTGAAAGAAGGATCTATAACGCAAGAGGCTGTCCCAACAAATCCTCCAAAATATGGGCGGCATGGGAGGGGGGAGGGCCCTTAAGTATATGGACTCGGGGGATTTTACCTTGAACACTTATAAGGTGAACTGTGATCGTACTCAACGAAAATGGTGATGCAAGACAAATTACTACTGTAAGACGGGCCGGGTCGGCCCCACTGGATGTAACTGCCTCGTCTCTTTCTTGTTCCTCCCTTTTTGGTTTTTGTTGTTTTGTTTATGTTGTAATGAAATGATAATAAAAAAAAATGTTTTATAATAAAGAATGAATGGCATTAAGAAGCAACCTAGCATTTGATGAAATGATACGTCCTTCACATATCCAGTTTGATCTGATTTAACGAGGGCAGGGACAGAGGATTCAATTCTATTGGCTAGAATTTTTGCAAAAGTGTTACTTTCAATATTGATAAGGGATATGGGTCGATAGTTACTAAGAATTGTAGTGTCTTTATCTGGTTTTGGAAATATAATGAGTAAAGCATCTGAGAATGAACCGGATGATGATTTTTGAGTAATGAAGTAGGAAAATAGAGTTTTTTTCGTCTTGGGGATAAAGATTTAGAAAGACTTTGATAGAATTTGATGGATAGACCAGCTGTACCATGTGTTTTGCCTTTACCTAAGCAGTTAATAGCCTTAGTAATCGCCGGTAGTGTAATATAATTGTCTAAATGGGAAAGATACATTTGAGGGTACGATGTTCTACTTATATTGTTGAGAAATAACACAATATTATTATGAGAAGTAGGATTTTCAGGAGTATATATATCACTATAAAACTTTTTCAAACAATTAAGAATATCATCAGAGCGATAATGTGAGATGCCAGAAGTATCCTTAATATGGGAAATAAATACATTTTCTTGTTTTGTTTTCAAATAAGAGGCTAGTGCTTTTCCAGCCTTAATTGATGCTTGATGCATTTTGGTTTTATATTTAAGCATTGTTCCTGCAGCAAGATCAGTAATATCATTGTTGATTTGGAAGCGTAAAGCTAGAACCTGACACAGGTTGCCCGGGCTAGCGTATTGATAATAAAGTCGCTCAGCTACGGTGAGTTGGGAATAAAGATCATCTAACTGCTTTTTACGTAATTCTGATATGCCCTCTTAAGCCACTTTAAATGCATCCCAATTGTTTATAACTGATGTGTTAACGTCTAGATTGTCCTCAAAGTATTGTTGAGAGAGTAAATGTACAGATTGTATAAACTGAGGGTTTCGTAAAAGGAAGTTATTAAGTTTCCAGTGAGTAGATGTCTTGTTTATATCTGAAAGACAAAAAGAGGTACAAAACGGAACATAGTCTGAGATAATAATATTGGCAATTTTTGAATTGACAATGGAGCCAGTAAGGGTTTTGATGGAGAAAATATAATCAAGGCGTAATAGTGTGTTGTGAGGGGGTGAATTCAACGTATAATCAAGTTCTACAGGATGGGATTTCCTTCATGTATCAATTAGGCCGGTTTTGGCAAGACAGCTCATAAAGGATTTATGAGTGTAGTTCGTTTTAAACATACAGCTGGATTTTCGATCAACAAATGTGTCGAGGACCTGATTGACATCACCACACATGATCAGATTTGTGAAATTATTTTTGAGTATCATTTGTTTGACAGATATTCAAAAGTTGTGATCAGGCATAGTAGGGACATATATGTTCAAAATGGAAACATGTGTAGATTGAATTAGAAGTTTCACCCAAACTCATCTACCGTTGGTATCAGCACCCTGATCCAGAATTTTAAAGGATTGTTTTTTACTTATTAATATAGCAACTCCATTTTTTTTTGCCACAGCTGGACTGGAAATAACCTCCTTAACCCAAAGGGACTTAAGTTTCATAGCTTCAATGTTAGATAAGTGTGTTTCTTGTATACATGCCACCGATGGTGTGAATTTGTTTAGGTGAGAGATGATTTTACATCTTTTGATGGGATTATTACACCCATTGATGTTCCACCTTATACACTTAAAGATAATTTAATCATACAAATAGTGATAGACAGAGGGCATAAAATTATAATATAATTTAAATTCTGTACAGTTGAAATGTAATGAAAATCGTAAGTACCCAAGCGAAGACACAAATGGTAAACACATCGGGGTTCAGGAAAGGGGATAGGGAGTCTGATCATAGATTGAATGTAAAAAGACATGGAAAAAGAAACAATTTCATAGATCAGACGTGACATTGGAAAAAAATAAGGGATAAAACACGTTGCAGGGATAGGTAACGCCTGTGGGTCATCAAAATGAAAAAGAACAACCCACAGTAGAAGAAGGACACAGCTATAGCACCCATCCCACCACATCCTGGTAACTGAGTAACAATGGCATTAAGTGAGAAGCAAAAAAGACAAGTGAAAGAATGAAGTTCTTAGGTAATTGTCATGGTTGAGGCATTAGTAGGGGAGGATGTATCCATGCCTTCATTTTTGATGGTTTAAATGCAAATCCTTAGGTGAGATGTGTCGTCAAACCTGGCTGTGCGACCTTCATTTGTAACTTGAAAAGAACACAGGTGGTATAGCCCATATTGGATATTAAGCTGCTTCAGGGCAGGACGAAAGGATAAGAAAACTTCTCTGCGCTGGGCCGTGCTTCTGGCAACATCTTGAGAGATGAATAACTTTTTTCCATACCAGATGAGGGATTTACATTCCTTTTCAGTAGATATAATGAGCTAAAGCTGGGAGTATTCCAAGACGTAGAAAAATAAGTGTTCTGGGTGAAGGACGAGAGGTGCTGGATTTTATAGGTTGACCAATTCTATGAGCACGCTGTATGTTAAATGCTTTATCCGGGGATAAATGTAGTATGGCAGGAAGACATTTTTGCAGGAAAGCAATGTGATCTGGGCTACTGTGGTTTTCTAAGTCTTCATTATGTTTTGGTGGATCTTTAATGGACTTTTCAAGGTGCATCACTCTGGGAGATAAATCTTCTATTAATTCTATTAATTCCACTCTCCTTTCCACTTCTTCCACTCGATTGTCAAAACCCTTCCATCTGTCATCTAATTGTTGAAGCCTAAGATTTGTGGTCTCAATAAAAGGTTTAAGTGCTCTAATTTCAGCTAGCATGGCTCCAATGGCAGGGTCAGAAATACCTAGCAGAGATCTCTTGAGGTTTGTCGACGTGGAGTTGGATTCTATTGCAGTAGTACATTTTTATGATTGCCTTTGCTAGCAGCCATTTTAACTGTACTTGAGGATAAATTGATTATTAAAATGGATATGCAAGTAAACCGGATTTAGGTATTAAAAGCCAGAACAGATTTTCCTTTTTAAAACTAAATAAAGCGAGGATTCAGTAGTTGAAGAAAATCAAAAATATGATTGTGCTGTCAACGGTAGTGTCAAACGTCCTTTAATAGTTGTATAGAATGACGTATTGAGAGGGTGTTTTTGGTTCACAGTGGTGGTTTAAAATCTAATAGTATGCAATTCATATTTCCATATTATACAGACTGCCTATCTCAATAATTAGAGATCAAAGTGAATAGGCAGATAATAATAAGGAGCAGACATAAGTATGAGTAATATAGTACCACCTATTTATATGAAGAAGTAAGCAAATGTCATGAACTCCAACTGTAAATTCAGGCTTGGTGAAAGGCTGTGTAGATATTAGTCAAAGAGCATCAAGGTTCAGATGGAAATCACAGAGGTTGTCAGTGATGAGGAAAGAAACAGTAGATTTAACTCTTTCCTTTTCTTAGCATAACAAATGATTTAGTTGCATCTAAATTAGATGTTAAAATAAGGATGAGCGGGCAAATAGTAAAAGAGAGTATGGATTATCTGATGTCGTATTAACAGGATACTTGATATTCTGTGATATTAGAATGCTTTGAGGGTGAAAAGTATAACTGACAGCAATACCACCCCTCTGCTGCCAACATTTTATGAATAAAAACAAAGTTCCAGTGAGGTAAGCTATTATGAGCTTTAGACTTGCTGTATGTCATGCCTAGTGTTGTCTTCTAGTGTAAAGTAAAAGGTTCTTACTTATTATAATTCTTTCCCCTCCTGCAGTTGGCATGCAGCACCAGAGGTGGCATTGTGGGATAGAGGAAGCCAATACGGCTGAAGCCATTGCGTCACGTAGAAAGTAACGCTGCTCCTCTCCACATGAGGAGTGGCGCGTCACTGGGCTGCAGTCGGAGCTCCGGTGTCGGGCATCGCAGTTACCTCTTGATGAGCAGTACAATGATAAAACGTCTGAAATAGTGTTCGGGGTCACATGATGACATCACAGACATGTTTGCGATAGGGACGGTTGTCCGTAAAAGCCACACCCCTCATTCTGTTTTTGGAGTTCCAGGACAGACACTGCTAAATTTTATATTCTGCTAATGGCTGCCTTTTCTGTTCCTCCTGACACCATTGAAGATGGCAACCATGACTGCTTCTGCTCCTGCTGATGCTACTTCTGCCTCAGCACCACCCCAAGTGCCCCCTCCACCACCATCACCTCCCCAAGGGCCTGCAGAGGGGAACAGGCATGAGGATGCAGAGGAGGGTGAAGAGGGTGATGAGGATGAGGTAGTGGAAGTCCCCACTACTAGCACTCACCGTGAATCTTGGGTGTGGAGGTTGTTTACCATTCTTGATGGAGTACCGAAAGCTCATGCAAACATGGTGCGCTGCACTCAGTGCCAGTTGGTGCTGAGTCGTGGTAAACCAGGTTTGTACAGCTACGTTACTACCTCAATAAAGCAACACCAAAGATCGTTCCATGGTGGGGCTATTCGTAAGGTTGTACCTTGCGATAAACGTAGTAGGTTGAGTTCCCCTTTGTTTCCACTCCTGCCACCATTCCTGTGTGGCACTACATACCTCCAGGTGCCTCTCAGGCCATACGTGATGCTGTTAACCCTTACCTTTCGAGGGTCACAGTATTGTGTATGTACTGCAATGCAGTACTCTGCAGGGGGGAGACCCTTCAAAGTCCTTTTGAGGCTGCAGTCCGGGAGCATGAGAAGGACTGCCCACTACCTGAATAAAGCCCACCCTACAGCTTCCTCTCTCCATCTGCCCTTTCTTATCCCGTGGTTGGTGCCCCTTCCTTACCCTCCCTTCCCTTCATTTCCTTATGTGTCATGTCTGAAAAAGCAAAAAAAAATAAATACAAAACAAAAACCAAAAAAAAGGCTCTTTTCAGAGCCACCTTTCACAGTTCAAAAATAGAAGTGTCAATGAAATGCAGCAGGGCCCTGTGCATTTTTAGAAGTCCGCGGACAATTTGCCGACATCTAACATTTCTGCGGTGCTGCCCTATCAGAACCATTGCAGTGGTGGCTCTGAAAAGAGCCTTTTTGTGGTGTTTTTTTGTGTTTCAAAAACTTGAAATGGTCAACACCTACTGCAAAATGGATTGCTATAATTCCAAAATGGGTTGCTATGTATTTTGTATATTTCGCAGAAAAATCTGATTGCCAGCATAAGTACGATGTACTCCTTCTCTGCGAAAAAAGTGTGTTTTACGAAACATAATATTTTCATTGTGAAAAGAGGACATGCCAACACATCTCAAAAAGGCACAAACAGCCTTGTTGATATTGTGCTTTGCTTAGTCCATTTGTGGACCAAATGAAGAAGAACGCACCCACATTTGTCTCTGTGAGAAAAAATTACTCAGGAGTTTGGAAACATGTCCATGAATTTCCCAAGTCCTTCTTTCATTGCAAATTGCAAGTAATTCCAGAGACATGTCCTAAACTGTTCCCTCCATAATGAATAATAATAATGTCTAGATGAAGCTGTGTCACCAAAGTAACACAAAGAGGTACCAAATCAAGCCACGTCATTCCACGCACTCCATGCCAGTGCACTTCCACATAAGGGAATCCAAGATGTGCAGGCACTCCACAGTGATCTGTTTGCACCTCCAAGCAATTTATCCACGAGTCTTCCAAAATCCAGACCATCTGCCTTCTGAAAGACACAGCCATAGCTATCTGATCTCCTCTCACGAAAAAGACTTTCTGACAAAGTCTCTCCTTACACATTACACCCAGTGAACCTTATTGACCAACCCCTTGCTCGGCTAAGTCTCATTTGCATGCCTCTCAACCTCAAAATCCCTGTATGTAATACGTGCTGTCTGCAGACAACCGCAGTGTCCGCAGACAAATCGTAAAATCTGAGAGAGGTTTAAATCGTGTGCCCCATTTCCCCTTTGGGGTTGGCTCTGAAAACAGCCTTTTTTTGTTTTTTTTTAACGATGATCCAGAAACACCTTTTATTCTGTACATATTTGTTCCTTATTTTCCTCCAAATATCTTCACATTAGCTTCTCTAAAGCAATCCATATGTTCCAAAACAGCATGGCATTTCCTATAAAAGATGAAGACATGCTGCCTTCTTTAAAGTAAACAACATTACCAGAATCAATGTTGTCATTATTGCAAAAGAACATGTCAGCTCTACTCATAAAAGCAAACATGCCTTGGTTAATTAAACACCTAGTGACATTTCGCTGAGGACAAAAAAGAGAACTATTGTCCCATACGGCCATAGGTATCAAAGCAGAAAACATAACCTTGGCATTTGGAAGTACTTTCATGACTGCCTGAACCAAGTTTTCCAGATCTTGCAACAAAGTAGGGGCACTGATATGGCCCAAATGCAAAGCACCACAGTGCAGGACAACTACATGTGTACTATTAAAGCTAGGCATATCCTGACAAACATCTAGCATTGCCTGCAAATTAAAACCAGGCACATTGCACCACATCGCCTCCACTCCTTTTATGTCAAAATTGTTAGCCACATTCCTAGATTTAGCATACTGCTCCAAACCATTAGATTTCTACTTGCAGATTCATGCACATCTACATGCTTGAACACAAACTACAGGTATGAATCTTTTCTGCACAGTAGATGTACAGCTCTTCTAAAAATTCATATAAACATGGTAACTGCCACTTACCGTGTATAACCTGTAAAAAAAGCTTACTATCATTTCTCCCATCTGCTATGATCAAGTGTCACTTGCAAAGCTGTATGCTCTCCAAATGTTTATCTACCCATATTACTAACTGTAATGTGCAAACTGTTATTTTCTTCATTCATTCTGTCATCTGTGTAACCACTGCCACCTATTTATCCATATTTCAACCATGATAGCATTGAATGCATTATAGTGCATAGGATGTACATACAATGTCCTTTCTATACATTATGCATATTTAACATACAATCTATCATTTGCACTTCCTTTAGAAATTATTATAGTAGTAATCAGGCACAACACACAGAGCTGTCTAACAAAGTGTCATTTCATGTTAAAAAATTGAAGAAATAACAGTAACATTGTGGGAGAAGGCTTTGTAGTGTGTTATAAAGTGACACACATCCAGGATGAGTACATGCATCTTTATTCATGCACAGAGATAGCAAATATCATTTGAAAGGCTCCCAGCTGAAACAACACCACTGCCTCTACAACTGTTCTTCCAATCTACACAGCTCTCTCATTCCAGCTGTTTGCCCAATCCATTCTAGAATTTACAACAGCATTCAACTATACAC
Organism: Ambystoma mexicanum; assembly: GCF_040938575.1. Lineage (NCBI taxonomy): Eukaryota > Metazoa > Chordata > Amphibia > Caudata > Ambystomatidae > Ambystoma > Ambystoma mexicanum. The sequence goes on from NC_090931.1 coordinate 1,172,063,287, forward strand.
AGGTGCAGTCATGTCTATCACATCATGTACAACTATGTACAAACAGTGTAGTAAAACAAGACATACAACATCTCCCCCCTTCCCTTCAGTCTGCAACGCAAGCACCAGACCCTTCATTGCAACCCCTACTTTATTTCAGACTCTCCCATTTTCAAGCATCACAGGATCACCCAGTAGTTTGCTAATCACCTGCAGTCTGGTAAAACTGCTTTGTCCCTTTTCCACTTCTCCAGGTTTTCTTATTTGATCCTTCTCCCCTACAACTATCCTGGAGAGTAATAAGCTGCTGAACCCATTAAATCTTTCTGCTTTATTTCCCACACCTTCACAAATACATACATTGTATGCTTTCCCCACAGTTCCTGCCAACCCACACTTTCTTTTTTCTTCAACAGACCCCAAAGAATGCCTACGAAAAACCAACTCCGTAGAAAGCAACACAGAAGTAGACACAATCAAAATAAAAGTGTCCAAAATAGGCATCCACCTCTAGAAGAATTTGTACAAAAAGTTCAAACAAAACAGCTAATACAGTCACTAAGCGAAACAAAACCAGCTTCCAGTACAGAAAATGTACCTCCTCTTTCAAAATGTAAAGCGAAACAGAAAGTGATTATCAAGACTGCAGCTTCCACTAGTGGTAACACTGCACCTATAAATCTCGATGTAGCCACAAGTAAGCATACCAAAAAAATTATTTTACAAAAAATTGTCCGCCACAGAGTCCTTCAGCACCTAAACAGGAGAGAAATCACGCACAACCCCTAAAACCTACGGTACAAAATTAATCCTTGAAGCTCTCATAGACAGTGCAATCCTTCTCAAAAGGAAATTATTTATTTTAGTTTTAAACAGAATGAAACCACTAACAAAACTAAGTACCAAACTACAAAAAGACTGAATATCAACAAAGAAAGCTTCCCAAAAATCAGTGGAGGTGCATGAAGTCACACCACGAGCACAGGACCATATTTCAATGAAGAAGCATACAAACAAAAGCAAATAAAGCCACTTGACATACATAGCTGTGGACAAGGGTATGAAAAACTTAAGAATACTATTATGGAACAAGAAACGCTGCTCACAAAAATATCCCCAGAAAAAATAGCATCAACACTCCGTTCCACGGAACCAATACGTCCAGTCTACAAATGGCCATGCACATCAATGTGTAACATAGTAAAACAATCTTTCAGATCTTTACGCCAGTTCCTCAATCAGTATGTGAAAGGTAAAGACACATTCAAAATGAAACTACTACAAAGTATGGGCTCCATTTCTGGGCCTATTTGCAAAAGCACCTTCCACCATATCAAAATGATATCAACACACCATTCAACTATAAGAAATCTGGTTCATAACCTGTACTATGCCAAAAGTTCTGCTTTAGCACTAGCCAATTTAAATAACAATCTTCTACATGGTACAGTCAAAGAACTACTCAAAGAAATATAGCATATCCAGAGAAAATATTTTGGAAGTGAAAGCCACTTACAAAATGCAGTAGCTTTACAACATACTAGAAACAACTTTACAGATGGTAACCTTCTACTACACATTTACAAACAAGAAATACTAAAGTTAAAAAGTACATCTGCTGAAGTACCAAACCATGTGTGTGTATGTTGGAGCAGGACTTTTTATGAAAATAGCACAAAAACTGTAGACATAACGTACAAAATAGAAGACAATGACAATTCCAAGTGGTTCCAATTAACTCTCTATCTTATAGCAGAAAAAAAACAAATTACCGACCCCTTAATACTTTGCAGTTACTGCACTGCAAAACTTGACAACAACCAAACACCTTCACGTGCTATCACAAATACCTTTGAATTATACCCATTCCTAAAACCCTTGCAACAACTTAATTTATATGAGAGCATCATAATTCAAACAGTGCACTAATTTCAAGCAATAATATGCCTTCAACCAAAAACTGCAAAACTACCTCCCTCTGAATTAGTGAAATGCATTTGTGGCAAAGTAGTTTATTTGCCATTAGATCTCAAAGAAAATGTTCACACTCTGGGAGTGTAGTGTCCAATAATTCAATCTTTAATTATCTTAGTAAATGGTGTACCTACAAAAGACACAAGAATTTGGCAACAACTCATTGACTTACATACAGTTAGACAAGCCCTGCAATATGTAAAAGACAACAATGAACACCATAAAGCAATAACTATAGAAGAAAACCATAGAGAAACCACGGGAATAATTGAAGACTCATCAGAAACATGTCAATTTCAACTTCTAGAGCCTGCTACAGAATCCAATATTTAGACCATTATACAAGTCATCCATTACACTCTAAAGACACCATAGATGATGCACTGGAAAAGCACCAAATGCGACAAGTCAAAGGATCTCCAATCAGCATATGCGGAAAAAAGTATAGAAGTATGTGCCTTTCCTCTACTCTTTCCTACTGGAAAAGGAGGAATGTACGATTATAGACCCACACAAATAACAGCATCACAATACCACTCTTTACAAATGTATTTTGAAGACCCCAGATTCAGACAAATGCGGAATACATATTCCACCTTCTCTTTGAAAGTGAACTAGCAACTCTATGCTATGGCGTTGCACACACATTGAAATCAGGTACCCATTTTCAAAATATGTCAGCCATGCAATTACTACAAAAAGTGCAAGAAAAAGATGAGGTTTTACAGTCAAGCATTACAAATATTTTAGCAAACATGTGTGATACAAAAGAATACTGGTTCTGATGTCACAGAGATGTACGCTGTATGATAAGAAACCTTGGCCCACCCACTTGGTTTGTGACATTAAGTTGTGCAGAATATGCATGGGAAAATGTACACGATATCCTACGCATAGCAAACAAAAACAAAACAAATATAGATATAAAAACACCAGGAGAACTCTGCTCTCTAGGTCCTGTAAATATATCAAGATATTTCCATGATCGCTTCATTGCTATGCTACACTTCTTTTGTAATAAAACTGTTCCTCCCCTCGGAGAAGTGCAACACTTCTTTTGGAGAAATGAATACCAAGCCAGAGGAGCAGCACAAATCCACATGCTTTTGTCAATTAAAGATGCTTCTAGATTTGGACAAGTTCATCCAAAAATATGTCACTTATGAAATCCCTTAACAAACGACACCTAGTGACCTTCATGCACAAATTTTACAATTTCAAAGACACAAATGTGGGAAATATTGTTGTTGCATTTATAAAAACAAAGGGAAATAATACACCAAATGCCACTTTGGTTTCCCAAGACCAGTTTCAACAACAAGTTAAGTAAACAACTTCATGTCTTCAGTTAGACATAGTGGCTAAGGTAAATCACCTAAGAACACATATTACATAAAAAAGAACAGAAGGATAAAAATACATCAATTATTACAATGAAATCATTGCCCTCCTACGGAATGCATGTATAGATGTGCCATACATTGCAGACAATTGCACTGCAGTTGCACGATATGTCACAGCCTACTTAACCAAAGCAGAAAATACAGAGCTTCAAGACCTCTGGGATTATATATAATCTGACAAAATACTATCACAGAAATTGTACAATTTAGGCATACAAATGCTCTCCCATGGATAATGTGGCTGCTATGAAGCTGCAGACCATTTAACCGGTACTGCCTTGTATGGAAAATCTGAAAATATAGCCAAGACATTTTGAAAAAGAATTTACTGGACACATACTACCCAAAAGGGAGTACCACTTTGGAAAACATGTGTCTAAACCATGTAGCTCAAAACTTCACATACAAAAATAATATTAAACCAGATGAAAAGAAAGGTAAATATAGAGTGAAAAATTGTCAAGGCAGCTGAGTGAAACTTACCAAATGAAGTGTCATTAATCATATCAAATTGTCATTAAAAACACCTCAACATAAAGAAATGTATTACATGTCCATGCTACAACTTTTTAAATCATGGAGAAATGAAGAAGATTTACTAGATATCTATGACTCCTATGAAAACTCTTTGAAAGCAAATGAATGCACTATAACAGACGTAAACTTTACACAGTAGGAAACAATGTTGCACAATAAAAAGCAACAAGAAGAAGAACTCCAGGCGCAACTAGATGTGGACACTCCTGACAGTAGTCAACCGTCTGTAACAGGAAGCCAAGAACCACTTGGACAGCCACTAATAGCAAATGAAGCAAAATTAGCCATGACAGAAGTAGAAAACACCATGTGTCAGTATGAGCAATCTACAGAAGTCTTTGCTCTACTAAAATCACAAATAAGCAATGAGCAGCGTAGCATTTTCCAAGAAGTAACAAAACAAATTGAACAGGGTGTGCAGCATGAAAGTAAGAAGTGTACCAGCCAAGACTACAAACCTATACTGCTATACGTGAGTGGTCAAGCTAGTTCAGGCAAAACGTTCTTAATGAATATCATCAGCAAGTGCCTCCAACAATTGACAAACAACAAACTGTCAGCTGTTGTAACTGCTCCCACAGGTTTAGCTGCCTACAACATAGGTGGTGTCACTTTACACCAATTACTACTCCTTCCGTTAGAACAACAAAACAAATTAGACTATTACAAACTTTCTCCAGAAGCTGCAGTTTAACTACGCAGAATTTTCAAACAAATGAAAATGCTGCTAATTGGTGAGGTAAGCATGGTTTCCAATCTAATCTTAGCCTTCATTCACCTCAGATTACAAGATGTCCTCAAAACAGACTACGACCAGCTCTCTTTGGAGGAGAAGTGTGTCTGCGGAGCGGACATAGATATCACTAATTTTTTGAAACCCAACTTTTGGTCATTTTAAAAAAAAATACTGGACTGATTTTAACCAAATTAACAAAAGCACACTTTTGGGTCCAAGTCGCCACTCCTCCACAAATTTGGTGAAAATCCATCCAGCGGTTTGAGACCCCTCTTTAACTTTGACCCCCCCTTGACCAGACCTCACCAAATTTTGCAAAGTTTGGTGAGGATTCGTCCAGGGGGAGCAAAGTCATAAGCCGTCCAAAAAGTGCTCTTCCTATGGGTTTAACAACTTAACCATAAGTACATATGGTACAGCAGGCCATGTAATACTGTAGAAAGTGAGATAGTATATAATTTGTATATATATATATTGTTACATTATTTTAAGACATTCTTTTTTCTGTCCATCTGTTCAACGAGAAGTTGTTTCCTCTGTAGCATGATTATTGAATACAACCCTTTATTGGTTGTGCTATATGAATACATTCAGTATTCACCTAGTAGCATAATGAGAAAAGAATCCATCAATATTCTAATTTTTATTTTATTATGAAATACATTTCATTCTGTTTCAGAGTTACTAATATTCAAGAAAGAATATGACACATATAAAGCTATTAGTAAAGACATTTGATAAATATGATATATATATATATATATATATATATATATATATATATAATCAGTAAAAAAACTTTGTTAAAGGGACGTTATGGTTAAGTTGCGCTACAAAAAACCTTTGAAATTCAGTGAAAAAACGTTGTTAAAGGGACGTTATGGTTCAAAGTAAAACCGAAAAACCCCTGAAATTCGGCAGTTATGGTAAGATAAGCAACCATAACTCGCGCCACCACCGTGCACTGCTAACACTAACACCCAGGACATCAAAGATGACATCACAAATGTCATTGATGACATCACTGATGACATCACATGTCTGACTCCCCCTTTTTTCCTTTCCTGACATATCTAGGCCACATGATTTTCTTCAGTAACAGGAACTAAAAATTGTAAATTACTATATTCGTAGACTTATCCTTCAAGTATGCTCTTAGAATAATTCCCTTATGGTCCAGTCATATCATATGACACATATACATAGGAGAAGTCACAACCTGGAAAGACAGCAATCCTTTTTGTGCATTAAAATTATCAGTAGATTTATCAGCACTTTCTGATACTTTTGATGTTTTTTTATTACTGTACTTTCCCTGTATATACTCATATTTGTATATGTTGTACTCACACTATTTTCCTTAGGGTCCAGACACATCATGTTATATATATATAGATAGGGTAAGTAACAGCTTTGAAACAGAGCAATCATTTCTCTGCATAAAGGTAATCAGTTAGGTTATGAACACTTTCTGCTACTATTGCTGTTTCTTTTTCCTACTTCAATTCCCTTGTATATATTCATATTTGTATGTGGTGTTGTCTCTTTGTGATTTGTGTATAATAATGCAATTACGTAGTAAGTGGGTTTTATTACCTACTTATCACAAGTTTCACTGTACGCAAAACTCTAATATGAAAACAGTTATCATTTCAATATTCAACATGGCAAGCTTATGAATATTGCACCTCCATCATGTGTGCTGCACACAATGCCTATGTTTCTACATGAGTACCTTAGTATACTGGATTGAAGTTAATAATAGAATACTATTTATATCAATGCATAGCTTAATGCACTGATTAGCACTTGATATTTATTCCAATAATCTTTGACACTTTTTTTTATTAACATTACACTAAGAAGCCCTTGCACAGACTTTTCATGAAAGGTAAATGCACATGTGATGTCATCAGCAATGTCATCAATGACATTTGTGATGTCACCTTTGATGTCCTGGGTGTTAGTGTTAGCAGTGCACGGTGCCGGCGCGAGTTATGGTTGCTTATCTTACCATAACTGCCGAATTTCAGGGGGTTTTCGGTTTTACTTTGAACCATAACGTCCCTTTAACAATGTTTTTTCACTGAATTTCGTTGGTTTTTACTAGCGCAACTTAACCATAACTTCCCTTTAACAAAGTTTTTTTTACTGAATTTCATAGGTTTTTAGTAGCACAACTTAACCATAACGTCCCTTTAACAAAGTTTTTTTACTGAATTTCATAGTTTTTTAGTTGCACAACTTAACAATAATAACTTTGACTTTATGTACATATAATATGGAACATACTTAACCGTTTCTGCTGAATTTGACGGTCCGCAGACATGTTTGGACAACAGTACCACCACCTAAAAACTCTGAGGGGGTATGTGTAATAGTTATATCATAACATAGGAATATTTAACAAATTCACAAAGCAGCACACATACAAAGTATATGTAGTAATACTTAAAAAATGTTACCCATATATGTAACACACTAACCATTCATGTAAATACAATATGTTTTAAAATGGAATATACCAAAAGAAGATAAAGTGGCTTCCACCATAATTACCTCACAGATGCTCCACAACCAACAGCAAGACCAGACCTATACACTACTGATTACATATCTCACCAGACATGGTAAGTGCACTTCTTTTTACTCATATATTTATAAACTTTCTATATTAGAAAAAAAACATATTACTTTTTTGTTTTCTCACAGAAATGTGTAGTACTCTCGACTGGCTAGCGGAGCATTTCCCACGAGAGGAAATGTTAGAAAATAGTCCACCTAATGGTACACACTTTACTATATAAACCAATTAATAAATATTATTTTGTATACTTTTAACATATACATTTTTTTATAACAGACCATACAAACATTCCAAGTATCTCACAACAACAATCAGAGGATATCACTCTACAGCAGATTAATCAAAAAATGGACGATTTTATGCAAAATTTTATGGATTTGAAAACAGCACACCATTGTCCAACCGGCACTTGTCCCCCTCACCCTATCCCACGCAGTTACCCCCAAAACCTGTCTATGGACCAAAGCGTTTCAATGAGATTTCCTTCCCTTCTTCACCTGATCCCAGTTATCTAGAAATCCCTAATTCTCCTGTTTTTGTTTCCGTTTCGGCCCCACCTTCCCAGTCATAATTGTATATATATATGAAATAAAGTTACTTTTCTTATATTGTGTTGTAATTACTTTCAGTTCCTTGTGATAAAACCAATTTAGGTGTCCACGGACACCACGGTTGTTCGGAAATGTTCGTAAAGAAACGAAAATGTAACTGTCCTGAGGACACTACATCTGTCCGTAATGTTCTCATGCAAGTTGAAAATGTTCTAAGAACACTCGTAGTGTCCTGAAATGTCCGTAAATAAACGAAAATGGAGGTGTCCTTAAGAACACTATGCCTATTCGTAGTGTTCGATAGCAAGCAGAAACTGTGCTAAGAACACTCGTGGTGTCCTGAATTGTTCGTAAATAAACAAAAATGGAGGTGTGCTTGAAACGCTATGTCTGTCCGTATTGTTAGAAAATAAATTAAACTGTGCTAAGAACAAACAGCTGTCCGTAACTGTTTGTTTTACATGTGACGCACTTTTAATTAGTTCAGGACCCGAACACTGTCCGTAGAACATCAACACTGTCCGTAGAACATCAACACGCATGCGCAAAATAATGTCCGTACATTGGGTGTCCTGCGGACGACCGCTACCTTAGCGAACATGCTCACAAAACAATCATGTGACCGCGGCCACGGTCATCTCGTGCTCTAAATGCGGACATTGTTCGTGTCCCCGACCAGTTTAAAAGTACATTTCCAAGTAATCCACACTATTTCTCATTAAAAAATCACCATACCACAAATCCCACATACTAATCCTAACTTTACACATAGTTTTTGTGACTTTTTGAACCTTTTTTGATGTTTGATCTGTCTTGAGGACGGTGCGCATGTTCGCGACCCGCGCAAAAACAACCCTATATAAGACCACGCCCTAGAGCGCATTCTCATTGTGTTTCTGACTATTCCACAGAGCACACTGCATTTTGCTGCATACTTTGCAGATTTTGAGATTTCCATCTCCAAGCCTATGACATCCATGGCTCGACTATTACCACATGGTGCTACATCTGCCTCAGCACCACCCCCCACCCCCTCCACCACCACCATTTCCCCAAGGGCCTGAAGAGGGGAACAGGAGTGAGGATACAGAGGAGGAAGAAGAGGATGACGAGAATGAGGTAGAGGAAATCCCTACTACCAGAGGTCGGCGTGAATCTTGGGTGTGGCGGTTGTTTACCGTTCATGGAAACGGTCCTAAGTCTCATGCGAACCGAGTCACCTGTAATGAGTGCAAAATGGTACTCATTCGCGGGAAGCACAGTAACTACAGCTTTGGGACCACTACTATGAAGCAACACCTGAGGTCATTTCACTCTGGGGCTATTCGCAGGGTTGTACCTTGCGAAGAACGTAGCAGGTTGATTTTCTCTACTTCATCCTCTGTTTCTGATCCTGTCACCACAAGGACCACCTCTGTGGGACAGCGTCTTTCTCAAGCTGCCTCACAGGCCATACAGAATGCTGATGACCCTTACCTTTCGAGGGTCACAGTTGTATGTTTGTACTGTGACACAGTACTCTGCAGGGGGGAGCAACTTCGGAGTGCTTTTGACACTATCGTCTCAGAGCACGAGAAGACCTGCTCACTACCCAAATAAAACCCACTCTACATCTTCCTCTCTCAGCTCGCCCTTTCTTATCCCTGTGGTTGGTGTCCCCCCTTTACCCTCCTTTACCCTCCTCTCCTAGTGTGTTGTGTCTGAAAAACCAAAAAAAATACAAAATTACAAAAATAAAAAAAAAATAAGGCTCTTTTCAGAGCCGCCTTTCCCAGTTAAAAAATAGAAGTGAAAATCAATGAAGCAGCGCACTTTGTATTTTTTAGAAGTCCGCGGACAGTTCGCAAACATTAAAAAAATTGGGTTGCTACTCCATCACAAACATTGTCATTTTCTCTGGAAGGAAGTGGTGGCTCTGAAAAGAGCCTTTGGGTGGTGTTTGTAAGTCAAAAATTGTAAATGCTTAACTTCTACTTCAAAATCGTTGTTGTAATTCCAAAAAAGGTCGCAATGCATTTTGTACATTTCTCAGAAAAATCTGATTGCCAGCATAAGTAAGATGGACTCCATCTCTGCGAAAAATGCGGGAAGCATGGTTCGTATAGCTTTGGGACCACTACCATGAAGCGACACCTGCGCTCATTCCACACTGGGGCCATTCGCAAGGTTGTACCTTGCGAGAAGCGTAGTAGGTTGATTGCCTCTACTTCATCCTCTGTTTCTGATCCTGTCACCACAAGGAACACCTCTGTGGGACAGCGTGTTCCTCAAGCTGCCTCACAGGCCATACATAATTCTGATGACCCTTACCTTTCGAGGGTCACAGTTGTATGTGTGTACTGTGACACAGTACTCTGCAGGGGGGAGCGACTCCAGAGTGCTTTTGAGACGATCGTCTCAGAGCACCAGAAGACCTGCTCACTACCCAAATAAAACCCACTCTACATCTTCCTCTCTCAGCTCGCCCTTTCTTATCCCTTTGGTTGGTGCCCCCCCCTTTACCCTCCTTTCCCTCCTCTCCTAGTGTGTCGTGTATAAAAAAGAACAAAAAAAATACAAAATAACAAACATCAAAAAAAAATAAGGCTCTTTTCAGAGCCGCCTTTCACAGTTAAAAAATAGAAATGAAGATACATAAAGCATAGCCATTTCCGTTTCGTGAAAATCTGCGGACGGTCTGCGAACAGAAAAACAATTGCATTGCTACCCTATTGAAACCAATGCATTTTTCTCTAACAGGAAGTGGTGGCTCTGAAAAGAGCCTTTGGGAGGTGTTTGAATGTAAAACATTTTAACTACGTAAGACATACTTCAAAACAAATTCTGTATTTCTAAAAAAGGTCGCAATGCATTTTGTAAATTTCTCAGAAAAATCTGATTGCCAGCATAAGTAAGATGGACTCCATCTTTGCGAAAAATGTATGTACTACAAAACAAAATATTTTCATTGTTAAAAGAGGACATGCCAAAATCTCTTAGGAAGGCACAAACAGCCTTATTAACATTACGCCTTGCTTTCTCAATTTGTGGACCACATGAGAAAGAACGAAGCCACACGTGACTCTGCGCAATCCGTGAAAAAATTATTTTAGAGTTTGGAAACATGTCCATTATCTTCTGAAGTCCTTCTTTCATTGCAAATTGCAAAGAAATTCAAGACGCATGTCCTAAACTGTTCCCTCCACAATGAATTACAATTATGTCTGGATGTTCCTCTATCTTCAAAGTTGCACAGAGAGGTAGCAAGTCCAACCACTTCATTCCGCGCACTCCATGCCAGTGCACTTCCACATGTGGGAATCCAAGATCTATAGATACTCCACAGCTTTCTGCATGCACCTTCAACCAATGAATCCACGAGTCTCCCAAAATCCATACAATCTGTGTTTTGAAACTCTCAGCCATAGCTATCTGTTCTTCTCTCTGCAAAAACAATATCTGAGAAAACCTCTCCTAGCACAACACACTCACTAAACTTTACTGACCAATCCCTTGCTTCATCCAATCTCATTTCCATACCTCCCCTCCCCAAATTCCCCGGATGTAATACGCGGTGTCCTAGAACTACCGCCATGTCCGCGAACATATCGTAACATGTACAGCCCTTCTACCATTTCGATTTCACTCTCTGTGCCAATCCCTCATTGGATGTAGCTAAGCAATCACATGACCATCCACCAATCAAATCCAATAACTCTACATGTAACAGCATCATCATAGAGCAGCACTACAAATGTACGGTGTATCTCTCGGAGTACAAGTCTCATACCATTGACAACCACGATCTACGAGAAATACTATACAAATCTCCAATATTTCTACTTGCATTTGGTCCATATCCATATACATGAACAGAAAGTACAGGTATGCATATTTTCTACACAGTACATGAACACATTTTCTAACCGACTTTTACCTTCTATAATCTGAAAAATGAATGGACGATCATTGTTTCATTGTCCTAAAATGACCTGTCACTCACAAACCTTTATATCGTTTAATTTCTTCATACACACACACACATGCAAATACTATTAAACTAACATTTTTGAAATAAAATATATACACGACATATAATCACACAAAATAACATACACACTCTATGATCAAATCTCAAACAATAATATTTGTAAAAGCACATAATTGGTTTTAATTTTTTTCGTTTATATAAGTAATTACATACATTTATATAGGACAAGCAGACTATGACATTCACTCACTGTTACGTGCAAAACAGGCTATGACACATAGCTCTCAACTCACACGCTTTTGGCGGGTGTCACCAGCCTTGTAAAGGACTAACTCACCCGCCAATCCTCCTGTACGCCCATTCATTACAATGGTCGTCTCACTCGCCAAAAACAAAATCAGGTGATTTCACCCACCTTTGCGATACACATGGTTGAGAGATATGATGACAATGACTCACTATTACATGGAAAAGCTTAGTTACAAGAATAGTGGTATACGTTGGTAGATTACGAATTCCACAAACCATAGTAAAGATATTTTCTTTCCTACTCTTAGTCATAATATAGTTTTAATGGTTTTCAGGAAGGCGCTGAGCATTTCAATTTAAAAAAAATCTATGTCTAAAATGAAAACAGTTCTATATAGAAACCACATTACTAATTTCTTTCTTTTACAATTGCAGTGAAGCCGATTCTCCTGAATAGAAGCAGCCGATTTTGATTTACAAAGAACAACTAAGAAGCAAACTACTCATTTTTGAAAAAAAAGTAAGTAGATTGTTACCATAATATTTGATTTATAACTCACACGCACTGTACGGTGCATTCATGGTATTTCTGTGCCTAAAAATAGAGATTCTGCACCATTCTGACCAAAAATCCCCCCCGTCTTAAACAGTGACCTCCTGTCAGAATGGCCCTCAAATTCCTATTTTTCGGTACACAAATTACCCAACTCAGCCGCTAGAATGTAGATGTAGAACAAACAACTGTTTTAATTGTATAGCTTTACCTATATTATTTATCTCCACACAACCGGCTTACATTTTTCTGTCATCTGAACCCGAGTTTAGTAACACATTAATTGAAGAATACCCATCCCTAGTAGTCCAACTTCCCAATTCACAATCACACACCATTACATACATCTTTATCATCTTACTCAAACAATCATGCAAACAACACACATGCATTGCAGAATACCCCAACTGTCGGGGAGAAATTCTGCCTGGGTCGGCCGGGCCGTCCGCAGACCTCCGGGCAGGGAGGCCCCAACTCCTCCCGTATATCCCAAAAGAGATGGAGTATGAGACACACGCAAGAAGCAAGGTGACTCTGCTGTTTATTAGACAAAACGGCAGGGATGGGTCAAGGAGCATACGCGTCCGTCCTGACACACACACAATCATGGGGCTCGCAGGCCCTTTTTACCTTAGTGTGACGCGCTACTTACGTCACTTGGAAAGTTTAGCAAAAAACCTATCTCCACTCTGGATTGGTTACTCGAGTGGTAGGGTTAGTATAGCGCACATATAGAGAACGGTGTTAGTGGCTGAGGGTTAGTCAGGTGGTATACCTGGGCTGTCCCTTCAATTTGATACATGAAAATTGTTACATGAAGACCTCTGAGGATTGGTCAATGTAAATGGCGTCAGTGATAAGAACCCCATGTTCTAATTGGTCCGCTCGCGAGCCTCCCAGTCTGGGACTATCGCTGTTCCCAGCTCGCGGTGCACCTGTCATTTGCAACAATGTTTTAATATGGGTAGGTGTAAACAATGTGAGGATTTATTCATATGTTGGGAGGTCGACTACTCCCACTGCTGCAGATGTCCAATGAGTCTTTTAATTGTATCTGCCTGTGTCTTGAAACGTGGGATTCAGGCGTCTCCTTCCTCCTGGGCTTGGCATCTTGTCAGGTTTGGCTTTGTCACGTGAGGTGGGACTGTGTTTGAGGCAAAATTCAACACAATTAATATTGTTTTTCCTACTGTGTGCCTGGTTTATCTTGCAGGTGCGACCTTGGCGTTGGCTTGCAGCGTGCGAGATTGCAACATCGTGCCCTTGGCGGTGTGCTTTCGCCGGGCTCATTTTGCAGGGTCAGCAACCCAGTTCTTGCTCATTCAATGTTCATGGAAGCTTTGCTTGCGGCCTACTTGGGCCTGGTGCATAGGTGGAACCGTTTGATGCAGGGCGCTTTAGGTTACGGTATCATATTGCTTTATCCTCAGTATTGTGTCCCCGTTATATTCTTCATTATGGTACATGGCTCTTAGAAGAAGCGTGAGCAAGCCTTTTTAGATAAGTTCATGATACGTCTTGCGTTTCTGCATTTTGAGAGCCTATGTGGAAAATAATAAAGATGCACGTCCGTGAGTATGTCTGTCGCCTACGTCATAGCACTGAGTATATTCTTTGTGTAGATTGGTGCGGGAGTGTCCGGTGTGTATATTTGCACAGGTGTGCTGACCGTTGGCTAGGTCGTCATGGCATCTCTAACGACGTGTAGGTTTAGTCGAGTTGGTCCGTGCCGCCGGTGTCGGCATGGACAGGGCAGGCTGCTGGGCAGGTAGATGGGCACATCCGTATGTTCCTGTACCAGGGTATTTGGTCGTCTGGTAGATAGGCAAACTCCTCTCGTGGCGAGTGTCTAGGCTGTGATCCTCTAGGCCAAGTGCGAGAGGGGAAGGGCGGGAGACTGGTCTTCCATTCTTCCACTTCAGTCCCCCCTCTGGTCGACTTGTCGACCACAAACATATCCTTTTCTTTATCTCCTCTTACTCTCCATATTTTAGTTATTCCTCCGAAATGTTCATAGTGGTTAACATGGTCTTCAAATGACCAATACATATATTCACAGGTTCCTCCAGGAGTGCAGTATACCCATTTCCCTATGTAGCTCCTTGGGTTTCTTGGGTTTTCGAGCTTCACAGATGGTGGGTCCAGGTGGTTGGTGATGATCTGGTTGCGCAACTTCTCTCTCTCTTTTATGATTCTCCTATGGAATGCATATATAGATGTGCCATACATTGCAGACAATTGCACTGCAGTTGCACGATATGTCACAGCCTACTTAACCAAAGCAGAAAATACAGAGCTTCAAGACCTCTGGGATTATATATAATCTGACAAAATACTATCACAGAAATTGTACAATTTAGGCATACAAATGCTCTCCCATGGATAATGTGGCTGCTATGAAGCTGCAGACCATTTAACCGGTACTGCCTTGTATGGAAAATCTGAAAATATAGCCAAGACATTTTGAAAAAGAATTTACTGGACACATACTACCCAAAAGGGAGTACCACTTTGGAAAACATGTGTCTAAACCATGTAGCTCAAAACTTCACATACAAAAATAATATTAAACCAGATGAAAAGAAAGGTAAATATAGAGTGAAAAATTGTCAAGGCAGCTGAGTGAAACTTACCAAATGAAGTGTCATTAATCATATCAAATTGTCATTAAAAACACCTCAACATAAAGAAATGTATTACATGTCCATGCTACAACTTTTTAAATCATGGAGAAATGAAGAAGATTTACTAGATATCTATGACTCCTATGAAAACTCTTTGAAAGCAAATGAATGCACTATAACAGACGTAAACTTTACACAGTAGGAAACAATGTTGCACAATAAAAAGCAACAAGAAGAAGAACTCCAGGCGCAACTGGATGTGGACACTCCTGACAGTAGTCAACCGTCTGTAACAGGAAGCCAAGAACCACTTGGACAGCCACTAATAGCAAATGAAGCAAAATTAGCCATGACAGAAGTAGAAAACACCATGTGTCAGTATGAGCAATCTACAGAAGTCTTTGCTCTACTAAAATCACAAATAAGCAATGAGCAGCGTAGCATTTTCCAAGAAGTAACAAAACAAATTGAACAGGGTGTGCAGCATGAAAGTAAGAAGTGTACCAGCCAAGACTACAAACCTATACTGCTATACGTGAGTGGTCAAGCTAGTTCAGGCAAAACGTTCTTAATGAATATCACCAGCAAGTTCCTCCAACAATTGACAAACAACAAACTGTCAGCTGTTGTAACTGCTCCCACAGGTTTAGCTGCCTACAACATAGGTGGTGTCACTTTACACCAATTACTACTCCTTCCATTAGAACACCAAAACAAATTAGACTATTACAAACTTTCTCCAGAAGCTGCAGTTTAACTACGCAGAATTTTCAAACAAATGAAAATGCTGCTAATTGGTGAGGTAAGCATGGTTTCCAATCTAATCTTAGCCTTCATTCACCTCAGATTACAAGATGTCCTCAAAACAGACTACGACCAGTTCTCTTTGGAGGAGAAGTGTGTCTGCGGAGCGGACATAGATATCACTAATTTTTTGAAACCCAACTTTTGGTCATTTTAAAAAAAAATACTGGACTGATTTTAACCAAATTAACAAAAGCACACTTTTGGGTCCAAGTCGCCACTCCTCCACAAATTTGGTGAAAATCCATCCAGCGGTTTGAGACCCCTCTTTAACTTTGACCCCCCCTTGACCAGACCTCACCAAATTTTGCAAAGTTTGGTGAGGATTCGTCCAGGGGGAGCAAAGTCATAAGCCGTCCAAAAAGTGCTCTTCCTATGGGTTTAACAACTTAACCATAAGTACATATGGTACAGCAGGCCATGTAATACTGTAGAAAGTGAGATAGTATATAATTTGTATATATATATATATTGTTACATTTTTTTAAGACATTCTTTTTTCTGTCATTCTTTTCAACGAGAAGTTGTTTCCTCTGTAGCATGATTAATGAATACAACCCTTTATTGGTTGTGCTATATGAATACATTCAGTATTCACCTAGTAGCATAATGAGAAAAGAATCCATCAATATTCTAATTTTTATTTTATTATGAAATACATTTCATTCTGTTTCAGAGTTACTAATATTCAAGAAAGAATATGACACATATAAAGCTATTAGTAAAGACATTTGATAAATATGATATATATATATATATATATATATATATATCAGTAAAATAACTTTGTTAAAGGGACGTTATGGTTAAGTTGCGCTACTAAAAACCTATGAAATTCAGTGAAAAAACGTTGTTAAAGGGACGTTATGGTTCAAAGTAAAACCGAAAACCCCCTGAAATTCGGCAGTTATGGTAAGATAAGCAACCATAACTCACGCCACCACCGTGCACTGCTAACACTAACACCCAGGACATCAAAGATGACATCACAAATGTCATTGATGACATCACTGATGACATCACATGTCTGACTCCCCCTTTTTTCCTTTCCTGACATATCTAGGCCACATGATTTTCTTCAGTAACAGGAACTAAAAATTGTAAATTACTATATTCGTAGACTTATCCTTCAAGTATGTTCTTAGAATAATTCCCTTATGGTCCAGTCATATCATATGAAACATATACATAGGAGAAGTCACAACCTGGAAAGACAGCAATCCTTTTTGTGCATTAAAATTATCAGTAGATTTATCAGCACTTTCTGATACTTTTGATGTTTTTTTATTACTGTACTTTCCCTGTATATACTCATATTTGTGTATGTTGTACTCACACTATTTTCCTTAGGGTCCAGACACATCATGTTATATATATAGATAGGGTAAGTAACAGCTTTGAAACAGAGCAATCATTTCTCTGCATAAAGGTATTCAGTTAGGTTATGAACACTTTCTGCTACTATTGCTGTTTCTTTTTCCTACTTCAATTCCCTTGTATATATTCATATTTGTATGTGGTGTTGTCTCTTTGTGATTTGTGTATAATAATGCAATTACGTAGTAAGTGGGTTTTATTACCTACTTATCACAAGTTTCACTGTACGCAAAACTCTAATATGAAAACAGTTATTATTTCAATATTCAAAATGGCAAGCTTATGAATATTGCACCTCCATCATGTGTGCTGCGCACAATGCCTATGTTTCTATATGAGTACCTTAGTATACTGGATTGAAGTTAATAATAGAATACTATTTATATCAATGCATAGCTTAATGCACTGATTAGCACTTGATATTTATTCCAATAATCTTTGACACTTTTTTTTATTAACATTACACTAAGAAGCCCTTGCACAGACTTTTCATGAAAGGTAAATGCACATGTGATGTCATCAGCAATGTCATCAATGACATTTGTGATGTCATCTTTGATGTCCTGGGTGTTAGTGTTAGCAGTGCACGGTGCCGGCGCGAGTTATGGTTGCTTATCTTACCATAACTGCCGAATTTCAGGGGGTTTTCGGTTTTACTTTGAACCATAACGTCCCTTTAACAATGTTTTTTCACTGAATTTCGTTGGTTTTTACTAGCGCAACCTAACCATAACTTCCCTTTAACAAAGTTTTTTTTACTGAATTTCATAGGTTTTTAGTAGCACAACTTAACCATAACGTCCCTTTAACAAAGTTTTTTTACTGCATTTCATAGTTTTTTAGTTGCACAACTTAACAATAATAACTTTGACTTTATGTACATATAATATGGAACATACTTAACCGTTTCTGCTGAATTTGACGGTCCACAGACATGTTTGGACAACAGTACCACCACCTAAAAACTCTGAGGGGGTATGTGTAATAGTTATATCATAACATAGGAATATTTAACAAATTCACAAAGCAGCACACATACAAAGTATATGTAGTAATACTTAAAACATGTTACCCATATATGTAACACACTAACCATTCATGTAAATACAATATGTTTTAAAATGGAATATACCAAAAGAAGATAAAGTGGCTTCCACCATAATTACCTCACAGATGCTCCACAACCAACAGCAAGACCAGACTTATACACTACTGATTACATATCTCACCAGACATGGTAAGTGCACTTCTTTTTACTCATATATTTATAAACTTTCTATATTAGAAAAAAAACATATTACTTTTTTGTTTTCTCACAGAAATGTGTAGTACTCTCGACTGGCTAGCGGAGCCTTTCCCACGAGAGGAAATGTTAGAAAATAGTCCACCTAATGGTACACACTTTACTATATAAACCAATTAATAAATATTATTTTGTATACATTTAACATATACATTTTTTTATTACAGACCATACAAACATTCCAAGCATCTCACAACAACAATCAGAGGATATCACTCTACAGCAGATTAATCAAAAAATGGACGAACTTATGCAAAATTTTATGGATTTGAAAAATGTTGTGTAAAATTATGTGAAACCCCCAACAGCACACCATTGTCCAACCTGCACTTGTCCCCCTCACCCTATCCAACGCAGTTAACCCCAAACCCTGTCTATGGACCAAAACATTTCAATGAGATTTCCTTCCCTTCTTCACCTGATCCCAGTTATCTAGAAATCCCTAATTCTCCTGTTTTTGTTTCCGTTTCGGCCCCACCTTCCCAGTCATAATTGTATATATATATGAAATAAAGTTACTTTTCTTATATTGTGTTGTAATTACTTTCAGTTCCTTGTGATAAAACCAATTTAGGTGCCCACGGACACCACGGTTGTTCAGAAATGTTCGTAAAGAAACGAAAATGTAACTGTCCTGAGGACACTACATCTGTCCGTAATGTTCGCATGCAAGTTGAAAATGTTCTAAGAACACTCGTCGTGTCCTGAAATGTCCGTAAATAAACGAAAATGGAGGTGTCCTTAAGAACACTATGCCTATTCGTAGTGTTCGATAGCAAGCAGAAACTGTGCTAAGAACACTCGTGGTGTCCTGAATTGTTCGTAAATAAACAAAAATGGAGGTGTGCTTGAAATGCTATGTCTGTCCGTATTTTTAGAAAATAAATTAAACTGTGCTAAGAACAAACGGCTGTCCGTAACTGTTTGTTTTACATGTGACGCACTTTTAATTAGTTCAGGACCCGAACACTGTCCGTAGAACATCAACACGCATGCGCAAAACAATGTCCGTACATTGGGTGTCCTGCGGACGACAGCTACCTTAGCGAACATGCTCACAAAACAATCATGTGACCGCGCCCACGCTCATCTCGTGCTCTAAATGCGGACATTGTTCGTGTCCCCGACCAGTTTAAAAGTACATTTCCAAGTAATCCACAATATTTCTCATTAAAAAATCACCATACCACAAATCCCACATACTAATCCTAACTTTCCACATAGTTTTTGTGACTTTTTGAACCTTTTTTGATGTTCGATCTGTCTTGAGGACGGCGCGCATGTTCGCGACCCGCGCACAAACACCCCTATATAAGACCACGCCCTAGAGCGCATTCTCATTGTGTTTCTGACTATTCCACAGAGCACACTGCATTTTGCTGCATACTTTGCAGATTTTGAGATTTCCATCTCCAAGCCTATGACATCCATGGCTCGACTATTACCACATGGTGCTACATCTGCCTCAGCACCACCCCCCACCCCTCCACCACCACCATTTCCCCAAGGGCCTGAAGAGGGGAACAGGAGTGAGGATACAGAGGAGGAAGAAGAGGATGACGAGAATGACGTAGAGGAAATCCCTACTACCCGACGTCGGCGTGAATCTTGGGTGTGGCGGTTGTTTACCATTCATGGAAACGGTCCTAAGTCTCATGCGAACCGAGTCACCTGTAATGAGTGCAAAATGGTACTCATTCGCGGGAAGCACAGTAACTACAGCTTTGGGACCACTACTATGAAGCGACACCTGAGCTCATTTCACTCTGGGGCTATTCGCAGGGTTGTACCTTGCGAAGAACGTAGCAGGTTGATTTTCTCTACTTCATCCTCTGTTTCTGATCCTGTCACCACAAGGACCACCTCTGTGGGACAGCGTCTTTCTCAAGCTGCCTCACAGGCCATACAGAATGCTGATGACCCTTACCTTTCGAGGGTCACAGTTGTATGTTTGTACTGTGACACAGTACTCTGCAGGGGGGAGCGACTTCGGAGTGCTTTTGAGACTATCGTCTCAGAGCACGAGAAGACCTGCTCACTACCCAAATAAAACCCACTCTACATCTTCCTCTCTCAGCTCGCCCTTTCTTATCCCTGTGGTTGGTGTCCCCCCCTTTACCCTCCTTTACCCTCCTCTCCTAGTGTGTTGTGTCTGAAAAACCAAAAAAAATACAAAATTACAAAAATAAAAAAAAAATAAGGCTCTTTTCAGAGCCGCCTTTCCCAGTTAAAAAATAGAAGTGAAAATCAATGAAGCAGGACACTTTGTATTTTTTAGAAGTCCGCGGACAGTTTGCGAACATTAAAAAAATTGGGTTGCTACTCCATCACAAACATTGTCATTTTCTCTGGAAGGAAGTGGTGGCTCTGAAAAGAGCCTTTGGGTGGTGTTTGTAAGTCAAAAATTGTAAATGCTTAACTTCTACTTCAAAATCGTTGTTGTAATTCCAAAAAAGGTCGCAATGCATTTTGTACATTTCTCAGAAAAATCTGATTGCCAGCATAAGTAAGATGGACTCCATCTCTGCGAAAAATGCGGGAAGCATGGTTTGTATAGCTTTGGGACCACTACCATGAAGCGACACCTGCGCTCATTCCACACTGGGGCCATTCGCAAGGTTGTACCTTGCGAGAAGCGTAGTAGGTTGATTGCCTCTACTTCATCCTCCGTTTCTGATCCTGTCACCACAAGGAACACCTCTGTGGGACAGCGTCTTCCTCAAGCTGCCTCACAGGCCATACATAATTCTGATGACCCTTACCTTTCGAGGGTCACAGTTGTATGTGTGTACTGTGACACAGTACTCTGCAGGGGGGAGCGACTCCAGAGTGCTTTTGAGACGATCGTCTCAGAGCACCAGAAGACCTGCTCACTACCCAAATAAAATCCACTCTACATCTTCCTCTCTCAGCTTTCCCTTTTTTATCCCTTTGGTTGGTGCCCCCCCTTTACCCTCCTTTCCCTCCTCTCCTAGTGTGTCGTGTATAAAAAAGAACAAAAAAAATACAAAATAACAAACATCAAAAAAAAATAAGGCTCTTTTCAGAGCCACCTTTCACAGTTAAAAAATAGAAATGAAGATACATAAAGCATAGCCATTTCCGTTTCGTGAAAATCTGCGGACGGTCTGCGAACAGAAAAACAATTGCATTGCTACCCTATTGAAACCAATGCATTTTTCTCTAACAGGAAGTGGTGGCTCTGAAAAGAGCCTTTGGGAGGTGTTTGAATGTAAAACATTTTAACTACGTAAGACGTACTTCAAAACAAATTCTGTATTTCTAAAAAAGGTCGCAATGCATTTTGTACATTTCTCAGAAAAATCTGATTGCCAGCATAAGTAAGATGGACTCCATCTTTGCGAAAAATGTATGTACTACAAAACAAAATATTTTCATTGTTAAAAGAGGACATGCCAAAATCTCTTAGGAAGGCACAAACAGCCTTATTAACATTACGCCTTGCTTTCTCAATTTGTGGAAAACATGAGAAAGAACGAAGCCACACGTGTCTCTGCGCAATCCGTGAAAAAATTATTTTAGAGTTTGGAAACATGTCCATTATCTTCTGAAGTCCTTCTTTCATTGCAAATTGCAAAGAAATACAAGACGCATGTCCTAAACTGTTCCCTCCACAATGAATTACAATTATGTCTGGATGTTCCTCTATCTTCAAAGTTGCACAGAGAGGTAGCAAGTCCAACCACTTCATTCCGCGCACTCCATGCCAGTGCACTTCCACATGTGGGAATCCAAGATCTATAGATACTCCACAGCTTTCTGCATGCACCTTCAACCAATGAATCCACGAGTCTCCCAAAATCCATACAATCTGTGTTTTGAAACTCTCAGCCATAGCTATCTGTTCTTCTCTCTGCAAAAACAATATCTGAGAAAACATCTCCTAGCACAACACACTCACTAAACTTTACTGACCAATCCCTTGCTTCATCCAATCTCATTTCCATACCTCCCCTCCCCAAATTCCCCGGATGTAATATGCGGTGTCCTAGAACTACCGCCATGTCCGCGAACATATCGTAACATGTACAGCCCTTCTACCATTTCGATTTCACTCTCTGTGCCAATCCCTCATTGGATGTAGCTAAGCAATCACATGACCATCCACCAATCAAATCAAATAACTCTACATGTAACAGCATCATCATAGAGCAGCACTACAAATGTACGGTGTATCTCTCGGAGTACAAGTCTCATACCATTGACAACCACGATCTACGAGAAATACTATACAAATCTCCAATATTACTACTTGCAGCTTGGTCCATATCCATATACATGAACAGAAAGTACAGGTATGCATATTTTCTACACAGTACATGAACACATTTTCTAACCGACTTTCACCTTCTATAATCTGAAAAATGAATGGACGATCATTGTTTCATTGTCCTAAACTGACCTGTCACTCACAAACCTTTATATCGTTTAATTTCTTCATACACACACACACATGCAAATACTATTAAACTAACATTTTTGAAATCAAATATATACACGACATATAATCACACAAAATAACATACACACTCTATGATCAAATCTCAAACAATAATATTTGTAAAAACACATAATTGGTTTTAATTTTTTTCGTTTATATAAGTAATTACATACATTTATATAGGACAAGCAGACTATGACATTCACTCACTGTTACGTGCAAAACAGGCTATGACACATAGCTCTCAACTCACACGCTTTTGGCGGGTGTCACCAGCCTTGTAAAGGACTAACTCACCCGCCAAGCCTCCTGTACGCCCATTCATTCCAATGGTCGTCTCACTCGCCAAAAATCAGGTGATTTCACCCACCTTTGTGACACACATGGTTGAGAGATATGATGACAATGACTCACTATTACGTGGAAAAGCTTAGTTACAAGAATAGTGGTATACGTTGGTAGATTACGAATTCCACAAACCATAGTAAAGATATTTTCTTTCCTACTCTTAGTCATAATATAGTTTTAATGGTTTTCAGGAAGGCGCTGAGCTTTTCAATTTAAAAAAATCTATGTCTAAAATGAAAACAGTTCTATATAGCAACCACATTACTAATTTCTTTCTTTTACAATTGCAGTGAAGCCGATTCTCCTGAATAGAAGCAGCCGATTTTGATTTACAAAGAACAACTAAGAAGCAAACTACTCATTTTTGAAAAAAAAGTAAGTAGATTGTTACCATAATATTTGATTTATAACTCACACGCACTGTACGGTGCATTCATGGTATTTCTGTGCCTAAAAATAGAGATTCTGCACCATTCCCCCCGTCTTAAACAGTGACCTCCTGTCAGAATGGCCCTCAAATTCCTATTTTTCGGCACACAAATTACCCAACTCAGCCACTAGAATGTAGATGTAGAACAAACAACTGTTTTAATTGTATAGCTTTACCTATATTATTTATCTCCACACAACCGGCTTACATTTTTCTGTCATCTGAACCCGAGTTTAGTAACACATTAATTGAAGAATACCCATCCCTAGTAGTCCAACTTCCCGATTCACAATCACACACCATTACATACATCTTTATCATCTTACTCAAACAATCATGCAAACAACACACATGCATTGCAGAATACCCCAACTGTCGGGGAGAAATTCTGCCTGGGTCGGCCGGGCCGTCCGCAGACCTCCGGGCAGGGAGGCCCCAACTCCTCCCGTATATCCCAAAAGAGATGGAGTATGAGACACACGCAAGAAGCAAGGTGACTCTGCTGTTTATTAGACAAAACGGCAGGGATGGGTCAAGGAGCATACGCGTCCGTCCTGACACACACACAATCATGGGGCTCGCAGGCCCTTTTTACCTTAGTGTGACGCGCTACTTACGTCACTTGGAAAGTTTAGCAAAAAACCTATCTCCACTCTGGATTGGTTACTCGAGTGGTAGGGTTAGTATAGCGCACATATAGAGAACGGTGTTAGTGGCTGAGGGTTAGTCAGGTGGTATACCTGGGCTGTCCCTTCAATTTGATACATGAAAATTGTTACATGAAGACCTCTGAGGATTGGTCAATGTAAATGGCGTCAGTGATAAGAACCCCATGTTCTAATTGGTCCGCTCGCGAGCCTCCCAGTCTGGGACTATCGCTGTTCCCAGCTCGCGGTGCACCTGTCATTTGCAACAATGTTTTAATATGGGTAGGTGTAAACAATGTGAGGATTTATTCATATGTTGGGAGGTCGACTACGCCCACTGCTGCAGATGTCCAATGAGTCTTTTAATTGTATCTGCCTGTGTCTTGAAACGTGGGATTCAGGCGTCTCCTTCCTCCTGGGCTTGGCATCTTGTCAGGTTTGGATTTGTCACGTGAGGTGGGACTGTGTTTGAGGCAAAATTCAACACAATTAATATTGTTTTTCCTACTGTGTGCCTGGTTTATCTTGCAGGTGCGACCTTGGCGTTGGCTTGCAGCGTGCGAGATTGCAACATCGTGCCCTTGGCGGTGTGCTTTCGCCGGGCTCATTTTGCAGGGTCAGCAACCCAGTTCTTGCTCATTCAATGTTCATGGAAGCTTTGCTTGCGGCCTACTTGGGCCTGGTGCATAGGTGGAACCGTTTGATGCAGGGCGCTTTAGGTTACGGTATCATATTGCTTTATCCTCAGTATCGTGTCCCCGTTATATTCTTCATTATGGTACATGGCTCTTAGAAGAAGCGTGAGCAAGCCTTTTTAGATAAGTTCATGATACGTCTTGCGTTTCTGCATTTTGAGAGCCTATGTGGAAAATAATAAAGATGCACGTCCGTGAGTATGTCTGTCGCCTACGTCATAGCACTGAGTATATTCTTTGTGTAGATTGGTGCGGGAGTGTCCGGTGTGTATATTTGCACAGGTGTACTGACCGTTGGCTAGGTCGTCATGGCATCTCTAACGACGTATAGGTTTAGTCGAGTTGGTCCGTGCCGCAGGTGTCGGCATGGACAGGGCGGGCTGCTGGGCAGGTAGATGGGCACATCCGTATGTTCCTGTACCAGGGTATTTGGTCGTCTGGTAGATAGGCAAACTCCTCTCGTGGCGAGTGTCTAGGCTGTGATCCTCTAGGCCAAGCGCGAGAGGGGAAGGGCGGGAGCCTGGTCTTCCATTCTTCCACTTCAGTCCCCCCTCTGGTCGACTTGTCGACCACAAACCTATCCTTTTCTTTATCCCCTCTTACTCTCCATATTTTAGTTATTCCTCCGAAATGTTCATAGTGGTTAACATGGTCTTCAAATGACCAATACATATATTCACAGGTTCCTCCAGGAGTGCAGTATACCCATTTCCCTATGTAGCTCCTTGTGTTTCTTGGGTTTTCGAGCTTCACAGATGGTGGGTCCAGGTGGTTGGTGATGATCTGGTTGCGCAACTTCTATCTCTCTTTTATGATTGCGCCTGTGTGTTGGCCGTCATCTGTTGGCATCAAGAGGTGTATACCAACCATTTCGATCATCTCGTCTGTGGTACGTGCCTTCCGGGCTTTCCAAAATCTTATTATGATTAGTGTAGCTCCAGCCAGAATAGTACATCCAACTATAATCTTCAGTCCATCTGACAGCCAAGATGGCATCCATGACCATAATATTGAAAACCAGCTCTCATCCTTTTTCACACATTTACTTTCATCCATCATTTTTGAGTGCATTTGGGCCAATTGTGATACAGCTTCCGTGAGTGTACCATTGTCAGCATCGTTAGCAGGAATGAATGTGCAGCATGATTGTCCTATCTTTGCGCAAACTCCTCCCTCCATTGCTGTGAGGAGGTCCAGTACATATCTGTTCTGTAGTGCAACCATTCTTACTGCTCGCAATTCCTCTTTTATTGCGTTGAATCCATTTACTGTAGAGTTAATTGTCATCATTAGTTCCCACCTAGTTATCTGGAGCCATTTTGCGTTTGCGTAAGCCTGCAGTCCAGGATGTATTATTGAGGAGAAGAACATAGCTGCTCTGCTGAATAGTCTGTGTTCCGGTGGGATTGAGGTCAGTGCTGTTTCCGACCTTCCCCACAGGTAATTTCCTGTCAGAGGTTCTCCTTGTCTTTTCCTTCTGTTGAGGACAGTGTTGTTGCCGATGCGTCTGTTCTCTGGCCCTTTCCGAGGCTGTGCAGATCTCTTCTTCCTTTTGTTTCCTTCATCCATCTTGGGGAAATTCACCATATTCACATGCTTCTGGGGTACCACTAGTGATGGTACATTAACGTGTACTATAGTGCATACACCATTCCACAAAGTGGGCAGTGTGTGATACGCCTTGTCTCCACAGGCCCAGTAATGGTCCATTACTACTGCTGTTCCTGCTCCCCCCTCAGGTAACTCCATCATGCTTTCACAGTTGGTATTGTATCCTACATCCACCTCTCCTTTATGTTGGTAGCATACCTTAGGCGCAGTTAGCGGCAGTATTGTTATTGGGTCTTCATCCTTCTCCATCCACGTGAGCATGGGTACGTACTTGATCCAAGTCATCCAACATCTATGGTTATGTCCATCAATAGTTGAAATATTTTCTCTTGTTACCATGTTGCTGCCAACCACTCCTATGTCCCATTTGTTGTCCATGTACACCTTCCCTGTTATTATCATCAGTGGTCTTTCCCAACATCCGTTTTTACCAGGGACTTCAGTGGCGTACCAATCACATGGTAGGTACTGCAGTGTTACCTTCTTTGTTTCTCCTTTTTCAGGACCACTTGTTATGTATTTGAATCCTTCAGCATGCAAACTGCTCTTGTGGTAACTCAAATAAGTCTTGAGGAAGTTGTTTTCATATGGATATGTATCTCGTGTTTTCCACACCAGATGCACCACTGTCCCTTGAAATCTTCCTTTCGTCTGGAACAGTGCCAGGTATATTATACATCGTGCTATTTTCCCATCTATCTCCGTGGCAACAAATGTTCGAGAAGCGCTCATAGCGTATGGGATCAATGAGCAAACGTAGCAGCTGTCTTCTGTTGTCTGCTTACCTATGTGGGTCATGTGTTGATACCATATGTTGTTTGAGATGTGTGCTGAATCTTGTACGTAGTTGTCAATGCCTTTATTATCTGAGTATGTGCTGCGTTTAACTCTATTTTCCTTGTGTGGGATTTTACTAGTACCACCTGACATAACACCTGTTGCAGCTGGGGCTGGGGGTGTATTAGGTTTGGGTACAGCAATAATATTGATAGCATAGCTGTACTGCCATACAGAGGCAGCCAAGAACCCAGTGATCAATAAAATCCCTATCAATTTTATTACAAATGTTAATTTCACAGGCATTTTGCTCTTACCTTGCTGCAGTCCGGCAGCTTATTCTTGCGACGTTACAGTTGCCCGCCTGAAAATTCTTAATATGCTCGTTATTAAGGTTAGTTATTGTTATTAAGCTCTCCCTATCAAGTAGTCATTCAGTGCCCAGGCGAAGAGCTGTTCCCTCGCCAATCTGAGCGATCTATCTCTCAGGGCAGGCAAGTATGGTTGGAGGTGAGGCATTGAATGTTCTATGGCCAAGAGGAATGCTGTGTAGTAGACACATGCCCTCCTTCTTTTCAGGTATGTTGGCCTTTTTACTTCATATACAAATTGGTGTGACAATTCTTCCAGGTAATTATCGTCTGAGGGTACCATCTACTCCGGGGCAGTGAATTGGTTAGTTATCTACTTTCTTAACAGTACAATAATACGCTGTACCTGCATGTACGAGAGAAAAGAAAGAGAACATTCAGGTGTTTACATGTGTATATGTGCAAAAACAATGTCCTTCAGTTCAATTGTTACTACAGTGGGCAGGGGGTCAATGGGCAGAGGGTTTGGGGTTCAACTGGCGGAAGTCTCTTTACCCTTTGATCGTGTAACCATGGGGTGGGCGGTATGGGGATCACCCCTTTCTTTTCTAATAGTTGTCTCTGGGGAATCTGGGGGGTGGCAGGGTATGGGGACACTTAAGCTGTTAGTTGTGGTAGAAGTCTCTTCCTCCGTTGGTGACGCTGTTGTTGTTCTTCCAGAAGCCCTGTCGGTGGCGCTGGGGCGGGTCTGGGGTTTGTAGATCTTTACGTTGTGTAGGTGGTTCCAAGCACATTTGTCCTGTAACTTTACTGCTCTCGTTGATACCTCCTCTACCAGATGGGGGCCAGTGAATCGTGGACTGTTCCACTTTCTGTTGAAATTGCGAAGTAGTACGTGGTCACCTTTAGCAACTTTGCAGAGTCTTTCCTTTTCCAATTCTTTATCCACGTCTTCTTGTTGATTGCTGTTAGACCCGCCCCGCATGCGCTCGAGCTGTTCAGACACAAACACTACACTAGTAATCAAAGAAGACACATATTGGTACATTTCATCACCAAGAACACTCGCAGTACTATCGTGGCCGGTAAATGCTCTTGATGTTGGCGTTAGGGGAAGGCGCATTTGACGTCCGGTAACCACTTTGTGAGGGGTGAGGTGGTGGTCGGACCCTGGTCTATTCCTTAGCTCAAATAGGGCTAATGGAAGGCAATACAACCAACTCTTCTTTGTTGTTTGCTGTATCTTTGCAATTGCCTCCTTTAGTAGGCCATTCTGTGGGTGGTATGCGCATGCAAATTTATGCTTGATGTTCAGCAAGGATGTGATGTGCTGGAACATTTCGTTTGCGAAATGTGGGCCATTGTCTGACCTCAGTACCTCGCACACTCCCCACCTGGGGAAGACCTCCCTCACTAGAAATGTAGCTGCTCTAAATGCATCTGGGTGTGAACAGGGCCCTGCTTCAATCCACCTTGAAAATGGGCATACTACTACAATCATATACCTATTTCCTTGACATACGTTGATCATATCAACATAGTCAATGTGGAGATGCCGGAACGGTCCCTCTGGCCGGGGTATAGTACCTCTTATCAACTTCAGAGTGTGGCCGGCCGTAAACTGTTGACATGTGAGACAATTGCTGATAAAATTTGACACATGAGAATTTAACTCGGGGCAGAACCAGTCTTCCCTAATTCGTGCTGCAATTACTTCCTTGCCTGTCTGGGCTGGGTAATGTAGTTGGCTCAGGGCGGTGTTCAAAAGTGCCAATGGTATTACAACCTTTCCAGTGTCACCCTGGAGCCATAGTGCGTCGGTTGGTGACATTGTGCATCCTCTTTTTACCCATATTTCTTTTTCGGCCATTGGTGCAGCCGCTTGTAGCTCCATAATCTGTGTGGCTGGGAGATGGGTGTACCCTTCTCTTATCAACATCTCCTTAGCCATTCCCCTCCCTCTCCCTCTCTGTGACTCTGGGGGGTTCCATATCTCACCAAAGTATGCAGCATACTTCGCATGTACGTCTGCTGCTGCATTCCCTTTTGAGATGTGGTCTTCACCATTGGTGTGTGCGGTACATTTGACCAAAGCTAATTCTTGGGGGTCATTTATTGCTTCAATTAGTTCAGCCAATAGGAGGGCATGTTGCACTGGAGTGCCATCAGCTCTCCTAAACCCTCTTCTTCTCCATTTTGACAGCCCTGAGTGGACAGTGGGTGTAACATACGCGCTATTGGAATATATGGTCACTCGTTTGTCAAAGCTTTCCTTCAACGCCAAGATCAGTGCAACTAATTCCGCTGCTTGAGCGGAGTAATGCTGTGGTAATTGTACACATTTCATGGCCACACACACCGGTACCTCCATCTTTTTTACCACTGCTGCCCCAGTTCTCCTTACACCATCCCTTTGGTCGATAGTTGATGACCCATCAATGAACAAGAGCTCACCTCCCTCTAGTGTGTTTTCTTCAACCTTTCTAGTACATGAGTACATGTCAGTTATTTGCGTACAGTCGTGGGCATAATCTCCCTCCTCAATTACTTCTGCTAGGAACCTTGCAGGGTTGACCGTGCTACATCTAACAATTGATAGTTCAGCTCTGGATAAGATGATCTCATAACCTGATGCCCTTTGTGTGGTTAGGGTGGACTTAGGTTTATTCAATATGGCGAATAGTGCATGTTCCACAAACAGTGTAGTTGGGCACCCCATGGTGATTGCTGATGCTTTCTCTACCGCAAAAGCAGCTGTGGCGAGACCTTGTTCGCAAGGGAAATGACCTAGCATCACAGGATCTAAGTGGCCGCTGTAAAATGCTACTGGTTTGTAGCCCATGCTTGTTTTTTGGGCCAACACTGCTTTCATTACTGCTGAGTCGGAATGTGAAAATATAAAAAATTGTCGCTCATAGTCTGGGGATGCCAGTACCGGAGCAGTTGATATCGCATCTTTCAATTCATCAAAAGCCTCTTTCATTTCCATTGTCCACCCCAGCTTTTTCTCCCCTTTATTAGCTTCCTTTAACGCCTCAAGCAGGGGTCCTATGTATGAACTGTAATCAAATACCCATGCTCTACAGTAGTTGCACAGCCCCAGGAACTGCTGCACGTCCCTCACTGTTTGTGGCACTGGTGTGTTTGAAATGGCCTGTGCTCTTTGTGGGGCAATCTTTCTTCCATGTTGGGATATGAGCTGACCAATGTGAAGTACCTGTTCTTGACAGTACTGTAGCTTTTCCATGTCTACCTTGTAACCTTTCTCAGCCAATATTGTCAACATCTTTAATGAGTCCTCTCTGCATGTTCTTTCGTTTGTACTGCAAATTATTATGTCATCCACATACTGCAACAATGTGCTTTCCACTTCAATGTTACCCAAATCCATCTGTATTACTCTGTTGAAAATTGAGGGTGATTCGCAATACCCTTGTGGCAATCTGGTGTGTTTCCACTTTGTGTTTCTGTAAGTGAAGCTTGTCAGATCTTGTGAGTCTGGGTGCAATGGTATTGAGAAGAATGCATTTTTAAGGTCGATCACTGTAAATCGTGATGCTTCTGCTGGAATGCCACACAATATTGTGGCCGGGTTTGCTGCTATGGGATATTCTGCTTCTACTATGTTGTTCAAGGGCCTGAGATCCTGTATGAAGCGCCAAGAACCCCCTTTAGCCTTGCGCACTGGGTATATAGCCGTGTTACATGGTGATTCTGAGGGGACCAATATGCCATTATTTATAAGGACCGTTATGGTTTCATATATGCCCTCATCTGCCTTTTTTGATAGTGGGTACTGTTTCACTCTGGGGAGTATTGCACCTTTTTTCAATTTTATCCTTACTCCCCCTATACTTTTTATGCACCCCACGTCATAGGGCCTAGTAGTCCACAATGATGTGGGTACCTTTGTCATATCCTCCTTAAAGAAGGGGACTGGGGTGCATGCGGGTGCCTCAAGTTCCATTGCAATTTTCTGTGCTACTTGTTTGTACGCCACTCTTAGCCATATTTCCACACTCATCATAAACACCATTTCACCTTCCTCCTTTTCTTCTGAGAACAGCTCCTCATCTGACACCTGGGTGAGTCTACATCCTTCTGCTAGTGCTATCACTGCCCTCCATGCTCTTCCTTCTCTGTCTTGGGCATGTACAGGAATGTAATCAGCTGTTGCTATAATGCTCTCAATGTCCACTGGAAACACCTTTCCTTCTGGTTCATTGACTGGTGTTTCTGGTCTGAACAGATAGGCTGCTGGCCTCCTCCAGATTTTTCCCTCTATCCCTGGCATCCATGCAAAAGCCATGTCTGTCCCGTACTGGAAGAGTTCGCCATCTACTGGCTCCGCCCTAATCGCTGTCTGTCCGCAGTATGCTTGCATAATCTGTCATGCTGTGAGCATGTTAATCCCTGGAGTAGAGCAAATTATGCCGTCCTCAGTAAAGGAGATCGTCATATTCAACCTATTCATTATGTCTCTCCCCAGTATATTTACTGGTGAGGCACTATAATATAGAAGTGGAACTGACAGGTCATAATCTCCTATAGATAAGGGAATGTTATCAGTAAAAGGAACCAACCCTCTAGCCCCAGAGAATCCTTGGGTGTTCATGGCTTCGCCTGACATCTTAAATTTACCTTCCCTTATGCAAGACCGGGTCGCCCCAGTGTCAACAAGGAATGATAACTTTTTGTCACCTATCGTTACCTCTATGCAAGGTTCCTCCGCACTATTAGGTGTTACTGACAGGGTGGGACACACCAAGGCCGTCTGTGGGCTGTCCTATTGAGGGTACAACGATTGGCCATTTCCTGTGTAAGGGTTGTGTCCCAGGACCGTCACCCTACCCAGTTGTGTTTGTTGTACTTGGGGTTGTTGTGTTATCGCTACCTGTTGTTGTGGCAGTGAATGTGTCTGTGGCTGTTGTTGTGTTATTAGTTGTTGCTGTTCATTTCCCCGTTGCAACGTCTGCTGTTGCTGTATGCCCTGCTGTTCCTGTGTGGGCCTTGGTTGTCCCTGTTCACTCCATGATGGTGTTCCTGATCTAACTCTACACGTGCGTGACATGTGCCCTAATAATCCACAATTCCAACACACTGGTGGTTCCCTACTCTGCCATGGACAGCTCCCTGTGTTGTCCTGGTATACTGGTTGCCCTATGGGGTAGGAATTTGTAAGTCCTCCCACCTGCTGTTGGGTGTTATATCCGTATCCTCTCCCTCTCATAATTCCTCCTCTCCCACTATTATAATTATAATACCCAGCTCCTGGCATTGGGTATCCTCCTCCCATGTTGGTCGTGTATGGTTGGAGTGGCGGCACCTGTTGTGTTATAGTCTGTGAAGGTGGTATTTGGGAGGAATCTTGTGCAGCCACTACTTGTGTGGGGCTTTGGGTCATTGTTGTAGGCGTAGTTATTAGTGCCCCTTCCATTGTGTATTTAGTAAGCTTTTTCTGTACTAGTTTAGCCTCTTCCATTTTCCTGTCCTCTTCCTTTTGTTTCATTTTTCCTTGCCACGTCCTACAATGATGCATTATAGTCAGTTGTATTTCTGGCCATGCTTTTGCTTCCATTCCCACTACTTTCTTTAGTTGTTTCTGAACTCCTTCTGGGAGCCCTTGTACTAGTATATGATAAAATATTGCTGGTGTTTTGTCCCATTGTTCTCTAGTTTCCATGCGCCACTTCTCTTGGATTTCCTGGATATAATCAACAGGATGTTCGTTCTCACGCATCTTGCGGGAGGTAATTGCTCCTATGTCTGATGTGTCTGGGTACTGTACCCTCAGTGCCTGCCATAGTGCATGTCTGCAGTTTGCGAATGGTGCCCCATCATGCGATGTGTTTGTTATTGTTACCCCAGGGAATCCTGCTCTCTTCCAAATGTCATCCGCTGCATCCCCTAATATCGATATTAGAAGGCCCTTTACATCTCCTACTGCCAGTTTCTGTCCTGCGGTGTGTTTTTCCATTTCATATATCCCCTTACGCGCACCTCCACTTAATGATGGGAGCCTGCATTTTATATTTTCTTTGTCTGTATGCTTCCAAGGGACATACTGTGGTCTAACCCCTCCCCTCTCCAGAAGTGGCATTAAGTTATGTCTCGTTTTACCCTTTGTGTTCCATAAAATCGAGTCCTCACACCTTTCCTCTTCTTCCCTTTCTTCTACATCGTCTATTTCATCCGTATTTCCCCTGCTCGTAACTCTTTCTTCTCCATCTTTTCCCCTTCTTCCATCATTTCCTGTATTAAATGTGGGCATGTGTATTCGTCCTTCCTGCCTGCGTCTAGGGAGGTCCCTAAGCCGACATGCATAGGGTGTCAGTTCGTCTGTGAAGGGCGCAAGTTTTATAGTGCGTAACGAGCGTGAGGTGGTTGAGCATGTAGGGTGGGATGGGAGAGGGCGTGATGGGGACGGTGCGGCCTCATGTGTCTGTCTTTCCGCTATTCCTTGCTCTCCCTCCTCACTTCTCTCCAGTTCATCCTTTCTCCTACGGATCCATGGTGAGTCTGTGTTGGTCCGGGTGATGTATAGTTTATCTAGGCTTTCCCTTTCACTGTTTCTTCCTTCCTTCTCCACTCCTTCTTCTTCCTCACTACAAAAGTCAGTCATAAACGGCACCCCCCACTCGGTCTTTTTCCCCTTGATTGTTACTGTTTGTAAGTCTATTAGGTCCAGTTCTCCTTTTTCTCCTTTATCAACCGCTCCCCTTTGCGCTGATGTTGTTGCTACTTCTGTGTCTCTATATACATCCCCCAATACTTCACTCTCCCTTCTCCTATCTTCTCTTTCTCCTTCATTTCTCTCCTCCATCTCCCTACCATTTTCCTCCCTTTTCCTTTTTAATTCCTCCATTACTTCACTACTCATCTGTTCCAATATTCTTTCATCCTCTTTCTTCCTTTCCCATTTCACCCTTTCCCTTTCTAATATACTCTCTATCACCCTCCCTTCTTCGTATTTCTTAGTCGTTTCTGATAGTAATCTCCTCTTCCACATTGCCATTTCTCTTTCTTTCTCTTCTTCTCCCCTTTTCTTTTCTCGCAGCACTGCTCTTGATACCCTTTCTGCTGCTGCTTTTACCCTTTTAGCTTCTCTCCTTTGCTCCTCAGTTCGTTCCCTTATTTTTTCCAATTCGTTCTTACCTTCTTTCCTTTTCCTCGCTCTCTCTCTTTCCTCCCTCTCGAGCTGTTTGATCAGTTCATTCTGCTCATCCCTTAACTCTGCTAGTCGTTCCTCCAAAATCTCTTCCTTTTGTCGTAACAGCTCTTCCCCCCTCATTTCACTCACCCTGGTATTATCCTCATCTGTTTTCCTTACTACCTCCTTCTCTTCTCCTGTTAATGAACCTCGTAATTTTAATAGTATCTGTGCAGCTACCCACTCATCATTTCCTATTTCCACAGTTTGTTCTTCTCCAGTCCTCCCCTCCCCTGCTGGCATCTTCCTATGAGCCACATATGGTGGAGGGCTGTATGCTGGGTCCGAGTACCCCTCAGCCGCCCTTAACTGACATCTTCCTATTTCTCCTAACTCCCTTAAAGGGTACAACCCCCCTCCCTCTGTTTTCACTCCCTTTGCTAGGGGTATATCGTTGCTCGGTTCCTTTTTTATTTCATTTGATGTATTATTCTTTTCTCCTCCCTCTTGTCCGTTCCCCGTGTTCTTTGGGTCTTCACTCCCCTTTTTCCCATCCTCTCCTTCCTCCTTAATCTCTTTTTCTTCCGGTATTTCCCCCACAGTGAACATTCCATTTGGTCCTGGTCGGGACCCTTGGAACATCCTCCATAAGTTAAACACCTCCACGTGGTTTGCCAACTTCTTCCCTTTGTATGTATTATGCAGAAAGTTTAATAGTGAATGTTGGGCATATGGATCGAAGCTACCATTAGGCGGCCACAGTGTTATCATTTTGTTGTCCGTCCCCTGGGTCCATTCTATGCTATACTTAATCAGTTTCTCCCTATGGGGTGACAGTGTGGTACATATGTGTTGTAGTGGGGTAGTGAGGGTGTTCCCCCACCCTCCCGATCCTGTCCCGTATGACATAGTAGCGCTCCACTTGTTACCCTTCCCCTATTTGGTAGCGGTTATCTCACTAGCAGTTTACAATATACAGCCTTATATCGTTACCTGGCCCCGTAAGTTTGGGGACTTGCGATAGT
Source organism: Ambystoma mexicanum (assembly GCF_040938575.1). Lineage (NCBI taxonomy): Eukaryota > Metazoa > Chordata > Amphibia > Caudata > Ambystomatidae > Ambystoma > Ambystoma mexicanum. Next base: position 1,172,099,390 of record NC_090931.1, read on the forward strand.
CCGCTAAGGAAAATTATTAAAAATATAGTATTTACATTTGTATATTTTATTTTCTTCTTTCTTCCTTTACACGACATCCTTACGGCCCCCTGCGGTCGAGGCGCACGTAGCCCCCTGCGGCTGCGTACCCCTTATGACGTTCTTATACAGTCGTCCTATTTTCACTTGCTCCTCCTCCTTCTTCTACACTTGCCGTGGCCGGCGTTCTCCGTGCGCCGCCACGTCCCCCGTTTCGCCTTTCCTTGGTCAATTCATTACCGTTTGTCTCCGTTTCCACTCCCTTACCACAGTTCTCTTCCCCACCACCCTCAGAAGGAAGGATGCCTTGTGCTCGGGATATCCTATGAAAGCCCTATTGGTGACGTCACCGATCTCTTCGAGCTACTGGTAAGTTCTTCATATATTCTTTAAGTTCAAAATACACTTGCAATCTACCTCTGTTAACCTCACAGCTGTCTTCCTGTCACTCCTGGAACAAGGTAATCAATAATATAATCGGACTGCGCACGCTGCGTCGCCTCGCAGGAGGGCTTAACCAGCCAATTATCTTCCGTATTGGGCAACTGACTGCCTACAGAGAAACGTCATCTACCTATCAAGTTTCTTGCTCGAACAATAGGGATCCTCATCTACTCATTGATCAATTAATGCCAAATCGTAGGAAACCACACACACACACACACCCTTACACGTAGTGCGACCTAGGCCAATCAGTGTCTACGAGCGGCCGCACGTGATGTTTTCGTGCTCCGCCCCCCTCTCTCGCGTAACGTAGCTCACTGCTCTCGCACTCATTCGGCTACCATTCATTTCATTGCCTACACTAAATTGTCAAAACCTTCGCCGCGCACCTGTGCAACACCTCCCACCTCCCGAATTTAATTCCTCCCCCCTCCCTCACAATTTCACATTGCTTGTTGTGCGTGGCATGCTCACCAAGTTCTCCTGATGCGGGGCCGCTCGACTGCGTGCACCCCTCCAAGCGGCTCGCCACCTCCCCTCGTCTGGACCACGTCTGGACACACGCCAACCGCGGGCGGGATACTTCTCAACCGGCTCCCGAAGGCCAATATCCGGATTGTGCTGTCCGGTCTTCTCGCAGTTCCGCGATGGTCCTGTAGTCCTCAGAAGGGGGCAACGGCAGAGGGGGCCGCGCCGCGGGCCTCCTCACAATGGTAGTACCGGGAAAAAAGTAAAAATAAAAAGCAGATCGTAAACAGATCTCAGCAGTGCCTCCAACTTGTCGGGGGGAAATTCTGCCAGGGTCGGCCGGGCCGTCCGCAGACCTCCGGGCAGGGAGGCCCCAACTCCTCCCGTATATCCCAAAAGAGATAGAGTATGAGACACACGCAAGAAGCAAGGTGACTCTGCTGTTTATTAGACAAAACGGCAGGGATGGGTCAAGGAGCATATGCGTCCGTCCTGACACACACACAATCGTGGGGCTCGCAGGCCCTTTTTACCTTAGTATGATGCGCTACTTGCGTCACTTGGAAAGTTTAGCAAAAAACCTATCTCCACTCTGGATTGGTTACTCGAGTGGTAGGGTTAGTATAGTGCACATATAGAGAACGGTGTTAGTTGCTAAGGGTTAGTCAGGTGGTATACCTGGGCTGTCCCTTCAATTTGATACATGAAAATTGTTACATGAAGACCTCTGAGGATTGGTCAATGTAAATGGCGTCAGTGATAAGAACCCCATGTTCTAATTGGTCCGCTCGCGAGCCTCCCAGTCTGGGACTATCGCTGTTCCCAGCTCGCGGTGCACCTGTCATTTGCAACAATGTTTTAATATGGGTAGGTGTAAACAATGTGAGGATTTATTCATATGTTGGGAGGTCGACTACGCCCACTGCTGCAGATGTCCAATGAGTCTTTTAATTGTATCTGCCTGTGTCTTGAAACGTGGGATTCAGGCGTCTCCTTCCTCCTGGGCTTGGCATCTTGTCAGGTTTGGCTTTGTCACGTGAGGTGGGACCGTGTTTGAGGCAAAATTCAACACAATTAATATTGTTTTTCCTACTGTGTGCCTGGTTTATCTTGCAGGTGCGACCTTGGCGTTGGCTTGCAGCGTGCGAGATTGCAACATCGTGCCCTTGGCGGTGTGCTTTCGCCGGGCTCATTTTGCAGGGTCAGCAACCCAGTTCTTGCTCATTCAATGTTCATGGAAGCTTTGCTTGCGGCCTAATTGGGCCTGGTGCATAGGTGGAACCGTTTGATGCAGGGAGCTTTAGGTTACGGTATCATAATGCTTTATCCTCAGTATCGTGTCCCTGTTATATTCTTCATTATGGTACATGGCTCTTAGAAGAAACGTGAGCAAGCCTTTTTAGATAAGTTCATGATACGTCTTACGTTGCTGCATTTTGAGAGCCTATGTGGAAAATAATAAAGATGCAAGTCCGTGAGTATGTCTGCCGCCTACGTCATAGCACTGAGTATATTCTTCGTGTAGATTGGTGCGGGAGTGTCCGGTGTGTATATTTGCACAGGTGTGCTGACCGTTGGCTAGGTCGTCATGGCATCTCTAACGACGTGTAGGTTTAGTCGAGTTGGTCAGTGCCGCAGGTGTCGGCATGGACAGAGCGGGTTGCTGGGCAGGTAGATGGTCACATCCGTATGTTCCTGTACCAGGGTATTTGGTCGTCTGGTAGATAGGCAAACTCCTCTCGTGGCGGGTGTCTAGGCCGTGATCCTCTAGGCCAAGCGCGAGAGGGGAAGGGCGGGAGCCTGGTCTTCCATTCTCCCACTTCACAACCCATACCTTCTGTATTTTTTTCAACAGACGCTAAACAATGCCCACCAAAAAGCAACTCCGTAGAAAGGGACGCAGAAATAGAGCAAATGAAAAGAAAAGTCTGCAACATAAACACCCATCTATAGCAGAATTTGTAAAAAACGTTGAAACACAACAGCTAATACAGTCATGTTGTGAAACAGAAGAAGTTTCTAGTGCAAAAACTTTGCCTCCTCTATCACAAAGTAAAACGAACCAAAAACTATTAACAGAAAATCAACTATCACTACAAATAAAACGTCTTCTATAAATCTTGATATAGTACAAAGTAAGCATACCAAGAAAAGTATGTTAGCCAAAATGTTCCGTCACAAAGTCCTTCAAAATCTGATAAAAACAGGAGACAAACCAGGTTCAACACTTCAAACCTATCATAGGAAAGTAATCTTAGAAGCGTTGATAGACAGTGCAGTTCTTCTCAAAAGAAACTTATTTATTGTTGTGTTAAACAGAATTAAACCACTAACAAAACTAATAACTACATTTCAAAAAAGACTTCTCAATAAACGAAATGTGAACAGAAATAACTTCTTAAATATCTGTGGAGGTGAATGGAGTCACACTACAAGCACAGAACCATATTTAGTGAAGAAGCGTACAAACAAAAGCAAACAAATACAATTGCCATACATAGCAGTGGTCGAGGTTATGAAAAAGTTAATAATACCATAATGGAACAAGAAGTACTCCTTACAAAAATATGCCCTGAAAACTTAGATTTACCCCTCCATTCGACTGAATCAGAACATCTAATTTACACATGGCCATGCACGTCAATGTGTAACATTCCCAAAAAAATGTTCAAATCTTTACGCCCATTCCTCAATCAATATGTGAAAAGCAAAGACAAAATCAAAATTAAAATACTGCAAAATATGGATGCTTGTCCAGTACGCAAGCACACAGCACTGCAAGGACATTCGTTGGCCTGCATATCAAGACCTATTTGCAAAACAACCTTCCATGATATCAAAAGGATATCAACACATCATGCAAGTATAAGAAATCTAGTTTATAAACTGTACTATGCAAAAAGTCCTGCTTTAGCACTAGCCAATTTAAATAACATTCTTCTACATGGTACACCAAAAGACCTACTAGAAGAAATCGAGTATATACAGAAAAAATATTTTGGAAATGAAACCCACTTACAAGATGAATTAGCTGTCAACCAACTTTGTAACAAATCTGCACATGGCAACCTTTCACTACACACATAAAAAAAAGAAATACTAAAATTTCAAAGCACTTCAGCTGAAGTACCAAACCACGTGTGTGTATGTTGCTGCAGAACGTGTTATAAAAGTAACACAAATACTATAGACCTTTCATACAAAATAGAAGACAATGAAGATTCTAAATGGTTTGAATTAGCTCTCTACCTTATAGCAGAAAACAAATACGAAAAAACTGACCCCATGATACTTTGCAGTTACTGCACTACCAAACTTGACAACAACCAAACTCCTTCACATGCTATCACAAATAAGTTGGAAATACATCCACTACCAAAACTCCTTCAACGACTTAATTTATATGAGAGCATCATAATTCAAACAGTTCATCCATTTCAAGCAATAATACGCCTTCAACCAAAAACTGCAAAATTACCTCCCTCTGAATTAGTGAAAGGTATTTGTGGAAAAGTAGTATATTTACCATTCGCTCTAAAAGAAAATGTGCACACTCTAGGAGTGCAACGTCCAATGCAACAATCTTTAATTATCTTGGTAAATGGACTACCTACAAAAGACAAACAAAAATTGGCATCAACTGGTAGATTTACATAAAGTTAGAGAAGCCCTGCAATATCTCAAAGAGAATAATGATTATTACAAAGAAATTAATATCGAAGAAAACTTGAAAGATACAATTGAATTAATTTAAGTGACACAAGAAACTGGTCAATTTGAGCTCCTAGATCCTGCTACAATAGCACACACTTTAGACCATTATACAATTTACCCATTGCACTCTAATGACACCGTAGAAGATGCACTGGAAACGTACCAAATGTGTCAAACAAAAGGATCACCAATCAGCATATGTATAAAAGTATAGAAGCAAGTGCTTTTCCTCTACTCTTTCCTACTGGCAAAGGAGGAAGATACGATGATAGACCTGTTCAAATATCAGCATCAGAATATCGCTCATTACGAATGTATTCTGAAGATCCCAGATTTTGACAAAATGTGGAATACATAATCCAACTACTCTTTGAAAGTGAACTAGCAACTTTATGTTACAGAGTTGCACACATATTAAAATCAGGATCACACTTTCAAAATATGACAGCCACACAATTATTACAAAAGGTTCAGCAAAAAGATGAGGTTTTAAAGGCAAATCTTACAAATCTATTAGCAAATATGCGAGGTACCAAAGAGTACTGGTTTCAACGCCATGGAGATGTACGTTGTATGATCAGAAACCTTGGCCCACCCACTTGGTTTGTTGCATTAAGTTGCGCAGAATATGCATGGGAAGATTTAAATGCTTTCCTACGCATATCAAATGAAAACAAAACAAACATAGATATACTAACACCTGGAGAACTTTGTTCTCAGGATCCTGTTAATGTTTCTAGATATTTTCACCATCGCTTCATTGCTATGCTACATTTTATTTGTAATAAAACTGTTCCACCCCTTGGAGAAGTGCAACACTTCTTTTGGAGAAAAGAATACCAAGCCAGAGGAGCGCCACATGTCCACATGCTTTTATGGATTAAAGATGCTCCTAATTTTGGTCAAGACAGTGATGCCACTGTTTTACAGTTTATTGAAAAATATTTCACTTGTGAAATTCCGTCAGAATCCACAAATAGTGATCTTCATGCAAAAATCTTACAATTCCAAAGACACAAATGTGGCAAATATTGTCATCGCAAATACAAAAACAAAGGGAAATACTACACCAAATGCCGATTTGGTTCCCCTAGACCAGTTACAAATACAGGTCAAGTGAACAACCTCATGTCTTCAGTTAGACATAGTGTTAAAGGTAAGTCACCTAAAAATACATATTGCATAAAAAGAAAAGAAGAAGAAAAATATATCAATGATTACAATGAAATCATTGCCCACTTGTGGAAAGCAAACATAGATGTGCAGTACATTGCAGACAATTCTACTGCAGTTGCACGATATGTCACAGCATACTTAACCAAATCAGGAAAGACAGAGCTCCAAGACCTCTGGAATGACCTGTCATCAGATAAAACAGTGTCTCAGAAAATATACAGTTTGGGCATACAAATGCTGTCCCATAGAGAATGTGGATCCTATGAAGCAGCTGATCGATTAACTGGTACTGCATTGTATGGTAAATCTGCAAATATAGTATGGCTAAGTCTTGGTCCAGCTAAATCTAGAAAAAGAGTTCTAAAATCATACAAAGATATAGAAACAATAGCCAAACAAGATCCCAACAGCCAAGACATTTTAAAAAACAATTTATTGGACACATACTACCCAAACAGGAGAACCACTTTGGAAATCATGTGTCTATACCACCTAGCCCAAAACTACACATACAAAAATAATATAAAACCTGATGAGCAAAACCGTAAATACAAAGTGACAAACTGTGATGGCAGCTTAGTAAAACTCACCAAACCAAATTTAATTAATCATATCAAATTGTCATTAAAGACTCCTCAACATAAAGAAATATATTACATGTCCCTGCTACAACTCTTCAAACCATGGAGAAAAGAAGGAGTAAGATCAGCTTACAACTCATTGCGCCACAATTCGGAATATGAAACTGTGGTTTAAAAGTAAACAGCAGGATTGTACATTTGGTAAAGTACATTTATTTCACATGAAATGTTTAGTGAATATTCAGCGATTTGCTATTGTCTCTGCTGTCGATCAGCAAAAGTTTATTTGGAGCCACGCGTTGTTCCTTTGCGGTAGATAGGCTGTTGGTTTATGATAAAAGCAGTAAATGGTCGCTCTGATAATCGGAAGGTTGCTCCAACAACAAGCCATTAGACCACCCTATTGGTTGGTATGTTGTTTGTAGCCGCTAGTACTGCGTAAGGGCATATTGGTCCTTGGCGATTGTCCCATAAAATGGTGAGGGTCATGAAGTTGCATATTTGGACCTGCACCTGGCAGTTGAAGACCGCATCTGCTGGAGTCTGTAAATCGTGACATAGGCAAAATGGAGCCACAAACCTGTTTTAAAAAACATAAATTAGCCTCACCAGCCGATCTTCATTAAAAATCATAATTTTATTTATTAGGGCGTGAAACTATTTGCTATCGAAGATAGTGCAACAGAGTATGTTAATACTAAAATAATAATATTTTCCCATTCATATAGCGCTAAGAACCGTGAGGTATCTAAGCGGTGCTTATTATTAACCACGATGTGTGGTGCTCATTTATCGACCACGGAATGATGAAAGGCTGAGTTTGGCCATGCCGGGATTCAAACTTGCGTTAGCAAGCTGTGCACGGATGTCAAAGCGAGCCCTGTACTCGCTGTGCCACTTGACAGGCTACAGTGAAGTGGCACAGCGAGTAGAGCGCTTGACCGCCTATAGACCGGTTAAATTATTTCTATTAACCCACCCTGTGTGGTCTGCCTTTTTCAGAGCCCTCTAAACGACAGGGGATCAATTCGGTGGTGATAGTGCGCGGTAGAAAACATTATGCCACTTTCAACGAACAAGTTCAACTTGAGCGGTCTTTAATGCTACGCTATTGTAATTATATTTGGTAGAACATAATCTAAAGGGTTACTTACAGTACAATTGCAATTTCCATTGTCTACGAGTGGTGCAGTCCCAAAATACGACTCCGCGTGTGCCAACGATCTTTCGCATAGTAATATAATATATAAAAGTGGTTTCGTTTCAGAAATTTCATCTTTATCTTCTCTTACGTTTTAGCAACACTCCTTCAAGAGAAGTCTTTCATCACAATCTCTGTCTGTCAAGGTCAAAACACAATACAGCCTTATAGTCCGCTTTGTGAGCCTCTCCGGGGCACGAGAAAAAAATGGAAGCAGCTGACCTTCACTGTGAACGAGCATAAATTCTTGCTTTGCAACATTCTGTGTAAAGCCATCTGTAGAATTTGTGGAAGCAGCTGACCTTCACTGTGAACGAGCATAAATTCTTACTTTGCAACATTCTTTGTAAAACCATCTGTAGAAGTTGGTTTTTGCACGCTATGTTTGTATATTGTTTGCGTGATATTAAAAAAAGTTTGTTTAAAGGACGTTATGGTTCTAAGTACAGCCGAAAGACCCCTGAAAATCGCAAGTTATGGTAAGCTTTAAAAAATAACTGGCGCCACCAACGTGCACTCCTAAGACTAACACCCAGGACATCAAAGATGACATCGCAAATGTCATTGATGAAATCACTGATGACATCACATGTGTATGTACTTTTCATGGAATTTGTGTACTAGGGATGTTTATTATAATGTTGCGGAAAAAAATGTCAAGGATATTGCAATAAATATCATACCGTTATTAGTGATTTGAACGATGCATTGATATAAATAGCATTGTATTATGGGATTCTATCTAGTATACTGAGCTACTAATGGAGAAAGATAGCATTGTGTGCAGAGTACAAGATGAAAGTATAATATTTGTAATGTTAATATGTTGAATAATGAAATAATAATTGTCCTGAAATGTTCGAAAATTCACAAAATGGGGTTGTTCTGAGGACGTTATTCGTATTGTGTGATTGCTTAGCTGTTTGCAATGAGGGAATGGCACAGAGAGTAAAGTGGACGCCGTCCGCGGACACCGCGGCTGTTCGTGGACAGGGCGTGCTACATCCGGGTTTTTCCAGGAAATCCAATATGGAAAGAAGACTGTACGGATCAGCCAATCAGATGTAGAGGTTGTGGATTTGTGTTGAAAGAGACTGTGTGTGGTGAAGATGGCGGAAGTGGAGAAAGTCAGGGTGTTGGTGCTCGGAGATATGTTTGTGCATGGTTTACAGCAGTATGCTGAATGCAGGCATGTTGCAAAGAACTTTGATGTGAAAGGAGTGGAGGTGGTGTGGAGCAGTGTGCCTGATTGCAATGTACAGGGAATTGTACAAGTTTGTGAGGATATGGCCACGATGAACACTCCGCATGTGGTAGTTTTGCACTATGGTGCTTTCCATTTGGGCAACGTCAGTGCCCCTACTTTGTTGGCTGATTTGGAACGCTTGGTTCAAGCAGTAATGAAGATCCTTCCAAATGCAAAAGTAATTTTTTCTGGATTACTACCTAGCTAGGTGTGTCATCAACCGAGGCATGTGTGCCTTCATGTTTAGAGCTGGTATGTTCTTCGGTAACCTTAAGAATATTGATGCCAGTAATGCTGTTAATTTTAAAGAAGATGGCATTTCTTTATCTTTTACGGGAAATGCCTTTCTATTTTGGAATGTAAGGGTTGCTTTGGAGAAGGTTATGTGAAGATTTTAGGAGTAAAGTAAGAAAAAAAAACAAGAAATAAAATACAAAATAACAGGTGTCTGTCAAGCATCTGTAAAAAAAAAAAAAAAAAAAAACGGCCCTTTTCAGAGTCAACTTCAAAGGGGAAATGGGGCACACTATTTAAATTTACATTCACCACGCTCAGATTTTCGATGTGTCCGCGGACATGGCGGTAGTCCGCGGACATGAAAATCACTACGAGGGGGTTAGTATGTTCTATGTTACATGTATATGAAGTCAGGGATATTATGGTTAAGTTGTGCTACTAAAAACCTATGAAATTCAGTAAAAAAAAACTTTGTTAAAGGGACGTTATGGTTAAGTTGCGCTACTAAAAACCTATGAAATTCAGTAAAAAAAAACGTTGTTAAAGGGACTTTATGGTTAAGTTGCGCTACTAAAAACCTATGAAATTCAGTGAAAAAACTTTGTTAAAGGGACGTTATGGCTCAAAGTAAAACCGAAAAACCCCTGAAATTCGGCAGTTATGGTAACATAAGCAACCATAACTCGCGCCACCGTGCACTGCTAACACTAACACCCAGGACATCAAAGATGACATCACAAATGTCATTGATGACATCACTGATGACATCACATGGCTGGCTATCCCTTTTTATCATTTACTGACATATCAAAGCCACATAGTTTTCTTCAGTAACAGTCAGGAAGTAAAAATTGAAAAGGTACTATATTTGTAGACTTAGGGTCCAGTCACATTATATGAAACATATACATAGCGGAAGATACAGGCTTGAAAGAGAGCAATCCTTTCTGTGCATGAAGATAATCATTATGGTTATCAGCACTTTCTCATAGTTTTATTTTTATTACTCTACCTTCCCTCTATATGCTCATATTTGTATGCATTATACGCACTCTCCATAGTGAATGGGAAAAAAATTTTGCTCGTGCCTACAGCCCAAACTGCTGGACGGATTTCCACCAAATGTGGACCAGGAGCAGCAGCTTGGTCCCGAAAGCGTGCTTTTGCAAATTTGGTGAAAATCCGTCCAGTAGTTTTTTTTCAAATGACCAAAAAGTAGGTCAAAATAAATGAGTGATATATGTGTTCGGTTCGCGGACACACTTCCCTGTTCGCTCCGCGGACAGTAACCTGATTGGCCAATCGTCTTGCGTGATGTTCGCGGACATGCAACGTGTTCACTGATTGGACGGCGTGGAGTGTGAAGCGCGTCAGATTTTTCGGTAGCGCCCGCCATCTTGGATTCGCGGACGTCCCCGGACAGCACGGTGAAACTTTGTTCAAAATGTGTATTTTGTAGTGTGTGTTGGTGTGTAGGAGTGTTTGGGGAGGGTGGGAGTGTATGAGATAGGATGAAAGTTTTTTATGTGTTAGACGTTCTTTTTGTGTTCGATTTGTTTGCGGCCATCACGGGTGTTCTGAAATGTTCTGAATAAACTGACTAGGGGGTGTTCTAAGGAGTCAATATGTGTCCGTTTTGTTCGCAAGCAAAGTGAAACTGTTCTAAGAACACTCGCGGTGTCCGGGGAGTGTTCGTAGGGGGTGTCCTGAGGACGCTGTCCGTATTGTTCTCTGTCAAGTTGAATGTGTTCTAAGAACACGCGCGGTGTCCTGAAATGTTCACAAATAAACAAAATGGGGGTGTTCTGAAGACGCTTCTAAGAACACTCGCGGTGTCCGGGGAGTGTTCGTAGGGGGTGTCCTGAAGACGCTCTCCGTATTGTTCTCTGTCAAGTTGAATGTGTCCTAAGAACACTTGCGGTGTCCTGAAATGTTCGCAAATAAACAAGATGGTGGTGTTCTGAAGACGCTTATATGAACATTCCCGGTGTCCTGGAATGTTTGTAGGGGGTGTCCTTAGGACGCTGTCCGTATTGTTCGTTGTTAAGTTGAAAGTGTTCTAAGAACTATCACGTTGTTCTGAAATGTTTGTAGGGGGTGTCCTGAAAACGGTGTCCGTATTGTTCGCTGGCAAGTTCAAAGTGTTCTAAGAACACTCACATTGTTCGCGGACATTAAAAGTTTCCCATAGATCATAGTTGAAATGTTTGACTCTATGGATGTGATATGCTGCGGTGGTTGTTGCCAGGGCATAGAGTCTTGGGTGCATGGCCATTTGGCCATGCACCCAAGACTCTATGCCCTGGTAACAACCACCGCAGCATATCACATTCATATTTGCTTAAGTCACTTATGCCAACATTTTAAAAAGTTTGAGAGTTGGTATACTTTCTAAAGAAGCAATTTAACTTAATATAACAAACCAAGTGGGTGGGCCAAGGTTTCTGATCATACAAAGTACATCTCCATGACATCGAAACCAGTACTCTTTAGTACCACGCATATTTGCTAATAGATTTGTAATATTTGATTGTAAAACCTCATCCTTTTGTTGCACTTTCTCTAATAATTGTGTAGCTGTCATATTTTGAAAGTGTGATCCTGATTTTAATATGTGTGCAACTCCGTAACATAAAGTTGCTAGTTCACTTTCAAAGAGTAGGTGGAATATGTATTCCACATTTTGTCTAAATCTGGGATCTTCAGAATACATCCGTAATGAGCGGTATTCTGAAGCTGATATTTGAATAGGTCTATCATCATACCTTCCTCCTTTGCCAGTAGGAAAGAGTAGAGGAAAAGCACGTGCTTCTATACTTTTTTCCCATATACTGATTGGCGATCCTTTTGTTTGACGCATTTGGTAAGTTTCTAGTACATCTTGTACGGTGTCATTACAGTGCAAAGGATGAATTGTATAATGGTCTAAAGTATTTGATATTGTAGCAGGATCTAGTAGCTCAAATTGACCAGCTTCTTGTGTTTCTTAAATTATTTCAGTTGTGGCTTTCAAGTTTTCTTCAATATTAATTTCTTTGTAATATTCATCATTCTCTTTAAGATATTGGAAGGCTTGTCTAACTTTATATAAATCTACCAGCTGTTGCCATATTTTTTTGTCTTTTGTAGGTACTCCATTTACTAATATAATTAAAGATTGCTGCATTGGACGTTGCACTCCTAGAGTATGCACATTTTCTTTTAGATTTAATGGTAAATAAACTACTTTTCCACGAATGCCTTTTACCAATTCAGAGGGAGGTAATTTTGCTGTTTTTGGTTGAAGGCGTATTATTGCTTGAAATGGGTGTACTGTTTGAATTATGATGCTCTCATATAAATTAAGTTGTTGTAGAGGTTTTGGTACTGGGTATAATTCCAAATTATTTGTGATAGAACCTGAAGGAGTTTGGTTGTTGTCAAGTTTTGTAGTGCAATAACTGCAAAGTATTAAGGGCTCAGTTATTTCATATGTGTTTTCTGCTAGAAGGTAGAGAGCTAATTCAAACCATTTAGAATCTTCATTGTCTTCTATTTTGTATGATAGGTCCACAGTTTTTGTGTTACTTTTATAAAAAATTATACGGCAACATACACATACGTGGTTTGGTACTTCAGCTGATGTACTTTTAAATGTTAGTATTTCTTTTTTGTATGTGTTTAGCAAAAGGTTGCCATGTGTAGAATTGTTGCTTAATTGGTTTAAAGCTATTTCATTCTGTAAATGGCTTTCACTTCCAAAATATTTTTTTCTGGATATAGTGAATTTCTTCAAGTAGGTATTTTGCTGTACCATGTAGAAGGATGTTATTTAACTTTGCTAGTGCTAAAGCAGGACTATTAGCATAGTACAGTTTATAGACTAGATTTCTTATAGTTGAATGATGTGTTGATATCCTTTTGATATCATGGAACGTGGTTTTACAAGTAGGTCCTGTAATGCAGGCCCATGAATGTCCTTGTAGTCTTGTGTACTTGCGCACTAGACAGGTATCTATATTTTGCAGTAATTTAATTTTGATTTTGTGTTTGCTTTTTACATATTTGTTGAGGAATTGGTGTAAAGATTTGAAACATTGTTTGGGAATGTTACACATTGACGTGCATGGCCATTTGTACACTAGACGTTCTGATTCAGTTGAATGGAGGGGTAATTCTAGGTTTTCAGGGCATATTTTTGTAAGGAGTACTTCTTGTTCCATTATGGTATTATTCACTTTTTCATAACCTCGACCACTGCTATTTATGGCAATTGTATTTGTTTGCTTTTGTTTGTACGCTTCTTCATTAAAATATGGTTCTGTGCTCGTAGTGTGATTCCATTCACCTCCGCAGATACTTAAGAAGTTCTTTCTGTTGACATTTTGCTTATTGAGAAGTCTTTTTTGTAATTTAGTTATTAGTTTTGTTAGTGGTTTCATTTTGTTTAACAGTAAAATAAATACATTTCTTTTGAGAAGAATTGCACTGTCCATCAATGCTTCTAATATTAATTTCCTACGATAGGTTTTAAGCTTTGAACCTGATTTCTCTCCTGTTTTTATAAGATTTTGAAGGACTTTGTGACGGTATATTTTGGCTAAAATACTTTTCTTGGTATGCTTACTTTGCACTATATTAAAATTTGAAGAAGTAGTTTTATCTGTACTGATAGCTGATTTTCTGTTAATTGTTTTTTGGTTTGTTTTACATTTTGATAGAGGAAGCGAAGTTGTTGTACTTGAAACTTCTTGTGTTTCATTAAATGATTGTATTAGCTGTTTTGTTTCAACTTTTTTTACAAATTCTGCTAGAGATGGATGCTTATGTTGGACACCTTTATTTTCATTTGCTCTTGAGGAGGGACAAGTACATGTGGGGCAATGGTATGACGTTTTTGTTTTAAAATGATCTTCAACAAAAGTTTTCAAATTATTAAAATTGGTCAACAGTAAATCAATTTTTTCTTTTATGTTGTCAAGCGTGTTTTCCATAAAAGCTTCTTCAGAGGTAGTTTCTATTTTGTTATGCTCTGTACAAAAAAATATATATATGTTAAATATATACAAAATAATAATATTTAAATGGTTTATATTATAAAGTGTTTACCATTAGTTTCACTATCTTTTGTGATGTCATCTTTGATGTCCTGGGTGTTAGTCTTAGCAGTGCACGGTGGTGGCGCGAGTTATGGTTGCTTAGCTTACCATAACTGGCGAATTTCAAGGGTTTTTCGGCTTTACTTGGAACCATAACGTCCCTTTAACAAAGTTTTTTCACTGAATTTCATAGGTTTTTAGTAGCGCAACTTAACCATAACGTCCCTTTAACAAAGTTTTTTTCACTGATATATATATATATATATATATATATATATATATATATATATATACATAGATTTACAATTGAACGTGCAATGCATTTCAACGTTTCCTTTATGGGTTTTGCATCCTGCAGCTGCTCGGATTGCCTGAAACATCTATAATCTACTAACAGATTCAGAGGAGCAGGTCAAGCAAACCCGTAACAACGTGAACCTGTGGCATCTGAGGACGCTAAGGTAAGGAATCATTTGGATCCAGCAATTATATATATATATATATATATATATATATATATATATATATATATATATATATATATATATATATATATATATGCCAAAGCTGTGTGATATCATTGCTTATCAGCATGTATTCCCCAGGCCAGCATATAGGCAGCAAGAAAGGAACAGGCAAATACACTATTTAATGAAACACTCACTTTTGGAAAGACCAAAGGCAACGAGAATGCAACAAACGTAAGGGACAACTGTGAGATCTCTCTACTTAAAGAATTAGAGAAATTACAAAACAATAAGTGAACAAATGGTGGGAGGAACAGAATAGAATAGAAGTAGGGAAAATCCCAAGAGGGCTAAGAATCCTCACCACACCATCTTTTGAGGAACAAGATACTATACAACACAAATCTGGAATGAAAGCATGTGAATTATTTCTTTATTTCTCAAAACAAGGTCATTGAACTATTTGAAACACACTGAGATGATCTTGGGCATGATTTATCTTTTTCTCATTAATACATTTCTTTTCAATAACAACATTTTCATGCAAATTCAAGGTACAGCTATTCGTCCCTTCATATGCCAACCTAACTATGGGGTACTGGGAAAAATTCAAAGTATGGTCAGACAAAAATAAGGTTCATACAGAGAACATAGCGTTATGATTGTGCTACATTGATGATATTTCTATTATTTGGAAAGGAAGTGAGAATATATGAATGTATAGTTTAGTGAGTGGGGTGTTGTGGGAGACACCCCTCACAGCCCCTGGCTTTTTGTTTTTCTTCTTTTGATGGGGGTTGGTGTCCACCAGAACCCCCGCTCACTGTAATGAGCGGGTTGTTGTGGGGGACACCCCACAGCCCCACACCAACGCCACCAAAACACCTAAACGCATACCACGAAAAGTTAGAACTTTTGGTAGCTAGAACTTTTCGTGGTGTCTGTTTTAGGTTTTTTGGTGGGGTCGGTCATTTTTATTTGGACATTTTGTCCGAAACCATTTCCTCCACTACTACACTCCCCCTTCCACTACTATACTCCTCTTCCCAAAACTACTACTTGCCTCCCTACCAGCATTACAAAGCTAATCCTTCCACACTGTAACATCCACTTCACATTCACTTATCACACAAATCATGTCTCCTCATTCAGCACACAAACATGCACACGCACACTGCGGTACCTTTGCACTCAATAAACCAAATCCCCCCTTGATTATTTGAATGGGAAGATATCCCTGGCTGATTCGTTCCAGCTCAGTTTTATCATATAGCCAGAACATCCCATGCCAGATTGCTGTGGAGCATCAATGGAATCCTGGCAGGCAACTGTATCCTATCCATATCATGGGCCCTGCTTTTGGACAGCTATGGGGCAAAATGATGTTGTCGGTGCCCCTGCATTCCAGTCTGTGGTGGTCTATGGATTGGGTGCCATCAGCCCTGACTTTACATCCTACTGGGCATTGATGTGCTAGGTGGCTTTCCGGTGTGCGGTAACCGCTAGGCTGTTGAGCATTCTTCCCCTTTTGATGGGTTGGTCAGCCAGTATCATAGTTGCCGGCGAAGTTGTGCTGCTGTGATACGGGTGTGGTACCTGATTGTATTCTTGTTTAATAATGCAGAGGTTGCTAAAGGTTGACTTCCTTCCTCCGTCTTAGGGTTTGGCGTTATTGTGAGTGTGTTATATCTGCAACAAACAGAAAGTCGCTTGTGAGCATCATATCTTAGAGGCATTGTGTGAGTTACGGGGTTACTGCACCATGGAGACAGCCCCAGATGGAATGTGATGTAATATGATGCAAAGTGGTTTTATATAGCACCCTTCTGCCAATAGGTTTTGCCTCTCTGTGCACAGTAAGAACAAGGGGAATGGTGTGTAGGTCTGATAGCCTGAAGGCAGATTCAGAAACCATTAGAGTTGATGGATGCAGTTCAGAAATAGCCTTAACCTGTGTGCTGATATGAAAGACTCTATGTTTGGAATTGGTACGAACTGGGAAGTTTAGCCACATGGCAAGCCTCTGGATTGTGGAGTGCAAACATTGACAGCATGATGGATAGTGTCTGAATCTGTTAACTAAACCTGGAGGTTGTCGAAATGAGTGTGGGAAGTGCAAAGATGCAAGATGATAGTAGAGGAATGAGTGGTAGAAGGGGGTGATGGTGTTGTCAATTCCTGGCAAATAATCACATTGGTTTCACAAAGATAGTAGTGCCAAGCATTTTGAAAAATGGTGTGTTGTAAATTAGCACCAGTTTCTAATGCACATTGTTTAGTCAGTTGTTATTATTTTCCATTTAATTCAAAGTGTCTGGTTGAAAAGCCATGCCTTAAGCTCTTTAATGAAACACATGTGGTTCACTTCCAGGCAGAGAAGTGTGGGTAGGGTGTTCCAATGTTCTATGAATTGTAGGAAGAATCTAGGATCCACATTTTAACATGTAGGCTCCACATTTCAACATCTAGACTCTGCATTTCAGCATTCACATTAAGGTGAGGTTTTGAACTTTAACTACGGCCAAGGGTGTGAGACCCATTGATGGCCTGAAGACTATGAATCTCAGGATGCATTTAAATAGATGCCAATGCACAGGGCTCCATGATGCTATTTTAATGGGCTGAGCTGCACTCATGCTAATATGAAACTAATATACCAATTAATCCAACCCCACTTAACATGTAACTGATTCAAATAATAACTAGTCCATGATATAAACTGGATGCAGATTGAGAAAAATGCATGATGCTCTTAAAATGGAAAAGAAAATGATTGAAACATGCAGGCTGGATCTGTGTTGTAAGCTGAGTAATGTGAAGATCTGTTAATAAAGACATTGCATTGTATTGGAGCAGGAATCGCAAGAAAGAGGATTCTTTTTTCTATTTAGCAATGCAGTGTGTGTTTCGGCTAAAAGGCACAAAGGAAATCATGTGATGTTTTAGTGGGATGATCTTGTCAAAGGGAGGTGCTCTTGAGTGACCGGGGGTTTTATGAACAGTGTTTGAGACAGAGTTTCTGGGCATTATTCATTCTTGCACTCACTGACGAAGGAGGCCAACGTGCTGGTTCCTGGGCAGATTGAGTCAAGTGCGTGCAAGCTGACTGTCTGCTGGGCTGTCTCTCTCCTGGGTTGGCAATTATTAGAAGAGCTGTGAAGTCTCGAGCAACCTTAGCTGTGAATGACCCTGGATCACTGTGATGCTGAGTTGGGGAATATCACCACCTTAACCTTGGTTATTATCTGTTAATTAAGTGGTGTGTGAGGTGAGTGATACTATTTAGCACAGATTGGATCATTCAGTTCATTTGTAGGCACTGCATTAACTAGTTAAGTGTTGCTGTTATTCAGAGTGTATTGTTCCTGTCGGATTTGTTGCATTGTATCGCAGATAAAACCAGGTTCATGCTGTGAATAACAATGTGGGCGCACATGTCATTCTGTGTAACTTGCATAATTATAGTCTATGTTAAAGAACAAGTTTGAAAAGGTAATTTATTTTCAGTGTATTTCTTCTGCATTCAGTCTCATTGATTTGACATGCATAGAGAGATACATGTGCTGTAATAAATATCTCAAAGCAAAGTTAGCCGCAGTAAAGTGTTATTACTTAGAGAGGCCGACTGAATGTTTTGTATTTCACTTGCATGCCTTACATTTGTTAAAACACAGCCAAAAGGGCATAGGCATGATGTTGTAAATAAAACATCACAGGAGAGCAGGAGCCATTCATTTAGAGTGTATACAATCCAGCATTTGTTTATGGTTAGTCACCCAGGTAAACTAATTATTAGACAATATTCTGAAATTAGTCTCACCACTATAAAAATGCCACCATAGCAAAATACCACAAAATACCACAAACACTACATTTCACAAAATACCACAAAATACTAAATATAACCTAACAAATCTCCTACAGATTTGGTGTGTTGGCCAGGAATTGAACCCGTTTCAATTGCTTGGCAGGCAGCTATGCTCACCATTACATTTTTCGTCAACAGTGATGGGAGCATAGTACCCATCTTTAACCTCTTCTAGTACACATACAAAGTGGGCATTTTGCTAATTTCAGGACTTACTATTCTTAGCTCTTTTTTGCTCTTTGATAGGCAAGTGGGCATATGGAATGACATTTTACCCTCCTTTTTGCCCACTTCATTTTGAATTTCTTTGTCTATTCTCCTGGGTTCAGAACATATTTGGAGTATAGCCACTGACTGCACCTCTGACTTGGGAACCCTAGTGTCTGGTCGGGGACATTGTACATTTGATTTTGATTGTTTTTTTATTTTTATTTTTTTATTATTTGATTTGAATAATACAATCATCCTTTCAAATATTAACAAATAGACAAAATTATACAAATGACATTCCATAAAATTACATCATAATCATTAAAAAGATAATATTTCATTTCCAACATTAAATAGAACTGATAAAATGAAATATATACATTGTTCAAATAAAATGTGCATTATTGTTAATGTAAGAAGAAAAAAAAGAAGAAAAGAAATGCTTCAACTTAAATAATTGGTTCCACAATGATTAGTTCATTAAATTTGAATCCGGGTTATTAGTGTCACATTTTTGAAATATTGATTCCAAAAAGTGGACTAAGGCCATGTGCATTCCCAGTTTGGGGTTGTTAGATATAGCTTGCCAGATGTTAGTTATTTCCATGTAGCTATATATATTTACAAGATGTTTTTTTAAATAGTTTTTTCTTTGGTTGGTCAACATAGGGCAATACATTATACAATGTTCTAATGTTTCCTTCGCTGCCTTATTTGCGCAGAAGCGGCAATAATTACGTTTTTTGGGATCAAATTTCATCTGGACATGATTTCTCTGGTCGGCCATAAATTTAAGCGAAACCTCAAAATACTGCTGGCGAATGTGCGATGACGGACATCTTAATAAGTAATCGGCCGACTTGTGAAATACTTTATGACCAAACACTCGGATATCAAAGGTCTTGTATTTTTTGCATTGCCTATGTTTTTCTATCCAGTCATAATGGAATGGTTTTTGTTTTGCTCGTTGTGAGTTATGTAAAAGCAAATCTGAGGTAATTGAAGCATCATCTAATGCATCTAAAGTAAAGTTACACCATGATTTAGTGAAGACCTGATCCTGGGCCAAAAGATGCTGTGCCATAATAGCCAGAGTTCCAGGGGTAGAAATTCCAGTGACAGATTTCATAAACAGAGCACACATTCTCCATTTAATTTGATATTCCAAAGAGAGAAGGCCTAATTCATGACGGATTAGTGGAAGCAGGGCGCTTTTAGGCAAAAGCAACAGTTGTGCACAAAAACGGGCTTCCAGTGTGATCCACCACTTAGACTGTTTTGGCAATAAAGTTTCGACCCCATATATTAGAGTAGGAATCACTTTCTTCTGATAAAATTGCAGAATGTGCTTCAGTGTGAATTTTCCATACTTTGATCTAAGTACTTTGGACTGGGATATGAACATTTGAAGTTTTGTGTGAATCCCATCCTCCATTGAATGATTTGTTATCAATGGCTGAATGATCATACCCAAGTATTTGTACTGTTTGACTTTCAAAAGGGGTGCATTTTGTAGATGCCAATTATACATCGTCACCTTAGTTCTTGCGAGAGGTTTGCAAACCATAATTTGGGTTTGTGTGTTTTAATACTTAGGTTGTTATCAGACACATACAAGGCTAGGCAGTCAAGTAATGTTTGTAGGCCGATAGGTGTTTGCGATATAAGGATCAAATCATCTGCTTAAAGTAGATGACAGATGGAATTAGATCCCAATTTGTGAGAATCGCTTTGCAATGATGACAGTTTCCCGGCCTGTGTCAATCTAACTTGTATAGTCGTATTGGAGTGCAGTAACATAATCAAAGCTAGTAGTGAAGATGGACAATTGTAGTGTGCTAATTTGTGATACATGATAAGCCAATCAATGGAATCGAAGGAGGCTTTGAAATCAATAAATGCTAGATATAATAAGTGATTTTTGGCCGCATATTTTGATTTTAACATATTTAGAACCATAAGATTGGGGTTAGTTCCGAGGCCAGCAACAAAGCCGGTTTGGAAGGGATCCCTCAAGTTACTTTGAGAAGTCCATTGGTTCAGGTCTCTCAATATGATTCTCGAGAACATTTTCCCTGGGGCTTCTAGCCGGGCTATGGGTCTATAGCTAGATGCTGAGGAGCGGCCGTCTGTTTTGAATATGGGGACTATGACAGAATGGGTCCAAGATTCTGGCAAACACTGAGTTGTGTTGACAAGTGAAAATATTTTAAATAAAATAGATGCCCATAGATATGGCTGTTGTTTAAACATTCGATTTGAAAGACCATCAGGCCCACAGGCGCCTGATTTACTGATCTTATTAATGTAGAACCGAATCTCATCCAGATCAAAATTAAGGTGAAAGGACTTACATTCTTCTCCAAGATTTGCAATTGAAGAGTTTTGGGGCATGGCATAGAGAAGAGAAAAATGCATGATCCAATTTGATTCTGTCACATTATTGGCCTGGGATACTTACTGTGTGTGGTGAGTAGCTTTATTCAATAAAGACTAGGATCCCGCAGTGTTCTTAGAATGTATGGAAGTTAACATTGCTTCACCGTTGTCTTGATACATTTTTACTCGCAAGGCCCTAAGGGCATTCTTGTATTTGGTTTTGATACTCCTCAATTTCGATGCTCTTGTCGCTACCGGTTCATTTAATGCTCATCGTTTCAGATGACAAGTGTGAGCTTTGAGAGTTTTAACCTCAAAGTTGAAGACATGAAGTTTTGGATAACATGCCTTCTGACCTGATTTGTTTTTTAGAGAATTGTAGGATTGAATAAGTTGCATCAGGTCGGAATAGTTAATGAACTGATTTGTTATGGAGGGCATCTGCCTCTGGATCTGTGCATCCAAAAATCTGCTGAACTCACTCAGAGAATTGGGTGACCATCAAAGACAATTGCCCCCGTTGTTCAAAATTAGACAATCTTGAGGATATGTCTTATGCACTGTTGAAGTAGTCCTAGAAGTTAACCATTGAGTCACTAGTTGATTATGATCCTTGTTACAATTCTCAAGTATAAAGAAATCAGCAATACTAGGAAAGAATTGGAAATTAACATATACAAAATCAATGATAGGCGATCAAGAACCTCTTTTCCACGTTGGATGTGGAGGAATGTCTGATGGGAAAGCACCATTATGATTGATGAGATTATAAAACGATGTAAAGACTAACCATTTGGTCAGCCTAGATTTGTTATTGGGTATGTGATGAGATGTGAAGTCAAGGTTTAGATCGCCTGCTATAATGATGTTAGAGACAGTCATATCCAATGCAACTATGTTTAGCAGTTCACTTAGATCTTTAAGGAAGCATCCATCAGATATTCCTACAGGATTCCAGTAAACATTGATTAGAGCATAGCAAATGTCATCGCTACACAATTTTACCGGTTGCATATATTGATTAGGGCACCTCCATTCGTGGGCTGTGGTGCCCTGATCGATCTTAATAGCTATTAACAGGCCAGAAGTGGGTCTGCCAGAGGACGCACAAAGACCTTGATTGAGGAAAACATCATAATTGTCCCATAAAGGGACAGAGGTCATCCATGTTTCCTGGAACATAAGAATATTGTAATGTAGAAGTGAATTTTGATTATTTGTTGATGAGATGAGAAAATCCTCTGGTATTCCAGCTAATGAGAGAGATGTTTTCAACAATTCTGGCATGTATTAGCTTATTCGGTTGTAAAACTGTCGACAAGAGCACACAACTGGTTTGCAAGAGTGTTTTTTTGATAGGTAAGCAAAGTATTAGAACTTATTTGTTGGGGTGGCATCTTCAAATTGTGAGCAGGAGCTTCTGGAGCATCAGTGGAGAGGACGAATCACAGGGATAGTAATTCGCTTTTAGCCATCCATATGGTGTTTTGGATGACCCGAGAATGCATCCATAGTCTAATAGAATTAAGATTCAATTTAGAAGGGAATTCTATTAGTGCTATATCTGTGCTATGTATGTCTTCAAGCGATGGAATGTCAGAAAAGATAGCTAGAACAGATCTCCGATTCAGTTCATATTGGGTGGAGGGTTTTGGTTTGCAGGCTAAATTCAGAGAGTAATTAGCTGGAGATTTTCTAATACATTTTCTTGAAGAAGGATTTTGTACTGATGTGTGAGCTTTATGGGTTTTGGAAGCACTCTCCATTGGCTGTGACTTTGTGTGAATTGCTGATTGTAACAATTGTAAAATTACAGGAGTAACCTGGGCCAATAAAGCGTATGGGTCAATCTTGTTACTTGTGGAAATGTTGTCCTGCTGTGGCTTGGATGTGTTATCCTTGGATATTGTATGGCTCAATGGCACCAATGGGTTATTGTTGTGTTCAATGAGAATAGGAGTGTATTTTAGGGGTAGGCTACTCATGTAGGCATCAACCGATTTCCTGATGGCTTGCCGGTGGTAGGCATCAGGGCTCACTACGCCACCGGTGGTTGCATTTGTTTTGGGTTCACTATCTGCATTAGAGGCAGGCAGAATAGTAATGCTATTATCAGGCTTAGCTACTGCTTGGACTACCTTGACTAATTTGTCAAGTGGAGCATAAGGTGCAGGAGCGTCAACGGCTTCACACGAGACCTTTGTTGTTTTGTCCAGCATAAATTGCTGGAATTTTTTTTGTTACTGAACGGGCTGCGGCGATAGTGTTTTATTTTTGGAAGAATCAGTTCTTTAATGGATTGCTTCGTTTTAGCAGTATTGATGTTCCTTTCTTTGGATTGGTTTTTGGGCAGTTTGGGTTTCGAGATTGTTACAGCATGTCCCTTTTGCTTTTTTGAAAAAATGGTGTAAGCCGTTTCCATGGCTGGCTGGGGCTGGTCATGGGTAGTCCCAGAGCTCATCTCTCGTAAAGAGGTGAATTCCACTAGAATATCTGCTTTGGAAGAAGTGGGGTTGTCACTAGACCCTTTAGGTGTTTCACAACCTTCTATGTTGAGACCAGTTAAAGGGCATAGAAGCATTCACACCAGAAGCACATATGATTTTATCAAATTGCGGGAGGCTCGTGAACAATGCTGCCATTCCAGAGGTCTGAGTGGCTGCTACATGAAAAGTGGGGTGTGCCTCATGACGCTCAAACTTGGAAGCTATAGATTGACTTGGAAGACACGGATGTGTCATTCTCGTGCCAAAATTATTTTGCCATGATTGTATTTTGTCAAGTTGTGCGGATTGAGCATTAAGTTATGCATCCAGAGAGTCATATAAATTGACTAGCGTATGAAAGGTGTTAAAGGCAATTTCAATTAATCTAGTGCCGTTCTTGGGAGGTATAATTGGGAGAGCGTTGGTACTAGGTTTTTGCGTAGGAATGGCTCTGCGAGGCATTGGTAGACAAAAGGAATCATTAGAGATAGGAGAACTGCTGCTTGAAAACATGATCGGAGACTTAGAAATATTTTCTGGCAGCAATTGAGGAGAGAAACTTAAATTTGATAAATTAAGGTCCATTACAGCAACATCAGACACATGAACAACAGATAAGTCATCACTCAAGATCAAATCCACAGTGGGCGGAACAATTTCAAGAAGACTCATGTCCGTAATTGCGTTAAGCTCACCAACATGTGCATCAGATGATGCGGGATCGATGCTCAGCGCACTTACGGATGCAATGGCCTTAATTTCATGGTCAGATTGATGTGCTTTAGATTTTTGCACAACCGCTTTGCAGAAATGACCACTTCCGGTTGCCGTAGGGCAGGTAGAGCCCGTGGTGGTTATTTTAATCACTGCTGATTCTTTGCAAAATTTACGGATGTCAGGCAAGGGGGGATTTTGGTTGTCAGATTGGGTTCTACTTGGAAGCCGTAAGGTTTTTGGGGTGGAGGTGTGGCTTAAAAAGCATTTCCTCGAGACTGCAGCCACTGCTCTCGGGGCCGCTGGAGAAACATTTGATAGCAAACCCTTGGGCATGTCCGACTTCAAAGTTGAGAACATGAGTAAGGGCCAGCTGCTACAAGCGCAAGAGATGCCGGCGAAAGTCCCGGCTGCCTTGACGCCGAGGCAAAGAGGCAAAGAGGGACTTCATGGGGCTCCTCACGGTGCCCGCATGCTGGTGCGCACGAGGAGTCACTTTTGTAGCGGCATAGTCGAAGTAGGCATGGCTTTGGCCAATTAGGTTGTTTTGCACTATATGAGAGCAAAGCAAAAGTGCATTTGTTAACTGATAGTATAGTGGCCATGTAGTTATGGTTAAGTTGCTGTTTCCATAGGAAGAACACTTTTTGGGTGGCTTATAACTTCGCTCTCCCTGGATGGATCCTCACCCCAAACTTTGCAAAAAAAGTAGTTGGGTCACTCTGAATTTTTTTGCAAAGTTTGGTGAGGATTTGTCCAGGGGGGGAAAAGTTATAGAGGGGGGTCCCAAAACTTTTTTTTCCCACAGACTGAATGGGAAAAAATTTTGCGCACGGCTACAGCCTGAACCGCTGGACGGATTTACACCAAATTTGCGGCAGGAGCGGCGGCCTGGTCCCAAAAGCGTGCTTTTGTAAATTTGGTGTAAATCTGTCCAGTAGTTTTTTTAAAAATGACCAAAATGTAAGGCAAAAAAATTAGTGATATCTGCGTTTGCTTCGCGGACGGACTTCCCTGTTCGCTCCGCAGACAGCACCCCGATTGGCCCATGGGCTTCCGTCATGTCCGCGGACATGCGACGTGTTCGCTGATTGGACGGCGAGGGGCGTGGAGCGCGTCAGATTTTCTGTGGCGCCCGCCATCTTGTATTCGCAGTCGACCGCGTACAGCGCAGTGCAACGTGGATAAAAAATTGTATTTAGTGCCGTGTGTTGGTGTGTAAGAGTGTTTGGGGAGGGTAGAGGGGTGTGAGATAGGTTCAATGCTTTGTTTTTTTATGTGCTAGACCTTTTTGTTGCGTTTGATTTGTCCACAGAGAACACGGCTGTTCTGACATTTTGTAAATAAACTAAATGGTGGGGTGTTTAGAGGACGGAGTATGTGTCATTTTTGTTCGCAAGGAAGGTAAAAATGAGCTATGAACACTCGCGGTGTACTTAATTGTTCGTAAATACACAAACTGGTGGTGTCCTCAGGACACTGTCCGTATTGTAATCTGTCTAGTTGAATGTGTTCTAAGAACACTCGCAGTGTCCCGAAATGGTTGCAATTACACAAAATGGGGGTGTTCTGAGAATGTTGTTTGTATTGTTCGTTGTCAGGGTGAAAGTGTTTTAAGAGCACTCCTTTTATTCGCTAATAGTACAATTTCCTAGGGGCGTCAACCGACTTTTTGTCCACTAAAGAAACGATAAATCCGGCTGATGTGCGTCGACATTATGTGATAATCCTATGACTGGCGCTATTGACCTGGCTGACTTGCTTTTGCGACACTAAATCATATCTCCCGCAACTAAGCCTGATATTATCAAAGCATTCATATTCCCCGCCTTTCTCCGTGACGTTACAGGGTGCGTAATGAAATGCGCCCAGTCGTCTCCAATACTACGCGACTTTACACAGAACCCGGAAGACAACACACATTATGTCACAACCCAGCGCGCCACAATTCAGAATATGAAACTGTGCTTTAAAAGCAAAGAGCAAGATTGTAAATGTTGTAAAGTACATTTATTTGACATCAAATGTTTAGAGAATATTCAGCAATTTGCATTTGTCTTTGTTGTCGATCCGCAAAAGTTCATGTTGAGACACGCGATGTTCCTTTGCGGTACAGAAAGTGTTAAATCAGTTTACAACTCAGTGCGCCACAATTCAGAATATGAAACTGTGGTTTAAAAGTAAACAGCAGGTTTGTACATTTGATAAAGTACATTTATTTCACATGAAATGTTTAGTGAATATTCAATGATTTGCTATTGTCTCTGCTTTCGATCAGCAAAAGTTGCAAATGTCATTGATGAAATCACTGATGACATCACATGTGTATGTACTTTTCATGGAATTTGTGTACTAGGGATTTTTATTATAATGTTCCGAAAAAAGTGTCAAGGATATTGCAATAAATATCATACCGTTATTAGTGCTTTGAACGATGCATTTATATCAATAAATAGCATTGTATTATGGGATTCTATGTAGTATACTGAGCTACTAATGGAGAAAGATAGCATTGTGTGCAGTGTACAAGTTTAAAAGTAAACAGCAGGTTTGTACATTTGATAAAGTACATTTATTTCACATGAAATGTTTAGTGAATATTCAATGATTTGCTATTGTCTCTGCTTTCGATCAGCAAAAGTTTATTTGGAGCCACGCGTTGTTCCTTTGCGGTAGATAGGCTGTTGGTTTATGATAAAAGCAGTAAATGGTCTCTCTGATAATCGGAAGGTTGCTCCAACAACGAGCCATTAGACCACCGTATTGGTTGGCATGTTGTTTGTAGCCGCTAGTACTGCGTAAGGGCATATTGGTCCTTGGCGATTGTCCCATAAAATGGTGAGGGTCATGAAGTTGCATATTTGGACTTGCACCTGGCAGTTGAAGACCCCATCCGCTGGAGTCTGTAAATCGTGACATAGACAAAACAGGGCCACGTACCTGTTTTAAAAAACATAAATTAGTCTCACCAGCCGATCTTCATTAAAAATCATCATTTTATTTATTAGGGCGTGAAACTATTTGCTATCGAAGATAGTGCAACAGAGTATGTTAATAATAAAATAATAATATTTTCCCATTCATATAGCGCTAAGAACTGTGAGGTATGTAAGCGGTGCTTATTATTAACCACAGTTTGTGGTGCTCATTTATCGACCATGGAAGGATGAAAGGCTGAGTTTCGCCTTGCCGGGATTCAAACTTGCGTTAGCAAGCTGTGCACGGATGTCAAAGAGAGCACTGTACTTGCTGTGCCACTTGACAGGCTACAGTGAAGTGGCACAGCGAGTAGAGCACTTAACCGCCTATAGACCGGTTAAATTATTTATATTAACCCACTCTGTGTCGTCTGCCTTTTTCAGAGCCCTCTAAACGACAGGGGATCGATTCGGCGGTGATAGTGCGCGGTAGAAAACATTATGCCACTTTCAACGAACAAGTTCAACTTCAGCGGTCTTTAATGCTATGCTATTGTAATTATATTTGGTATAAAGTAATCTAAAGGGTTACTTACAATACAATTGCAATTTCCATTGTCTACGAGTGGTGCAGTCCCAAAATACGACTCTGCGTGTACCAACAATCTTTCGCAGAGTGATATAATATATAAAAGTGGTTTCGTTTCAGAAATTTTATCTTTATCCTCTTACGTTTTAGCAACACTCTTTCAAGAGAAGTCTTTCATCACAATCTCTGTCTGTCAAGGTCAAAACACAATACAGCCTTATAGTCTGCTTCGTGAGCCTCTCCGGGGCCCGAGAAAAAAATGGAAGCAGCGGACCTTCACTGTGAACGAGCATAAATTCTTACTTTGCAACATTCTGTGTAAAGCCATGTGTAGAAGTTGGTTTTTGCACGCCATGTTTGTATATTGTTTGCGTGATATTAAAAAACGTCTGTAGGACGTTATGGTTCTAAGTACAGCCGAAAGACCCCTGATTATAGCAAGTTATGGTAAGCTATGAAAAATAACTCGCGCCAACACCATGCACTGTTAAGACTAACACCCAGGACATCAAAGATGACATCGCAAATGTCATTGATGAAATCACTGATGACATCACATGTGTGTGTACTTTTCATGGAATTTGTGTACTAGGGATTTTTATTATAATGTTCCGAAAAAAGTGTCAAGGATATTGCAATAAATATCATACCGTTATTAGTGCTTTGAACGATGCATTTATATCAATAAATAGCATTGTATTATGGGATTCTATGTAGTATACTGAGCTACTAATGGAGAAAGATAGCATTGTGTGCAGTGTACAAGATAAAAGTATAATATTTGTAATTTTAATATGTAGAATAATGAAATGATAATTGTCCTGATATGTTCGAAAATTCACAAAATGGGGGTGTTCTGAGGACGTTATTCGTATTGTGTGATTGCTTAGCTGTATGCAATGAGGGAATGGTACAGAGAGTAAAGTGGACGCCGTCCGCGGCCACCGTGGCTGTTCGTGGACAAGGCGTGGTAAATCCAGGTTTTTCCAGGAAATCCAACATGGAAAGAAGACTGTACGGATCAGCCAATCATATGTCGAGGTTGTGGATTTGTGTTGAAAGAGACTGTGTGTGGTGAAGATGGCAGAAGTGGAGAAAGGCAGGGTGTTGGTGCTCATAGATATGTTTGTGCATGGTTTACAGCAGTACGCTGAATGCAGGCATGTTGCAAAGAACTTTGATGTCAAAGGAGTGGAGGTGGTGTGGAGCACTGTGCCTGATTGCAATGTACAGGAAATTGTACAAGTTTGTGCGGATATGGCCACGATGAACAGTCCGCATGTGGTAGTTTTGCACTATGGTGCTTTCCATTTGGGCAACGTCAGTGCCCCTACTTTGTTGGCTGATTTGGAACGCTTGGTTCAAGCCATAGTGAAGATCCTTCCAAATGCGAAAGTAATTTTTTTCTGGATTACTACCTAGGGCAATATGGGACAATAGTTCAGTTTTTTGTCCTCAGCAAAACATTGCTAGGTATGTCATCAACCGAGGCATGTGTGCATTCATGCTTAGAGCTGGTATGTTCTTCTGTAACAATGAGAATATTGATGCCAGTAATGCTGTTAATTTTAAAGAAGATGGCATTTGTTTATCTTTTACCGGAAATGCCTTTTTATTTTGGAATGTAAGGGTTGCTTTGGAGAAGGTTATGTGAAGATTTTAGGAGTAAAGTAAGAAAAAAAAACAAGAAAAAAAATATAAAATAACAGGTGTCTGTCAAGCATCTGTAAAAAAAAAAAAACGGCAATTTTCAGAGCCAACTTCAAAGGGGAAATGGGGCACACTATTTAAATTTACATTCACCACGCTCAGATTTTCGATGTGTCCGCGGACATGGCGGTAGTCCGCGGACATGAAAATCACTACGAGGGGGTTAGTATGTTCTATGTTACATGTCAGGGATATTATGGTTAAGTTGTGCTACTAAAAACCTATGAAATTCAGTGAAAAAAATGTGTTAAAGGGACGTTATGGTTCCAAGTAAACCCGAAAAACCCTTGAAATTCGCCAGTTATGGTAACATAAGCAACCATAACTCGCACCACCGTGCACTGCTAACACTAACACCCAGGACATCAAAGATGACATCACAAATGTCATTGATGACATCACTGATGACATCACATGGCTGGCTCTCCCTTTTTATCCTTTACTGACATATCGAAGCCATATAGTTTTCTACAGTAACAGTCAGGAAGTAAAAATTGAAAAGGTACTATATGTGTAGACTTGGAGTCCTGTCACATCATATATGAAACATGTACATAGCGGAAGATACAGGCTTGAAAGAGAGCAATCCTTTCTGTGCATGAAGGTAATCATTACGGTTATCAGCACTTTGTCATAGTTTTATTTTTATTACTCTACCTTCCCTCTATATGCTCATATTTGTATACATTATACTCACTCTCCATAGAGTGAATGCGAAAAAAATTTGCTTGCATCTACAGCCTAAACCGCTGGACGGATTTCCACCAAATTTGGACCAGGAGCAGCTGCTTGGTCACGAAAGCGTGCTTTTGCAAATTTGGTGAAAATTCGCCCAGTAGTTTTTTTTTTAAAATGAGCAAAAAGTAGGTAAAAAAAAATTAGTGATATCTGTGTTCGGTTTGCGGATACACTTCCCTGTTCGCTCCGCGGAAAGTGTCCTGATTGGCCAATCGTCTTGCGTGATGTTCGCGGACATGCAAAGTGTTCGCTGATTGGACGGCGTGGAGCGTGGAGCGCGTCAGATTTTTCAGTAGCGCCCGCCATATTGGATTCGCAGACGTCCCCGGACAGCGCGGTGAAACTTTGTTCAAAATGTGTATTTTGTTGAGTGTGTTGGTGTCTAGGAGTGTTTGGGGAGGGTGGGAGTGTGTGAGATAGGATGAAAGTTGTGTTTTTTATGTGTTAGACGTTCTTTTTGTGTTTGATTTGTTTGCGGACATCACGGGTGTTCTGAAATTTTCTAAATAAACTGACTAGGGGGTGTTCTAAGGAGTCAATATGGGTCAGTTTTGTTCGCAAGCAAAGTGAAACTGTTCTAAGAACACTCGCAGTGTCCGGGGAGTGTTCGTAGGTGGTGTCCTGAGGACGCTGTCTGTATTGTTCTCTGTCAAGTTGAATGTGTTCTAAGAACACGCGCGGTGTTCTGAAATGTTCGCAAATAAACAAAATGGGGGTGTTCTACGCTTCTAAGAACACTCGCGGTGTCCGGGGAGTGTTCGTAGGGGAAGTCCTGAGGACGCTGTCCGTATTGTTCTCTGTCAAGTTGAGTCTATCCTAAGAACATTCGTGGTGTCCTGAAATGTTCGCAAATAAACAAAATGGGGGTGTTCTGAAGATGCTTCTAAGAACACTCGCGGTGTCCGGGAAGTGTTCGTAGGGGGTGTCCTGAGGACGCTGTCCGTATTGTTCTTTGTCAAGTTGAATGTGTCCTAAGAACACTCGTGGTGTCCTGAAATGTTCGCAAATAAACACGATGGTGGTATTCTGAAGACGCTTCTAAGAACACTCCCGGTGTCCGGGGAGTGTTCGTAGGGGGTGTCCTGAGGACGCTGTCCGTATTGTTCTTTGTCAAGTTGAATGTGTCCTAAGAACACTCGCGGTGTCCTGAAATGTTCGCAAATAAACAAGATGGAGGTGTTCTGAAGTCGTTTTTGAGAACACTCCTGGTGTCCTGGAATGTTCGTAGGGGGTGTCCTGAGGACGCTGTCCGTATTGTTCTCTGTCAAGTTGAATGTGTCCTAAGAACACTTGCGGTGTCCTGAAATGTTCGCAAATAAACAAGATGGGGGTGTTCTGAAGACATTTTTGAGAACACTCCTGGTGTCCTGGAATGTTCGTAGTGGGTGTCCTTAGGACGCTGTCCGTATTGTTCGTTGTTAAGTTGAAAGTGTTCTAAGAACTATCGCGTTCTTCTGAAAGGTTCGTAGGGGGTGTCCTGAAAACGGTGTCCGTATTGTTCGCTGGCAAGTTCAAAGTGTTCTAAGAACACACACATTGTTCGCGGACATTAAAAGTTTTCCATAGATCATAGTTGAAATGTTTGACTCTATGGATGTGATATGCTGCGATGGTTGTTGCCAGGGCATAGAGTCTTGGGTGCATGGCTATTTGGCTATTTGGCCATGCACCCAAGACTCTATGCCCTGGCAACAACCACCGCAGCATATCACATTCATATTTGTCTATAACTTTGGGTGAAAAAAAAATGTATAAGGAACAAAGGTATTAGATACTATGGATGTGATGTGCTGCTATGGTTGTCCTTATTATTGTATACTTACTGTTTGGTCTAGTAATGGGAGTCCATGTTTTTCTTCTTCATTTCTGTGATAAAAGAAAATAGCATGTTAGTATTAGTATTTTGTAATGACTTATTACATTGTATAAGCAATATACTTTTATTTTTTTTGACCCTCATATTTAGTAGAGTACACATCAGAGTACTGTGCAATTTGCTCAGTTTCTGTATTTGTTGCTAAAATCATTGGGTCTGTGGGAGAAAACAAAATCCATGTTGGATTTTAAAAAAACCCTTTTTCTGTTATGCTACAGTTTATTTGTTTGTTTGTTTTCAGTGTTCACTTGTTGTTTCTGGCTAATGCTTTATACTTTGCTTTGTTGTATTTTTTTTGGAACAGTAACAGATTCTTCATTTGTTTTGATATTATAAAATTTTGGAGCAGTTAGATACCAATTGGCGTATTCTAACTGTCTATTTTTTTAATATATTTTAGTGGTTTTCATTTACCTATTTGGATATTGTTAAATTTTGGGACAGTTAGATACCAATTGGCGTATTCTAACTGTGTATTTTTTGGCCTAATTTAGTGGTATTCATTTATCTGATTAGTTGTTGTAGAATCTTTGAGCTGTTAGATAGCTTTTGGAGTATTCTAACAGTGTATATTATTTTAACACACATTTATAATTTTGGGACAGTTAGATACCAATTGGCGTATTCTAACTGTGTATTTTTTTGGTCTAATTTAGTGGTATTCATTTATCTGATTAGTTGTTGTAGAATCTTTGAGCAGTTAGATAGCTTTTGGAGTATTCTAACAGTTTATTTTTTTGTAACACAAATTTACTTAAAGGTTTAAATACAGTTTATTTATCAAATTTTGGTTTTAAGAACATCAAATAAGCGTTTGTAAGATTTGCTGGTAATCTCTGCTTTAGAGTAATGGTACTATTATTACATTCAAACCATCCACATTTCTTTTTTATGTATGCAGTGTAGTGCCCTGAATTGGTTGTGGCTCCTGCGTGGTAGATTATACCTATTGTTGTGAAGGTTTTCTTACCAAGTGATATTTGACCATGTGTGAATCCAGTCAGCTTGCAGTTGTTTTTGGTACCATCTGCATTGTAACGTAGAAGCATTAGTATTACGTATTTACTATGTGTTTGTATTACTAACCTGGAGCGATTATCTGAATTGCAGGTAGAGCATAATCTACCATGGTTTGCATTTTGTAAAAGTTGCTGAAATGGAATGGATTCACAATTTGGTATTGATATATATATGAAGCGTTCATTGGGGATTTCTTCTTGTGTCACATTGTTGCAGAGAGTGCATGTATGTTTCCACATGTATGAAATCTGAAAGATTACATTTATAGGTATGTTTTTGTTTTCCAGTACTTGTAGTAAGTACATTAGAAATTCTTGTGGATCTTCCTGTGAGTTTATAGTGAATTTCACCATTTTAGCACAGTAGTCCACTTGTCGTCTTATTCCAAAAACACTATATGTGTTGTCAGGATTGTTTGATGCATTTCTGTGAAGTACTTACATTTGCAAACACAATGGGTCTGTACTGTGTGAGTAAATGTTGTCAACAATTGGTGGTAATTGAAATAGAATATTCATTTCTACATTTGCATAGCAACTTACACCAACTATATTTGAGAATTTAAATGGTCCAGGTAGTTCTGTATCTAACTGATTTTTTTGGAGTTTGTCTTCCTTCTTTAAAGAAGTACCTGGTTTACTTTCTCTAATTGATTCTTTTTTGTTTGTGGTACTTGATGAAGTATTAGTTTCTTTTACTCTCTTTGGAGGATTTGCAGTGACGTCCTGTTGCATTTCAGTTTGATTTAGTTTTCTTTTACGTTTTAGTTTTTGTGGAACAGAATATGTGTTTAGATGGGGAGTGTATAGTGAGCGAAGTCTATAATATTCTAAAATGCAAGGAATATCAGCGTTTACTTTATTTGCCTCAAAGTTGATTAGAAATAGACCGTCAAGTGTACGTAAGTGTGATAGTGCTACGTAGCTCATGCCTTCTTTAAAGACTGTGTTACCAATATCTATCATTGCTTTGTCTAGGGTAAGACCTTGTGATTTATGAATTCTGACTGCATATGCAAGAGTTAGAGAAAATTGTTCTCTGCGTACATACATATGTTTGAAGAGAAGGAATCTAGCTGTTGAGCGTCCTATCCGTTTTACTTCTGAAAGTTTGTCAAAGAGTATATTGACAAACTGAATTTTGTTGTCACGTGGGTATGTTTGAAAGCCAACAACTGTACCCAGTGCTCCATTAACTAGTCCTTGGTCCACGTCAAGGTTACGTTTAAGCATTACTCTGCAATTTAAGGATAATTTTAACATATTTTCTAAGCCTGCTGTGTTTGAGATTGATTTTTCTAAATTATTTAGTCTTGTTGTGGCTTGGTCACACATGGGTAGTGTCATACCATGTACATCTAGTTTGTCTTTGGCGCTATTTTCCATTATTGGTTGCATTTCTTTACTTAGCATGATTTCATTGAATTTGAAACAGCTTGCAAGAGTTGGCATTAAGGCCATACAATTGACATTTTTGTGGGCTAATTGTTCCATAACATCTGTAGCACTTGCATTATCGCCATAAAGTGCATTAATGTGCCGGGTTTTCAATGTTGCTTCTGCTTCTTTAGAAAGTATACCAACTCTCAAACTTTTCAAAATGTTGGCATAAGTTAGATCTGCAGATTGGCGCATGTTTTCTGTTAATTCTCTGTATTGGAAATGTTGCCAAAGGTTGACATTTCCAATGCTGCCAACAGTTTTACAGCATAGTTTGTGCCCTAATGTTTTAAAGTAGGTTCACCTTTTAATGGTGTTAATTGAAGCAGATCTCCAAAAACAATAATGTGTTTTCCTGCAAAGAGCTCTTCACAGTCTGTTTTGAGTACTTCTTGTAATCTGAGGTGAATCAAAGCTAACATCAGGTTGGAGACCATGCTCACTTCATCTATTAGTAGCATTTTCATTTGTTTCAATACTCTGCGTAATTCCATTGCAGCTTCTGCAGAAAGTTTGTAATAGTCTAATTTGTTCTGGTGTTCTACTGGTAATAGTAGTAATCGGTGTAATGTAACACCACCCATGTTGTAGGCAGCTAAACCTGTGGGGGCAGTGACAACAGCTGACAGTTTGTTGTTTGTCAATTATTGAAGGAACTTACTAATGATTTTGATTAGGAATGTTTTGCCAGAACCAGCTACACCACTGACGTACAGTAGTATAGGTTTATAATGATGGCAGGAACATTCTTTATTTTCATGTTTTACACCATGTGCAATTTGTTTTGTTACTTCTTGAAAAATGCTACTTTGGTCATTGTTTAGTTTTGATTGTAGTATAGTTAAGTCTTCCTTATCTTCATACTGACACATGGTGTTTTCTACTTCTATCATAGCTAATTCTGCCTCATTTGTTATTAGTGGGTCACCCGGTGGTTCTTGGCTTCCTGTTACAGAAGGTTGACTACTGTGAGGAGTATCCTTATCTAGTTGGGCTTGGAGTTCTTCTTCATGTTGCTGTTCATTGTGCAACATTGTTTTGTACTGTGTAAAGTTTACATCAGTTATAGTGCTTTCATTTGCTTTGAAAGCATCCTCATATGAGTCATAGTTATCTAGTAATTGTTCTTTTTTTCTCCATGGTTTGAAGAGTTGTAGCAGGGACATGTAATATACTTCTTTATGTTGAGGAGTCTTCAATGACAATTTGATATGATTAATTAAATTTGGTTTAGTGAGTTTAACTAAGCTGCCTTCACAGTCTGTCACTCTATATTTACCTTTTTTTTCATCGGGTTTCATATTATTTTTGTATGTGTAGTTTTGGGCTATTTGGTATAGACACATGTTTTCCACATGTTTTCCAAAGTATTACTTCTGTTTGGGTAGTATGTGTCCAATAAATTGTTTTTTAAAAGGTCTTGGCTGTTGGGATCATGTTTGGCTATTGTTTCTATATCTTCATATGATTTTAGAACTCTTTTTCTAGATTTAGCTGGACCAAGACTTAGCCATACTATATTTTCAGATTTACCATACAATGAAGTACCAGTTAAACGATTAGCTGCTTCATAAGATCCACATTCTCTATGGGTGAGCATTTTTATGCCCAAGCTGTATAATTTCTGAGATACTGTTTTATCTGATGACTGGTCATTCCAGAGGTCTTGGAGCTCTGTCTTTTCTGCTTTAGTTAAGTATGCTGTGACATATTGTGCAACTGCAGTAGAATTGTGTGCAATGTACTGCACATCTATGTTTGCATTCCATGAGTGGGCAATGATTGCATTATAATCATTGATATATTTTTCTTCTTCTTTTCTTTTTATGTAATATGTATTTTTAGGTGACTTTCCTTTAACAGTATGTCTAACTGAAGACATGAAGTTGTTTACTTGACCTGTATTTGTAACTGGTCTAGGGAAACCAAATCGGCATTTGGTGTAGTATTTGCCTTTGTTTTTGTATTTGCGACGACAATATTTTCCACATTTGTGTCTTTGAAATTGTAAAATATGTGCACAAAGATCACTATTTGTGGCTTCTGATGGAATTTCACAAGTGACATTTTTTCAATAAACTGTAAAACAGTGGCATCACTGTCTTGACCAAATTTAGGAGCATCTTTAATCCATAAAAGCATGTGGATATGTGGTGCTCCTCTGGCTTGGTATTCTTTTCTCCAAAAGAAGTGTTGCACTTCTCCAAGGGGAGGAACAGTTTTATTACAAATAAAATGTAGCATAGCAATGAAGCGATGGTGAAAATATCTTGAAACATTAACAGGATCCAAAGAACAAAGTTCTCCAGGTGTTAGAATATCTATGTTTGTTTTGTTTTTATTTGATATGTGTAGGAAATCATGTAAATCTTCCCATGCATATTCTGCACAAATTAATGTAACAAACCAAGTGGGTGGGCCAAGGTTTCTGATCATACAACGTACATCTCCATGAGGTCGAAACCAGTACTCTTTAGTACCACACATATTTGCTAATAGATTTGTAACATTTGATTGTAAAACATCATCCTTTTGTTGCACTTTCTCTAATAATTGTGTAGCTGTCATATTTTGAAAGTGTGATCCTGATTTTAATATGTGTGGAACTCCCTAACATAAAGTTGCTAGTTCACTTTAAAGAGTAGGTGGAATATGTATTCCACATTTTGTCTAAATCTGGGATCTTCAGAATACATCCGTAATGCGCGGTATTCTGAAGCTGATATTTGAATACGTCTATCATCATATCTTCCTCCTTTGCCAGTTGGAAAGAGTAGAGGAAAAGCACGTGCTTCTATACTTTTTTCCCATATACTGATTGGCGATCCTTTTGTTTGACGCATTTGGTAAGTTTCCAGTACATCTTGTATGGTGTCATTGCAGTGCAAAGGATGAATTGTATACTGGTCTAAAGTATTTGATATTGTAGCAGGATCTAGTAGCTCAAATTGACCAGCTTCTTGTGTTTCTTCAATTATTTCAGTTGTATCTTTCAAGTTTTCTTCAATATTAATTTCTTTGTAATATTCATTATTCGCTTTAAGATATTGGAAGGCTTGTCTAACTTTATATAAATCTACCAGCTGTTGCCATATTTTTTTGTCTTTTGTAGTTACTCCATTTACTAATATAATTAAAGATTGCTGCATTGGACGTTGCACTCCTAGAGTATGCACATTTTCTTTTAGATTTAATGGTAAATAAACTACTTTTCCACGAATGCCTTTTACCAATTCAGAGGGAGGTAATTTTGCTGTTTTTGGTTGAAGGCGTATTATTGCTTGAAATGGGTGTAGTGTTTGAATTATGATGCTCTCATGTAAATTAAGTTGTTGTAGAGGTTTTGGTACTGGGTATAATTCCAAATTATTTGTGATAGAACGTGAAGGAGTATGGTTGTTGTCAAGTTTTGTAGTGCAATAACTGCAAAGTATTAAGGGCTCAGTTATTTCATATTTGTTTTCTGCTAGAAGGTAGAGAGCTAATTCAAACCATTTAGAATCTTCATTGTCTTCTATTTTGTATGATAGGTCCACAGTTTTTGTGTTACTTTTATAAAAACTTCTACGGCAACATACACATACATGGTTTGGTACTTCAGCTGATGTACTTTTAAATTTTAGTATTTCTTTTTTGTATGTGTTTAGCAAAAGGTTGCCATGTGTAGAATTGTTGCTTAATTGGTTTAAAGCTATTTCATTCTGTAAGTGGCTTTCACTTCCAAAATATTTTTTCAGGATATAGTGATTTTCCTCAAGTAGGTCTTTTGCTGTACCATGTAGAAGGATGTTATTTAACTTTGCTAGTGCTAAAGCAGGACTTTTAGCATAGTACAGTTTATAGACTAGATTTCTTATAGTTGAATGATGTGTTGACATCCTTTTGATATCATGGAAAGTGGTTTTACAAGTAGGCCCTGTAATGCAGGCCAATGAATGTCCTTGTAGTCCTGTGTACTTGCGCACTGGACAGGTATCTATATTTTGCAGTAATTTAATTTTGATTTTGTCTTTGCTTTTTACATATTTATTGAGGAATTGGTGTAAAGATTTGAAACATTGTTTGGGAATGTTACACATTGACGTGCATGGCCATTTGTACACTAAACGTTCTGATTCAGTTGACTGGAGGGGTAATTCTAAGTTTTCAGGGCATATTTTTGTAAGGAGTACTTCTTGTTCCATTATGGTGTTATTCACTTTTTCATAACCTCGACCACTGCTATTTACGGCAATTGTATTCGTTTGCTTTTGTTTGTACGCTTCTTCATTAAAATATGGTTCTGTGCTCGTAGTGTGATTCCATTCACCTCCGCAGATACTTAAGAAGTTCTTTCTGTTGACATTTCGCTTCTTGAGAAGTCTTTTTTGTAATTTAGTTATTAGTTTTGTTAGTGGTTTCATTTTGTTTAACAGTAAAATAAATTAATTTGTTTTGAGAAGAATTGCACTGTCCATCAATGCTTCTAAGATTAATTTCCTACGATAGGTTTTAAGCTTTGAACCTTATTTCTCTCCTGTTTTTATAAGATTTTGAAGGACTTTGTGGCGGTATATTTTGGCTAAAATACTTTTCTTGGTATGCTTACTTTGCACTATATTAAAATTTGAAGAAGTAGTTTTATCTGTACTGATAGCTGATTTTCTGTTAATTGTTTTTTGTGTTGTTTTACATTTTGATAGAGGAAGCGAAGTTGTTGTACTTGAAACTTCTTGTGTTTCATTAAATGATTGTATTAGCTGTTTTGTTTCAACTTTTTTTTACAAATTCTGCTAGAGATGGATGCTTATGTTGGACACCATTATTTTAATTTGCTCTAATTTTGCGTTGCTTTCTACGGAGTTGTCTTTTGGTAGGCATTCTTTAGGGTCTGTTGAAAAAAATAAAGAAGATATGGGTTGGGGTGTTCTGGAATGTATGTGTGCTGTGTGCATGAGTGTTTGAGTAAGATGATAAAGATGTATGTAATGGTGTGTGATTGTGCATTAGGAACTAAAACCAGTAGGGGTAGGTATTCTTGAATGTATGTGTCACTAAACTGGGGTTCAGATGACAAAAAAAAAGTAAGCTAGTGGTGTGGAAAAGTACAAGTAGTAAATGTAATGTATACAATTAAAACAGTTGTTTGTTCTATAATATGAAAATTGTAGTGGTTCAGTTGGCTAATTTGTGTGTCCAAAAATAGAAATTTGTGGGCCATTCTGGTTGTAAATCGCTGTTTACGACATGGACATTTTTGGACAAAATGGTACAAAATCTCTATTTTAAGAAACCAAAATAGCTGGTATTAATGTTATAGTATATTTGATTAATAATATAAATAATATGGTGATATTATACTTACTTTTTTTTTTAAATTAACAGGTAACTTCTTAGTTTTTCTTTCTTCTTCGAATTTGGCTGCTTCTTTTCAGGAAACCTTCAAATTAGTAACTTTGTTTGTATATAGCACTGTTTTTAATTTAGATATTGATTTTTTTAATTGAAATCCTCAGTGCCTTCTGTAAAACCATTAAACTAATTTATTTACATAAGATACATTGCATCAGTTCAGTGCATATGATATGTTCTTAATGAACAAATTGTATTGAATGACTAACTGTAGCAAAAATAAAATATCTTTACTATGTCTTGTGAAATTTATAATATATTAGTGAATACCACTATTTCTGTAAGAAACTGTTCTAGGTAATAGCGCCTCAATGTCATGTCTAATTTAAAGTAATTAAGTAAATAAATAAATAAAAACAAAAAATATGAAATAGTATAAGTATTTTTATAAAGGTTTAAACATAGATTGTGTTTGCATGCAATTTTGTTTGAATATATGTAGTCTATATATTTCATTTAAAAAATGTTAGTTTAACATGATTTGAGTGTGTGTGTTTAAAGAAAGTAAAAAGTATAAAGGTGTATAAGTGGTAGTTGATTTTAGGAAATTGAAAAAAGTACAGTAAATTCATTTAACAGATTTTACAAGGTAAAAGTCTGTTTGAAAATGTGTTCATCTACCATAGTTCTCAAGTCACGTGCTTTTGGCGGGTGTCACACGCCTTGTAAAGAGCAGACTCACCCGCCAAGCCTCCTGCACGCCCATTCATTCCAATGGGCGTCTCACCCGCTAAAAACAAAATCGGGTGATTTCACCCGCCTGTAAAACAAAAATGGTTGAGAGCTATGTCATGTACTATACAGAAAATATGCATACCTGAAGTTTGTGTTCATGCATATGGATATGCATGGAGCTGCAAGTAGAAATCTTGAAGACTTGTACAGTATTTGTGGTAGATGCTGCTTGCCAATGATATGACACTTGTACTCAGAGAGATTCAGAGTACATTTGCAGTGCTGATCTCATATGATTGTTGAGGTACATCCAATGAGGGAATGGCAGAGAGAGTGTAGTGGAAATGGTAGAAGGGCTGTTCATGTTACGATATGTCCGCGGACATGGCGGTAGTTCCAGGACATCGGGAGTTACATCCGGGGATTTTTGGGTTCAGAAGTCATGCAAATGAGAATAAGCACTGAAAGGGAATGGTCAGGAAAGTTTGGTGGGTGTGTTGTGCCAGGAGAGATTTTTTGAGATACTCTTTTTGCTGAGAGAACAAAAGATATCTATGGCTGTGTGTTTCAGAAAACAGATTGTTTGGATTTTAGGAGATTTGTGGATACATTGGTTGAAGGTGCATGCAGAAAGCTGTGGAGTAGCTGTAGATCTTGGATTCCCACATGTGGAAGTACACTGGCATGGAGTACGTGGAATGAAGTGGTTGGATTTGTTACCTCTCTGTGCTACTTTGGAGACAGAGAAACATCCAGACATAATTGTAATTCATTGTGGAGGGAACAGTTTAGGGCATGTGACTGGAATCTTTTTGCAATTTGCTATGAAAGAAGGACTGAAGAAGGTTATGGACATGTTTCCTAATTCGCAAGTGATATTTTCACGGATTGCGCAGAGACAAATGTGGCTTCGTTCTTCTTCATTTGGTCCACAAATGGAAAAAGCAAGGCGCAATGTTAATAAGGCTGTTTGTGGCTTTCTAAGAGATTTTGGCATGTCTTCTTTTCACAATGAAAATATTATGTTTTGTAGTACATACATTTTTCGCAGAGATGGAGTCCATCTTACTTGTGCTGGCAATCAGATTTTTCTGAGAAATGTACAAAATGCATTGCAACCTTTTTTGGAATTACAACGATTTTAAAGTAGATGTTAAGCATTTACAATTTTTGACTTACAAACACCACCCAAAGGCTCTTTTCAGAGCCACCACTTATTTCCAGAGAAAATTACAATGTTTGTGAGGGAGTAGTAACCCAATTTTTTTAATGTTCGCGAACTGTTTGCAGACTTCTAAAAAATACAAAGAGGCCTGCTTCATTTATTTTCACTTCTATTTTTTAACTGGGAAAGGCGGCTCTGAAAAGAGCCTTATTTCTTTTGGATTTTTGTAATTTTGTATTTTTTTTGGTTTTTCAGACACGACACACTAGGAGAGGAGGGTAAAGGAGGGTAAAGGGGGGGACACCAACCACAGAGATAAGAAAGGGCGAGCTGAGAGAGGAAGATGTAGAGTGGGTTTTATTTGGGTAGTGAGCAGGTCTTTTCGTGCTCTGAGACGATAGTCTCAAAAGCACTCCGAAGTCGCTCCCCCCGGCAGAGTACTCTGTCACAGTACATACATACAACTGTGACCCTTGAAAGGTAAGGGTCATCAGCATTCTGTATGGCCTGTGAGGCAGCTTGAGAAAGACGCTGTCCCACAGAGATGGTCCTTGTGGTGACAGGATCAGAAACAGAGGATAAAGTAGAGGAAATCAACCTGCTACGTTCTTCGCAAGGTACAACCCTGCGAATAGCCCCAGAGTGAAATGACCTCAGGTGTCGCTTCATAGTAGTGGTCCCAAAGCTGTAGTTACCGTGCTTCCCGCGACTGAGTATCATTTTGCACTCATTGCAGGTAACATGGTTCGCACGAGCCTTAGGACCATTCCCATGAATGGTAAATAACCGCCACACCCAAGACTCACGCCTAGTGCGGGTAGTAGGGATTTCCTCTACCTCATTCTCATCATCCTCTTCTTCCTCCTCTGCATCCTCAGTCCTGTTCCCCTCTTCAGGCCCTTGGCGAGGTGGTGGTGGTGGAGTGGGTGGAGGTGGTGCTGAAGCAGGTGCAGCACCAAGTGGCAGTTCAGCAGCCAAGGATGCCATGTCGATGATGGTGTAGTCTGCAGGTGGCAGCAAAAATCACTGTGTTCTGAAGAATAGCCAGAAACACAATGTGAATAAGGTCTTTGGGCGTGGTCTTTTATAGGGGTGCTTGTGCGCAGTCCGCGGACATGCGCACTGTGCGCAGACAGATCGAACACGAAAAAAGGATCGGAAAGTTTCAAAAGGTATATAGAAACTCAAGATTGCTATGTGGGACTTGTGGCATGGTGAGATTTTATTGAAAAATATTATGGATTAACTGAAAATGTACTTTTAAATGGTTCGGGGACACGAACAGTGTCCGCATTTCAGGACACACGATGAGCGTGGGCGCGGTCATATGATCTGTTTGCGAACTAGTCTGCGAAGGAAGCGCCTGTCCGCAGGACACCAAGTGCACAGAGATTGGTTAGCGCATGCGCATTGATGTCCTACGGACACTGTTCGGGTTCTGAAGTAATTAAAAGTGCATCACACGTGAAACGAATATTTCAGGACACCGCGTGTGTTCTTAGAACAGTTTAAACTTGGTAGCGAACAGTAAGGACAGATATAGTGTTCTTCAGGACACGTGTAATTTAGTTTATGTAGGAACATTTCAGGACACCAATTGTGTTCTTAGGACAGTTTTAAGTTGATAGCGAACATTACGGACAGATATAGTGTTCTTTAGAA
The DNA here is from genome assembly GCF_040938575.1 of Ambystoma mexicanum. NCBI lineage: Eukaryota > Metazoa > Chordata > Amphibia > Caudata > Ambystomatidae > Ambystoma > Ambystoma mexicanum. Next base: position 1,172,142,860 of record NC_090931.1, read on the forward strand.
CACTTTAATTTTTGTTTCTTTACTAACATTTCAGGACACCACGTGTGTTCTTAGAACAGTTTCAACTTGCTAGCGCACAGTACGAACAGGTGTGGTGTTCTTCAGGACACCTCCATTTTCGTTTATGTACGAACATTTCAGAACACTCGCACTGTCCGCTGACACTTTTAATGGTTTTTTTAAAAAAAAACGGAAACTGTTCACAATACAATATAAAAATTAAACTTTATTTAACATATATTAATAATTTATGACAGAGAAGGTGAGGCAGAAACAGAAAAAAAACAGGAGAATTTGGGGTTTCAACATGATTGGTATTAGGTGAGGAAGGGATGGAAATCTCATCAAAACGTTTTGGATTATGGAGAGGGTTTGGGGATAATTGACTGGGATATGGTGAGGAGGGACAAGTACATGTGAGGCAATGGTATGATGTTTTTGTTTTAAAATGATCTTCAACAAAGGTTTTCAAATTATTAAAATTGGTCAACAGTAAATCAATTTTTTCTTTTATGTTGTCAAGCGTGTTTTCCATAACAACTTCTTCAGAGGTAGTTTCTATTTTGTTATGCTCTGTATAAAAAAAAATATATATATGTTAAATGTATACAAAATAATAATATTTAAATGGTTTATATTATAAAGTGTTTACCATTAGTTTCACTATCTTGTGACATTTCTTCATGTGGGAAATTGTCCTCTAGCCTAGCCATTCCAGAGTACTAGACATTTCTGTGAGAAAAAAAAAGAAAAGATGATATATTTTTTAATCTAACACAGAAAGTTTATAAATATATGAGTAAAATGAAGTACACTTACTATTTCTGGTAAGATAAGTCCTATGTATTCAGTGGGTCTGGTCTTGTTCTCAGTTCTGTTGTGTCTGTGAGGTAATTATGTTGGAAGCCAATTTATGTTCTTGTGGTATATTCCATTTCAGAACATATTGTAGTTAAATTAATGGTTAGTGTGTTACATATATGGGTTACATTTCTTATGTATTACTATATATAATGTGTTTGTGTGCTGCTTTTTGAATGTGTTAAATGTTCCTATATTGTGATATAACAATCAAACATACCCCCCCCACAGTTTTTAGGTAGTGGTACTGTTCTCCGAACATGTCCGTGAACATTAAATAAGTTCGCGGACATCAAGTTCATAAGAAGAGATCTAGTCAGTTCCATATGACATGTATATAAAGTCAAAGTCATTATTGTTAAGTGTTGCTACTAAAAACCTATGAAATTCAGTGAAAAAACTTTGTTAAAGGGACGTTATGGTTCCAAGTAAAACCGAAAAACCCTTGAAATTCGCCAGTTATGGTAAGCTAAGCAACCATAACTCGCGCCACCACCGTGCACTGCTAAGACTAACACCCAGGACATCAAATATGACATCACAAATGTCATTGATGACATCACTGATGACATCACATGTCTGGCTCACTATGTTTTCTTTTGCTGACATATCTAGGCCACATGCTTTTCTTCAGTAATAGTCAGAAACTAAGAATTTAATTTTATTTGTAGACATATCCTTCTAGTAGGATCTTACAGTAATTCCCTTAGAGTACAGTCACATCATATGAAACATATACATATGGGAAAACACAAGCTTGAAAGACAGCAATCCTTTTTGTGCATAAAGATAATCACTAGACTTATGAGCACGTTCTGATAGTTCTGTTTTTTTTATGGCTGTCCTTTCCCTGTATATGGTCATATTTGTATACATTGTACTCACACTACTTTCCTTAGGGTCCAATCACATCAAGTGATACATATACATAGGGTAAATAGCAGCTTTGAAACAGAGCAATCATTTATTTGCATGAAACTAATCAGTTAAGTTATGAATTGTTTCTGCTACTACTTGTGCTTTTTTGTTAACTTCACTTTCCCTGTATATACCCATATTGGTATGTGTTCTTGTGTCTTTGTGTTTTGTCTATAGTAATGCAATTATGTAATACATGGGTTTTATTAGCTACTTATTAGATATTTCACAGTACACAAAAATCTATTATGAAAACAATTATCATTTCATTATTCAACATATTAACATTATGAATATCATACCTTCATCTTGTACGCTGCACACAGTGTTATGTTTCTGTATGAGTAGCTTAGTATACTAGATAGAACCCCATAATAGGATGCTATTTATATCAATGCATCGTTCAATGCACTTATTAGGGTATATTTCTTGCAATAATTCTTGACACTTTTTTCGCAACATAATAAGAATCCCTTCTACACATATTTCATGAGAAGTACATACACATGTGATGTCATCAGTGATGTCATCAATGACAATTGTGATGTCATCTTTGATGTCCTGGGTGTTAGTCTTAGCAGTGCACGGTGGTGGCACGAGTTATGGTTGCTTAGCTTACCATAACTGGCGAATTTCAAGGGTTTTTCGGTTTTACTTGGAACCATAACGTCCCTTTAACAAAGTTGTTTCACTGAATTTCATAGGTTTTTAGTAGCGCAACTTAACCATAACGTCCCTTTAACAAAGTTTTTTTCACTGAATATATATATATATATATATATATATATATATATATATATATATATATACTAGAGAGGCTTAAATGAGATGCTTTAGAACAAGGTAAATACCAAAAGGCAAGTCCAAACACGTGTAGACAAATGCTGCAGGCGAGGGCGCAAGGAGTTGCTTTTGTAGCAGCGTAGGTGAAGTAGGCGTGGCTTTGGCCAATTAGGTTGTTTTGCACAAAAGGCAGTCCAAACAAATCCAAACACGTGTAGACAAAAGCTGCAGGTGAGGGCTCTGGGCAAAGAGGGGCTTCTCGCGGTGCTTTTGATTGTTATTTAGGCTTGGCATATTGTCACAAAATCCCACTCTGGGAGATTTTCCAAGATATCTAGGACTAATGTAAGAGCTCCAATTGCTGGGATCAATGGATTGGAACATTGAGTTTGGGGTGATGTCCTCTATGGATTTGTGCCCCTTTGGCTAGATGTCATTTTGTTCTTTGCCTGAGTTTGGGCAGATTCTACTAGTATCTTCACGGACTTTGCCTCCAAAATTGCTGATGTGGATTCCTTAGACTTTGGTTTTGTCTCTCTCTCCTTAGCCCCTTCTACAACCATTTACTAGATGCAGAACATAATTCTCTGACTGAAGAGGACTGCAAAGGGAAAGAGGAATTGATGACAAAAAGAGAATTAGGTTACAAGATGGACTGATGATTATAGAATCTGTGACAGACAAAATCCAATGGGTAGTGTCTTTGTCATTTTGGGGATTGATGTTATATAATGCCCATGATGCCATAACTGTAGGACAAGAGGTTAACAGAAAACTTTGGACATTTTAAAAGATTATGCCTATTGGCCACAGATTTCCCAAGATGTTGAGCTCTACACCAGAGGGTGTTCAGTTTGTGCACAGTTTTAGCCTGTATCACCAGCTCATAGAGCACCATTAATGAAAAGGAGTTTGACACTCCCGTGGTCTGATTTATAAGTCAACTATGTCAGTCCCATTAGGAGATCAGCAAGGGGAATCAAACAGGTGCATGCTGACAGTAGTTTGTCTAATGTCTAAAGGAGTGGAGTCCATTCCAGCTCCATAATGCAGTGCTCAAATGGCAGCCACTTTACTTGTAAATCACATTTTTTCTAGGCTTGGTTTAACTTAAAGAACAGAATCAAACTGTGGACGTCATTTCACTAGTGCATTAATGACAAACATATGGCAAATCTTTGGCGTGAAGAGGAAGTTACACATTTCTTAGGGGTCCTACTCTTCAGGGGGAGCAGAACGGTGTAACAGATCAATAGTTGATATGTTGAAAATGTTTGTAGCTAAAGCAGGATCTAGTTGGGATTGCGTCTTCCATTGGTACTAATGGCTCTTAGGTTGAAACCTTCTAAAACAACAAATCTCAGCCCAATGAAATCTTGACAAGAAGAAAAATGGTTTTGCCACAACACTTACTTTACGGACCAAAAGAACAGGTGCTTGTAATTGTGTCCACAATTCATGAATATGTGAAAGTATTCAGAAAGCACTTGCAATATGCGTTTGCATTTGTGCAGCGAAATTTAGAAAAGGCCACTGATGTTGCAGAGATTTATTATGATTGGAAGGCATCTTTGAGAGAATATGAAATAGGAGACCAGGTTTATAAGTTTAACTTAGGAAAGAATAAACGTAACAACTCTACATTCCTTGCAGCATGGCAAGGGCCATATAGAATTTTAGATACGTTTTCACCTGTGGTCTAGAGAATTGCTAAAAATGCAGGAAATTAACAGTGGAACAGTTTGTCCATGATAATCAAATTAAGCCCTTTCATCCTAAGCATGATTGAAAAGACTAGAGTGAGTTGAGACTAGTAGGGAGTGAAAAAGTGAAGCGCGTACCTATTTAATAGAATTACCAGAGGGGGTGGATAGGTGTAACTAGTGTGAAGATGTCAAAATTAGATTTAAAGAGGTAACAAATAAGGAAATAGATATCAAGTTACTGAATGAAAAAAATGGAATAAGTAACTAAGAAAAAGGAGTGTTGTGTTTGAGACTGTTACCTGAAAAATACCATGTGATATCAGTGTTATTAATTCATGTTATTTGCAGTTGGTAATAAGGAGATGTCTTGAATGTATTATATGTTAATTGGTATATTCTGCATGTGTGTGCATAACTGAATTTGATTTCAGATATCCCAGTGAGAAAGGAAAAGTAAAGGGTTTGATGTGCTTGATTCTTAAATTGTATTTTCTTTTTACTCAAGAAAAATACATGTTTTCCCCATCAGCACTGAATCGTTACTGCGCCGAACCCCTGGGGGATGCCACTGGACTGGAGTCTCAAGAAAAGCCACCTGGACCGAAGAAGGGGGTGAAGATGATGACACTGAAAGTCCCATGAAGTAGTGGAATGGATGTTAATTTCACCTAGAACGGTGTTCTGAACGATTTCTGATTTAACTTTTAAAGACTATTTTTATTATTGTTACAAAATTATTTTTTATCACAAACTGATTTTTACTGGTCTTTACATCGGACTGAGGCCAATGGCACAGTTTTATGGACTTGTGTTTTCCGAAAGTGACAACGTTTTTCTTTAATATTTTATTTAATAAAGATACAAAAATGCAAAGAAAAAAAAAGGAACATAAAATCTAAGAAATAAATAGATCACTGATTCAAAGAAGACAAATGATAAAGATGATTAAGCGATAAGATTGAAAAAAGAAAAAAAAATATTCATAAAAGCAAGATTTCTTTTTCTTTCTGTTGCTCAAGACTCAAGACTATTTTCGTCAAGACTAGAGATATATATAGATAATGTGCCTCATTCATGAATATTACCAGTTGCATGTTATTTATTTTTTACTATTAAGATGTGGTTTATTGGGATTATGGCATGTTTGTTTTTTCCTGCAGTGATTTCAGTGGTGTCCCAGCAGAAAAAAACAAGGGATTTAGGAAGAATCTAGGCGCTGCATTTTAACATGTAACATGTAGGCTCCACATTTCAAAATCTAGACTCAGCATTTCAGCATTCACACTAAGGAGAGGGTTTGAACTTTAAATAGGGCCAAGGGTGTGAGACTCAATGATGGACCCAAGAGTATGAGTCTCAGGCTGAATTTTAAATAGATGAAAATGCGCAGAGCGCATGCAAGAACATTATCACTTTACTCCACTATGCTATTTTAATGGGCTGAGCTGCAATCAAAAATAATATTAACATGAAACTAATATACTAATTAACCCAACCCCATTTAACATGTAACTGATTCCCATAATAACATTTAGCACAAATGTGTCTATGATAGAAGCTGGATGCAGATTGAGCAAAATACATGATGCTCTGAAAATGGAAAAGAAAAATGATTTAAACGTGCAGACTGGATCTGTGTTGTAAGCTGAGGTAGTGAAGATCCGTTCCTAAAGACATCGCACTGTATTGGAGCAGGAAGCACAAGAAAGATGTACTATTTTCTATTCAGCAATGCAGTGTGCATTTCGGCTAAAGGGCAAGGAGGAAATCATGTGATGTTTTATTGAGATGATCTTGTCAAAGGGAGGTTTTTCTTGAGCTGACTGCTGGGCTGTCTCTCTCCTGGGTTGGCAATTATTAGAAGAACTGCAAAGTCTCGAGCGACCTTAGCAGTGAATGAACCAGCATCACTGCCTAGCTGAGTCAGGAAATATCTCCAGCTTAATCTAGGTAATTATCTGTTAATTGAGGGCCGTGTGAGGTCAGTGATACTATATGGCACAGATTAGATAGTTCAGTTCATTTGTAGGCACTGCATTCATGATGAGAAGTTAAATGTGCATGTACCACTCCGTTCATATTTTCCAAGGTTGTGTTGTTATTTAGAGTGTATTTTTCCTGTCTATTTTGTTGCATGTTATCACAAATAAAACCTTGCTCATGGTGTGAATCACTACATGGGTGCACATGTCATTCTGTGTAACTTGCATAATTCTAGTCTATGGTAAAGAACACGTTTGAAAAGGTATTTTAGTTTCAGTGTATTTCTTCTGCATTCAGTCTCATTGATTTGACATGCATAGAGAGATACATTTGCGATAAGAAATATCTAATAGCAAAGTTAAATTGTTGTACTTAGAGAGGCTCACTAAATGTTTTGTATTTCACTTGCATGCTTTGCATTTGTGGAAACACAGCCAAAAGCCCATTCGCATGATGATGTAAATAAGACATCACAGGAGAGCATGAGCCATTTATTCAGAGTGTACTAAGTCCTTTATTTGTTTATTGTTAGTGACCCTGGTGATATATCATTAGGCAGTATTCTGAAATTAGTCTCACCACTATACAAAAATATCATAGCAAAATACCATGAAACACCACAAAATACCAACAAATACTAGATATAAACCAAAAAATATTTTACAGACCAGAACTGAAAAAAGGGGCCCACCTTGCTGTTTCTTGTTATGATTTGGAACTTGTATCAGGGCAGCATTTCTGGACCAACGTGTTCGGGAAGGAGTGCATTTTTTTTAAACATACTTCTGTACAATGATGTTTTGCCAGTGTCCTGGTCATGTGGCAATGCAGGTGTGCTGTATGGCTGGTGTAGGGCCTGGGCTCTATGGTCCAACTGGTCATGTCATGAGTCCTGTGGATCTTCACTCTACTTGGTATCATGTTGGCCAGGTGTGCCTGCCCTCCACGTGGTGTCATCCGCATCCTGCCATCGTCCTCCACATCCTCCTCCTCTGCTGTGTCATATCCACCCCTTGTGAATGAGAAAATATTGTCAGCATTGCTGGTAAATGTAACAAAATGGGCATCATACAGAAACACACCAAATGTGCTGCCTAGATTGTGGGGAGTGCTGTATATAGTTGGTGTGATGCTTATTTGCTGGAATAATGCGTACTGTAGTGGAAATGTGAATCCTTCTTGTCCATAAGAAGCAGCATAGCACAATTGGCCAACACAACATTTGGCATGTGTTACTTGGAATGTGTTACTCGAAACTGTCTGGTGGCACACAGCATATGGAATTATGTCTTTCATATTAGCAACATTGACTTTAGATAATATTTCCCCATAAACACTATACTGCAGTGCTTCTGGACCAATTTGCCATCAAAAGCATTGGCGTTTTGCAAGATGACCTTCCAGATCGCATTGCACTCATGTTGTGGAATCTATAAAAATGCAGGATTCACAAAGATGTCAGCCTACCTTGTAACACCCTCCACCTGGACCTTCAGCTCCTCACCGGTGAACTTGGTGCAGCATTGCTGTGGCATGTCTGTAGTGTATCCTCTATGGTGTTGGTAGGGAAGGTGGCACGCTGGTCGGACAAGGATTTTCCAAGTGGTCATGGACCTAGGAGCAGGAATTGACCCACGGACTTGAGATTGGGGAAAGCAGAGCATGTAATGTGGCAACTATGGTCAAGCAAGGGAGGATGTAGGTGGCAGTGACTGGAGTGTGGCCCAGGAGCAGGGGGTGGGGGATGTGCAGGGGTTGCAGCAGCAGTCAGGGCATTGTGAGGGCAGGGGGGATCAGTGCTCCTGTGGACAGTGGGTGAAGGGAGTCCTGTGGGAAGGGAGGAGGTCAGGGATCCTATGGACAACAGCTGTCGGGGTTCAAATGAGCAGGGGCTTCAGGGCTCATGTCAGTAGGGGATTGAGAGGTCCTATGGGCAGTGGAAATCAGGGGTCCTGTGGGTATGGGGCTTGGGGGGCCTGTTGGCAGTAGGGTTCAGTGGGTCCTATGGATAGGGGAGCAAGGAGGTCCTATGGGCAGTTCGGCAACAACATGGGTACTATGGGCAGGGTGTCACACTGTGCTGTGTGAAGAGGTTTTAGGGGGGCATGGGGTGGGGGAACCATGGTTTCCTGTGGGCAGGAGCACAAGGGGTAGGGAGTAGGCAAGGGGGTAGGGAGTCCTATAGACATGGGGGTTCAAGGAGTCCTGGGGACACTGGAGAACTGTATTCACCAGTCCCACAGGGGTTTGCTCGTGCCTTGGCTCGAAGAAGGTAATTGAGGTGTCCAATGGGCAGGGAGGGCGGGGAGACCTATGGGCCAGGAGGTTCAGGGCGCCCTATGGGTAGGGGGTGCAGGCAGCCCTTTGGGCAAGAAGGGGTTCAAAGTGTTCTTTGTCCATCATCTGTGTGGGGGGTCCTATTTGCAGAGGGCAGAGGGCAGAGGGAGTAAGGTCATCATATGGGCAGAGGAGGAGGGGAGTCCAGTCGGCAGAAGCTCCTATAAGCAGGGAGAGTCAGGAGGTTATGGTGGCAGTGGGAACCTTTTTTCCTGGCTCTGCTGTTGTTTGCCCATGTTTTAGCCTGATTCTTCGGGGTTAGAGATGTGTAGGGGCACTCTAGGGGTGTGTCTCCACTCTTCCGACTGTGTACAGTACTAAGTGCACAGCCCCAAGTCCTTCCAATCGGATCTATGCAGTGATTTCTATGCATCCTGGTATGATGCAGCACGTGTGCGGATTTCGAGGCCACCCGAGGTGCTTTAGAAGCCTGTGTAATGTTTCGAACATGAGCCATGTACACCTTGCTTCTTTGCTGGTGTCAATATAAATCCCATCCATGGAGTACAAAACGCCAAGGCGAAAATGAGGCTGCGCGGGTCCGAGAAAGCACTTCGTCCACTGAGCTATCTGATTATCTGTTTAGAGGACTGGTTTACATCACCTAGAACGACCCATTCGTCGCTTCAGATTTCCTAGTTCGATCCTGCTATCAAAACCTCCCGGAAGAATTGCCAAGACATTCTTTATCTACGCGTGTCATACTTGAAGGAATATAATATTTTTTTCACAGACAAATTACTTATTGAAACGTAATTACTAGTCCTCGGTTCTGCATAAACCACAAACATGCGATATTTAAACAGACAAAACACCATAATCTGAACCTGTTTGTGTGCATATTGTCAACAAATGATTAGCGAAAACATTCCATGATTACATGGGAACTGGATTTTGAGACAGTCATATTGAAAAACAGACATGGTCTAGATTCATGTCAAAGTTAAAACAGAATTAGACAGCTGTAACTTTACGTTTTTCTTCCTTGCTGACATGAAAGCAATTACCTGTACAGCAATGTGGGTCTCCTTATGCCCTTCGTGGCACAGCCACTACTACTTGGTGTTCTCTCATTGTTTTCCTTTTTGCAGATTTCACATGAGGCTGCGAGGTGCAGCGGAGGTATGAATGTGTAGTCTGAATTGTCCATGGTAATATTTTTTGAACTCACAGTCCATAACTACTTCTCAGCATGCAAATGACTCCAATCATTGGCAATGGGAATTGTGGATCTGCGATTGTTCATAGAATGCATCTGTGTTTGGGAAGCCAAAGCAGTTCAAACTGTATAGAATATTATCAAAAAGGAAAGTTATATAACAAGGTAATATCAACAATGAGCAACTGCTTGATAAAATCCTGCCAAAAAGTGAAAATGCTAATTTTGTCTCATTTAGCAGCTGGAAACAGAAATGCTCATTAGTTTTAAGAGGGTTAATCCTTTTAACTTTTGCATATTGATATGCCAATTATGCCTAATTGTACAAGAGGCATCAGTCAAGGTAATAGTGCATAAACACATGAAAGTTATTAAGTACATCCCAACATGTAATAAAGTAGGTGTTAATTGGTAGCTGAGTTCTGCAGGCTATTGAGGTGGATAATTCATTGAGAGATGGATCACTTGTAATTTCTCTACATAATTCCTTTTGCAGTATCATGCTGTGATGTTTTCATGCTTGTCAAAAACAACTGCAGCCTAGTGCCTTTTGTTAAACACAGCCAATAAAATATGTTAGGCATCATTAAATATACTTAACTTTTTTTTGTTTTTTACTTTATGAAAAATGCACTGCATATCTTTCATATCATATACACAAACGGTTACAACGCATCAGAGCAATTCTAGTAGAAGAGCATTTGGACACATATTTTAGGCGTAATCGTGTTTGTGGCTCAGTGACTTTGATAGCTAAACATACAGAGTATGTGAATTATTCATTCCACCATAAGAACAATGGTTGTAAATTGCATGCCATTTTATGAGAATATGTTGCAGGGACAGCTAACACATATATTTTGCAATCTGTTTGCAATGAGTTTATTTGCAACTTAAATGACCACAACACAGATAGATGAATTATGCATCCCGGATTTATAATAATACTGGGACTGCCATATTGTGTAGAAGGCAGATTCTATCGAATTAATCAGCCATGGTTGGGCTCAGGGCTCATTTTGCATCCTCACATGTTTGTTATTTGCACACTAAGAACTGTAGAGATCTTGAAAACAAAAGTTGCTAACAGTGGTGGCTTGCGATTACTTCTTAATTGGAGGGATGTAAATGTTGAAGTGGACATGTGGCAGTAACAGACCTTTGCAAGGGATCCTGGAGCAATCAAATAGGGCTTGGGGGTTCTCTCCCAGAGAAAACAATTACAATCATAGGTTAACAGGTAATGTGATGTAATATATCATTTGTAAAGCACCAATTCACATTGGTATGGCCTCAAAGTGCAGTAGGTGAATGACCCTGGAGGACAGACGTCCGAGGTATGAGGGATTGGTCAGAGGCATTTAGAATGTGTTTGTAGAGGTGGCAAAGTCCCTTCTAGCAAACCATGTAGAGCTGGCTTGTGGTTGAGTGCTGTGAAGGCTGTCGAGAGGCTATGCAAGTCAAGGAGACTGGTTCTGTGCCCAGGTAGACCGCATGTCTATCATGCAATTCATGTGGAATGTTTCATCTCATGTTCTATCAAAACTTGGATAAAAACCATGCAGTTTGCAATCGTTTTTTGGGGTAACATGAACATATCCAATAGATGCATGTCACCAACATTGGACATTTTCCAACGCGTTTAATGATGTGTTTCCCAAAATATATGCCAGTATAAAAAATAATTTCATGCTGGCAGTGCACAAACATTCTCATGTTTTTTGCACTTAGGTTTTCCAATTTAGGAACAAGCACATGTTTTCCAGTAATATTACAATATGAATACATGTCCATGCTGGCTCTGTCAAAATTTGTAAGTGTCCCGAAGTAGCAATATATTCGGATTGGTGCTAATTTTCGAGTTCCCTGTATTTTGACAGTGTGGACCCATTACGTTCACACAAACTGGTCCCACTGGAAAACGTTCATCATTTGCACATTGGAGTGCAAAAGGGCTGGCAAAAGGCAGCATAAATGCGTGTGTGCAGCATTTTGCACTCTGACATGCAAGTTGAGCAAACGCTGTCTGCCATGTACGTTATGGCAGGTATCTTTTACAATGGCTCTGTAATGGGGTCTGTCTGATTTTTGCTGCTGCAAAAGGACAAGCAGACTAAGTAGGGATCTCCAGCTTTTATGCCCACTTGAAAATGCATGCCAGAATCAAATGCTAGAAGATCTGTATGGCAGAGAGGAAGGCTGTGCGAAACATCAGTCACATTCCATCCCTCCTATATGCAATATAAATTAACAAAAATGAGCTGTGGTCGGAATCAACAGCGGAAAACCTTACACAAAGCTTTCACACTGTTGTTTCCCACCACGGCTCATTTACGTAGAGCCGAAAATGTATTCTATTGAATTTGAAATTAAAAATGCCATGTCGCAGTAAGACAAATGTACTTGACTGGTTGCACCACTGCAGCCTAGTCTAGCCATGTCATAACACTTATCATGTAGGCCTTACTTTTGATGCCCAAGAAAAATGCCATTCACCAGTAACACAATGTATCAACAATGGATGAACTAATGTCCAGTCTTGTCACACAAGAACACTTATCATGTTTGCTTTAACATTGAAGTCCCGTAAAAAATGTTGTGCCACACTAAGGAAATATATCCAGTCTGACTGCACCAATGTATGCCAGTATGGCCAAGTAAGAAAATGCATCATTGTTTTACCTGTTATGCTCAGTAAAACAATGTGCCATATCACAGTCAAAAAAAATCCAAATGAGCTGTAACAATGTAGGCTAGACTAGCCACAAAAAACACACATGTGTGCTCTATCCTTGTTGCCTAGTACAATTTGTCATGCCACAGTAAGAAAACATGTCCAGATTGGCTGCACCAGTTAATGCCAGTCTAGTCACGTAATAGCATGCACTATGTTAACTTCACATTTGATACCAAGAAAAAGTGCCATGCCACAGTATGACAATATATTCAAACTGGCTGCACCAATTTACACTATCAAGCCATGTGATGCCCCGTGAACATAGCTATGCTGCAGTAAGAAAATATGGCAACACTGACTCCATGAATTTTGGCCTGGCTAGCCATGTAAGAACACATTATATTTACTCTACCCTTGAAGCCCAGTTAAATATTCCAAACCATAGTACGACTTTATGGCCAGACTAGTGTAACCCATGTAGGATGGTTTAGCCAAGTAATAACACTTATCATGTTTGCTTTATCCCTAGATGCTCAGTAAGAAATGTCATGTCACAGAAATTATTTGTGGCCAGACTTGTGCCACAAAGGTAGGCCAGACTCACTGTGTAATAACACATATCATGTTTGCTTTACTCGTGATATACAGTAGAAAAAGCCTTGCTGCCAGTAGCCCCTTAAGTTAGAGTAATATTTCCCTTTCGTACAGACAGGCACACACTCTCATGGAGGACATATTCCCATTCACATTCCTACATCATTCAGTCAACTCCTTGCATGCACACATAATGCAATAATGAGTGAGTATGCTAAGAAGATGCCTGTGGTTACCTAACCCAAACAGACGGTTTGTCATACGTCTATATGCTATTGCCAAAACTCCAATTGTAGGGCTCATTCTACCCCATGGATAGCCCCCAATCCTCCCACATCCCCATTGTTAGGTATTGCTATCTTGCAAGGGTTTAGACACTCTCTTTAAAAATAAAATGTGCATTAACTAGTAAAACAATGCAGTAATTTCATCTCGAAAAGGGGGACCCATGAACCAGGTCGCCCTTTCCCAAAGTCCCATGCTAAAAGCTTATCCTGATCTGCAGTGCCTGCTCCCCAGTGGCATAGAGCAGGTCCAGAGATCCCAGGGGCCCCCTTCACAGCTGGAATGAATGACAGCCAAAGTCACTACAACAGAAGGGCTGCATTGAAGTTATGGATGCCTTTTTTGAAAAACTACATAACTATGAGAATGTTGTCCTGGTGGCAGACTACACTATAAATATACACCAAACCTTTAGTTTAGTATCCCTCATAATTATCTAAGCCACAGCATATTGATATCAAACATGTTTTAGCCTTGTGATCCCAGTTCAACTGTAGAAGGGTTGTGTGTGTTCCCCTCAGGCGGGATGTCCTTGCTTCAACCTAGGTGCTGCCTCTCTTTTTTTATTTGTGAGGGCAGCTAACACCCTGCCCAGAGAGACAGCTACTCCACAGGAAGCTGTTCTGGGAACAGGTATCAAAGGGCACACTTAGTCAAAAAAGGGGTTGCATTACACCAGCAAGCTGCATACCAAAAGGACCTTTGATCTCTCTTGAAAAGGGGAGGCAGCAGGGTTAGAGTAGACAGATGGGGCTCCTTACAGCTGGAGGAAGGTTCCACCCTATCATTTCTCTCTACCTCCATCGTTCCGTGCTGCCCCCAACCTGTAGCACAATGCACTTTGAGTGGGATGCCAGAGGGACAGGGCTTGGAAACTTGTACCAGGCTTGCTTTTGTCCAATCACCTTTAGACATCTGCCTTTAAAGGAAAGGGTCTCCCAGCACGTTTATGAATCATATATGGACTTCACACATTCTATTTGGAAACCAATCCTTTAAAACATTCTCCAGTTGTGAGGTGAAGACAGGTGTTGCAAGGCAGCTTCAGTCTTGGTCCCCTTACCATCCCAGGGACCATTGGGGGGGGTGAATTGTTGCTGGAACAAGACCTGCATCTCTGCCAGCCACACTGCTTCTCAGGGCATCACCATGCTGAAGCACCCCTGGAGGTGTGAGCCACCCTCCCCTGTGATACAGACTGGCCCATATTGTCCTTGAGACCCTGTAGTGGGACTCACAGCTTCTCAGAGCCAAGACAACCAGGATTCATTCATTTTATATGTCAAACTGCTGTGAGCCATAATTCTAGCATGTTCAACCCAGTTTAATCCAACAGATCCCCCCACCTCCCAGAGATGCCTTTGGCAATCAACAACCTTTGAACCACAGTTCTGCCATTTGTACCAGTTCAATGCTGCAATGTGCCAGCTAAAGTGTGCTTATTGTCATTACTCGAACATAGAAGCATTACTGCACTTGCATCCCTCAAACCACTGTGTGGACCACCTTTCTATTCATTGCCACGCCTGTAAACAATTGAACTGACCCTGGTGTTCTTTCTGAACAACATCATTCTATCCTCTGCAAAAGATCAACTCACCTGTGCATTCCATCTCCATCTCAACCATCAAGCCTCGACCGCCAAACTGAACTTGGTGACCTGCCTGATATGCACACTTTGAGTAACTCCATGAACCACAGCATTCTTTTATTTGACCCTGCCTCAACATCTGATTGCTGCTGGACCAATGTGAATGTTTCATTTCAAACCCAATCAAAGCACTGAACTGGTAAAAGATGCTTGGTTTTCCGTTGTCGAACTGTCAAGACGCTGCAAAGATATTTTTGCCTGATCACTAGCGTCTCATCTATTTTGGGCAGTAGAGACTGGCAAGGTCACATTAATTCCTTTTTGCAACTCAAGAACATATCCTTTTTAAACATTGTGGTTTTGATTGTCTTTGATCCCCCTGTCTTATTATGAAGACTGCTGCATCTTGCTATCTAGCATATTCAGTGTTCTCGCTACAGCAGTGTTTTTTGTAGTGTTTTCTATTTAGTTATTGATTCATATGGAGTGTTTAATTAATGTATATCTATTTTCAAGAACCTTGATTGGAAATAGTTTTTTTTTCGGACTGTTAAACTTCGCTGTTTGAGTTGCTACGTTTTAACATTTATACCTCTCTCAAAAGTATAGCTGTCCCTCGGTCAACATATCTCTTAACTGTGCCTGCTTTTCCATTTTGATTGAGTTGGCTCTTTCTAGAAGTTTGTGGTCTGAGTATGCACTTTAGCTTCTGCTCATCCCGGCCCTCCCGCAGGGTAGAAGTCAATTTGTCACTATTAGGGAGAATTCTCTGTTTAGGCTGAATTTCCTGACTTAGTGAGTCCCCCAGCAGCTTTGCTGGATTTCTGGAGTTTGCTTTTTTTCCATCCTGCCATGAGTGAGACTCTTTTTCCCACTCTTGGATGAATGTGGTTAATTCCTTTGAATGTCAATGTGTTCTATGGGCTATGGGGTCTTTTACTCCATAGGGTCTCATATGTATTGCTATGTGTGTTACACCGCACCCTTTGTGCCGTAACACTGGGGTGTCCTAGAGGATCCCCACCATAGACTCCATACCCTGGGACTGACTACTGTTTCCCAGGGCATGTAAAGTCACCATTGATTTACTATCAGAACTAGTACAAACCATCCTATTGTGGACGTACTGGTAGGGGTAATTCGATTACCCCTGGGTCTGTTGTTCGAGGAGGCACTGTCCCGTCCCCCCTCGTCGAGTTTTGGCTGGTGGCAGTGGAAACTACTTGTTATATTCAACCCCGAATATAATTCTATGGGATTCTTCCCATTGTTGGGGACTAATACTTTTTCCCGTTAGTCTCTAACATACCGCCATTTTATTTGTCTTAAATAAATCTACCGGTTGGTATTTTCTGCCAGAACTCGGTTTTTAAAATGGCGTCTGTGTTCGCCTCTGTAACTCCGAACCAAAGGTTGAGCCCTTTGTTCCACTTTTGGCGGGCTTCTGCACAGAAGCCCTCCACAGTGGTGCCATTCTGTATGGGTACCACAGTGGGTTTCGGGGGGGGGGGGGTAGGCACCCTGGACTGAGTTGCCTTGCCAACTCAAGTCGCACTCTGGTGTGATTGGCCCAAGTGGTGAGCCACCCCGCTCACCACTTAGCGTGTTCTGATTGACAGCTAGGCTGAATGAATGGGGGTTTTGCTGCATAAAAGCAGGGCTTTTGGGACGGGATCTTCAGAAGTCGCCACAGGACCTAAGAATCCGACGAGGGTAAAGCTGAGCCGACCTGCAACAACGACACCTCCAGTGGAGCCCTGCTGAACCGACTCACCACTTCCCAACGACAGAGGAGATCTCCCCGCCAGAGAGTCTTCTTCCCCTGACTGGTGGGCACAACCAGTCCCCTTTGCTTTTTCTTCGTTCCAGGACGTAGTGGTCGAATTGCCCGTGCTGAGCACCCCGGCATCCGGATAGCCACTAACCACTGTACCGCGAACAAAAGGTGGTGCCTTGTGACGGAGCACTCCGCGGCTGGTCTATTCCCTGGTGGTGCAACGATCTTCAACTTTCCTTCGACGACAAGAGCATCTCATCTCTTGGCAAAGCCCCGACCTGCATCCACCACCAGGAACAACTGCCCCCGCCGGAGCTGTCTCTCCACATACAAGGTACCGTGTCCGCCTGGCTTCCCTTGTGACGGTTAGCGTGAGGTGTCTTAATCCCTGCCTCTCCATTGGGTCGCCTCCAAGCCTTCTTAACTTTCTGTTCTGAACTGGTCCAATCTTTCTGTGACAATTTACGACCAAGACTCAAAGTGCATTTCCACTGGGATACTTTTTGGGACATAGCGCCTTGCCTCTCTCCGAGTGGGCCTGGCCTCTGAACTTTGTGATCTACAGTAGACCCTGCCTTACTTGCCTTGCATTGTTTCGTAAAAGTGTTGGTACCGAATTGGTTTCATACCCTGCCTTTTCTCTCCCCTCCTAACGAATATTAGAGTGCCATCTAGGTTAAAGCATTCACCTCTGTCTGCAAATAAGTGGTGCCGATGAACCTAGACTTGTCGAAATATTGTTAGAGGATTGAGATACTTCTAGTAATTGTAATTGAAGTTGTTTGCCGTATTAGTGCCAGAGTGTTTTTCATAAATGTTTTGTTATAAATAAATACCTATATATCTTTACACCCAAGCTCTGTTCCGTGTCTGCTTGTTCTACTATGTAAATTGCCCTATTTTGTATACTCCACATACTGACTAACTTTTCTTGAGAGAAGTCTGACTGCTCAGCCACAGCTACCAGGTGAATCTGTGTGGTACAGATGGCTACCAAGTGGGTTTACTGCCAAACACCTGTAGGCCTATATCTTTTGCAGTGGTCCCAGAGGGAACTGCACAGGTTTCCGCTTAACACTGGTGTACAGCGGTGGGATTTGTATCGAGTATACAGTTTAGAGTGCTTTTGAACACTTTAGGATAACTAACCACAAAGCTTAGCACTAAAAAAAAAAAGCAACTTTCAAAAAAACATGTCTACTATGGAAGTTTACAGTCAAGAATCCTTGTCAGGCAAAAATACTGAGAGTTTAAGAGCTCTCTGTAGACAAGAGAATCTTTCTGTAAGAGGCAAGAAAGTAGAACTGATAGCGAGATTGCTGGAGAACCAAAGTCTGGGTACTGGTTCAGAGGAACCAACTTCTCCAGCAAATGTAGAAAACAGTGATGGTATTGATCTGAATCAAAGTCTTGATTACGAGTCAGGCGAGGAAAGTGAACCTAATGAAGTTAGCCACTCTGAGCCTCTGTCTGCCTTACCTACTGTACCTATGGGGCCCATACCAGGTCCCACATGTAACCCTGCTTATTTTGAACTTGAAAAATGAAGCTCGAGTTAGAATACAAACGGTTTTTAGCTCAATCTGTAAGAAACCAAGAGCTAGAGTTCAGCGGATGAATGCCAAGGCTGAGCAGAAGCAAGCTGAGTTAAGGCTCAGAGAAATAGAACTTAATCATGAGTTAGAGATGAAAAAGTTGTCTGTAGAAAATGCTTCTCTCTCCTCTGGTTCCTCTAGAAGTTCCAGTCCCAAAAGACCCCGGATGCCTAAGGAATTAGTGGGTATGTATGAACCGAGATTGGATGTGTTGGATTGGTTAAAACTGTTTGAATATAATCATGGGCTCCAGGACATCACCGGGAATGAGTTACTTCCCTGGTTGTTCTCTAGGCTTCCCCCCTGTCGCGACTGATGTGGTAATGGAGTTGGGGGAGGTGGATAAGAAGGATTACGAAAGTGTGAAACTAGCTTTGATAGCTAGGTTCGGGAAGACCCCTTCCCAGTATCTTAAGAGGTTTAGAACCCTCAAAAAGCATGATGGTACCCCTTGGGCTACCTGGGTGAGTGAAGGGTTGAAAAACTTAGAGGGATGGATTAAGGGTTACAAGGTGAACACTTATGAGGGTATGAAGAATCTTTTTATGTTGGAGTCTATTTCTGATGCCTGTTCTCCTGAGCTCAGACAGCACTTGGCTGATTCGTAGGAATTGGATTCCAGGGAGCTAGCTAAGGCTGCTGACTTTTGGGTTGCCAACAGGGCTACTCATAACGATTCTGGGGCAACTCAGAAAAAGGATGAGGGAAAACAGCCTAAAAAAGACTCAAAAGAGAATTCTAATATCTCAAATTCCAAAGAGGGCCCCAAACAAAACCAGAAGGGTAAGCCACAAGGAAAACCACAGCAGAATAGTGTACCTTCTGGGGCCAAACCGGATGGAGGCCAGAACAAGCTACAATTCCAGAAAGCATTCGGTAAATGCTTTGTTTGTGACTCGACTGACCATGTGAAAGGAGATCCCAGATGTAAGGGTAAACCTTCAGGGTCCAGCTTGTCTTCTTAGCCTTCGCTCCAGAGGAGGAAGTCCAAATGGCAAGTGGAAACTTTCTACTGCTGGCTGATAAACCCATTGGAGTCTCAGCCAGTGTTTCTTTAGTGTCTCTGGGTTTGTGGGAACAAGAGAATTTAGATGTCTATAACTCCATCGCCGATAATACTAAAGAGTATTATAAGGACAGTGTCCAGGTGAAAGTTCAGGAGACTCCTGCCATTAGGGACACTGGGGCCAGCATAACTGTGGTCGATAAATCTTTTTTTCAGGCTGAGGATGTTGCTAAGGCACCCAAACGCCACACCAAGTTAGCTGGAGGGCCTGTGCAGATGCTTCCCCAATTACCAGTTCTCATCCAGTGTAACGACATGACTGTGAAGATACCTGTCAGCACACAGAGTGAGGTACCAGGACGGGTTCTGGTGGGTAATGATTTAAAAACTCTCGGAGTTCTGTCGCATACCCCCAGACCTCCTGGTAAACGGTTACAGGAGCTAACCAGACCTGCAAGGGAGAGAACCATGAGAGGTACTCGCCAGGAGATGATGAAGAAAGATATCACTGGAATTGTCAGCTGCAGTCTCAAAGAAATCAGAAGCGAAAGGGAAACCTAAGACTTCTATACCGAAACCAGCAGCCAGCACTTCCGTGCAGCCAACACGGACTTCCCCTCGGTTGTCCAAAGTTACACCCGTAACTCCCCCTCCAGCTGAGGCTGAGAGGGAGGTACAACCCTGTGTGGTAGAATTAGACCCTGAAGAAGAGCTAATGGAAGGCCAGGAACTCATTGGAGATCTGGATCCTGTTGACCATCCTGAGCTGCAGTCGTTACTGGCAGAAGGTGGACCCAACAGGGCAGACTTCAGTAAGGGACAGAGAGAATGTCCAACTCTGGAAGGTCTTCGCCACCAGGCAGAAGCTCAGGCTGAAGGGCAAGAGCCTGGGAAATACAGGTTGCACTGGGAAGATGGCCTCTTCTACAGTGAACCGACTGAGTCTGCACCTGGAGACTACAAACGACTTGTAGTACCCCAAGAGAACAGACCACAGTTCTTGCAGTTAGCCCACAAGATTCCTTTGGCTGGTCACTTGAGTTTCAAGAAGACTAAGGAAAGGCTCTCTCTCTTCTTTTATTGGCCAAAGATGGGGGCCGAAGTAGAAAAACACTGCAGGAGCTGCCACACCTGCCAGACCTCTGGTAAGGTGGGCGTCAAGAATGTGGCACCTTTAGTCCCTCTCCCAGTTGTGGGAGTCCCATTTGAGAGAGTAGGGATTGACATTGTTGGTCCCCTTGATCCTCCAACCTCCTCAGGCAACAGGTTTATACTTGTTGTAGTAGAACATGCTACTAGGTATCCTGAGGCAATTCCTATGAGGCCTGTTACAGCTCAGGCTGTGGCTAAGGCCCTCCTTGGTATTTTTATCAAGGTCAGGTTTCCTAAGGAAGTAATCTCTGACAGGGGGTCAAACTTTATGTCCCACTACATGAAAGCCATGTGGAAAACCTGTGGAGTTACTTACAAGTTCTCAACGGCTTACCACCCACAAACCAATGAGCTGGTAGAAAGGTTCAACTGAACCATGAAGAGCATGATAGGTGCTTTAGAAGAACCCCTTAAACAAAAGTGGGACCTTCTACTGCTATGCCTTCTATTTGCTTATAGAGAAGTCCCTCAGGAGAGAGTAGGTTATTCTCCCTTTGAGCTTTTCTATGGTCATCCCGTCAGAGGTCCATTGGCCCTGATTAAGGAGGGGTTGGAGATTGCTCCTTCCCCCAAGCCAGTCAGAGTGACTGACTATGTGATAGGTCTCTGGAGGAGAATGTCGCACATGATGACAGAAGCAAGCGATAACTTGAAAGCTGGACAAGCATTGGTCAAGCACTGGCATGATCAAAAGGCTAACATGGTTGAGTTCACTCAAGACCAGCTAGTTCTCGTTATGATCCCAACAAGGCAGAGGGGCTTTCAAGACAAATGGATGGGACCCTTCAGAGTTGTGGGTAAACTTGGAGAGGCCAACTATCTGGTGGACTTGGGCAATCCCAAGGAGGCTCCGACAGTCTTCCACACCAACCGACTCAAAGCGTATGCCTCGAGACCTGATGTAGGAGTGTTGCTTCTAGCATCATCAGTGGAAGAAGAAGAGAGTGAAGCTCTTCCTGATCTCCTCAGAGGCTTGCGTTTAGATGAAGAAATTGAAGGAGTAAATCTCTCTTCAAATCTGACACCTGAGCAACAAGAAGAGTGCATATCTATGTTAAATCAGTTTGCCTCTCTGTTCTCACTTTCACCAGGCTTGAACCCTTGGGGCCAGCATGACATACTCACTGGTGACTGTCTGCCAGTCAAAAGCAGAGGATATCCAATGTCAGAAAACGTACAAACCCACATAAAAGGTGAGGTCAGCAAGATGCTTGATCTCGGGGTAATAGAGCCCTCTACTAGTCCATGGTCTAGCCCAGTTGTGTTAGTACCAAAGGCCGGATCTAAAGAACTTAGATTCTGCGTGGGTTATAGAGCTCTTAATGCAGTCACCAAGACTGATGCCCACCCTTTGCCAAGGACACATGAGTTGGTGGATAAACTTCGTTCCGCCAAGTTCCTCAGCACATTTGACTTGACGTCAGGCTATTGGCAAATCGCCCTGACGGACCATGCCAAGGAGAAAACTGCATTTTCTACCCCCATTGGCTTATACCAGTTTAAGGTAATGACTTTCGGATTGAAAAATGCACCTGCTACATTTCAACGGATAGTAAACCAGGTTCTGAATGGGATGGAGGACTTCTGCATGGCATACTTGGATGACATAGCAGTGTTCAGCAATTCCTGGGAAGAACATGTAACCCACCTAAGAGATGTTTTGCAGGCTCTTGGACGAGCCAATCTGACCATAAAGGCAAGTAAATGCCAAATTGGACAGAGTAAGGTAGTCTATCTTGGACATGAGGTAAGAGGTGGAGAAATAAGGCCTTTGCTCAGTAAGATTAAAGCTGTGCAAAATTGGACAACACCTACTACTCAAACCCAGGTGAGAGCCTTCTTAGGCCTCACTGGGTATTACAGGAATTTCATTGAGAACTCTGGGACCATAGCTTCTCCTCCGAATGTCATCTCCTCCCCCAAATTTCCTAAAAAGGTTAGATGGAACGAGGAGTGCAATCAGGCTTTTGGAAACCTGAAAAAGGCTCTTTGCCAAGCCCCAGTACTCAGAGCTCCTGATTACTGCCAAACTTTCATTGTGCAGACAGATGCTTCAAATATAGGAATAGGTGCCGTACTCAGTCAACTGGATGGGAAAGGTAGGGAGCACCCCGTTTGCTTCATCAGCCGCAAGCTGAAGGATCCTGAAACAAGGTGGGCAACAATCGAAAGAGAGTGCTTTGCTATCGTGTGGGCTCTGAAGAAGTTTAGGCCATACTTGTATGGTTCTACTTTTGTCATTCAGACTGACCACCAACCCTTGAGATGGTTAATGCAAATGAAAGAGGAAAACCCAAAACTACTGAGATGGTCGATCTGCCTGCAAGGGTTTGATTTCACCATTGAGCACAGGTCAGGGTGTCACCACCAAAATGCTGATGGTCTCTCTAGGATGTATATCATCGACTAGAGGTATGAAATTCATCCAGGAGAGGATTAAATCCTCCTGTCCCTTAGTCTGGGGGGGGGGGGGGTGAGTGTTAGGGAGAATTCTCTGTTTAGGCTGAATTTCCTAACCTAGTGAGTGCCCCAGCAGCTTTGCTGGATTTCTGGAGTTTGTTTTTTTTCCATCCTGCCAAGAGTGAGACTCTTTTTCCCACTCTTGGACATGAATGTGGTTAATTCCTTTGAATGTCAATGTGTTCTATGGGCTATGGGGTCTTTTACTCCATAGGGTCTCATATGTTTTGCTATGTGTGTTACACCGCACCCTCTGTGCCGTAACACTGGGGTGTCCTAGAGGATCCCCACCATAGACTCCATACCCTGGGACTGACTACTGTCTCCCAGGGCATGTAAAGTCACCATTGGCATTACTAGACCTAAATTTACTTACAGAACTAGTACAAACCATCCTATTGTGGACGTACTGGTAGGGGTAATTCGATTACCGCTGGGTCTGTTGTTCGAGGGGGCACTGTCCCGTCCCCCCTCGTCGAGTTTTGGCTGGTGGCAGTGGAAACTACTTGTTATATTCAACCCTGAATATAATTCTATGGGATTCTTCCCATTGTTGGGGATTAATACTTTTTCCTGTTAGTCTCTAACATACAGCCGGTTTATTTGTCTTAAATAAATCTACCGGTTGGTATTTTCTGCCAGAACTCGGTTTTTAAAATGGCGTCTGTGTTTGCCTCTGTAACTCCGAACCAAAGGTTGAGCCCTTTGTTCCACTTTTGGCAGGCTTCTGCACAGAAGCCCTCCACAGTGGTGCAATTCTGTCTGGGTACCACAGGGGGTGGGAGAGGGGGTTTAGGCACCCTGGACTGAGTTGCCTTGCCACTCAAGTCACACTCTGGTGTGACTGGCCCAAGTGGTGAGCCACCCCGCTCACCACTTAGCGTGTTCTGATTGACAGCTAGGCTGAATGAATGGGGGTTTTGCTGCATAAAAGCAGGGCTTTTGGGACGGGATCTTCAGAAGTCATCACAGGACCTAAGAATCCGACAAGGGTAAAGCTGAGCCGACATGCAACGACGACTCCTCCGGTGGAGCCCTGCTGAACCGACTCACCACTTCCCAACGACAGAGGAGATCTCCCCGCCGGAGAGACTTCTTCGCCTGACTGGTGGGCACAACCAGTCCCCTTTGCTTTTTGTTCGTTCCAGGACGTAGTGGTCGAATTGCCCATGCTGAGCACCCCGGCAACCGGGTAGCCACTAACCACTGTACCGCGAACAAAAGGTGGTGCCTTGTGATGGAGCACTCCGTGGCTGGTCTCGTCTCTGGTGGTGCAACGATCTTCAACTTTCCTTCGACGACGAGAGCATCTCATCTCTTGGCAAAGCCCCGACCTGCATCCACCACCAGGAACAACTGCCCCCGCCAGAGCTGTTTCTCCACATACAAGGTACCGTGTCCGCCTGGCTTCCCTTGTGACGGTTAGCGTGAGGTGTCTTAATCCCTGCCTCTCCATTGGGTCGCCTCCAAGCCTTCTTAAATTTCTGTTCTGAACTGGTCCAATCTTTCTGTGACAATTTGCGACCAAGACTCGAAGTGCATTTCCACTGGGATACTTTTTGGGACATAGCGCCTTGCCGAGTTGGTTTCATACCCTGCCTTTTCTCTCCCCTCCTAACGAATATTAGCGTGCCATCTAGTTTAAAGCATTCACCTCTGTCTGCAAATAAGTGGTGCCAATGAACCTAGACTTGTCGAAATATTGTTAGAGGATTGATATACTTCTAGTAATTGTAATTGAAGTTGTTTGCCGTATTAGTGCCAGAGTGTTTTTCATAGATGTGTTGTTATAAATAAATACCTATATATCTTTACACCCAAGCTCTGTTCCGTGTCTGCTTGTTCTACTGTGTAAATTGCCCTATTTTGTATACTCCACATACTGCCTAACTTTTCTTGAGAGAAGTCTGACTGCTCAGCCACAGCTACCAGGTGAATCTGTGTGGTACAGACGGCTACCAAGTGGGTTTACTGCCAAACACCTGTAGGCCTAAATCTTTTGCAGTGGTCCCAGAGGGAACTGCATAGGTTTCCGCTTAACAGTCACACCTAGGCATAAGAGTGAATCAGCCCCTTCATTGACCAATACATTAACTCATTTTCAAATGTGTGCTCATCCACACAAGCCATTACATGTATATGCTATGGGGCAAATAAACCCTTGTTAGCAAGATGTTGGAGCCTGTTGCACTTCATTATTTTGTTGGTGCCCTGACCTTGGTTTGGACATCAGGAAAGAAGAATTTTAGACTGGTGAATATCACGGTGGAACATTGGCAACTAGTTTGTGTGGTATAGGCCATCTCTATACTGGTATGCCCCAGACACTTCAAAGAGTGGCGGAAATTTTAATGACCCGGACTCAGCAGTCATTCAAAGTTGCAAGCTGAAACATGAACTAGTGACAGGGCTTTGTGTTTCCTAAGTATGTCAGGTCATCTTCCTATGCCTGCTGTGACATATCCTGTTGCCCACCAAAGGTCATAAGCTAGCTCCTCGATGATAATCTACTCTTTCAAGCCTGCAGCAAATCATATGTCCTTATGCAGCTACACAGGTACAATGATTACTAAAGCACAATTCCATTTTTGTGGGATCTGCTGTCCCATGTTATGGGTCCTCTGCATTTCTTTTCTTTTTTCCCTTTGTTTTTTATGATATTGGACTTATGTTGTAGCCAGAGAGACTTCTCCAAACACCCCCCTTGCCACTGCCATCATTTTTCATATTAGATCCTATGCAAGCCCACATTGGTGTTAGAGGTTTGGCTGGTGACAGCTCTCTTGTGGTCTGTGATTCACCAGGCGTGCATTAGTAGACAAACACATCTTTATTTTTTAGCCATTGGGATTTTGTTAAGTCCTGATCTTGGCCACTTTGTCGGCCATTCCTTAGTTGACAGCTTTGAAAATACTGGCACACCTACCATAGCTACCAGTACAGAGAGGCCTAGTTTGCCTTCTGTTTGGAACCTAGTATTTATTTTAAGCTAGATGGTTTCACATCCTTCACCAGAAGGCTGTGGAAAAATCCCTCTAACAATGTTCAAAGGTGGCGTCCGCTCCTGTTTGTCTTAATTGTGCCCACTGTTCTGAGTAGCGTCAGCTTTCAGTGACAGGTGGGGCTCAAATGGCTCTGTTTCAATGTTTTCTCATGGTGGCTTCTCTACCCAACATCTCGCTAGTGGGGAATTTCCAATAGATAATGAAGATTCTTGAGCCTGTCAAGTTCCCTCATACAGATATCCACAGAAGTTGTTTATTTCACCTAGTCCTCTCGCTGCTGCATGATCACTGCGGCCCACTTTGACTCTGCTATTCACACTCCCTGGAGGGAAATTGGAATGGAGCACTGCAGTGTCCAGTATTGAATCGAACTTTCGACTAACACTGCAGGCAGATGTTGCATTTTTGTAATGCTCCTTTTCGTGTCCTTTTTGGGATAGAGTTTCCGTAGTCCAATATATGATTAAGGACGTCCCACTCTTTGTGCTACATTTTTCAAAGGTCTAGTCATTACTTGGGGCCCAGTCTCGCAAATAAATATTGCTTTTTCTTGTACTCTAGTAACTCCCAACCAAGTTTATGGCCTAAATCTCCCAAATACATAATATACCAAACTGTTGCTACCTAATTGTCTAATTACACTGGGATTTCTGCTACTCAGTAGGCGTTTAAACCTGTTCCCTTGTAGCTGTTTACAAGGTCACAAAAATCCCACTGATTTTATGCTGGCAAGTGCTACTGAGACTCGTGTAGTTTCGAATGCAAATCCACTGGTCTGCCTGAATCTCAACACTACTGCCGGACTGAGAACTGACCGGGTCTCTAATACCTAATTTCTTCTGTTATGCGTACCATCACTCACAATTGCCAAACTGTAATGTTCTGCTGAGTAACTGATTGGGAGTTGATGTTTCCCTTCTTCTGAGATAAGTGTTTAGTCTGAACTGCTACATTCTGTTCTCACTGATCCCTTGGTGAAGACACTGCACACAGCAGTGCCTGTGCCCACAGATGGACTATTTACGAATAGCCTCTCAGTGGTGGTCTGATCTTGCCCCAACTTGCTGATCCTTTCATATGGCAACAAGTGGATTGCTAATGCAGCCTTCCATTCACTTCAAGGATTTCAGTTGCAAGTCTGTAAGTAGTGCTCTGATTTTCACAAGGTTGCTCAGCATGTGCACTACCATAAAAGCTCTAACCTTAATGCTTGGCATGAGGTCTGATACCTTAGG
This sequence comes from Ambystoma mexicanum, assembly GCF_040938575.1. NCBI lineage: Eukaryota > Metazoa > Chordata > Amphibia > Caudata > Ambystomatidae > Ambystoma > Ambystoma mexicanum. The sequence goes on from NC_090931.1 coordinate 1,172,169,984, forward strand.
GTGGCATGCTCCCTCACACTCAGACTGGACGTTTTAGCTGTATGTTTCAAGGAGAAGGGCAAGGTAGAGCTTCAGTTTCTCACAGGCTTTGAACTTGAGGCAGTGCAGCAGCAAATTCATAGTTTCAAGAGGTTGTTCACTAGGAATCTCAACTCCTCTCTGTCTCAATATAATGGTTCTTTTGGCCAAAAACCCTCACATGCTTCACTCCTTGATGTCTCCTCGTGTGCCTGTTCCTAAGGGGACCCCTCGCAGTAGTTCTCTCTTCTCCTCATTACGTTTGTACTTCACCTGCACCTTTGCTTTCTGCTGTGTTTCTTCCCCCTTCCTATCTTCCTTGGACTTTCTCCTCAACCACTGCATCCTTCTGTTCTTCTTCCCTATCAATTATTTACCCCTCTGCACCTCTTGAGTCTCTTCATATGCCTCTCCTTACTAATTCTCCATTTACCTCTGTTTTTTCCCTTTGTAAACCTCTCATTATATAATTTCTGTTTTCCTCTCCATTCCTTGATGAATGTTGTTGTCTCGGGAGGATAGCTCAGGGGCAACCTGCTCACCTTCGAAGCAAGACGACAAGGTCCAACACAGGTTCAATCCCCGGGTCCACGCTTAGAAACATCTGGGTATTAAGTGCGTAATAAATAACCTATCATATCATATCCTATTGGTTGTAGGAGTCATTTACTCCACCAGAGCATGCTCAGCCATCTGATGCCCTTTAATTTTCACTCCCTGCAGAGAGTACTTAAATAGGTTACCCGCCACCTTGGATTCGCTTTCAGTGTATATTTGCTGTTTGTAAGACTGCAGCTACGGCTTTCTGTTGCATCCTTCTAATGGAAGACATTCCTCATCTGGAGATTGTTCTGGCTATTGCCTGTTACCAGCAGGTTTTAATGACCCTGACTCAGCACGCATTACATGTTGTGTGTTGTGCAAAGCTTTTAAGGCATTGTACATTACATGGTTATTTCTACCCTTATTTCCAAAGGAGGATGTAGCTGTAAAAAGCTCTATCTCCCTCCTCCTTGTAGCTGTGATGGCGACATGAGATCCCAACGTTCCACGTGTCCTCTCAACATTCCAAAGACATGTAACTCTCCATGAGTGCCTGGCTACTCTATATGTGAGGGCAATTCTTCTTTCCACCACTTTGAGTAGTGAATGGACATGGGGATTGAGCTCACCATAAATATCCTTCTTGGCAGTTGAAAACACTTCTGTCTGTTGATCAGCATCTCCTGTACCATCAGCATCCCCCAAATCATCCAGTCGTTTTTCTCTAGTCCAGTTTGGGCTTCTTTCAATGGAGGTAGTGCTTCTATTCTAACTCTCTGGGCCCATTCCGGGTAACCTGGGTGAGTAACTAGTGCTCTGGGATGCTTCTTGGCAGAGGACTAGACTAGGGCTTCCCTTTAATCTTCCTTAGTCTAGTACCATATAGGGCACTCCCTTATTCATCTCTGATCCAAGGGTGAATTATGTGTTCTGTTGTGCTTCAAATGTGCCCTTTTCACAGAGGGCCGGAGGACTTGGGCTGAAAATGAGGGTCTAGATATGTCAATCTCTAGAGCCATGTGACAGTGACCTTGAGTTCACCATGTCACTAAGCCCACACACAGCAGCAGACATTGTAACACATGCCGTTGAACATTTTTTCACAAAGTACTGGGATTTATATACATCCACTTGGGATACTTTTATTGACAACATGGATATATTAGGAAACATTCTTGACATATTTAATCCCAACAACTGTTATAATCTGACCAAAACTGATTCTGTGAGAGGTAATCGAATGGCAAAGAGGAATCCACATTGCAGAATAAGAAAAAGGCATCTAGGGCCCATATGGGAAGACCTTCTCACTAATTGATTTGACACAATTAAATACTCTAATCTGGTCATTGCTGGTGAATTCAACTATAGGTGTATTGACACCTCTGCTAGCAATGCTAGCACTGCTGCTAATTTTATTGTAGCCATGGCTGTATAAGTGATTTCAATCCGGCACACATCCAAGTCAACGCCTAGCATGTAATGCACAACTGAAATCCTTATTTATTTGTGTCTAAAAGTTCTTTATTCTGAACGATACACCACTCATATCACGCCTCTCTCATGGAACCCCCCTGGTCACATTGAACCAGGAATAAGGGTGGTTTGCAAAGTTAAAATATGTATTTATATATTTACAATCTAATCACACTATGTTTTAATGGGTACACAATAATCACTAATGGGGTGATATAACACTGAATAATATCTTTAATACAAAAGGAGTAATAGTGAGCAACACAATTCAGCACAGAAATAATACTATTGTGTGTATGTTTGTGTTTAAATCAGATAGCACTGTGGTTAAAGGTTCCCCCTGCACACCCATCAACCCCCAATAGGTAACGTAAAGCGATAGGAGGAGAGAACAGGTTTTCAGGAATGGCAGAATCAAACAGAATATCAATCCCACTTTCCCCCAGCAAACACAGGAGAAAAACGGAATTGATTGTCAAGCTGTCAGAATGGCTTTTAAAGTTATCCTAGCATTAACTGGGCAAAAACACCAAATATGGTAAAAATTGCTAAAATTATTATGAATTCTTATGGGAGTCGCTTTGAATAGTTGCACACAAACACAAGCAATGATTTAATACCGAGAAACAATTTGAAATCTTAAAATTCAAGTCTGAAGCATTCAAAAGCTGTTTTACATGTGTTACAGCTGTGGGTGTTAGCTACAAGCAGAAGTTGAAATTGTGTTTCTAGCAAAACAACTGAGGGAGTTATGGACATTTTAGTGGAGGTCGTTTTTTCAAGATAGGCACAAGAATGGGAAACAGGAATGCACTTTTAAAATGACAAAAGGATTTCTTACCGTAGAGGATGACTATGAACAAAACAAATGCCCCATAGGAACACAGCCACTTGATCAGAATGACTGCGTGCTAAGGACTCGCCTTCTTCAGATGAAAAAAGATCAGCACAAAGATAGTTTTAGCAATACTAGTACAGGAGAAAGATAGGATGGTTTGGATAGAGAGTTCAGACAATTCCAAAATACACCTAACAATACAGGTTCTGTATACAAGATAAGATGGGTTTAAGATAGGGATTGACTATGCAAAATACATATGCCAGTGACACACTTCTTTCTATAGATACTCACTGGATATGTTTTTAAATGGAACCATCAGGATTCTGGTCAGGGGATTGGATCTGGTTTAAGACAGACGGCTGGGCACATCGGATTAGATCTGCAATCAGCAAGGCGCTCGGGTCACAGCACGGCACAGGACTGGACTGGATCTGCAATGCACTCTGGTCAAAGCACGGCACAGGACTGGATTGGATCTGCCCTTCTTGATTCTGATGATAATTATTTCATCTGGCCAGCAGTACAGTGCAGCCCGGCTGTATTTTGATGCTTCCCCTTGGGTTTGTGGGGTTCTCTTTCTGGAATTTAAGGCCTAGTTGAAAATGGTTCAGCAGTGCAATGGGTTTCTGCTTTGCCAAGTTTCTGGAGTCTGGAGCAAGGAAGATGTAGAGTTCAGCAGCAGTGTGCTCCGCCAGGATCAGGATAGTGAGTGAATCTTTCTGTCTTTCTGAGTAGTGAGCTGTCTCTATTTATGCTATGATAAAGGGGTGTGTGGCTGGTTTATCCTAAGCTCGCCCCTTTGACAGATGATTGGGTCAGAGTCTCCTCTCTGCCTTGATAGGAGGAGAGCAACAGTGTGTCACCTTTATGGTGTGATTTTATGAGGAAGAGAATCCACCCCTACCCCCTTGAACGCAATATCTACTTTTGGAACCATACATATTTACACATCTGCAACCTATATAACAATCACATATACAGATCATATATTTTATATAGCAGCTATCCCTCAAAACCCCATAGCTGTGGGATCTTGTTTCGGCTTTTCACATAACTTTGCCCTTTTCATCAGGAACACAATGTCCAAATTATAAGCAAATGTCTATAAGTGTGTGCGTTTAACATGGGCATAAGTGGATAAAGTTCCATGCTTCTAGCAGAAATACATTTTGTGTAAAATCACATTTCTGGCCCTTTCTCTCCAGAACATGTCACACAATTGTTCAGCCTCTTGAAACGTGCAGCCAAAATTTAGATTCACAAATCTGTTCCTTTTATATTTTTCCCAATTTTAACTTGCACATTATAAGACTTTTACAAAAGTGTTCTTTGTGGAGGTTCAGCCACAGATGGTTGTTCGGGTCCACCTCTTTTTCTCTCCCTGAAGTCCAGAAGCAGTCTCCTCCCTGTTTGCTCTTCGCAGAGGCCATTTACGAATGTCCTCACACCTTGCATTTCCATAGCAGCAGCTGTTCATTGTTCCCTTTTTCCTCTGTAGACCAAGTTCTTTCCAAACCTTATAATTATCGCTTTGGTGTGATTTCCTGGTGGGAGGAAAGGCCATCCTTCTGTGGAGAAACCTGATATTCCAGTTTGGTAGCTTTTAGACAGGCTTGATTTAATTGTTAATTCTTTTGTATTTTTCCTTAGCTTAAAACAAACTTGTGATTTCAAAATAGCAACTAGAATACTTATTCAAGATTTTAAACCATGGGATCAAAACAATTACAATATAGGTTACTCTCAGTAACAGGCCTCTAGATTGCAAACATTTGATTTCAGTTTATCCATGTTTAAAGTTTAATCAGGCAGGCTCCTGACAGCTGTCATTCCAGCAGCCCTCTGCTGCACAGAGATTTTTGACATCCACAGACAGGCCACGTTTGTTGTGGAAATCCCTTTATGCTTTCAGCTTTTCAGGACCTTGCAAGTTCACAATGATTTCTTAGACTAAGTGAATTGTAGCACCCAGCAAGAATTTGGATGTTTGAGGGTGTTTTTAACCTGCATTCTGCAGTTTCAGCACCAAAGAAAAAGGGATTTAAATCAAGATTTTGGGTTTTCATTTAGCAACACTGCTTTTTCCTTCTGTATTCCATTTTCACATGTTGTGGAGCCCAGTGACATATTCCAGGATTTAGATCTCTGTTCCACCACTGACAACATGCGTGGCAGATTGGGCAGCCAACTTTTTGTGTGTTGCAAATGCCATTTTCAGAGGTTTTGGCACGCACAAGGGTTTTGTGGCCCTTTTGGTAATTCTGGCACCCTCTTAACACAGTGCTGCAGCATAGCAGAGCATAAATTGGTTAAAACATCCCACAGCTGACCTGTCTTTGGCACAACTTGTTGCTGACCCCACCTATATCTTAGGTAACCACTGTGCTATGTCTACTGATATTTCAGTTGCCAGTGCCCACAAATCACTTGCTCTGATAATTTTGTTATTCCCTTTGTCTATAATTTTACTGACTGTGTACCCACATCTCCTAATCAGAATGGGCCTCATTACGACCCTGGCGGTAAGGGGTTTACGCCAGCGTTAGCTGCGCCGACCCCTTACCGCCAATTACGAGGTCCCTTAGCGCCATGGCGCTTTTAACACCTGCTTTTAGCAGGTGTTAAAATCCATGGCGCTAAGGGACCATGGAGTTAATTACGCCACCGTAATTTACGGTGGCGTAATTAACGCCTTCCCCACTCCCATTATGCCCTATGGGGCAAAAATGGGAATGGGGAAGGGTAAATGGGGATTGGGGACTTACCGCCCCGCCGACCTCGGAATGGGGCGGTAAGTCCGCCAACCACCATGGCGTAAACGTAGTTTACGCCATGGTGGTAAAGTCACGGCCCAGGCGGTAACTTACCGCCTGGGTCGTAATGAGGCCCAATGTGTGGAAGCACAATTGTTGCTCAGTTGACCGGCCCCTGTTCGCTGCCCATATTAATGATCTGTGTCTTGCCACTCCCTGTCTGGGTCTCAGTTCTCTCTCTCAGATATTCACTACTACGGCTGATTTGGTGGCCCCTCTTAAATGCATTAAAGTGCTGGATCAGCCTCAGAGCCCTGTTTTAATGAGGATCTTACACTTCTTCATCTTAAACATAGGCAGGTCGAACGGAAATGGTGCTCCACCTACTCCCCTTGCGATAGGGCAGCATTCTGTGCTATCACGTCCAGATACCACATAGATATTAAGCAGGCCAAAAATAACGTTTTCACTCTTCAATTTGTGAATTCCATTAATCAGTCCAAAGAACTGTTTAAGGTGTTTGCTCGCTGTCTACTAAGGAGTCTCTTGCTGACTCTATTCCCCCCTCCGCATTTTTTATGTGACTCGCTTGCTGATATTTCTATTCACAAAATAGACAATATTTCTGAGCATATTGCGCTTGTTCGCAGTTTAACTACTGAGGCCTTGGTTTCTCCCCCCTCTGCAGCCTCCTGTGTCTCAACTGTCTCTGCATCCCACTGGGACTCTTTTCCATCTTTCTCGGCTACTGAAATTTCCTTATCTTTGGAGAGAATGAAATCTGCCTCACCTATTGATGCAATTCATCTTAAAATAGTGAAAGAACTGCTGCCCTTCATTGTTTCTAATGTTGCGGCTGCTATTAATCATTCCTGCTCTACAGGTATGATCCCCTCAGAGCTTAAACATGCCTTTGTAATATCTTTGCTGAAAAAATCTTCTCTCAATCCTTTGGTTCCTGTAAATGTTCTCCCTATCTCGCGTCTTCCTTTTTTTACAATTATCTTTCTGCTGCTGGGCTATGTCGCTTGATTCTCTTTTCGGTTCACTCCTTCCACTTCAATTGTTCTCAGTCACTTTCCCTTCAGTCTTTCCTCTCTGCTCTATCTTCATTGGGTTGTCGAGTTCCTAAAGGCTCTGCTCTCTCGCGTACCCTGTTCAATATTTACATCAAGCATATTGTTGCTCTCATCCGCTCCCACGGCTTCAAATGCTATTCTTATGCTGATGATACTCAGATCATAGCACAGATGTACCTTCTCCACCCTTCCTACATGACTCAGCTGAGAGATGTCCTGCAGGCCGTTGGGTGCTGGATGAGCGACAAATGGCTCAAATTGAATTTGGGAAAATCTGAGGTTGACTTTGGGAACCATTGGGGACTGAAGTACAAGGATTACATTTGTTCCAGATATTATTCAAATATGTCCAACTGACAAGGACCCGGTATATCTGTCCTATATGAATCTTACATCAATTTTCAACCATGTTAGCAGGGAACACTTTAGAGGATATTTCATTATATGGGAATTCCATGAGCCCCATTTTTAGTACACACACACACACACACACACACACACACACGCACGCGCGCGCACAAACACACACACACACACACACACACACACTCTCTCTCTCTCTCTCTCTCTCTCTCTCTCTCTCTCTCTCTACTATGGACCTGATTTACAAAAGTGTGTCTTTCAAATTAAGCAAAGCAGCCATTCTGACTAATGAAAGTGAGAGACCCCAAGACTGCTGGCTAATCACCCAACAGAGTCAATAAAAGTACATCCCAGGAGGGAATGAGACCAATACCAAGTGAGATTGAGGTTAAAAGCTTTTATCTAAAATTAGGACAAGCAGAATCTACTCTGCTCACGCCGAGAGCGCTCTGCAGAAAACATGTTACATTTCCATTTTATTCAGACAAATCGTCATCACTGTGGGAAGGCCTAATGGGCACAAGAAAGGATGGGATTGGATACTAAGGGGCTGATTCATGGAATTATTTGTGTCGAAAAACGGGATTTGTGCACCATTCTGCCCGCAAATCCCTGTTTAACAAATGGGGATTTGCGGGCAGAATGGCAAAAAAGTCCTGTTTTTCAGCACAAATAATTCCATGAATCAGCCCCTAAGAGTAGGCACCTATAGGTGCTATAAGGTCGTAGGTGGCCGATTGGTCCATGGGCACGTGATGAGATGACACGGTGTTCGGGGTCAGTAGTTCAGCTGGGCTCATCTGCCTGGTATTTCATGTCGATTCTTTGTATGTTCTTTAACATCCTGTCTACGCAACATCTGCCCTTGTGGCCACACATTGTCATCCATTCATAACTCTGACCTGCTCGTCCGTTGACAAGGCCTGCATCTTATCACTTGTGAAAACAGGGCTCTAAAGCAGGTTCATTGCTAATCATGAATTTAACCATCCCCATCATAGGTATTGCTTCCCTTGTCCAAACATATTCAGAATATACTGACTAAGGGGTAGAGTTCAGGGGGTCAGTGTGTGGTCGGTGGTGTCCATTTGGTACCAACACGGGGGATTTAGGATAGATGGCTGAGGTGACTGGGTTACAAAAAGTACATATCATGATGAGTATGCACTTCATTGTGGGGGTTTAGTGATCGAATGTCCAAACATCACTAACTCTCTGTTGGCACCCAGATGAACTGGAGCGGGTTGAGGCCCTCTTTGCTGTGTGGTCCCATACTACACAATGGCTCAGGGCCTTTCAGAACACAATTAACATACGGCTTTTAGCACGTGGCTGACTGTTTTGCACTTGAGTCACATAGGTTTAAACATGCTTTTATCTGCATTTAACTAGGCATTTTTACTATAACAGAGAGACAGAGGATTCATCAAGAATAACTAAGTATTAAAACATTTCTTTGACTCGAGATTCACTTATTCATAAACGTGCAGGTCACAGCTAAGGGTTTATGGGAGTGCCTTTGACTGGGGGTATCGCCAGCTAGGGGTGATTAACTTCTGCATTATACTTATGTGACGTTATACATAAATTTACATTCAGCCTTATCAAACGAAGTAGCATGTGCTAGCACGTGCAGATTTATATCTGGTTAAACATTGTAATGCTGCAGGTGTTTTTTATAAATATTTCAGGATTATAGGTTAACATACATCGTACTTTCATATAACAAGTTAACATAGGAATTTTCATTTACACATGTTTATGTAGTTATATTGTATTTACATTGTTTGCTCATAGGCCCTCTTATTCTATCATCAGGTTTGTGCGTGCCCACATAAGAAGGGAAGAACGGTTGCATCTGAGTCAGTGAAGGGAGTCGGAAGGCAGATGATACAGTGTGGATTTTGTTGCATTATCGCAGCCAGCCGTCTCATGTGAACCAAGCAGTTGTGTGGACCGCAGAGTGGAGGAGGTGAGGGGAGGAACTCGCTTGCTGTGCGCGCTGAACGGGGAGGGTTGCAGGCTGGAGTGGAACCTTAATAGCCATTTAACATTTCAAAATGGAGTTGGCGACTTACAAAATGGAGTCTTATTCACCTCCGGTTTTGCTGTACAAGGGTGTTCACAAAGGTTCCGTAATACCTAGAGATATTCCCATACAAAAGGGTTCACGGTTCCTATAGGTGTTCTCGCACGAGTGCTCTGGGGCCCTAGACCCAAAGAAGCCGTGGCTGGGCCTCCACAGGAAGTGTAGGAATAAGGGAGGGGGGTCTCAAATGCCCCCTACTTCCACTCATTCCCCCGTTTCGTTACTTATCGTTACTTAACTAATGAATATTGTAACTGTCCTAATCTCTTATGCTCTTCTTCATCTGCCACTGCCTCATCCCATGCAGGTGTCCCTTTTATTGACATCCATGCCCTGCATACTGCTCTGAGACTGTGTCCCCTTCTAGCGTATTCACTCGGGGTGCAACTCATATAGATACACTCTCCATCACCCTCCAGATCTACCCATGCTTCTTTATACCATTGTAACTATCTGGTCTCTTTTATGGTTGTGTGATACAAACTATCTACTAAATGTCCTGTGTTGTATACGACAGTCATTCTGTATTTTGGCTCTGTACAATCACCAGTTTGTATCACAATCACTGCCTCATGTTTGATTTTTGCCACACCATTTGCACGTCCCATTGTCACCATCATCAGTGCACCATTTGGTACTGCATTCACGCAGCATCAGAGTCCCAATTGACAAACACAAAAAATGAGGAGTAAAAAGACGAGGGGTACAAGGAGCTTTAAGGTCATTCCAAGCCAGGAGGGTACCCATGAAAAAAGATTGTCAAACCAGGTGCTGGGCTGTGCTCCTCCTTCATTCTTCATCCGCTCACCAAGGTTGTGCACTGCTACTATCACATGTGAGAGGGAACCATTCTCAGCGTCTGCAGAAGGTACAAATGTGCAACATGTGCTCCTGATACTTTGGCAAACACCTGCATCGATAGCTGTTAACAGATCCAGCACGTTTCGACTCTGACAACACCTTGACAACATTGAACCCCTCTTCTGTGTCATTGGCCAATTGGATGAGCTCCCTCATGGTTATTTGGAGCCACTTTGCATTTGCTCTTACCTGGATGCTGGAAATGAGGCACGGGAAGAATGTCTTCACGGAGCTAAAGAGTCGAAACCAGTCGGGTATTTGGGCCAAAAGTTCTGAGGACTTGTCTGAGATGTAGTTTGAGGATCACTTCTTCCTCCGGAGTGGGTTTCGGGTGCCTTCCTCACTTCTGACATACGGGGGCACCGTGTCAGGCGGCGTTGGGGATGGCTACTCTTGGATTGCTGCATGCTTACTCCCTCTATGGATGTGGCTCTCAGGGATTACCATCAGTGCAGAATGCAGCATGGCCAGGGAACACGTTCCTTTCCATGACTGTGGGAGATGCAGGTATGCCATGTTGCCGCAAACCCAATATGTGTCCATCAGTGCTGCTGTTCCCTTCTTTATGTCAGGTATTATGAGTGTTTTGCTGCAGTTTGTGTTGCTCCCCATGTCCTTCTTTCCCTCTCCATAGAAGCACAGTTGATATGAAATGTTTTTTCTGCAGCTTGAAGAGTTTCTCGATGGCAGTAACCCATGTGAGTTTGCTTATGTGTTCAGTCCATACGGGGGCGCATGTTCTCTGTACCCATGATAGTTTTTCTTCAGACAATCCTTGTAACGCTTCTGCTTTGCACATTATCTCTTCCTTCTGCCACTAATTGTCCATGTGTAATGTCCCCTTTATCACCAGGAAAGTATCCTTTACACACATCACACCTTGCGGCCGGGAGCAACATGTTCGCTCATTCTGCAGAAGTTCGAAGGAAACAGTGTGTGCTTGAAAAGTATTTTTAATTCGGCACAGCGCGAAATGTAGGAGACATTGGGCCTCTGCAAATGGAATTTCTTGTGGCAATAGTACCTTGGGGGTGCCTGAGGCATGGGGTATAAGTGAGCAGACATAGCAGCTCTCATTAGTTGTTTGTTATGCCGTGTGGCTCATGTCTGCATACCACTTATTAGTTTGATGAAGTGCTGCGAATCATCAACTGTGTCTAAGCCGAATCTATAATGCTCTTCCCAATTTCCTTGCAATGTTTCCATCCTTTTTCTTCTGGGCTCCTTTCCCTCAGCCTCCTGGCCCTGCTTGTCATCCCATTGAGCATGTAAATTGTAATAAGTACTTGATATGGGTTCACTCCTATTACCCCCCTCTCCGGTGGTTGGGGCATTGGACATTGCTACTTCTGACGTTGACAGAGATGTTGGGTATGGATGATTCTGCATCCACGTGAGTTCTAAAGGGGTCTTGTCATTCATTGTGTACACGCTAAAATGGGAATCGTTCATTTTTAGAGACAGCGGGCTAGCCTGCATCGTTGTGCTATGGGCAACACTTGACACTGTGACATTATTATTATTGTGTTCATCCTCGGGAGTCCCATGACCCCATATTAACTTGGTGCCACCCCAAATTAAATGGGTTCCTTTCTTGATTGTTTCCATGCCCACACCCCCTGGCAGGCATCAATTGAAATGTAGGTGATTATCCAGTATAGAAACAGGCCAAACAATGTTGAAAAGAATATTACTGCACACACAAACAGCACGCATTCATATGAATAACTACGATACGTATCTCTCCTCCTTCTACACCTATCTACACTACCGCTTGCTGCTGCTGGGGCCTCATCCATGCCCATTGAGACTCCTAGCAAATGAAATATAAGCATTTGTTAATCATGCATTTTATTTGTGTGGGCTTTTTACAACCATTATTTTGTGCATTTTAAATTGTCTTTTCTAGAAAATTATTACAATTATTTGTTATTTGTAGACAGCTTCACAATAATCTTTGTGTACACATTTTCTTTTATTCCGCATCCTTCCGTTTCCCTCCCCCACACCTTAAGTCTGGGGGAAGAGATCAGAGGGAGGAAAATTATTGTCCATTCAATCTGTAGCTAGCAAAAGGAAAATGTTATTCTCATGCACATATTTTAACTGTACAAAGAACTGAAAGAGCGAGTAGGGAGAGAGTGAGAGGGAGGGGAGAGTAGGTAGTTCACTGTTAATTTACTCTGTCATGCAAGCATCAAAATATCATTATACTATCCAATTATTTACACATTTTACCACTCATGAATTTCCTCATGTTTCATTTAGTGCCTGTTCCTGTATACTCTCATTTTCTACGTTTGTGTACTACCCTCACCTTCTTTGGTGTCTGAACCATCTACGTTTCCACGGGCCCTACGCAAATGTACCCAGTACCACAGTCCCTGTACTTTAACCACTGTGGGCGTGTAATAGATCACTTTATACGGACCATGACATTTTGGGCTGTTCCACCTTTGTACAAAACTTCTCACGTATACCATATCACCTGTCACCAGCTGGCAGTCTGTACTTTCTGTAGCTGGGGCTACTGCTTCAGTGGAGTTGTCTTGTGTGAAGGGGGTGCTATTTGCTTTGCTATGGCTCGTGCTGCTTTTGTCAAATTTCTGAGATACTTATGGAATTCTTCCCCTAAGACATTGGCACTTTGGTGTGCATCTGAGTGTCTGCGCAAGTGTGAGTGGGCTGTATGCATCCTCCTACCTGTCACTATTGCATGTGGTGACAGGTGGTGGTCCTTGCTGGGTTGGTTTCTCATTTCAGAAAGTGCCAGGGTAAACAATATAACTAGTTCTTTCTGAGTCTGTGGCACAGTTTGGACAATCTACTTTTGAGCAATCCATTCATTTTTTCCACAATTCCATTTGATTTGTGATAAATCGTGCAGAGTTTATGGGTTATATCCAGCATTGCAGTTGTATGCTTGAACATGTCGTTCACGAAATGTGTTCCATTGTCGGAACGCATGACGTCATAGATGCCCCAGCGGGGAAACACTTCTCTTACTAAAAATTCTGCAGCACACCGCACATCTGGGTGAGCGCAGGGGCTTGCTTCCACCCACCGGGAAAGGGGGCACACAACAACAATCAAATACCTAGCCCTGTTACACCTCTCTCCCATGTCTGCATAGTCTATATGCTGATCTCTAAAGGGGCCCTCAGGTTTTGACAATGTTCCTCTGAGATTTCGTTGTGATTTCGCAGTGTCATGCTGGAGTTGTACGTTTGGCAGGTGATGCATTCTATTATCAGCTTTGTTACATGTTCCTGTATTCCGGGGGCAAACCATTTTTCCTGTATATCTGCAATGATGTGCTGCTTTGCATTGTGGGCTGGGAAGTGTAACTGTTTAAATGCTATCTCTAGCAATTTTGCCGCCATCACTACCTTGCCGGTATTGTTTTGCCTCCATAGTAAATCGGTGGATGATTGGCTGCATCCCCTCTTTATCCACACCTCCTTCTCTTTGCTATGTGCATTGTGTTGGAGCTCAATTATCTGTGAGACTGGTAAGGAGTTAAAACCCTCTGGTTGTGTTTCCTCTACTGATTTTTGTAATATGTACTCACCTGTTGGGACCTTTGGTAAATATGAGGCTTCTTTTGCGGCAGCGTCCGCTGCTGCGTTTCCCAATGAGATGACGTCATCATCTCGTGTATGGACTTGGCACTTCACGACTGCTACAAGCGTAGGTTCCTTCAAGGCATCACTCAAGTCTCCTAGCAATGATGTATGTTGTACTGAGGACCCATCTGCTCTTCGAAATCCCCTCCTTCCCCACCGTGCTAGTCCTCCATGTACTGTTGTCGCCATACAGGCAGAATCTGTATAAACAGTGACTATACATCCATTTGCTGCATGAAGCGCTTCTATGAGTGCTGCTAGCTCTGTTGCTTGGGCTGAGAAGTGTGGGGGCAGCATTTTCTGCACAATTACTTCAAATTCCCCATCATCCACCCAAACTACTGCTGCTCCTACATGTTTTTCCCCTGTTTCACAATCTATAGAGGCAGACCCATCCACAAAGTAAATTTCCCCTTCTGACAGTGCATTCTCATGTGCTTTGGGCGTGTCATCATCATCGCCTGCATATGTAGCGCAGTCATGCTGCTACATGTCTTCTACTGTGCATGCTTCTGTGATACACGTGGCTGGGTTTACGCTTTTTTACACTGCACAATATGAATATTAGCACTAGAAATGATCAGTTCATATGCTGTGGCCCTTTGAGTGGTCAATGTGCTCTTTGATCTTTCGAGGATAGCAAATAGAGAGTGTTCCATGTATAAAGTGACGGAGCATCCCATCATAATCATGGAGATTTTTTCTATTGCGAAGGCGGTGGCTGCAAGAGCCTGTTCGCACGCGAAATATCCCTACATTACTGCATCGAGTGTGCCGCTGTAGAATGCCAAGGGCTTATGGCCCAAGGACTTCTTTTGTGTCAGTACGGCTGTCATGAGTGTGCATTACAATGTGAGAATACATACAATTCCTGCTCATAGTTAGGGGTCGCAAGTACTGGGGCGGTAGATATCAGTTCTTTAAGTGTGTTAAAGGCTGTGTGCATTTCCTGTGTCCATTGTAGGTTGGTATTTTCTCACTGTGCCTCCTTAAGTGCTTGTAGCAGGGGTCTGATATATGATGCATAGTCCAATATCCAGGCACGGCAGTAGTTACACATGCCGAGGAACTTCTGCATCTCCTTTACTGTATTGGGCTCTTTCACTGCTTTTATTGCTGCTGCTCTGTCTGGTATGATTCTTTTACCATCTTTGGAAATCAATTGTCCTATATACAGTACTTCTGTCAAGCAGTATTGTAGCTTCTGTCTGTCTACCTTATACCCTTTCTGTACAAGATGTGTTAGCAGGGTGATGGAGTCTTCTCTGCACTCTTTTTCATCTTTTCCGCAGACTAACAAATCATCTACGTACTGAATTATGAGACTAGTTGTGTGTATATTTCCAAGGTCTTCGTGCAATATTCTCTTAAAAATGCTGGGGCTTTCGCAGTACCCTTGGGGCAGTCTGCAATGCTCAACCCTTTTCCCCCGTAGCATGAATGCTGTTAGGTCCCAGGAACATCAATCGAGTGGGATTGAAAAGAATGCATTTTTTAGGTCCACTACCGTCAAATGAGTGGCTTCTGTTGGGATACTACATAGAACTGAGGCAGGATTTGGGAAAAGAGGGAACTCCTTCTGTACATGTCACTAAGTGGGCGTAAATCCTGGATCATCCTCCACGCCCCTCCTTTGGCTTTTTTAATCGGATAAATGCATGTGTTGCAGGGTGAGTTAGATGGAACTATTATGCCTTGTACCATTAATGCATTAATGCATATATTGTGTCTTTTATTCCTTCCTCAGCTTCCCTCGATATGGGGTATTGCTTCACCCACGGCAGAATGGCCCCAGGTTTGAGCTTGATCTTTACTGGTGTCACTTTGTGTAGCAGCCCTACGTCATGTGGGCCTGTGGTCCACAGCTGCTGTGGCACTTGGGTCATTTCTTCCTCAAAATAGGCTGTTGGGACCCTGATCATTGCCACGAGAGGTAGCAGTACCTCTCTCCTTTGGATCATGACATCACAGGGGATTGCAATTTCCATCACTATTTCCCCATAACCTTCTGTGTCACAAAAAAGTTCCTCATCTGTCAAATCTCGCAGAGCCTTATTAGTGTCGACGCACAGCACTGTTCTCCACTGACATCCCTGCATGTCCATTGCTATTACAGCTATTCTCTGGGCTGACACCTGCACTGCGTGTATATCCAGGGACACGATGGACCCTGGCACTATTTCTGGATCTGCTATTGGGTGGAAAATGAACTCTGAGGGGACCCGCCATTTTTCGTTTTTCAATCCTGGCACTACTCGCGCTAGTATTCTCAGCCCTTGTATGAACATGTCGGGATTTACAGGTATGCCGCGTGTTTGTGGAAAGTCTGCCTGGGTGTGTATCACTAACATGACACAGATCGTGCATATGCCTGGTGTGGAGCACACTATTCCTCTATCGGTAAACGAGATTGTCATGTTGAGCTTGCTGCGAAGGTCCCTTCCCAGCAAGTTGATGCGTGACTCCTCGTAATACAACACAGGGGCGTGTACAGTCGACCACCCACCGTTATGTCTAGCTCTTCAGTGTATTGAAACTCGACCACCGCCCTATAGAACCCCTGTGTTTCCAAAGTCTGATTAGAAAGCGGGAACCTGCCTTCTTTAAGGCATGATTTTTCCACTCCCGAATTCACCATGAAAATGAGTTGTTTGTTTCCTATTGCTGCCCCACAAGTGTTCCTCTGCTGCGTTACGGCTCGTCGACAGTACTGGGCACACAAGTGCTCTCTGTGGGCTGACTATGCTGAATGCCCTGGGAGTTCATCTACATCAAAAACATTTCCTGTTACCATTGCAGTTCCCCTACATGGTGTGGTTGGTGCCCCATTTGCTGTGGTGGCATAGGCGTTGTTGCGCATGGGGGTGGTACTGCCATGACACTAAGGTTATGGGGACGTGTCTTGCGGGGGTAATGTATCATGGGTTGGCCTGGCTATCCCGTCTGTTTCTGCCCATTGGTAGCCCGTAGGGGCTTCCCGGGTGGGGATGTCCGATCTGATGTTCATTTGGATATGAATTATTGGGTCTGCTTCGACATTCTCTCATAAAATGGCCCCACCTCTCACAACTCCAGCATTGTCCTTGCATTCCCCCTCAGGGCCCTCCATACCCCGCACCCCCTCAGCTTGACCCCCTGAATCCTCCTCTATTGCCCCGCCCCCCTCTTGTTGGCCACTGTGGTCCCTCATATTGATTTTCCCCTGACCATTGGTCCTGGCCGTTACCTGTCCAGTTTGCCACCATCTGCATTGGTATACCCAACTGCCCGTCTTCCTCCTCCCAATCCCTTCTTGCCACGCTGGCTGCAGCTACTGTACTGACCTTCAGTAGTTTACTTTGCACTAATTTAGCTTTGTCTGCCAACCGCCGCTGAGCTATCTCCTTTTCCTTCTCTTTGATCTTCTTGAAGTGATGCAGTATGCTGCTTTGAATTTCAGGCGACCCCTTGGCTTCTATCCCAGCTATTTTATCAAGTGCCTTCTGTACTTCTTTTGGGAGCCCCCTTTTTATAATAAAGTAAAACAGGGACGTTGATTGGTCCCAGACCGTACCCGTTTCCGCTCTCCACATGTCTTGCACCCGGAGAATGAAGGACATCGCATCTTTGTCATCACTCATTGTGCTTTGCAGTTTGGGAGTGTCTGGGAATGTTTCCCTCAATGCATCCCACACGCACGCTTGCACTGTATTGAACGAGGAGGCCCCATCATGGTGGTCACAATCTAATGTTATTCCTGGGAACCCTGCCTTCGCCCAGACCCTGTTAGCCTGGTCTCCCACTGCTGATAAGAGCAGACTTTTAACATCCCCTACCGCCAAGGGCACTCCCGCTTTGTTTCTCGAATCGATATATCCACTTGCTGGCACCACCCAATAGTGGGGGTAGCTGCTTGAGTATGTTGGCCTTGTCCATTTGAGCCCAAGGTATGTAGTTTAGCCTTCCCGCCCCCGGTGTATTAGTGGCAGCTGCAGATTTTTCCCCCCCTTTTTAGTACTCACCTTCTTTCCTTTTTTCCAGATCACAGCCATGCGCCCTGTTCTTTTTATTAACCTCCCCCTCCATTCTTCCGTGGAAGACAACCCCTCTCCAATCGAGGCCCCACCAGTGGCTACTCCCAGCATTCTCCCCTCTTCCTCCTGCTCTTCAAGGTCGCTCCAATATTCTTCCTCTCGATCTTACACTACCCCACCTTCTTCTAATTCCCGTTCACTGTCAGCTGTGTATATTTCTATGATTTGCATAGGGGTGGCATTTATCCGAAATAGTATCTCGTCTTTTTTCCACCCCTCTTCCTCTGCCCTTACACTTGGTTGGGGCGTCTCATCACGTTCTGCTCGGGGGGTAAGCGACCCCCCCTTGCTCACCCATAGTTCTTAGACGAGACAACTCAGATCGAGCCATTGTCAACCGCAGATCTAAATCGATTGTGGGGGTACTTACCTGTCTGATTGCCCCCTGGCTCTCATAAGGGGGTGACGCTGTGCTAGATGGCTTAATTGTGGGGGGCGCTGTGGGCTGTGCTACATATTGGGGATCACTATATCCTTCTGCAGGCACTGGCTTTGATAATAGGGGATAAACATCCGTGACCTCTACTGCTTTCTCATCTTGTGTGGGCAGCCCTGTACTGCCAGCTGTTGTCAGGGGAGATGCATTGTGTTTTCTGTATTTCCCTGGGGGCACATTCTCAAATAAGCGCCACAAGTCCAATGTCTCTCTCCTATTCTGTAACTTCTTCCCCTTATATTTGATAGATAAACAAGTGGCAACCATATCTAACACCGCCCTATCAAAGGACACTCCCTCAGGCCATACCTGGGGTAACCCTTCTCCCTTCAACTCCATGACCCACTGGTCATGGTACTTATTGATCTTCTCTACATACCCTGGTAGAGTTGTACAGAAATGGGCAAGGGGCGTTTCTGCACCCATTTTATTTTTACTCTCAACACGCCTTACCTGACACTTCTACTTTATACCTGTTTACTTCTCATATAACCAATGTAATACACTATACAATCCTTCTCAACTAAAACAAAATGTTCACTTGCTTTTCATTGTCTTAAAACCACATTAACTTACATGCAACCCTTTTCATATGATGTCAAATTTGTTCATTAATGTTCATGCGCAAAAAGCCTTCAAGGTATGTTCCTCAGTGGGAGATAGTGAGTAGATACGACCCTTTGGGAACACAGAACCTGGTAGTAACTCAATAGGACAATCTCACAACCTATGAGGTGGAAGGATTTCCGATGAGCCCTTATCAAAGACGTCCAGGTAGTCCCGATAGGGCACCGGAATTGTCTCTGCTACAAGACCAACAATGTGTGTGTCCGCCAAGGGAACGGAAGAGGATTCCAAAGAGAGTTGTGAAACAGTACTGAGGAGTTGGGCTGGAGTGCTCCAAGTAGGAGGTATAGTGCGACAAAACTCTTGGCAAACTTCTGACTCAAAAAGCACAGTACCTGTCTTCCAATTGATCAAAGGGTTGTACAGGCGCAACCAAGGAATGCCCAGAATGAGGCCGTATTGTGGCATGGATATCAGGTCAAAACTAATGGTTTCTTTGTGGGTAGTTTGTATGACCAAAGTGAGAGGTGCTGTCTGCTGTTTAACTGGGCCAGATACTAACAAACTCCCGTCTATAGTCTGCACGGGTTCTGGTCGGGTCTTAGTGATGAGAGGGAGATTGAGTGTGTGGGCCATATAGATATCTATATAATTACCAGTGGCACCAGAATCAATGATGACGGTTACTGAATGTGAGACCTCAGTACTGGGTTGTAACAATGCATGTACCATCACGGGTCTGATGGTGCCAAACGCAGGTACCTGGTCCGGCGAATGACATATAGCGCTCAAACCCACCCCCGGATCTATGGTCGAGCTGCCCGAAAACCCTGAGATTTAGCCTTTGGGCGACGTGGACATTCTTTCACCAAGTGACCAATCAACCCACAATAATAGCAAGCAATGTCCACCCTCCTGCGTTCCCTTTCCATGGAAGTTAAATGGCTACGTAGACCTCCAACCTGCATAGGTTCTGAAGCAGACTTGGAATGAGAGGATACTGCAGAAGGGATAGAACCAGAAAACCCAGCTTCAGCTCTCCGTTCCGAGCGTCGGGCGTCGACCTGGAGAGCCAGATCCACTAAATCGGGGAACGATGTGGGCAAGGAGGGAACTACTGATAGTGCATCTTTCATAGTGTTGTTCAGACCCTTGTAGAACACATCGGCCCTCTTGCTCTCGGGCCATGAAGTCTCAGCTGACAGTTGATTGAATTTTGTGATATATTCAATGAGTGTTCCCCTGCCTTGATGTAATTCTAACAGTTCTAGATCCCTGGATTGGGCTTTGTGGCGGGTGTCAAAGACACGTGACATTTCAGTCACCAGCAGGTCAAAGTCGTATAATGCCAGGTTATAGTTCTCAAGAAGCGGGTTCACCCAGGCAGCGGCTGTACCAGATAAATGTGACAACAGAAAGGCAGCCTTAGCAGTAGGATCGGGGAAGGAGGTAGGTCGACACAAAAAGTGTAACTTGCACTGATTGATAAATGTGCGGTACTTGTTGGGATCCCCTTGGAATCTTTCAGGTGCAGCCGAGGGGAAAGGAATGGGTAGAATCACGGGAGCAGGAGTGGTTGGGCTTGGGGCCTGGGGAACTGGGACGGGCGGTGCCGTGTCCCCGAACTCTGCATCTGCAGGTAAAGGGTTGCGGGTACTCTGAATAGCATCCAAGCGCTGGTGAAGGGCTGTGGTGGCTGCAGCCATGTCTGCTCTTAGTACTGTGATCGCTTGAACCATAGCTGCCATGGGATCATCCGTGGCACCCTGCATATTCTGCACGACAAAGAATGGCTTCACAGTCTGTCAGGTTGCTTGATTGTCGTGAAGAGTATGATACCTCCGTTCCCAAGTACCACAGAGAGAGAATACAAGATTACTCCCTATGCAATTATTGACGCCACAGGTGGGTAATCTTGAAGCCCGGAACCACGGAATGTCGAAACCCAAGGATGCTGTAAAGGAAAACCTTTATTAGCAATCAAATGAGTACAGTACAAGCAAACAAGCAGGATACAGAGCAGTGCTTACCTAAGCTGATGGGTGATGGAGCCCAGAATCCTATGATGGGTGATGATTCCATGGAGGGGCACGTGAGCTGGTTTCTCCGATGACAATAGGGAGAAGAACTGTAGACTGGGTATAGACCCAACCTGCCCTCCTGTATCTGATGAAATGAAAGGACCAAAATCCAAAGTACTTGGTAACGTAATGCAGTGAAGAGGAAAATGCCAAGTCCATTCAGGGTAATCCAAGCCAGTTTAAAAGGCATTCCGAGTTCAATTGATCCAGAAAACATAGCCAAAGGATGTGAGCAAAGCAAATCCGAATAACAGTCAAAGAGTCAAGAGCCCTGAAACACAAAGTATCTGAATGCTGTACAGAGTCCTCCAAAGAACAGCTGTGAAGCGCGGAAGTGCAGAAGTTTCAGCGCTTAAGTAGTGGGTGCTTCCGCGTCAGATGATCCACGAGTGAGACGGATGAACGTGTCACATGATCCGCAAGTGCGACACATGAGCGCTGTTTAGATCTCAATGATCTCAATGATCGCGGAAATGACATTCTGCGCGCAGCGTCCTGCAGCCGACGTCTGCAAGCTCCCTCCTGTAGATGCCATGGCAGACGCCAGTGAAGGAACGGGGAACCCCTGAGTCTGCGTGTGTGGCCCTTGGGGTAAACCCACTCCCGTGACACCCGTCCACTGTGAGTGACAGGAAATGGGAACATGGCTAGGGTAACTGAGGCATTATGAGTGTTGCCTGTCCTAGATGCATTGTGAGTGTTACCTGTCCTGGATACAGTGTGAGTATTGCCTATCCTAGATGATTGTGTGGGACGGAATGAGAGGATAGCGTGACAACATCAAACATTGAATTGTCACCATTGTAATCATTTGCATTGTCACCATTGCAATCATTCGAGACATTGGGCCTCATTACAAGAATGGAGGTAGCCATGCTGCTATTTGCAGCATGGCTACCCCCATTCCGGGTACCGGGTACGGGTTCCCTGAATGGGGAAATACTGGGCGATTCCAACCTTGGAGGGCCCAGTATTTCCCAATTCCTGGAACCCGGACGCAGATCATCCCCATTCCCATTGAGCCCCATAGGTCTCAATTGGAATGGGGAGCATGCTAACAACGGGCCCGTTAATGACGGTACGATTTTTGTATAGAGAGGTGAGATTAAGATTTGTGGAGGCATTATGGGCCCAGATCACTTCAAACCATTTGAAATGAGACTTGTTCCCTCCTGTACCAATTTTACCCCGCCTCCCCCTTCTTTTATACCTTCCAAAATAAAAGAAAAAATCCAGGGCAACCCTAAACAAAATAACATAATAGAAAACACTATCGCAACAAAATAAAGCCTGCACAAGAATACGCTCTAGTAGCGCTAACATTTTCCCTATTGCTATCTACGTCTGTGGCGTTGCCATTGAGGGCCCTCGTTTCTGCCATATTTGAACCTGAAGAGGGCAGTACAATTTGTTAAGTACACATACAATCCTTAAAAAAAAGTTATACTTTTCTTTTCTAAGCTTCTTTTCAAGCAGTGCCCAGCACACAAATATGCCTGCATTTGCCACCAAAAAAGTAATTTTGAGCCCCCAGACCTCTGCATGCCTCAGTGTCTCTCTGATTCCTGATCCCCCTGTTTGACCCGAGATCCCTCCTCCCATCCCTCCCACCGGCCCCTATTGGCCACTGGCACCCGTGGTTAGGGTCTAGCGACCCGCGGCAGCCTCCCTGCTTCCTTTACACATCTAGAATCAGGTGAGTTTTGCCACACCCAAAACCTCTCACTGGCAGACTCATCTGGTTATACCTGACCCTCCCAAGGCAGACCTCCACCCGGCAGCCCCACGACTAAGTGCCCCAAAACAAACTGTGGCTCCTACAGAGGCGGCTCCATAAAGTGTCAGCATGTGTCTGCAGGGGAAGCCAGTGAAGCCCACGACTAGCCATCAACCAGCAGCAACCCAAAAGTAAGTGTGGCATGGACGGGGAGTAGAGCAATTACTCTACTCTCAAAAACCCTGCCACTCAACATTACCTTACATCAGAACTATGAATGTTAGCAATGCCGTTAGATTTGTTACCACTTAGTTGGATTGTAAACAGTAAATAGTAGATAGTTTTGTGATTTTTAGCATTGCCACACCTAGTTAGAACTGTGAACATTAGCCTGTGTTGCATCTAAATAGGATTGTGACTGTTAGCAATGCCACACTTAGTCAGAATTGTGAACATTAGCCTGTATCACATCTAGATAGGACTGTTAGCAATGCTGCACCTAGTCAGAACTGTGAACATTGGCCTGTGTCGCATATAGATAGGATTATGACTGTTAGCAATACTGCACTTAGAATTGTGAACATTAGCCTGTCACATCTAGATAGGATTGTGATTGTTAGCAATCCTGCACTCAATTAGAATTGTGAAAATTAGCCTGACATAACATCAACATTATGCCAGACCCACACAGGATTGTGATTGGTAACAATGCTGCACTTAGTCAGAACTGTGAACATTAGGCTGTATCGCATCTAGATACAATTGTGATTGTTAGCAATGCCACACTCAGTTAGAACTGTGAACATTAGCCTACACCAGACCCAGGTAGGATTGTGAATGTTTGCAATGCCACACTCAGTTAGAACTGTGAACATTAGCCTGCACCAGACCCTGACAGGATTGTGAATGTTAGCAATGCCACACTTAGTTCGATTTGTAAACAGTATCCTACGTCACTTCTAGATAGGATTGTGAATGTTAGCAATGCAGCACTTAGTAGGTTTGTGAACATTGGCCCGCGCCATACGGGATTCTGAATGTTAGCAAAGCCACTTCCGCACTTAGCTAGAATTGTGAACATTAGACCGCCCCAGACCCCTACTAGATCGTGAATGTTAGCAGTACCACGCTTAGTTGGAATAGTGAACATTAGCCTGCGCCGAACCCGGACAGGATTGTGAATATTGGCAGCATTACACTCTGTTAGAATTGTGAACATTAGCCTGCAACAGACCCCGATATGATTGTGAACATTAGCCTGAGTCGATTCTAGATAGAAATGCAAATATTGGCATGTCCCACACTTGGGTGGAGCTGTGAACACTAGCCTGAATCACATCTTGATAGAAATGTACATGTTAACATGCCCCTGTGTACCCTTCCCTCCTGTTCCCCGTGCTGTTTCTATATATCCATATCCCCCCTCTCGCTCTAAACCCAGCCCCTGTCTGTATGTGTCTGTATGTTGCTCTATTCCCTGCCATCCTGTTCACATGCCTGGTCTCGGGCGCTTTAAAGATAACCATCATATCACATCACTACGCTTACTCTCTACTATACACCATCATTCAACTAGAAGACAGCTATACCCCTGATTAATTTGGACTAGCTGTTCACATACGAATATGGCCCCATGAACACCTCATCACCCTAATAAAACACAGCTAGCTGAGCACATTCCAGCCTAGTTGCTCAAATATGCGTCCTTCAGGCTTAACCCAGCCAGAACCCAGTCTAGGTGTCCACCCACCAGACTGCACACATCCAACTGATTTCTGCTGCACCACACCTAACGCTAGAATGCAGCTACCACCTAGCAGTTACATCAGCTGCACACATATCCGGTGCAACCACGCACCCTACGACACCATCTCTATATACTGACCAGAACTACTGTTTCCTACCAGTGCTTTGAGGTCATACCAATGATATATAGAGCGCTATTTAAATGCCAAGTAACATAACATGACATAGGGCCTCATTACACGGATGGCGGTAGGGATTTAACGTTACCGGTAATGTATTACCGGTAACGTTAAATCCCCATGTGGATCACGACCCGGCACACCGCTATTAGCGGCACCGCTAATTACGGTGCCACTAAAAGCGGGCAGGCCGCGTGCGCGCGACCCTCCATCCCATTAATTACGCTATGCCGCTATTAGCACAGCATCACAAGGCCAGTGCACATGCTAATAGCGGCTAATAGCGGCATGGTAAATCCCCCCAAACCCTTTACAGCCATGGTGCTAATACCGGCATCGCGGACCACCCGTTAAGGGAAATGAGCAGTGTTCCCACCTGCCACAGGTGGACCAAATCAGCACAGGTGGAGGCAATGGAGACTGTGGCAGCTAAAAAGGAGCACACCACACCCCTTCCCACACCCCTTCCCACACCAAGATGGTTCCAATACTGGCAGCATTACATGGCCTGGAGGACCTCATTGCAGCGCAGCTGCTACAACAACAGGCAGCACAAAGGAGATGCAGGAGGAGGAGGAGGAGGAGGAGGAGGGCAAGACAGGCACAGCAAGCACCACAACGGCACCTAATCATACCACAGAGGCACCCACCAATACCCAGGATCAGAGCCAGTCCATTCAACCTGACCCCTGAGCAGATACACACCCTGTACTGTCTGGACAGGGTTACCATCACCAGCATCGTGGACATGATCCACGACGACATTGTGAGCCTCATAGACATCAGAACTGCCATCCCCCCGCTACTGAAGGTGGTGAGTGTGCTCCACTTCCTGGCCACAGGCACCTATCAGCATACAGTGGGACAGATGCATGGCATCTCACAACCAGTATTCTCACGCACGCTGAACCAGGTACTCGATGCACTCCTGAAGCATGCACCTGAACACATATCCATGCCACAGACTGCCCAGGAGATTGCAAACACAAAAGTTGGCTTTTATTCACTGGCAGGCATTGCAAGTTGCATCGGGGCCATCGACTGTACCCATGTGGAATTGGTGGTCCCACGTCACAATGAAGTACTGTACCGAAACAGGAAGCAATTCCACTCTATCAATGTCCAAATGGTATGTGACGCCAACAAGATAATCACACATTGCTGTGCCAGATTCCCAGGATCAACACATGATTCCATGGTTCTGCGGAACTCAACTATCCCACGCTACATGGAGCGACACACCGGACAACGCTTGTGGCTACTTGGTGAGTAGCAGGGCAAGCACATGGCAGCGTGATTTGGGGGGGAGAGATACATACTCCAACTGGGTGTGAATGGGGGGGGAGAGATACATACTCCAACTGGGTGTGAATGGGGGGGGGGATACATACTCCAACTGGGTGTGAATGGGGGGGAGATACATACTCCAACTGGGTGTGAATGGGGGGGGGAGATACATACTCCAACTGGGTGTGAATGGGGGGGAGAGATACATACTCCAACTGGGTGTGAATGGGGGGGAGAGATACATACTCCAACTGGGTGTGAATGGGGGGGGAGAGATACATACTCCAACTGGGTGTGAATGGGAGGGAGAGATACATACTCCAACTGGGTGTTGACTGGCGTCCGTAGGGAAAATGGACATACAGATGTACGCCAATGTCCTTCAGGGAAGGCCACGATGTACTTGAGAAGAACCCACATGCAATTCGAAGGTGCACAACATTGAGAACAATACAGGTTGCAAAATATTACACATCCATCCACATTGCACATCATGCCACGCCACATATTACACAAATCAGCAACATGGCGTCAAGACAGTAATACAGAATCAGTGCAGCACAACATCAATCCAGCAATGCGCCCTTGAATGTATGCAAAGGGATCACCCCTAGACATAGCACTGAACCAAACACCTATGGCACCACTGAAGTGGTGCTTCACAGCATGGCAACATCGGTGTCAGGATGTCCGTACACTATCAGTGTGGTACCAAATTTGGATGGGCCAGGGACACCTAAGACCTGGCCTCACCCAGGACATGTCAATTACTGTTGGAGGCATTAATGTGGCATTTCTACTTGCAGGGTCGACCTCCCCCTTGCACGTTGCTGTCACACAGACCATCTGCATGTATGCTGTCAATTCAGTACTTGAATCACAATGCAATGTCAATTTGTGTGATGTGAACAGGCCGATCTTGAGGTGAACAGTAACAGGACCCCGTTCATTCCCCCATACAGGTGATGCGGGCTATCCCCTGAAGACCTGGCTCCTCACATCTGTATAATGAAACCACAGACCAGGCACGAGGAGGAATACAATCGTGCACATACCCGTACCAGCATCATGATCGAGCAGACTTTTGGACTTTTGAAGTCACGTTTTAGGTGCATTAGCAGGTCTGGTGGTGCTCTCCTGTATGGACATGAGAAGGTGGGCAAAATCACCATGGCATGTGTCATGCTGCACAATATGTATATCAGACGGAATGTGCCAATGCCCCCTGACATTGAAATAGAAGCACCTGATGAGGATGATGATGTGATGAGGACGGAGGTGAAGGGGATGCAGGTGTTGCAAGAGGGGATGGCCAGGAGGGACGTGCTGTGAGACAGCATCTGATCAACCAAATATTCTGAGGAACATGTTTCCGTACTGTCACATGGATATGGGGGGTAATTCACTGGGGTATGTTTTGAAGCACGCATTGGACCCTGTTGCCAATAAAGTACACACACACAATGAAGATATCCAAGCCTGTGTTTTGATCAGAAACCAGTGTATTGAGTGACATAAAGGTGTAGAAGTGCAAGCCCCAAAACATCCCACCACCCTTCCCACCCCCCACAACAGACCCATAACACCCTTCCCACCACCCCCACAACAGACCCATAACACCCTTCCCACCACCCCCCACAACAGACCCATAACACCCTTCCCACCACCCCCCACAACAGACCCTCATGTGTCTGCCATGTATTCCCTGGACAATGCATAGAGAGGAATCTCCATCAACCCCCTATATTCCATTGTCCTTGAAAGGATCTTGAGGGTTGCCAGACGTGCGCCTGGTGGTGCGCGATGAGCGCCGGAGGGGGCTTGTTTGTCTCGACCCAGAAGATGAGGATGGGGCAGACTGGCCTGGTTGGGAATAGTGGCGGTCCATAGTGTCAGCCATGCGGACAAGGACCTCCCTGAGCCTCGCTATCTCGTTGCATAGCCTGTCGGTGTTGGCGTCCATCCGCTCAGTGCAGTGCCTCGCCGCCTCGACAATGTTCTCTCTGAGATTGGCAGCCTCCTCAACATGCTGGCCGACCAGCACAGTCAGCTCGTTTTGGCGCTGCAGGATGGTGGTGAGTTGGGGGCAGTGCTGGGTGACTGTGCACTGGATGCTGTGCCCTCCGATGCATCCACTGCAGCAGGTGATGGTAACATGGGGGACATGATTGCAGGGTTGGTGTCCTCAACAGTCCCATCAGACCCAGGGGTCTGGAATGGCACAGGCGCTGGGGTTCCAGGGGGGCTTGGGGTGTTCATCTCCATGTGCTGGCCTAGGGTGTCCTCCGGATCGGATAGGGGGCAGTGGCGGCTGCCTCACCAGCGGAGCTAGCCGCAGCTGATGGTGGGCCCTCGGTGGCTGGCATTGGTGCCAGTGGGTTCACCTCCGGTGGTGGGGCCGCAGTTGGTGGTGCAGCTACTACTGCCCTGGCAGTGGCACTATGACGATGTTTCCTACTCGTCAGGTGTGCCCTTCCCTCCTTGCCCCTGGATGTTGTTGGGGTATCCTCCGGCTCCTCTGCCCTTGGCCTCTTGCATGTAGCTGGTGCCTTTGATGCATCAGCGGCGTCCTCCCCATCTGTATGTGAGCCTGTCAGGGACGAGAAGGGGGATATCATTGGTTGCGATTCAATTTACTTAATGGAGATTACATGACTGATGCAGTTGTGGCCATTGGGACTCAGTGGTTGTGGATGCAGGTGATGTGCCAGTTCAGTGCCTCATCCATGCATGGTTGTGTTTGGGACTTGTCTCTGGTGATGTGTGCATGTATGTGTGTTTGGGTCTGGCACTGACATGGTGAGGGATGGATGCATGTGTGGATGTGTGTCCATGCATGAGAGGAATCTGTGCTCACATATGGGGATAACAGTACATTCACACCGCATCTTGTCATGTGTACACTCACCTCCATCTGAAGTGGTAGCCACGCTGATCTCCATGCTGCCCACTCCCTCAATGGATTCAACGGCAATCATGTTTGCGCATGTCTCCTCCCATTCCTTCATCCGGATTGGTGAGCCATCTCCACCGGCACTGGCAATGCGGTGGTTCTCAGCCAGGATGCCCCTCACCCGCAGCCTGAGGTCGTCCCACCTCTTCTTGCATTCACGCACGGTTCGCGTGCTGTTGCCCACAGCACTTACTTTGAGAGCTACCTCCTTCCAGATGGCTTTTTTCTTCAGCACGGTTGGCCGTCGCATGTCATTTGCAAAGACTACCTCCGCATTCTCTGCAAGGGTCTGTGTTAACAGGACCAATTCCTCATTGGTATATTTTTCCTTGCGCTGCCTGTCACTGGTTTTCTTCAAAGCCTTGGGCATGATGCAGGTGTCCCAGATGAATTTGCACAGCTCCCAACTCAAAACAGGTCCAGGGTGCAGAGGATGGCAATGGATTGTGTTTTTAAAGATGGCCGCCGTGCTCTTTCCCGTTCCTGTGCGATGACGCTATTTCCGGTTCCGCAATTTAACAGTCACCGCTAATAGTGGTGACCGCTAATAGCGGTGACCGCTAATGGCGTGTGGGCGGAGGTGCTATCTGCACTTTCGCGGAAGGCGGTAACTTTTTGGTTTTTGGGGACTTTAGCAGCATGGCGGTAGGGTCATTAACGGCATGGCGCTATGCTTGTGTCCGCGTACTTGTAATGGTACGCCATGCCGCTAATTTGTGTTTTTTAGTGCACAACATGTAATGAGGCCCATAATATCTTAGTTAAGAGCAGTTGGGAACAGAGAAGAGAGAGAGAGAGAGAGAGAGAGAGAGAGAAAGAAGAGAGAGAGAGAGAGAGAGAGAGAGAGAGAGAGAGAGAGAGAGAGAGAGAGAGGATGTCACAGTTCCACTTCACATATTTAAGAAGCTGTACATTGCAATTGTATTTACATTTCCCTTTCGTTGCTGGTATTTACATTTACTTCTATTCTGTGAACCTTTCCTTATCATGGCACAGCAACTTCTTGTTCTTGCGGATGTTCTTGCGGGCACTGTGCTGCTATGTTCTTTCCTGACATCAGAAAGGTGTATCTAGTATTTCAGGCCTTTGACTTTTATTGCAGAAGGTGTGCAGTATATAACTTCATAAGGACCATGAAATCTTGGAAAGTTCCATCTCTGCACAATGCTGCGCACGTATCCAAATTCCCCTGGCATTAACTGAGAAGTGTGATTCTCTGTTGCTGGTATGTTGGTGTCTGTTTCCCCCTCACTCGTGAATGGTGATGCTATCTGCTTAGCTATATCTCTCACTGCACTTGTGAGTTATGTCATATATTCTTTAAACTCGTCCCCCAGTACTGTGGCTAGGGGTACATCCAATTATTTTTGAAGGTGTGGCATAGTTTGGACAGTGTGCTTTTGAGGAGATCGTTTACTTTCTCGATGTATCCGTTCGCTTGCAGGTGGTAAATCAAAAACAACTTGTGTTTTACTCCTAGCAGAGAGTTTACTTCTTTGAAAGGGTAATTTACAAAATGGGTCCCATTATCTGACCGTATGATGTCACAAATGCCCCAATGTGGGAACACCTCTCTCACCAAATATTTTGCAGCACATTTCGCGTCTGACTGTGCACAAGGACCTGCTTCCATCCAACGAGAAAATGGACAAACCACTACTATGAGGTACCTTGCCCTATTCCACCTCTCTCCCATGTCTGCTTAATCTATGTGTAGCTCTCGGAAAGGTCTGATCGGGCACGGAAGTGTTCCGCACAGAGTTCCAAGTGTCATCCCAGAGTTGTACTTTTGGCAAGTGATACATTCTATTGTTATTTTTGTTAGGTACTCCTGGAGGTTAGGGACGAACCACTTGTCCTGACAATCCGCGGCTATGTGTAGTTTTGAAGTGTGTACTGGGAAGTGGAGCTGCTGGAATGCTATGTGTAATAATTCTACAGGCATTACTACTTTCCCTGTTATTACCTGACACCAGAGGAGGTCCGTTGGTGACTGTTTGCAACCCCTTCTTTCCCATATTTCTTTTTCCTCATCCACTGCATGTTTTTGTAGCTCAATTTTCTGTGAAATGGGCACTGAGTTATATCCCTCTTCTTTCTCTTCCTGCATGTTATTTTTAAGTATACATTCTACTGTTTGGGGTTGTCAAAGTATGCCGCCTGTTTTGCAGTGGCATTTGCTGCCGCATTTCCTAATGAGATGATGGCATTGTTGTTGGTATGGGCCTGCATTTTACCAAAGCAATCACTGAGGGTTCCGCCAATGCCTCTAGCAGGTCATTCAATAACTGAGTGTGTTGTACCGGTGATCCGTCTGTTCTCCTGAAACCTCCCCACTGCCATCGTGATAACCTGGCATGAACTGTGGTCGTCACGTACGCCGAGTCTGAGTAGATCGTCACTGCGCATCCTTTGGATGTGTGTCATGCTTCAATTAGCGCTATCAATTCTTCTGCTTGTGCAGAATAGTGTGAGGGGAGTCTCTTTTACACTATGATCTCATATTCTTCCCCCTCCAATCTCATCACTTCTGCACCTATATGTTTCTCACCTGTGTCTGGGTCATTGGAAGTGGATCCACCCACAAAGTACACTTCACCTTCCCTAGGGCATTCTCACTTGCCTTGGAAATGTCGTCACACTCCCCCTTATAGATATCACAGTCATGTTCCTGCATGTCTTCCACTGTGCTTGGCTCTGTGATAAAGGTGGCTGAGGTTACAGTTTTACAACGCAGTACGTGTATGCTTGGGCTTGAAATTATAGCTGTGTAGTTGTTAGGCAGAATCCTGTGCAGTTCCCTTAGGGAACACTGTGAAAATATGACGACTACAGGAGTAAGCAGTAAACCCAATTGGTAGCAGTCTGCACCACCCAGATTTACCTGGTAGCTGTGGCTGAGCAGTCAGACCTCTCTCAAGAAGAGTGGGGCAGTATATAGAGTATACACAATAGGACTAAAAACACAGTAGAGCAAACAAACACTGACCAGAGTTTTGTATAAAAAGTATATAATTATTTATTTAAAACACACTTTAGGAAATATACTAGCACTCTAAATCAAAAGAAAGTTAAAACACAGTCAGGTAAAGTATACACACCTCCCATGATAACTATCAGACAAGTCAGAGTTAATGCACCACGATTTGTTAAAACAGATGTGAGCGCGTAACCTGATGGCACGCCAATAGTTCAGTTAAAGGGAGAGAAAAAGGCAGAGCATAGAAATGAAACAGGTCCCAACACTTTTAGGAGTTCTCAGCAAGGGAATAAAGGCAGTATATACTGTAGAGCCAAGGTTCATTGGCCAGGCCCACTTTAAATGGAGCAAAGCAAAATGTGCCCAGGATCACACAGTTTAAAATGCACTAAAAGTCTTTGCAGAATGTGTAAAAGAGGTTGGGGCGATTCAAGAAGGTAAAGTTAGAAGGTCTGGAGCCAACCCAGTTTGAAAGCCAAGGATTTAAGGGTCACCTTGGGCAAACCGAAGAAACAGGACACAGTACCTTAAAGAGAGAGGAAGCTCCAGCGGTGGCAGTTTGTTCCTGGCAGTGGTTGCAGTTCACTGTTTCGACCAGGGGAAGAGAGGATCTCGTCAAGGAGGAAACGTGGAGTCGTTGCACTGCACAGGGATGAAACCAGCCGCAGAGTTTCGTCGGTAAAAGGTGCATTCCTTTTATTCGCGTTCAAAGTGGTGAAGCTTGGCTATCCGGCTGCCGGGGTGCTTGGCACAGGCGATTCAACCAAGAGACGTCTTTGGAAGGTCAAAGAGGTGAACTGGTTGGTCCCACCAGCTCAGAGGAAGAAGACTCGTCCAGCAGAAGATCTTCTCTTGTCATCGGGAAAGTGGTGAGGTAGTTGCAGCAGGGCTTCACCGGTGGTGTCGTCGTTGCAGATGGCTCAGCTTCTTCCCTCTTCGGATTCTTAGGTCCTTTGGCGACTTCTGAAGTTCCAGTCCCAAAGGCCCTGCTTTTATACAGAAAAACCCCCTTTCAAAAGCCTAGCTGTCACTCAAAGATGATAAGTGGTGAGCCGGGTGGCTCACCACTGGCCCAATCAGAACAGAGTGTGACTTGAGTTGCTAAGGCAACGCAGTCCAGGGTGCCAATTCCCCTCCCCACCGATCCTGTGGAACCCAGACAGAGTGGCACCATTTGGAGGGCTTCTGTGGAGAACCCAGCCAAAAAGTGGAACAAAGAGCTCGACCTTGGTCAGAGTTACAGAGACGGAAACAAACGCCATTTTAGAAAACAGTTCTGGCAATAAGACCCAACCGTTGATTTAATATTAAATAAATAAACCAGCGGTATCTTTAACATTGCACCAAAAAGTGGTGCGTTTAAAATTAATGGGAAAATCCCATAGAGAATATTCCGGTGGAATATTTTGCGTGGTAACCACTACCACCAGCCAGAAACTCGACAAAAGGGGACTGGAAAGTGCCCCCTTGAAAACAGACCCAGGGGCAATATAATTAACCCCTTCCAGCACTGCCACAATTTGATGGTTTGTACTGGTTCTGTTCACAATTTAGGACTAGTAAAGTCAATGGTGACTTTACATGCCCCGGGAGACAGTAGTCAGTCCCAGGGTATGGAGTCTATGTTTGGGGGTCACTATGACACCCGTGTGTTACTGCACTGAGGGTGCTGTGTAACACACACATTAACAATAGATGATACCCTACGGAGTAGAAAGAAAACCCCATAGCCCATAAGCACACAAAGAGTCAAAGACATACCTCAAATCATGCCTAAGAGTGGGAGGAAAAGAGTCTCATTCTTAGCAGGAGAAAAAAAAACACAAATCCAGCAAAGCTACTGGGGGACTTACTAGGTTTGGGAAATTAGCCTTATATGAGAATTCTCCCTAATGGTAGTGAGTGTGGATTTGGATCTCTCTAGTAGAGCAAACAAAGAGTGTTCAACAAATAGTGTCACAGAGCACCCCATCACTATGGTGGCACTTTTTTCAATTGCAAAGGCGGCTGCTGCGAGAGCCTGTTTGCACACAAAATGTCCCTGCATCACAGAATCGATAGTGCTGCTATAGTAGGCCAATGGCTTGTGGCCTAATGATGTTTTCTGTGTCATACCGTTGCCATGAGTGTGCCATTAAAGTGTGAGAATAGGTAGAATTCCCGCTCATAATCTGGGGTCGCCAGAACAGATGAATTGCAATGTCTTTTATTGTGTAAAATGCTGTGATCATCTCTTGTGTCCATTTTATTACTGCAAACTCCTATTTGAGAGCCTGAAGTAGGGGGCGTGTGTATGCTGCATAATCGAGTATCCATACTCAGCAATTATTAAATATGCCAAGGAATTTCTGCATACCCTTTACTATATTGGGCATTGTTGTTGCACGTATTGCTGCTGCTCTGTCTGGAATTATTTGTTTGCCGTCTTTGGATATTAGCTACCCCAGATACAGTACTTCTGCTAAACAGTGTTAGGCAGAATCATATGCAGTACCCTTTGGGAACACTACACACAATTAAGACTACAAGTGTAAGTACAATTTCACCCTTATTACAAGCCTGTACTACCGAGTAAAGTTGTAGCGATGGCTGAGCAGCCACACTTATCTCAAGAGTAAAGTGAGCAGTACAAGAGATTACACAAAGTGTGGAAACAGAAAAATTGATATGAGGCCGGGAAGCCCAAAGGAAACACACCAACACAGGTTAC
Source organism: Ambystoma mexicanum (assembly GCF_040938575.1). Lineage (NCBI taxonomy): Eukaryota > Metazoa > Chordata > Amphibia > Caudata > Ambystomatidae > Ambystoma > Ambystoma mexicanum. The sequence goes on from NC_090931.1 coordinate 1,172,204,362, forward strand.
AAAGAACATACAAAGCACTTTATTCAAAGATACAACAATTACCAAAAAGTCAATTGACAAACCGATAGCTATTCGGCCCTCAGAGTAACAGAACGAACTATCAACGGTAGTTCGCGGTGTTAGTGTGAGAGAGCGAACATTGGGATACTCAGGTTTTTATACTTTTTTATCCAGCTCTGGCCAACCCCCCTCGCGGGTTAACCATTCTTGGAACCAGGCCTAGGGTTCGTTGCCAGGTCAATCCCATAATGTATGTGTTTCGATCAGTTCCGCTGATACAGTTGTTCATTTACACATAGGTCAGGGATAGGACAAGGTCTCAGTTCGCGACCCCAACAAGTGGCCTGCAGGCATATTACTTATTCATCTGTGCGGAGGTCACAACGGCCAGAATCCCACTCGAAATGTCATTCGGCCTCCATTTTGTTGTTCAGGGTGACTTGCACACTACAAGAGAACCTAAAATGGCGGCTAAATCCAAGATGGCGATTTACACAATATATTAAGGTCAAGACCTTGCTGCGGAATCTATTTACACGATGTTCTTTAGACAACTTGGCGTAGGCCAACATACATTCAAACAATGCGATAGGAGGTATAATATTATTTCGATTTCCACAGACCCTCCTTTTGGCCTATGCCAAGTGCTAAACATCATTCCTAATACTTTTGAAAATAACTCCATGTGTTATCATCCATTGATTCCGCATCATTGTCTGTAATGTCTATAGCCATAAGGTCGTTCATAAAAACCTCTTGTAACATGAATTCTTTAGATGCTGTATCTGGGATATATATTTTATGCCCTATTGCGCTCACTGCTTGAGCACAACACCCCCCTATCATTCCACATATACTTGGGAGGCATTGAAAACAGCAACAAAGGAATAACAGAATCCCTAAAATAACCAGAATAACGGAAAGCACCTTCCAACCCCAAGATCGCAAAGAATCCCAGAACCAAGTACTAAGGTTCCAGCCTCCTACAGGGATATGGACTTCAGAACTGAGAGTATGCAAGTTCTGAATTGCTTTAAAAATTGTTGGTGAGGAGTCTGGTATGAAAACACAACAAGCGGACCCCACTAATTTGCATACTCCACCTCGTTCTGCCAAGATGACATCTAATGCCATCCGATTTTGAAGTGCTACCAATATTTTTGCCTTTTACTCTAAGGTCATATTGTAGAGTATGTCCGTGGTCCGGTTGATCATTCTCTCCAGTATCCTTGCTAATCCCCTAATGTTCTCTGAGTTTGCTATTTGTCCCCAAAAGGGCACAACCGATTTAGCTATGTCCCCCAATACTTGGCTAGGGGTATCTCCGTTGTTGTCTCGCCGCGGGCGAGCCTTAGAAATCTCTAGTGTACTTGCTACAAATACCCCGGGTAACAATATTCCTAAATAACAAGTTCCCTGCCAATCCTTGGGCAACCAGGGAAATGCTAAACTACCACAAAGAAAATAAACAGGCCCCCCTACATACAGAGGCCTGTTTTCCCCAGTCAAATTTACAATGTTTTTACAAGCTCCAAAATCTCCCATTGGCCTAGTGCCATTTCTCTGTACACAAAAAGGAACTGAGTCAGGACTATGATTTATAGAATAAGAAGGAGGTTCAGCTTCCTTATTGCCTGTCGGAGCCATTTTAAAGGAAATCAGAGTTTGAAAAGGAAGAGATAGTTTGTCAGACGGCCTAATAGAAGCGACGTTAGGTTTACTTCTATTTGCGAAAAGCGAGCATCCCAGGGGAGTCAATTTGCGTTTTTCGAAATCATTCAAATTCGTTCCATCAAAGTTCCCTGAGATGCTATCATTCCATCGGCCAAAGAGGCATAAGAGAGGCATAGCAAGCAGTCGTTAAAGGTAGAGGATGTATATACCATCCCAGTCCCTTGTTCCCGTGTTGCGGTAAAATCCCAGTCCCTTGTTCCCGTGTTGCGGTAAATGAGTGCAAATCCAACAATTACTCTTATTAAAAATGGCATGAGTTGCATTCATTACTATCATTAGAGTGTTATTATGATACTTTTGTCTATGTTGGGAGTCTCTAGGGGACAGAGTGTGAAGGTGTACAGAGGGAGTCAAAACAGTTGGTACAATCTCGGTCGGTAATAAAGGTTTCAAAGGATAGATTTCCTCGAAATACCAAAGTCCTACAGCAGCAGTTGCAAAAATAACAATAATCATTATCAAAACACAACAGTACGTTTTCAGGGCCCAGGCACATTGTTCATTGTTCGATTTGGTCACCCCCTTCTCTACAAGTCCAGTGCGGGGAGCAGCGGTGAAGGTGGCAGGCATCGTAGTTTCTCGATCGACGGCCCCAATGTTCGCTGCTGGCGACACGATGGTCGCATGATTTCTTAGTCCTTCCAAACCCTAGCCAGCAGAATCCCTTTTTTTGTTCAACAAAACTTTCTCATTACAAGACAATTTTCCAATCACTTCCTTTTTCCAGATACACGTGCCGTAGTTCTATTTCCTTGGTCGAAGGTTGTACCTGATGGTACCCAAAATGGTCTGGTCCGGAAGCAAGGTATCGTCACTTCCTGAGGGAAGCGACGTGTCGGTGGCAACAGAAGTCGCAGAGCTCGAAACAGTGTTTTCCGGAAGTGATTTTTCAAGAGAGTGCGGAGACGAAATGGACTGTTCCCCAAGCTCCTCAGGCTCAGAGAACTTCTCCGACGCACTCACAGTGCTGTTTGCTACTCCAAGATCAGAGACTGTAGCGTCAGCGAGGGGTTCTGCTTCTTCTGTAGCGTGTGGCGTCGGGTGAGGAAGTTTCTTGACGTGCGTCGCGTGAATCCAGTTCTTCTTTCCAGCCACCCGCACTGCTGTCCTGGTGACCAATAACACCTGATGGGGTCCCCGCCTGCGAGGCGCGAGACAGGAAGACCTCTCGTAGGCCTTCACGGGGACCCAACTTCCAGGCTGTATATCGTGTCCTGGGCCCGTGAACCGTACAGGTAAAGCAGCATGCACCTGGTGGTAAATGAAATACAGGTTTTTAGTTAGCTGGTTACAGTAGTCTACAAGCAATACATTTTCCACCTCCCTCAGGGCTTTAGGTTTCGGGAGACCCCAAATGTTAGCAGGTCTCCCCATTACTACTTCAAATGGAGAAAGCCCAGTTCTAGTCTGAGGCGTGGTACGCATAGCTAATAACACAATAGGCAAAGCATCTGGCCATTTTAGTTTGGTATCAGCACATGTTTTTGCAAGTTTATTCTTTAAAATATCGTTGTGTCTTTCTACCAACCCAGCACTTTGAGGATGCCTAGCTGAATGAAATCGTTTCTCAATACATAGGGCTGCACATATTTGCAAAATTACTGCTGCGATAAAGTGCGGACCATTATCCGACCAGTTTATCCTTGGGAGCCCAAATCGAGGAAAGAATTCTTTTACCATAATCTTTGCAGTGGTCATGGCGGTAGCATCTTTGACGGGGAAAGCCTCGACCCATGTACTGAAGGCACAAATAATTACAAGAACATATTTTAGATTATTACATCGCTCCATTTCAATAAAATCAAAGTGTATAACCTCAAAGGGGACAGAAGGGGGCCCAAAACTTCCCCTTGGAGTCACTGTCCCCTTACCCATATTGTGCTGCAGGCAGATCATACAGTTCTGGACGTGCCTCTTTGCAGTGTCCAGAATCTTGTCATTCACCCAAACCTGTTCTAACATTCTCGTGATCTGCTGGGCACACACATGCGTAGGACCGTGTGCCATCGTAACCATTGCCAATACATAAGAATCAGGAAGCAAACATTTTCCTTCGGATGCATCCACCCAACACCCTTTGTCATCCAGTTTCCCCATTCCTTCAGCCCACCTTTTAGATTCTTCTATTGTGGGATCAGTTTGAATATCTCGCACAGACCCAATACCTTCATCCATTATGCAAGCATCTCTCACTTCCCTCGAGGCATACATGTCCGTGCTAAGGTCTGTGGCCGTTTGTCTGGCTATCAAATCCGCAAAAGCGTTCCATTTGCCCACATCATCTATGACCTTGCGATGTGCTGCACATTTCATGATCGCTAACTGTTTAGGGAGTGAGAGTGCCGAAAGTAATTGCACTATCAAGGGGCCATGCTGAATCTTGGTCCCATGTGAGGTCAGGAACCCTCTTTCCGACCAAAGCTTTCCGAAGTTGTGAGCCACCCCAAATGCGTACTGGCTATCAGTATATATATTGACTCTATGCCCTTGGGAAAGTTCACAAGCTCGGGTCAACGCTATAATCTCTGCGGCCTGTGCGGAGTTATGCGAAATTCTCTTAGTTTCGACAACTTTGCTCAATGTAGTAACTGCATAAGCAGCTGTAGATGTACCATTCGAAAGTTTGAAGCAGGAGCCATCACAAAACAGCTCCCCTTCTGCATTATCCAAAGGAGTATCTATGAGATCTATCCTGCCCTTCGTTTCTTGTTCAGTGGTATACAGGAAGTCAGGTAATTCTTCGTCACCGCAAACAGTGTTTTGCGGGAAAGGTAAGAGTTCAGCCGGATTAAGAACACAACACCTCTTAATTTGAATATGAGGGGCAAACAGAATTAGTTCATACCTTGTTAACCGTGCTGAGGTGAGGTGTTGCGTTTGAGTTTTGTTTAATAGAATATCAACAGAGTGAGGTACCATCAAAATTAAATCATGGCCTAGGACCATTCCCTCACTCTGTTTTACAGACGCGGCAGCAGCAGCAACAGCGCGCAAACATCTTGGCAAAGCGCATGCGACAGGATCAAGGGCGGAGGAGTAGTAGCCGCACAGCCTATTCTTCCCTCCGTGTTCCTGTGTTAACACAGCCAAAGCACATCCATCACATTCATGCACAAACAACACAAAGGCCTTGTCATAATTTGGAGTACCCAGAACCGGTGCCGAACATAGCACGGTTTTGAGAAGCTCAAATGATCGTTGATGTTCCGATTCCCATGGCAGTGGCAGAGAAATGCCCTTCTTCGTCAAAGCCAACATCGGTTTTATCACTAGTGCGAAATTTCGGGATCCACAACCTACAGTAGGAAGCCATACCTATCAGGGCTCTGACTTCCTTCTGTGTATTTGGAACAGACATGCCAGAAATGTGTTGTATTCTTTCAGGTGTCAATCTTCTCACCTCCTTTGACAGGAGGTAGCCTAGATAGGCAACCTCCTGACAACAATATTGAAATTTTTTAAGCGAAGCTTTGTGACCATTTTTAGCTAAGTGAACAAGCAACAATACGGTGCCTTCTTTACAGGCACTCTCAGAGTCTGCAGCCAAAAGCAAATCGTTAACATATTGAAGCAGCGTGCAAGTAGGCGGCAATTCAAGGGTGTCGAGCTGCTCTTTCAAGGCTCTACTATAAATACTAGGACTTTCAGTATACCCTTGAGGTGCCCTTGTAAATGTAAATGAGCGTCCCCCTAAGGTAAACGCAAACAGATATCTGCTTTCTTTATGTATAGGGATACTAAAGAAAGCGTTTTTTAGATCCACAACGCTGAAGTGCGTAGCTGTAGCAGGGATCATTGTTAATATCGTCGTCACATCAGGCACAATTGGAAATAGTGGGGCGACCGACTCGGTTAATAGCACGAAGATCAATTATGAACCAGTATGGAATTGCATTGTCGCCTTTCTTATATACGGGTAAGATCGGACTGTTACACAAACTACCTGTAATCTCCTCGATCACCCCACGATGTACAAAATCGGAGACAATTCATTTCAAAGCACGTTCGCCTTCGACTGATATCTTATACTGCGGGATGCGTGGCAGTTTCACCCCATGTTTCAGAACTATTTTAACAGGCTCAATCTGTAACACTCCAACATCATTGTCGTCCACCGCCCACAAACATTCCGGGACAATGCTGAACTCGGAAGGTAAAGGTCGAATCAAGAACTGGGAGTTAGGAAGTTGCTGAGGTGAGACCGTTAGCCGTACTCCATCCGAAGAACAATGAATTACTGCGTTCAATTTCTTTAACAAATTCAACCCCAGCAAATTCTCCCCACAGTTCGCAGTGAGAAGAAAAGGACAATGGTCCGTAAAGGGACCCAAAGAAACAGATACCGGCGTAGAAACCGGACAGACAGTTGGTATACCAGAAAACCCTTCAGAAACATTTGTTTGCCCTGACAGTGGGATGTTTGGAACCCGAGAATGATCAATGGAGCACTTCTGTGCTCCAGTGTCAATCAAAAACTGGTGTTTCCTATTCCCTACTAATAATTCAACGTAGGGGCCTTTTTGATTAACGGGAATAGGCGAAGGTTCCAAACCATGCTTCGGCAATCCTAATAAAACGGAGCCTCGTCAGAAGGAAGCTCTTCAGAAAGGTAGGCAGCAGAAGGGTGATCAAATATGTTTCTCGAGTCCATACTCGAGGTCTGATTTTCTCGTGAAAAAGGTTGCTGAGAATCCTATAAAAGCTGACCCCTGTCAGGGCCCCCTGCTCCAGGGCGGCCCCTAGGTCGTCTACCCATACTCCCAAACGCACTGTTTGACCTTTGGCAAAGGACAGGGCACTGTGCTCGCCAATGACCTTCCTGGCGGCAATAAGCACATTGATTAATATTCACAGGACTCAGAGGAGCATTTCCTTTTGGAACGTACTGACCTCTAGTCTGTGTCGTACCTCCTCTGGGGTTTCTAACAATTTGCTGCAATAATACTTTGGTTTTCAAATCTCCCTTTCTCTTTTCAATTTTCTCCTTCTCATTATTAACACGGTTCTCATAATACTGAGCCATGTCCAAAACCTCGGATTGAGATTTTGCCTGCCAAGCGCTCTCGGAGGACATAATCTGTGACTGGATGTCAGGTAACAATCCACGTACAAATTTGTCCACGAACAACCTTTTCCCCGACTCTGTACCTAAATCCTATCCACTGAAGTCAGAAAATACTTGCTCGAATATATTAAAAAATTCGGTGGCGCCTTCAGTTTTCCCTTGGACACAGGCCGTAAGCTTGTCCCAAATAATCCTTTTCTCTGGAATTATAGTTTTTAGTTTAGCAACAATCCTATCAGGTAAAGTAAGTATTACCTGTGGCGGTTTCTCACCAGCTGGTCTTTCTCCATCAATTCTAATCATATTAGCCCACGTATCTCCCAACCCCGGCACATCATCTATTGTCCGAACCTGTTTCCATACATCTACGGGTAGGAGTACAGGGAATAACAAGTCAATGTCACTCAAGGTGAACACAGAAGACTGTAAAACGGACTCTATTTCTTTGTAAAACCCTGTCGGGTTTTTCCTAATATCGGGGACTGACTGTCTAATTGTGTTCACTTCCTGTCGTGAAAACGGGACGTGAACAAATTGCGATACATAATGTGCAGGGATATCCACAGCGGGGGCACCAGTCCCAGCGTTGGCGGGGATCTCAACTTTTGGGACAAAGGTCGGAGGGACCTCTCTCATAGGCAACTGAGATATAGGTACCTCCGGCCGCTTACTAAGCAATAGAGCCAGGTCGAGCCCTAAGTCAGCTGTAGAAGTGTCGGGCGAAAAAGCCCTTTTACAAATCCCTAATAATTCTATGGGGCAACTAACCTTCTTTCTTACGCATTCTTCTTGCAGGTGCTGTACCATCACCTGAATTACCTTTCTTTGCATTTCTACTGTATACTGACTATACATGTCATATACTTCATCTGGCGGAATCGATGAATCCGAGATCCATCGAACCGCATCTTTGGTACAAAGTCGTACTTCCTCGGGTGCCGCTCTACAGCATGGAAGGAACCGTTTCTGTACATATATTCTATCGTCTTCATCATCCTCATCTCGTGCTTCTTCAAAATCTTTCTTAACTCAAACAATCTTTCAACATGTCCATATACTTTCTACTCTGTGTCCCTCGAAAGTGCCAAAGCATTCAGATCTCTCACCCCTTGTGGAAGATCCGAATTTTGTAATCTACCCCACATCACACACAAATGAGTCCCCAAACCTTCGATAAAGACATTTTTCTCTGGAAAACTATTCAAATTAGATAATGTGGAAAAAAACATTAGCTTGATCACCTTTCTCCATGCAATGCTTAGCCCATGCAAACAATTCCTGTTTCTTATCTGCAGAAACAGTACTGCGAGTCACAATCTTTGACCCTGCACCTGGATCGACTTCAATCAATACGGGGCCACTCGGGAGCAGAGGTATAGGTAAATTTAACAAAGGTGCAACTACCGGTGCAGGGGGAAGGGGCGGTGCAATAGGCGGAGGAACAACAACCAAAGGACTAGGAACAATATGTTGTATAGGGGAAACAGGAGTAACAACAGGCGCGACAGCAGGAATGGGCAGAGCGCCCAAAATAGGAGTATACGGAGGTGGCGCTGAGGCATTGGACCTGCGTTCATTTAATAACTTCTCAATAAATTCCCCAGAAACATGGAAATCTTTAGAGGGGTAAATTTTCTGGATCCCGAGTGAAAAGGCTCTATCCATATTTTTAACTGATTCTGACCGCTTTTCTTTATCATATAATAATGCTTTTTCAGCGTTTGTTTTATGACGACGTGCATGTTTATCCCTACTTTTAAGCTGCTGTAATGCTTCTTTCTTCCAATTTTGTAACACATCAAAGGCTGCTGGTCTAGCCTTTTTCTTTAACAAGATCGATTCTAAGTATTCAATACGGGGGATCTCAAAACTACTGTTGATTGGCCACTGGAATTCGGAGGCATGTCTGGTCTGTCTGTGCCAAATATCATTAAATACTATACTTCCAATGCCATACTTACAGTACATAGTACACGCCGGCGACTCCTTCTGTGGTGCCGGGCGGCCAAATTCCAAGGATTGTCGATTGCTGCGGAACAGAGCCCTAAAGCAGCTAGACAATTTCCCAGGCATTTCACAAAAAATTGGTGTTACCTGGTTCAATAATTGTGTCTGCAGATACAATATGCCAAATTCAAATTGTCAGGGTTAAATTAAGAGCCTGGTCACGACTGCACCTGACCAAACCTAAGGAGGACCGTACGGTTTACCAAAGAACTTACCTAACGAATTTTACCTTGTGTTTGGTGGTTTCGGCAAATCTGCCTGCCTCAAAATTGGACACTCGTCAAGATGCCGTGTCAGACCACACGACTATCGTCCAAGGATCGGATCGTGCAGCGCTGCCGAGGTATCGCGTCTCGATCGGTCGGGCCCACAGAATCACACCGTCCGATCCCGGTTCGATAGTCTGCGTCAACCTTCAATGATCCGGCATCAATCTTGAGGGTCCCTATTCGGGCGCCAACTGTGGAAACAGAAAAATTGATATGAGGCCGGGAAGCCCAAAGGAAACACACCAACACAGGTTACAAAGAACATACAAAGCGCTTTATTCAAAGATACAACAATTACCAAAAAGTCAATTGACAAATGGATAGCTATTCGGCCCTCAGAGTAACAGAACAAACTATCAACGGTAGTTCGCCGTGTTAGTGTGAGAGAGCGAACATTGGGATACTCGGGTTTTTATACTTTTTTATCCAGCTCTGGCCAACCCCCCTCGCGGGTTAACCATTCTTGGAACCAGGCCTAGGGTTCGTTGCCAGGTCAATCCCATAATGTATGCATTTCGATAAGCATCGCTGATACAGTTGTTCATTTACACATAGGTCAGGGATAGGACAAGGTCTCAGTTCGCGACCCCAACAAGTGGCCTGCAGGCATATTACTTATTCATGTGTGCGGAGGTCACAACGGCCAGAATCCCACTCGAAATGTCATTCGGCCTCCATTTTGTTGTTCAGGGTGACTTCCACACTACAAGAGAACCTAAAATGGCGGCTAAATCCAAGATGGCGATTTACACAATATATTAAGGTCAAGACCTTGCCGCGGAATCTATTTACACGATGTTCTTTAGACAACTTGGCGTAGGCCTACATACATTCAAACAATGCGATAGGAGGTATAATATTATTTCGATTTCCACAAAAGGACAACAATTGCTATGGTTCAAACAAACTCTGATTCAAGGTTTCTGAGTAAAAAAATATACATTTATTTACACCATCATTTATAAAACAGTTTACTATCATAAAGCAGCAGGAAATCACTGTCTTAATATACTACAATAACACCCAATCAATTCTGTACAAGTTAAGCTCAAAATGAACTGTGAACAAAATGACACTCCAGCAATTTAAAAGGTAGAAAAGACAAGGTTATCCAAAATCAATATCACAAACAAGTTATAGGCAGGGCATCTAGAAAAGGCTACTACAACTTGGATTTAAGTCAATAGGTCTCGACTAATGTTAATGGTTTAGAGTCTTTGCACAGGATCACACAGTTCAAAGTAGTTTGCAGTTAAGTCTTTGCCAAGAGTTCAAAATGAAGTTGGTCGAAGGAAAAGTTACTTAAAGGAGAAGAGAAGGACAAGCCTTCGGAGAGGTGAAAGATTTTCCGTGCTTTCACTGCGGTCAGACGGAAAGAACAACCGAATTTGCACAGTACCTTTAAAGAAGAAGAATGCTGTAGCTGAGGCAGTTGTTCCTGGAAGTTCCTGCAGGCTTGCGGTTGCTGAAGCTTCCGTCATGGTGACAAGAAGGAGGATGGCTGGAGGGTCCTGCACTGCCCAGGGAAGAAACCAGCAGCTGAGCAAAACGACAAATAAAAGGTGCAATCCTTAAAACCTAAACTGGTTCTCTTCCCACAGGCTACCCGATCTACTGCAGCGATGCACAGTAAATTCAACCAGGATGAGGACCAGTGTCTGCTGTTTGGCGAACTGGTTGTTCCCACCAAACTCAAACGAAGAAGATTATTGCAGACCTCCTCTGTCGTCAAAGTTTTAGGCGATTCGGACCTGCAGCAGGGCTTCATCGGTGTCCAGTAGTTGCAGCAGTCGTCTTTCTTCAGTGTCTCTTTGGTTCTCTCTTTCCAGTGGTGACTCTGCCTTCCTGTCCCAGAGACTGGCTTTTTATGCACCAAATCCCCCATTCACACAGCCTTGCTGTCAATCACACAGCACGGTGGCTGTCCTGGCAGGGCAGCTACCTAGCCAATCCAACAAGAATTCAACTTGGGTCTCCAAGGAGACCCTGTGCAGGGGGCCTCAAACCCCCCTCCCATCCTGCCCCCCAGACACTCAGGCACTTAAGGAGGGCTTCTGTGCAGAAGCCCGCCAAAGGACGGCGAACAAAGGAACCAAACCTGGTTTGGCACGCAGAGAAAAACACTAGAAAGACATTTACAAAAAGATATGGCAAAAGAACTCGACCGGAAATCAAGTTAAAAATAAAAGTGGATTGCCGGGAATTGAGTTCGAGGCTACCACCATAGCCTCCAATAGTACCAAAGGCGATTTTCATAGTCTGCGGTAGAAAGAAAATGGTAGATACCACTGCCACCAGCCAAATCTTAGAGAAAGAGGAACATAATAATGTTCCATGAGAATCAGACAAAAGGGGATAACTATTAACCCCTCCAATAGTATATTGGAAGATAGGGTGTACTGGGTCTGTAAATTTAAAAAGACTAGTAAAGTCAATGGCAACTTTACATGTTCTGGGAGACAGTAGTTAGTCCCAAAAAATGGAGTTTAAAGTGGGAAGTCAGAAAAGACAACCCTGTGTCACTGCTTTGTGGGATATTTTTACACATGCCAAAGCGCCCCACTGCACCCCTTTGCCAATGGGGGAAGAAACAGCCAGAAATTAACGTGCTAACCCCTGTGCGTGCCAAATCTGCAAAACTGAGCAGGGTTCATTAATCACAAAAGGCTGCACACCCCTGCAACACACAGTCAAAGTTGGTGTCAAAACAGGACTCTCTGCAGGAGAATGCCAGTGGGTGCTGTTACCTATAACATGAAGCAAGGCCACAGAAGTGGGCTAAAATCCAAACATGCCTTTAAATACAGTTTTCCCAATCAATTGCAACCTTTCAAGTGCTGTTTTGGCACTAATTTCAGTCATTTTCCAAGTGAACTATTGAAATGAAAAGTGTGCTGAAACCATAGATCACCCATGTAAAGTCAAAAGAGAAACCAGGCCTACCTCACTGACAGCCACTAAGAAATGTATTTCATGCAAAATAAATCCCAGCACTCAAAGACAGGATAATGCTGAGTTGAATGTGTGTGCTGCATAAGAAAATAAGATGTAAAAACCCAGTTTAAATGTGTTTCTTTTTCCTGAAAACACTGCAAAATTCGCCTATGTAAGGCATGTTTGTGAAGGGCTTAATTCTTTTAAATGTTAAAATCCCTTGTAAACTGTGTTTAGTTTTATATGTTTTCAATGAAGGACCTTAAAGTGAATTTTAAAGTAACCCAGTTTGGAGTAACTGGTTAATTCTGACTTGACAGTACCCAGCCTGAGTCAACACCCCCCTGCTACTGGAAGACTCAATGGATGCTGGAGATTCTCGCGAATTGACAACAAAGACAGCATCAGACATTTGTCTCTGGCCAGTCAAGGACAATGGCAAGCTGCCTATTGATCTCTACAGGGGAGCTTCCCGCTCAAAGAAGATGACACCCCTCCCTGATCAAAGGGAATGTGACAGCTGTTGCATGTTGGAAGTAAGTTACAAAGAGAAAAAAAAACTGCCCAGAACTTTTGGTGTTTAAAGGCTTAAATGTGATTAAGTTTGAAACTCTTTTAAATGTGCAACATGAAAGAGGACACATTTCAAAATTGGTAGTTGTTAATCTAATGTTAGGCCCTTGCTTTGAAGACATTAATGAACCCTGTACCACCTAAGGAACCAAAGTCACATGAAAACCATAATTGTAGCAAAACTATTAATGCTGCAAGTCGAAGATGGTATATTCATGCTTCAGTGATAATTGCCTAGATATATACTGAATTAGAAATTATTAGTCCAAACTGTTATGATGGAAATAGACAGCTATCACAGAGAGGGGGATTGAATGTGAAAATAACCCATCATATATGCAATGTACGTGTCCGATTTTATTAGGGGACATCATTTTAGAAATGTACATTTGTGCAAAAGTTAAGTTTTGGTCAAAATCAATATGGGAGTTCCTAAAACACATCATAAAGATGACAGCTATGTTCTCACTGCCAACCAGAACAAGGCAAGTGTCTGTGGCCATTCACAGCTGTGGGGGTGTGTTTTGAAATTCTGCCCACACCATAAACTTTGTGATATCACTTGGTAGGATAAATATAGGAACTTCACCACACATAGGAACACACTGCTTCCTGAACACATCCAGATTTTCGCGCAGTGCTTTGTTCTTGACTTCTTCATCCTATCCAGAACGTTTCATCTTGCAGCTGATTCCAGACTTCTATGCAGAATCCAGGCCTCTGTATTTGCTAAACTCTTTTTAGCTAGACCCAAATTAAACCATCCCAAACTTAAGAGAATTTCATTCTGATGCGGTCTGGCTTGCTACCATCACGCTTGCTTTCTGAACTTGCCATCCAGCTAAATCTACCGTGTCCAGTGACCAGAAGGGCCAATCCAAATCCAATCTGTGCTGCAGTCCAAATTGACCAGGACCACTGCTGACCATTCCGTTAGAAGCGCCCTGCTGCCGGTAGACATAATCCAATCCGATGACCAGAACCCTGACGTTCCAATCTTAATGACAGTAAGTATCAACAGGAAGAATTGTAACCCATAGTATATTGCCTTGTCTTATCCCAATCTCAATCCATCCTCTCTTTAATTTAAGAACTTGTAGTAGTGTCACTCCAGTCTAAAAGCCTTGCTTTGAATTCTTGTCATAGTAATAATTTCTTGAAAATCCTTTTTGTCTTTAAATAAAATCCCAAACCCTTTATATTATCCCACGGATAATCCGACTGAGTCCACCACGGCGGACACAGAGCTGCAGGGCTCTGGTTTCCGTGGACCACCCTGGGGCTTATTGTGTTCCAAGCTGGTAACCAGCTGGAATAGCCTAGTTTAGAGCATCATTGGCATTGTAAGAATTGAATTCTGTTTTCATTTTCGTGCCTATTTTTTCAAAAATACCTCTCACTAAAAACTCCATAATTTCTTCAGTTTTATATATAGAGACATAGGGCCTCATTCCAAGTGGGCAGTAAGGATTGTCTTTAAATAAAATCCCAAACCCTTCATATTATCCCACGGGTAATCCGACTGAGTCCACAACGGCGGACACAGAGCTGCAGGGCTCTGGTTTCCGTGGACCACCCTGGGGCTTATTGTGTTCCAAGCTGGTAACCAGCTGGAATACCCTAGTTTAGAGCATCATTGGCATTGTAAGAATTGAATTCTGTTTTCATTTTCGTGCCTATTTTTTCAAAAATACCTCTCACTAAAAACTCCATAATTTCTTCAGTTTTCAGACATATGGCCTCATTCAAGTGGGCGGTAAGGGATAATGGGCACCGGTAAGGAGACCGGTGCCGGTAATCCCTTACCGCCCTACTACGAGAACACTTAGCGGGTCCCTCCTTTAATGCCTGGTTTACCAGGCATTATTGACGAGACCCGTTAAGGGAAATCAGAGCCATTAACAGTACCGCAAATTGTGGTACCGTTATTAGGTACTTCCCCCTTCCCATCGAGCCCTATGGGAGCTCAAATGGGAATGGGGAATAGTTTTTTCAATGGGGACTTACCAGTCCCACAAAGGTCGGTCTATACCGGTAAGTCCCCATTGAACGAGACCGGTACCGTTATTGGAGGCAGTAATGGGACAAATAGCGCCATATCTACCTCCAATCTCAGAATGAGGCCCATAATATCAACTCTCACTGATACCTAAGACCCTTAGCTACACCCACAACCAAAAACCACATCGCGAAACAGTGTATTTGACCCGTTTATCAAAAATCGCACAGTGACATTTTGCCATAAATTTAGTTTTCAAAAGTTTCCCACGTGTCTTTTTCTCATTCAAAGTATTTCTACACTCACATTCTGATCCAAAGTGTGTACTGTTGTTTATCTTGTAGCTTATGTTTGTTAGGACCTGTTTAGTGTGGCTCCCATAAGACTTTTTATCAATTTAAGCATTTTTGCCCATTTTCATTGTTTCAAAAAGCCATTTTCACCTGTCAATTTAAAAGTGTCAATTTACAAAAATGGGTTTCTCTCTTGTTTGGGGAGGGAAGATTGCATTCAAACTGTAGACATTGTCTTTCATTCCTGAATACCTGCTGATTACTGACATCTGTGTAGGATTGCTCATTTGAGCCTTAAATAACCTTGCGGGGGGAAATATGAACATAAACGCTATCTGTTCAAAATCCAAAACTGTGATTTTCCTGTGTTTTCTATTCTACATTATTATAAGTGAATTCAATTGCTTTACTTATTTTTGAATTGTATTGTCACTGCTTGGTGATTGTTGCCCCATCTATATATATTAAAATGTATGTGTGATTTGAATATTAACTAAATAAATACATATTTACTGTTGCAAACTACCCTGATTCCTGGTCCAGTTTGACCTGGGGGGTATTTTGAGATGGGTGTGATATGAGTGGTATATAATTCAGAATATTGAACCTATAGACATAATACATAAGTGTTTCATTGTGCACTACATGCTAGGCGAGACCCGGGTGTGTGCCTGATTAAAATCCTTAACAGATTTTGGGGGCACGTGCCATGATTCTGAGATTGAGATGCCACCCGTGACAGTCTAACACAGCATACTAGCCTGCAGGGTACAGACACCTTGCTGGGTTGGTGTACTGTGCTACACTGTACAAGCACCTCTCAAAATAAATATTAAAAAAATCAGGCTTGTTTGTAAAAGTAAATTAACCCTAAAATAAGTCATAGGAAATTCATATTTCTAAAATGGCGATCCCAGATCCCAGTAGAGATTAACATGGCTAGGGAGCACCTCTTGCACAAACTGTTTGTCAGGGTTGAGTGGCCAGAACAGAATGAGCAGATCTGTCTGCAGGAAATCAAAGAACAGGTCACTGCCATAGACCTAGATAGATGCCAGGACAAGGGCCCATTACACCAAGCTCTTAGTGAACTGTACATGGCCCCAAAAGAAAAAGAGGAAATTACAAAAATTGCAAGGATAACAGCCACGCCTATACCACCAAACGGAGTAATACAGGAAAAGCATGCAGAAAACATAGTTCTGGCAAGAAGCAAGTGGAAACACTACCGGAAATCCATACTGATCTAGATTCTGCAGGGAAAATGCTAAAGAAGAGCAAAGAGTTAGAGACAGAAGCTAGCCCGAATATTACCCAATTAAAAGTAGATCTGGCTCTCCTACAGCAAAAGAATGCAGAACAAGATAACCATGTTCAGGCACTGCAACAGGAGTGTCAGGAAAGGGTTCACTCTTTACAACAGAGTCAACAGAAACTGGCACAATAATTATATTTTAGTAGAGCCTGCACAGAGCAGGTAGTCACTTTACAGAACCGCATAGAAATTTTGAAAGAGGAAAACAATAAATGAATTCTTAAAGATTTAGAATCTCAAACACAATTTGATGAGGAGTGCCAGAAGTCACGATCCCAGACCAAATCCCTCTGGTCACCACATGTGCGGCCTGGACCGGCAGGGTTGCTAGCTGGCACCTGAAGCATTTTATAGCTGTTGGTATGGCTCAGCGCCACTCCCAAGATGGCTCCCAGGTTTAGTCATCAGGTAAAATGTAAGATGGCCCCAGTTTTTTCCCAATTAACATTATTCCTGGTGGTCTAATGGTGCTGGGTGCTGCCCAGGGCTATATAAGCCATGCCCTGGGCCGCACCCAGTGCTTAGCGTTTTCGGTGGCTGCTCTCAGGCAGTATACCTTTTGCCTCCTGCTTTTATTTCCACGTGTTGTGGATTCCGCTCCGCTTGACTAACATCGCGGGTTAATGGGACCCGCTTGCCAGCTGCAACCTCACCGTCTCTGCAACAGCCAGCCTGCAGCTCGTCCCAAGACAGACATCAGTGCGGCTACGCTACACCAGTAGTAATCTTCAGAAGCCTGCTATACAGAGGACACAGCGTGGATTCTCCGTGCAGCAGGACTATGAGTAGGCAAAAACAAACGCTACTCCTTCCCACCCACCGCAACCATACCTACAGGGTTGCATTCAGGACATTCAGGACCACAGAGCTAACGAGGCAGCAACTCTGGTCAACGGACATTTCAGGACCTCGGAGCTAACAAGCTGGTCAGTACAATGCATTTCAGGACATCAGCATTCTCGTTGTTGAACAAGCTCAATCAACAAGGAGAGGAGTTATACATTGCTGGTGGCAAAGTAGCCTCTTGGGAAAGACTCAAAAAGCATCCCAGTGCACCACAGCTGGTCTGGGCCACTGAACCCAGTGAAGGATCTGGAAAGATTGTATCCATCTGCATGATGTTACCCCAGTGAAGGAAATGGAGAGACTTCATCCATCTACACATTATTACCATGGTGAGCAGGGGAAAATAAGTCTGTGGTTGGGGTTGTCCATCACAGGGGCTTCTGTGAGACAGTGGTAGTGCAGTGGTTTATGATCCTTATTGTGTGCCTGCCTTAGGGATTACCCAGAGGGATCCTGAATCATTCCGGTAACCCGAACCAGCAGTACCCAGAACAAATCACTCCCTACCTCACCATCCGCTGGGCAATCAGTCTTACAGTGCATCGTTTGAAAAAGGAGTGGTTTGGACAAGCAGCACCACAGTATCCTGCAACACGCATCCGTAGTCAGGACCAGGCACTCCGGCAGGGCCCCACAGGTAAGTGTTACAGAACGCTAAGCACACAATAACACCCTGCCTGAGTGTCATGGCGTCCGAGTTGGACCAGCTAGCCATACTTTTGGGAGAACTACGAGCTGAAGTACATGCAGCTTGCTCGGAGACAAACGCAATGCGTAAGGAACTGGTCATAAACAGAGAAATAATGGAGGAATTAGCAAAATGCCATACTAGAACACAAGCCGGGCAAAATCTGTTGCCTGGAGGAACCAATGGTGCTACAGCCGCACCACCGCAGATACAGGTAACGACTCCAGTTACTGTCCCTTTGGCCCCAGCGGAGAGGTACATGAGTGAACCTCAGAAGTATGCGTTTTTTATGAACCAGTGCTGACTCCACTTCCTGTATCATCCAGGGGCGTTTTCGACAGACCAAACTAAAGTAGATTTCATTCTGTCTTATCTAGGGTGCCATGTGCCTAGCTGGTCAATACCACTGGTCAACCAGGACTACGCTGTGTTATATGACTTTTCAGGTTTTCAGCAGGAAATGGATAAACTCTTTGCCCGTCGCACTCAGGTACATCCACAGTCAATGTATGCTTCCAATGCGTGCATCCTTTGAGACTTTTCCGGGCATAATAGGATCACAGGAGTTGTAAGGTGTGAGACCGTTGACATTTCTTCCTTTCCCGACAAGCCAAACTCTACTCTTGTTGAGCTTGGCAGTTTTCCAACGGTTCTTGGGTTTCTGCCATGCTCATTTCCATAACACCCAAAGGTTCACGATTTGCTTTACTTGGGCAGTCTCTCAAAAAATGTCCTGCCTTACCGCAATACAAACAGAGCTGCTGCTTTCAACGTCTCTCCCTTTCTTCTTTAGTTAGCGGTCCTCTGAGACTGCCCAGCTGCATGGGCTCCGGTGTTGACGAATTGTCTGTAGCTCAAGGTGTTTCCCGGTGGATGTATAGAGGTTGGTTTTCGAAACGTGACTGATCGGCTCGCCTTTTTGTAGACAATGGTCTAATTGTATCACTAGGTCAATATATTCAGAGCAACATGCAGGAGGGTTCACAACTTGTGCCAATACGTCTTTTGGCAGACAATATTGTGTCTGTGGATGGGTCCCAATTGTCATCTGGTCCAGTGACCCACTGTACCGAGAGGGTGGTAATGTTGTGCCACGACGGGCATCAGAAACACCTAGTCTTCGATCTAATCAGTGCACCCCAGTTCCAACTGATACTAGGAATGCCCTGGTTGGAATGTCAAAACCCGGTCATAGACTGGCAGACCCACGCAATTACTTTCCCAGCCAAATGTACTTGCAGCTATTATCCGATGACGTCTGCCAACACGGCTTCGACTCAATAGAACAGAGAGCCCCTAGAAAAGATGCTTGGTATCATGGACAATTGCCTCTGGAATATAAGGATTACCAAGATGTCTTTCACAAAGAACAGGCTAACACTTTACCGCCCCACCGGCCCTATGACTGCCAGATTGACTTAACACCAGAAGCACAACTCCTGTGCAGTCGTATATATGCCCTCACAGTGAAGGAAAACCAACACCTGCGGAATTACTTAGATCAGTATTTGAAAAACAGGTTAATCCGGCCATCCAAGTCACCCGTCTCCTCTGCTCTCTTCTTCGTCCCCAAAAAGGAAGGAGACCCCAGGAACTGTATAGATTACAGAGGATTTAACAAAATCACCATCAAGAATCAGTATCCTTTCCCTCTTATACCCGTCCTGTTGGACCAAGTAAAGGGTGCAAAGATCTATACAAAACTAGACCTCAGAGGAGCCTATCATCTGGTACGTGTGAGAGTGGGTGATGATTGGAAGACGGCCTTCTGCACTAAATTTGGATTGTTTGAGTACACCGTCATGCCCTTTGGGCTATGCAATGCACTGGCAGCATTACAGTTTTTTATGACGGACGTTCTGAGGGAATTGTTAGATGTCTGTGCAATGGTGTATATAGATGATATCCTGATTTATTCTGCAAGCCTGGAAGAACATGAACGGCACGTCAGAGTGGTTTTGGAGAAATTATGCCAGCACCGTCTATTTGCCAAACTCAAAAAGTGTGCTTTCCATGTCACCACTGCGGAGTTCCTCGGATACATACTAACTCCTCAGGGCATCCAGATGGACATTCGTAAAATAGAGGTGATCTTACAGTGGCCGCGACCTACCTCCATCAAAACAGTCCAAAGTTTTCTTGGTTTCGCTAATTTGTATCGCCAATTCATTGCAAACTTCTCAAACACAGTTCATCCTATCACTGATTTACTTCAGAAAAATCGTACATTACAGTGGACCACCGAAGCGAAACTTGGTTTTCAATACTTGAAACACCAATTCACAAAGGCACCTGTACTCAAACATCCAAATCCTGAACTACGTTACCTGGTCGAGACGGACGCTTCCAATGTGGCAATGGGGGCAGTACCGTCCGAAAGAGATCCAGACAGCAATCATCTACATCCAGTAGCATTTTGGTTCCAAAAATGTAATCCGGCAGAAGTGAACTATGCAGTGACGGATAAGGAGCTATTGGCCATAAAAGCTGCCTTCAAAGAATGGCGGCATCATCTGCTCGGTGCACATCACACAGTTACCGTCCTCCCAGACCATCGCAATCTGCAATTCCTAAGGTCAGCTAGAGCCCAGTCTCCCTGCCATCTACGATGGGCTCAATTCTTCTCCGAGTATGACTTCACAGTCATGTACCTCCTTGGGGTAAAAAACAAAGGTGGATACATTATCTCGAATCGGTTGGGGTACTGAAGGAGATGATGTGTACACAAATCCAGAACCCATACAAATTATATCGGAAGAAAAACTTTTAGGGATTACGCAAGTCAATTTCCCTTCACTGAATGAGTCACATGATAAGATCAAATAAGTCATGAGCCCCGAATATATACACGCATGGGTCACACAAGGGACCCAGCGGACAGAAGTAAACCAACTTCTGTATTATCAGGCCCATGTGTATCTTCCGCTTCCAGCCATGCAACATCAGGTTATAAAGACCTACCATGACGCACTCACAGCCGGCCACCCAGGGATAGCAAAAACCATGGCCCAGGTGTAACAGAACTTTTGGTGGCCTACATGGAGGAGGGATGTGATGCAGTATGTAAAAACTTGTGACATATGCTCCAGAAACAAGTTACCACAAAATAAACCACACAGATTACTCTCAGATTACTCTGCCCACTGTCAGTTCTGCCAGCTCCGTGGCATTCTATATCCTTAGACTTTATTACCGATTTACCACCCTGCAATGGTTATAATACCATACTAGTCGTGGTAGACTTGTTAACTAAAATGGCTCACTTTGTTGCCTTAAAGGGATTGCGGAATGCAGGAACTTTAGCACTTCCGTTTGTCCACTAACCACCATCCACAGAGGGACGGTCAAACTGAGAGAACGAACCAGACCCTTGAGCAATATCTTTGATGTATGCTCACTCAGGTGGACCTCAATTGGGTAGAACTGTTGTGGGCAGACGAATATCCCTACAACAACACTATTCATAGTTCAACGAGAGTTTCACCCTTCTTTTTTTTTACACGGAAGAGACCCACGCACCTCAGCGCTTGATCCACCAAAGCCATTGGGTATGCCGCCAGTGGAAACTTTACATACCAGCATCAAAGAAACTATGAAAAAAGCTACACAGACATTAATGGAATCAAAAGTAGCCCACAAATTAATTGCAGACAGAAAACGATCCAAGGAGCCTAAGTACCAAGTAGGCGATCAAGTATGGTTATCCACAAAATATATCTGGTTGAAAGGACCTAAGAAATTCCTCCCGAAATACATTGGCCTTTATCACATTGAGTCCATTTTTAACCCTGTAGCAATAAGATTGTTTTTGCATCCTAAGGTTCGCATACACCCAGTCTTCCATGTATCTTTATTAAAGCCCAGGCATCAGGGTACCTGGGATTCCATAAACAGACCTTCCCCAATCATGGTACAGGGAGAAGAAGAAGCCAAATACGAGGTTAAGGAAATATTGGATTCCAAGATCATATGGAAAAATCTCTACTATTTAGTGGATTGGAAGGGATATGGGGTGTTGGATCGGACATTGGAACCAGTTGAGAACATACATGCCGCACGCCTATTGGCCAGATACCACTGTAATTATCTAGATAGCCCAGGGCCAGGGATTGTTTTCGGAGGGGGGGTTTGATGGGGAGTGCTGTCACAACCCCAGACCGGATCCCTCTGGTCACTACAGGTGCAGACTGGACCCACAGGGTTGCTAGCTGGTGCCTGCAGCATTTTATGTCTCAGCGCCACTCCCAAGATGGCTCCCAGGTTTAGTCATCAGGTAAAATGTAACATGGCCCCAGTTTTTTCCCATATAACATTATTCCTGGTGGTCTAGTGGTGCTGGGTGCAGCCCAGGGCTATATAAGCCATGCCCTTGGCCGCACCCAGTGCTTAGCGTTTTCCTTGGCTGCTCTCAGGCAGTGTACCACTTGCCTCCTGCTTCTGTTTCCACTTGTTGTGGATTCCACTCCGCTTGACTAAGATCACGGGACCCTCTTGCCAGCTGCAACCCCACCGTCTCTGCAACAGCCAGCCTGCAGCTCGCCCCAAGACAGACATCAGCGTGGCTCCGCTGCACCGATAATAATCTTCAGCAGCTTGCTTAACAGAGGACACAGCGCGGCTTCTGCGTGCAGCAGGACTACAAGTAGGCAAAAATAAATGCTACTCCTCGGCCCCGCCCACCGCAACCATACCTACGTGGTTGCATTCAGGACATTCAGGACCACTGAGCTAATGAGGCAGCAATTCAGGTCCACGGACATTTCAGGATCTTGGAGCTAACAAGGCAGCAACTCTGGTCCTAAAGAAAGGAAGAAAGGAAAGAGACGTTACACAGTGGATTTAACTCCCATTTTAACGCGTGCAGTACAACGTGTTTAAGGACATCAGCCTTCTCGTTGTTGAACAAGCTCAATCAACAAGGAGAGGATTTATACATTGCTGGTGGCAGATTAGCCTCTTGGGAAAGACTCAAAAAGCACCCCAGTGTGCCGCAGCTGGTCTGGGCCACTGAACCCAGTGAAGGATCTGGAGAGATTTCATCCATCTAAACGGTGTTACAATGGTGAGCAGGGGAAAATAAGTCCATGGTTGGGGTTGTCCATCACAGGGGCTTCTGAGAGACAGTGGCAGTGCAGTGGTTTATGATCCTTATTGTGTGCCTGCCTTAGGGATTACCCAGAGGGATCCAGAATCATTCCGGCAACCCAAACCAGCAGTACCCAGAACAATCCCTCCCTACTGCACCATCCGCTGGGCAGTCAGTATTATGCATCATGAGTGGAAGGAGTAGTTTGGACAAGCAGCACCACAGTATCCTGCAACAGGCATCCACAGTCCATACCAGGCACTCCTACAGTGCCCCACAGGTAAGCGTTACAGGAAGTCAGCCAATTAAAAACAAAGTTAGAGGAAATAAAGCTGGCCCTGCAGGAGCTTAGTGAAGTTTAAACCGAATATGAGAAGCTACTAGAGCACACCAGGCAGGTGGAGGATGATCTGGAAAAGAACACTCAGACCAATAATGACAAAACTCAGGAGGTGAGACTCCTGCAGAAAAAAGTGACCCACTATTTCCAAACCAGGCAGGAAGCACAGAGAGACAACGAGGCTTTCTGTGAAAAGAATTATAGGCTCCACAAACAGATAGCCATGCAAGAGCAAATCATTGAGACCAGTAAGGCCTTAATAGAAGATCAAAATAGTCAGATTTTGTTATGTCACCGGGGAATAGGAGCTGAAAGAGAAGATGTACGAAGGGACAGAGAAACCCCTGAGCATAACATCCGGACCCCTGTAATTAGGTACTCTAATCCATTCAGTACCATGGACTCTGCCGCCTTCATGTACACTGGCTCATATGAACCAAGGGCCACAGAGATGGTAAACTTCATCAGAATTGGCAACATGGGACTATCAGGTCAGAGCTTCCCAGAAATGGATGGACGGGCGTCTCTATACAGATTCCCAAATGTTAGTGCTAGCCTCTCTGATCAGGAAGACTCCTGTCAGGGGAGAATCAGGGAATTGGATCCTCACAAATACCGCCTACCAAAGGATTAGTGAGACGAATTTGGTGGGGATCTCCAGAAAAGCAGGCCCACAAAGAGTATCTTAAAGACCTCTTCCCAGCTAGGGCAGTGGGGGGGTACTCAGCCAATCCTGGGAGTTGGGGAGACTCAGAAGACTCTTCTGAGCACCACAGACATCAGGAAACTAGGCCCCCACATTCTGCCAGCCATTCTCAAGCTTGCAGAATCAGGGAGAGCCTAGAGGATCAGATAGCCTCCTCCTGTAGCAGTATCTCTGAGTCAGAGGATGAGTAGACTCGGGTGACTAAGACTAAAAAGGCCAACAAAATTATGAGGGCTCTACTAAAAGATCCCCTGAAACAGATGAAGGCCATTAGGAGTGTCATAACTCCCTATCACAAAAATGCCAGGTATTCACTCTGGGAGAACCTTGAGTTATACGAGCAAATGATGGATACTTTCCATCTGAAAGATATCCAGAGTTGCATCCAATATGTCAAGTGGACATTTTCCCCTGAATTCTCCAGCTTCTTTGCGGGGCTGGAGAATCAGAACCACTCAAGATGGTACACCTACAGGGTGGCCATCTTAAAACCTTTTTCTGTACATAGGAACCCCGAAGAGGCCCGCAAGGGGGCCTACAATCTGCAGTGTGGGGAAGATCAGGCCCCACAAGAATTTGTGCAAGAACTAAAACATGCCTTTGCGCAGACCACCAGGCGGGTGCGCACAGACAGTAGGAAGTTCAGTAATACCTTCTTTCATGAAATCCCTAAATACATCATGACCCAGCTGGTGAGGGACATTGAACAGGCGACCCGTATTTATGAAGTGCAGAAACCGGTAGAGAATAAAAATACACATAAAAACACCAAAACAGCCAACACCCCTGCTGCTGCTAAGGTGGCGGAGGTGAAGGTTGCCCCCATTTTAGATCTGGAGATGGTGGGGCCTAAAAATATTCCTGTACAGAATAGATCTTCTAACCAAAGAACCAGAAGGCCCGCGGGCCAATCCCAAACAGGTAGTCAGGGAGGTAACCCCACAAATGGGACCCCTAATTCCCCTCATTATATTAGCCCCCATTACAAGGGCAACAAACCCATCCTGGGGTATTTGTGGACTCCCCCAGCACAAGTGGGGGAATTCAACCAGGTAGCTACCAACCCAGGAAACTTCCCTCCTAACCTTCCCCAGGAGGGCAGTAATCCCCCAAATGCCCGGTTGAGCTTCTTTCCCCGGTACCCGCCAAACTTCAACCCACAAAACAACCATCCTTTCCTTCCCCCCTTTCCTGAGCCCAGACAGCCCAATCCGGGAGAGGGGAGACCAAGGGTGGAGGGTTACCAGAACTATCCCAACTAAGGGTATTATGGGAGAAGGAACAGTTACCCTTCCTTGATCTACCTAGGATGGACCAGAGACCCCTGTACCACCAGAGCGGGTGTCCCAACTGGAGTGCCAGGTCCAGAACTTGTCACAAGATCTGGGTCGCATGTTGAGGGATCAACAGAACCCTCAGATGAACATGGCAGCCCAGAACTCCACAAACCAAGGGTCTGGTACTCCAGAGCAATGACAGCGAGAGAACCCTGACAACCCACCAGTTCCATAGGAGGAGGCACGGGGGAGGGAGGTGTAAAGCCTTAGGGGAAGCTTCCTTCCCCACTTGTGAAAAGCCCCTGCAAACCCAAGAACCAGAACCAGAATCTACTCCCCCGAATGTCTGCAGCCTAAGGAACAGAGGGCGGGTCGGAGAAATAAAGGGCCTAAAAAGATCCATTTTGTGGAGGAGGTTAGTGTCTTCCAATTTGAAGTGCTCTGGGAAAAGGATCTTCTCCTTCAGGGATGGGGAAACTCCTCCCAAAGAAAAATGGGTCCCGAGAGATCCTAATCAAGACCGGGTAAATGTGGGGACTGAGTTAGAACCGCCCATCATTGAACCCCGAATGATCAGCCAGAAAGCCACCTTGCCCAAACATATTCTGGTGATGGCCTCCAAAAAGGGCGGCCCAGAATCAGAACCAGGGGAGCCAAGATCTCTCCCAATATCCACCTGCCACATTTTTCTTACAGATTCCCAAGCTCCCACACCAAATCCTGCCCAAACTAAATCTGTGTCAGAATCAATAGTAAAGAAATTAACCCACCATTTGGCCCAAAATGCACATTATCTTTGCCCCCTTGAGGAGAAGGAGGGAAGATTTTATGCCCCGGTCCAAATACAAGGGCAATGTACATTTTTGGCACCGGTGGACAAAGAGGGCTTTTGATCGGCTGAATTCAGGAAGGGGGGAAAGATACCAGATCCCTCTCACCCCTCTTCCTGGACAAATTCAGAACTTCGATGAGAATGAAATTCCTATCGAGGGGACTGCGGATTTGGAAATTAAAATTGGGAGGTACAAGGTGAAATACCCAGTCATAGTTGTAACCCCTAATAGATTGTGTAAACAAGGTCATCTGGACCCAGACTAACCAACCAATAAAATTAAAACATAGTGTCAACAATGTTAATTTAAATGGCACATGCAACATGGTTGAACAAAAACCTAACCAAATTAAGTTCTACTTTCAAAACAACAAAATCCCTGATGTGACAGTAATCGCAGTAGGACAACAAACTGGTGATGGGAAGTCCTCTCTATTTTTGAAAATCAACCTTCCTTCCTGTCTCAAGTGGCATTCTACACTGGAAGGAAATACTCTGAAATTCTATACCAATTCACAATCAGAAAATACCACTTCCATAGTTCAAAATTATGAGAAACCAGCTCAAAGCTTGGCTGACTTTCAGAAGATTGGAGAACAGTTGTTCATCCCTATTCAGTTAAATGACCTGTGACTTCAGGAGGGATGAGGTGATCTTTCAAGTACACCAGGGCTGCCTTCCCCACCTGAATAGTCTTACCTAAACCAGGTAAAGTTCCCAATTTTTTGGTCTTGGGGGATCAGAACTCAAAAGGGAACTCAATCAGAGGGAAAATATCTAAGGTGAATCCAATTACCCCTCTTTCCATTGCCCAACGGTTCAAGTGAAGAGAATTTACACATTAAACAAATACAGTTTTATGTTATAACTCCAACACATCATAGAACCCAACACAGAAAAGCTGGTCTGAAAACTAAATTTATTACATATTTATATAATTAAAAAGCACAAGGTGCCACAAACATAAAGGAATGTCATTATTACACAAACCTTGTTAAATCCTTTTCTATAAGTAAAAAATAGAAAGATGTTATACATAGTACACACTTAGTACGGGGGTGTGGGCACAACAAGATATATACATTCATAACCACTTTGTTTGCATCAAAATCCCACAGAGATGTGTGTGGCTATCTCAGATAAAATGTTGAGATGTTTCGGCCTTTTTATGTTTTAGACACTATCCCTAGTGTCTTTTGTTCTTTCTTTTGGGCCATCTTCAGGACACAATTTCTTCCAGAAAGGTCACAATTGACGCTATATCCCATTTGATGTTCAACGTGCTTGTTTTTCTTAATGGAACGCCTAAACAATGCGTTGTTGGAAGGCCTGCTCATTACCTTGTGGGATCCACAGAAAGGGGCTATTTTGTAGTCTGGGGTCGAGGCGCCATCAGTTGCTGGTGCAATTGGGCTGGGGGTCCGAATGAATAGGAGGATCGAAGTGCCAGGCACTACTTCTGGACAAGTAGAGATAAGATCTGGGTAGACTGAAGGCACTCAGGGTGCTAAATAGTTTGAGCCCATCCGGAAAAAATGGGTGTAGAACCTCAGAATCCCCAGTTATACGTTCTCAACAACCGATAGATGCTGCCTCACACAAGTAAAAAAACACAGGGCTCGCACGTGAGGGCTGGATGTAAACCCTCACGCAGCCATTACTCGTCTCACGTACCCACCTGAAACCATCAGTCCAAGTCAGTACTTTAACCAGGGACTTCTCCAACCAGCTGGAGGAGGCAGCTGAGATAGCCAAACCAGAAGTCTTTCCGGGTTTCAGGCAGATGGTTAAAGTGAGAGTCAACCTAGCTGATGCCTGTGAGACTCTGGAGCAAAAGCAAAAATTTAAAGTTTTCTTAGATTTTCAAGATCTCTTTGCGGTGGACTCATATGACTGTGGTCGCACCGAAATCCATACAACAACAATTCCCACGGACAGTGGTATGACTCCAGTGTTTGTGAAGCAATACCACTTTCCTCTCGAATCCATGGAGTCCCTCACAGAAATAATTAAAAACCTTGAGTCCCGTGGGATAATTTGTCCAGTCCACAGCACCTTCAATCATCCGGCACAGGGGATTTTGAAACCACACAGCCAGTGGAGACTCTGTGCTGACTTGAGGGAGCTAAACAAATGGGTCCACACTTCCCGTTGGCCTCTTCCCTACATTGACCAAGGGCTGGCCAAGATCCAGGAGTCAAAAGGTATACACTGCCATTGACCTGACCAATGGCCAATGGGTACTGGACCGTAACTGTCAGTAGGGTGGACCAATACAAGCTGGCTTTCACCTGGGGGGCAATAGTACACAAGGCTCAGTACTCCCTTTGGATACATAAACTCAGGAAATTAATTTAATATCTTCTTGCATAAGGCTATGCCCGACTTGGATGAAAGGGGTAACCTGGCTTTTGTAGATGATGTTCTGATTAAAAGCTCAACAGTGGAGGAACACATAGCGGGGATCTGTTATGCTCTGACACAGTTGAGGGCGGCCAGAGCAAAACTATCTTTCCAAAAGGCCCAGGGGTGAAGGACCCGTATCAATTTCCTGGGGCATGAGAAAACTCCTGAGGGTCTCTGTCCCCAGGAAAAGAAAGTAGAACCACTCCTGAAACTAAAAGACCCCATAACTCTGCGTGAGCTAAGGAGTCTCCTTGGACTGACTAATTACAGTAGAAAGTTCATTGAGGATTACGCAAAGATCACAAGACCCCTGATCCATCAGTTAATGGGGGGGGTCAATTGGGAGTAGGGTCCAGAACAAGCGAGGCAGTAAGAGAACTCAAAAGAAGCCTCTCACAAGCACCTTGCCTAGCTTACCCTGTCAAAAACAAGGAGTTATTCTTGGAGACAGAGTTCTGAAATACATGCTTGACTGCAGTATTATATCAAAAGCATGACAAGTTTAATACAGTCATCTCCTATGCAAGTGAGACTTTATCCTCAGTGGAGGAAAAATTCAATGATTGTGAGAAGGCAAAGGTGTGGGCGTTGAAGAAATACCACCCGTTCATCCATAGAGAACAAATCATAGTGGAGTCTCCACACCAGCCTCTGCAATATCTTCAAAGTGACAGAATCCAGCCTGGAAATGTGAGTAATTCCCAAATTACTTTCTGGATTCTGTCAATGCAAGGCTTTCCTGTGGAGGTCAGATATGGGAAAAACAAGAAGAGTCCCCTCGCCCAAGGTCTGGCTGACTTGCATGCTTGTGCCAGAGAAAACTGTCTCGAGGACGTAAGTCTTAAAATCAAGGAATCAAGGACAACATGGAGGCGTACCTTAATTCCCCACACAAAGTCTATGAAGAAGACAAGTCTAAGGGAATGCCCACTGTCTATGTGGATGGGTGCTCCTACCATGTTGACAACAACGAGGAAAAGGAACTTGTGGTCAGCATGGGGAATGCCTGGATGAATGATGCCCCAGAACCCTCCGCTGGGTACAAAACCGTTCCCCATAGTAGTCAAGTGGCAGAGCTGATGGCTGTGCATCAAGCCATCATCACTGCTGTCCAACACCAACAAACTGGCCATAATCAGTGATATATATTATGTCTGGAACGGGTTTGTGGAGTACCTGGTTAATTGTAAAACCAGAGGCATGCTATGTGCTAATAACAAACCAGTAAGACATAGAAAACTAATACAGAATATTGATGATCTGGTCACCTCTAGTGGGATGACCATCTACTGGAAAAAGATCAAGGGTCATTCTAAAGTAGAAGAACTAGACAAAACTGGAAATGACCTGGCTGATCAGCTGGCCAAAACCAGAGCCATCCAAGGGGATCTACTTGAGATCGAGTGCCTGTTGGCAGAAATCCCAGTCACTGCTATCACTAGGTCCCAGACAAATACTCACAATGAGTTCTCACATGCCCAGTGGAGTAAGGAGACCCCAGATGCTGATTTGATTACTGCTCAAAAAGGGGATCCAATTATTGGTAAATTTTATCAACACATTGAGGACCCTGAGAACTCGCCCCTGATGGATACTGATTGTATTGGGAAAGAGGACCTAAGGGTGTTGATGAAATGTCCAAAAATTTTCTGAATCCAAGACGGTTTCTTGGTGAGGAGATCCATATCTGGCTGTGACCAGTGGGTGGTCCCTACCTCCTTCTGAAGCCTGATGCTAAATCACACCCATGATGCGGCCACAGCCGGTCATCAGGGTTTCATACGACATTAGAAATCTTGCGAGAGGTTGCATACTGGCCACACATGGCACAGGACCTCGACCAATACTTGAGGGGTGTCTTGTGTGTGGACAATTTCAGCCAACATCACTTACACACCGTGCTCCCCTCCAAAAGAGGGGGGTGACACTGCCTTGTTCAGATTTGCAAGTCGATTTCATCTGGCCCGTGATTCGCTTCTCTAGGGGGAATAAGTACATGTTAACCGTAACATGCTTGTTTACTAAGTGGGTGGAATGTCTCCTAGACCCAATTTTCAAGGCAGAAACAGCAGCTGACCTGATGATCAATCACATCTTCTCGCATTTTTTGACTACCCCAAAGGATTGAGTCAGACCAAGGTAGTTACTTCACCATTGAAGTGATGACAAAGATGTGGGAGATACTTGGGGTGAAAAGGAAATTACACATTGCATACCGGTTCCTCTAGTGGTGGAGTTAAGAGGTACAATAAAACTATTGTGAGCATATTAAAAAAGTTTGTGGCAGACTCTGGGCCAAGTTGGGACATTTGATTACCTCTTGTCCTGATGGCCATCAGATCTACCCCTTCTTCTGCAACAAAAATGTCTCCATTTGAGCTGATGACTGGACTAAGGATGGTGCTACCCCAGCATCTGCTCTACAGAACCCAAGAGCAGACCTTGATAAATGCCTCCACAACTCATGAGTGTGTTGAGAATCTGAGAAAACACCTTCAAAATGCTTTTGCGTATGCTCAGCGGAATCTAGAAAGAACTGCCGACAGTATGAAGACCCACTATGACCTTAAGACAACCAAAAAGGAATATCAAGTAGGAGACAATGTCTACTTGTACATGTTCCAAAGGAACCAAGCCAAGGATTGCAAATTTCTCCAAAGTTGGCGGGGTCCTTTTAAAATTGTGGACAGAATCTCACCAGTCGCCTACAGAATCCACATTCCCAAGGGAAATTTGACAGAAGGGGAAGACAAGTAGGTCCACATAAACCAGCTAAAGAATTGCCATCCCAGGCATAGTTTGCGGCAAATAGAAGAGCGTACCTAAAACACAGAGGGGGAAAGTCCGGACATATAGATTTTTTTTTTAATATTCATTGATTAAATGTGAGGAAATTGTAAGTTATCATTGAATATATGCAGGGAATATTGTCAATTGTTAGTAAATGCATGCATCTGTCCCACTGCTGAAATCCCCCAGGGGAACAGTAGTGAGAAAATTCTCATAACCGTGCTATGTTCTGTTTTCTAGTACTGGAACTAAATCCCCATAATCACCAAGGAGGATCTCCTCGGGGACTGGGAGGAAAAACCCAAGAGATCCAGAGTGTCGTTCCACACATAACCAGCGAGGAGAGCGTGTCAC
The DNA here is from genome assembly GCF_040938575.1 of Ambystoma mexicanum. Lineage (NCBI taxonomy): Eukaryota > Metazoa > Chordata > Amphibia > Caudata > Ambystomatidae > Ambystoma > Ambystoma mexicanum. The sequence continues at coordinate 1,172,235,876 of NC_090931.1, forward strand.
ATCAATTGCTGACGGGAGAAGCAACTGGATCTCTTTGCATGGACCGAAGGAAAAATCCCATGTGCGCGACTTCCCATGACTGGAATTCACGCCGAAGTTGGGGGGGGGGCTTTGTGGGATATTATTACCCATGCCAATGCGCCCCACTGAACCCCTTTGCCAATGGGGGAAGAAACAGCCAAAAATGGACTCGCTACCCCCTGTGCGCGCCAGATCTGCAAAACTGTGCAGGGTTCATAAATCACAAAAGGCAGCACACCCCTTCCACACACAGTCAAGGTTGGTGCAAAAACAGACTCTCTGCAGGCGAATGCCAGTGGGTGCTGTTACCTGTCACATGAAGCAAGGCCACAGAAGTGGGCTAAAATTCGAAAATGCCTTTAAAATGCAGTTTACCCAATCAATTGCAACCTTCCAAGTGCTGTTTTGTTGCTAATTGCAGTCTTTTCCAAGTGAACTATTGAAATGAATAGTGTGCTGAAATCACAGATCATCCAGTGCAGTCAGAAGAGAAACCGGGCCTCACTGATTGACATCAACTAAGAAATGTATTTCATGCAAAACAAATCCCAGCACTCAAAGACAGGATAATGCTGAGTTGAATGTGTGTGCTGCTTAAGAAAATAAGATGAAAAAAACCCAGTTTAATTGTGTTTCTTTTTCCTGAAGAAATTGCAAAATTCGCCTATGTCAACCATGTTTGTGAAGGGCTTAATTTGTTTAAATGTTCAAATCCCTTGTAAACTGTGTTTAATTTTATATGTTTTCAATGAAGGACCTTAAAGTGAATTTTAAAGTAACCCAGTTTGGAGTAACTGGTTAATTCTGACTTGACAGTGCCCAGCCTGAGAAAAATGACACTTCAGTTGACACCCCCCTGCTACAGGAAGACTCAATGGGTGCTGGATATACTCGCATATTAACAACAAAGAGGGCATCAGGCACTTGTCTCTGGCCAGCCAAAGACAATGGCAGGCTGCTATTGATCTCTACAGGGGAGTGTCCCTCTCAAGGAAGATTACACCCCTCCCTGATCAAAGGGAATGTGACAGCTGTTGCCAGTTGAAAGGAATTTACAAAGAGAAAAAAAAAACTGACCAGAACTTTTGGTGTTTAAAGGCTTGTGATTAAGTTTGAAAGAGGACAAATTTCAAAATTGGTAGTTGTTAATCTAATGTTAGGCCCTTGCTTTAATGAACCCTGTACCACCTAAGGAACCATTGTTACAGGAAAACCATAATTGTAGCAAAACTATTAATGCTGCATGTCGAAGATTGTATATTCATGCTCCAGTATAATCGCCCAGATATGTACTGAATTAGAAATTATTAGTCCAAACTGTTATGATTAAAATTGATAAAATTCTATAGAATGACAAAGACAGCTCTCACAGAGATGGGATTGAATGTGAAAATAACCCATCATATATGCAATGTATGTGTCCGATTTTATTAGGGGACATCACTTTAGAAATGTTCATTAGTGCTAAAGTTAAGTTTTGGTCCAATCAATGTGAGAGTTCTTAAATCACATTATAACGTTGACAGCTCTGTTCTAACTTCCAACCAGAACAAGTAAAGAGCCTTTGGCCATTCAAAGCCATGGGGGTGTGTTTTGAAATTCTGCCCACACCATAAACGTTGTGATGTCACTTGGTAGGATAAATATAGGAACTTCACCACACATAGGGACACACTGCTTCCTGAAACCATCCAGATTTCTGTGCAGTGATTTATTCCTGACTTCTTCATCCTATCCAGAACTTTTCATCTTGCAGCTGATTCCAGACTTCTCTACAGAATCCAGACCTCTGTATTTGCTGAACTCTTTTTAGCTAGACCCAAATTCAACCATCCCAAACTTAAGAGAATGTAATTCTGATCCAGTCTGGCTTGCTACCATCATGCTTGCCTACTGAACTCGCCATCCAGCTAAATCTACTGGTTCCAGTGACCAGAAGGGCCAATCCAAATCCAGTCTGAGGTGCAGTCCAAATTGACCAGAACTGCTGCTGATCATTCCGCCAGAAGTGCCCTGCTTCGGGTAGACCTGACCCAATCCAATGACCAGGACCCTGATGGTCCAATCTTAATGACAGTGGACTGTAAGTATCAACAGGAAGAATAGTAACCCATAGTATATTGCCTTGTCTTATCCCAATCTCAACCCATCCTCTCTTTCACTTAAGAACTTGTAGTAGTGTCACTCCAGTCTGAAACCTTGCTTTGATTTCTTGTCATAGTAATAATTTCTTGAAAATCTTTTTTGTCTTTTAAAACAAATCCCAAACCCTTCATATTCAAGGCAGACACAGTTTCCGCGGACCACTGTGGGGCTTACTGGGTTTCAAGCTGCTAACCAGCCGGAATACCCTAGTTTAGAGCATCATTGGCATTGTAAGAACTGAATTCTGTTTTCATTTTCACGCCTATTTTTTCAAAAACGCCACTCACAAAAACCTCCATAACTTCTTCAGTTTTATATATAGAAATGTAATTTCAACTCTCACTTATACCTAAGACCCTTAGCTACATCCACAACCAAACCGCATTATGGAACATTGTATTTGCCCCATTTTTATCAAAAGTCGCATAGTAAAATTTTGCTGCAAATTTACAGTTTTCAAAAGTTTCCCACGTCTCTTTTTCTCGTTCAAATTATTTCTACACTCCCATTCTGATCCAAAGTGTGTACTGTTGTTTATCTTGTAGCTTATGTTTGTTAGGACCTGTTTAGGGTGGCTCCCATAAGAATTGATATCAATTTTAACATTTTTTCCCATTTTCATTGTTTCACAAAGCCATTTTCACCTGTCAATTTAAAAGTGTCCATTTCCAAAATGGTTTTCTCTCTTCTTTGGAGTGGGAAGATTTCATTCAAACTCAAGACATTGTCTTTCATTCCTGAATACCTGCTGATTGCTGACATCTGTGCAGGATTGCTCATTTATGCCTTAAAGAACTTTGCAGGGGGAAAGATTAACCTAAACACTATCTGTTCACAAATCGAAACTGTGATTTTCCTGTGTTTTCTATTCTACATTAGTATAAGTGAATTAAATTGCTTTACTTATTTTTGAATTTTTATTGTCACCCCTTGGTGATTGCTGCCTGCTTTATATATATTAAAATGTATAGTGATTTGAATATTAACTAAATATTTACTGTTACAAACTAGCGGGTTTTCTGGTCCAATGTGACCTGGGGGGTATTTTGAGAGGGGTGTGATATGAATGGTATATCATTCAGAATATTGAACCTATAGAAATAATAAATAAGTATTTCATTGTGCACTACATACTAGGGGAGACCCGGGTATGTGCCTGATTGAAATCCTTAACAGCATTAAAGGTGCTGAGTAACACACACTAAAAAGTTGATGCCTCTGGGGTGGGCGAGACTCCATGAGCACAAAAGTAAAACACATTGAAAATGAAAAGTTCAAAGCCCAAAAATAGAGGAAAGGAGCTGGAGGGCTCTAAGGTAGAGGAACTTTAGCACTTATGTGCGGAATCTCCCTCAGTACTGCAACTTCACTTTGTCCACCTTGTATCCCCTTTGAGCTAATAAGTTCAACAATGTTATGGAGTCTGCTCTACACTGTTCTTCACTTTCACTGCAAATCAGAAGGTCATCTACATATTGAATTATTGTGTTTTTGTCATCAATGTTGCCAAGATCTTCATTCAAAATCCTGTAGAAAATATGTGGGCTTTCACAATATCCCCGGGGCAATCTACAATGCTCATATATTTCCCCCACAGGGTAAATGCTGGCAACTGTCTCTTCCTAAATATCTTCCTTCTCGAGCTCTTCGCTCATCCACCTCCAACTACCTCAGGGTCAGTCGCTTCTCCAAGCAACGAGCTGGGGGTAGATCTCTCTCCGCAGCAGGGGCCTCCCTCTGGAACAGCCTTCCTGCCTCCCTGAAACTTGAGGAGAACCATCTCCGGTTCCGGAAGCACCTCAAAACCTTCCTCTTTGCCTCCGCTTTCTCTCCCTCTCTCCCCTGCTAAAATCACTGAACCTGCACTGAATCTGCAACTGGCCATTCACCGATCTCGGTCCTTGGCCCAGCCACTCTTCCCTGCACTGCCTACCTGCACTATGATACTGTCTCTGTATCCTACAGCCCCTTCTCCTGGCACTTACCTTGCACTTGCCACCAGCTGGCCCTATTATTTATCTTGTATTCTACTAACCATGTACTGCACTTCCCCTCTCCCCTTCCCCTTGCACTTTTCCCAGTCCCCCTACCCTTGCACTTGCGCGATCTGAATGACACCTGGCCTAGTAGGATCATTGTCTTTTCTCCCCTTGTTCCCCCCGCCTCATCGTGCCTTGAAACACTTGTGTATAGGCGCGTTACAAATGCCATATCATATCATATCAGATATTGGGAACTGGGTGTTAGGGAGAATTCTCCAGAATGGCTAATTTCCCCTACCTACTGAGTGCCTTAGCAGCTTTGCTGGATTTCTAGGATTAATTTTTTTCACCTGGTAAGAGCGTGAGACTTTTTTCCCACTCTTACATGTCTTTTGCTGTGTGTGTCTAACATATTTTGTGTTCATAGACTGTGGAGCCCACCTACTCCATAGGCATCATCTTTTTGCTGTGTGTTACACAGCACCTTCAGTGCAGTAACACATGGTTGTCTTTTTGGCTTCCCAACTCCGACTCCATTTTCTTGGACTGACTACTGTCTCCAAGAACATGTAAAGTTGCCATTGACTTTATAAGTCTCTTTTAAAAAACACACAGATCCAGTACAAACTATCTTAAATAGAGTTCTGGAAAGGGTTAATAGCTATCCCTTTTCGTCTGTTTCTCTTGGTGCATTGTTTCGCTCCCTTTTTATTAAGACTTGGCTGGTGGCAGTGGTAACTACCCTATTTTTCCTACTGCGGTTATTTTAGGCTATCTTGGTAGCCTCAAACTTAAATCTGCTAGACCATATACGTTTTTGTACAGTTCCTTTTGGGTTTAGTCGCCATTTCTTTTTTGTAAAAGTCTTTCTTGTGTTTTACTCTGCGCGCCAAACCAGGTTTGGTTCCTTTGTTCGCCATCCTTTCGCGGGCTTCTGCACAAAAGCCCTCCTTAGGCGCCTGTATGTCTGGGGGGGACTGGATGTGAGGGAGGGGTTTAGGACTCCCTGCACAGGGTCTCCTTGGAGACCCATGTAACACTCTGAACTGATTGGCTGTGATCACTATCCCGGCGGGACAGCCACCCTGCTGTGTGATTGACAGCCAGGTTGTGTGAATGGGGTAAAACTGTATAAAAAGCAGGTCTCTAGGCGCCACTTGAACGAAAGAACCAAAGAGGAGCTCTGCTGCAGGTCCGAATCTTCATTCTCCAATGACAGGGAAGATCTTCAAGGAATCTTCTCCCCTTGAGCTGGTAGGAACAACCAGTTTGCCAAACTGCTCGCCAGGTCTCCCTTCTCTGGTTGAATTTGCTGTACAGAGCTACAGTGAACCGGATAGCCAGGAGGAACAGACCCTGCTTGCGTTTTAAGGAACACACCTTTTATTTGTTGCTTTCCTCTATTGCTGGTTTCTTCCCTGGGCAGTGCAAGACCCTCCAGTATTCCTACTTCATGTCAGTCCAACAGTCGCTTCAGGAAGCGTGAGCCTGCAGGATGTGCCAGGAACGTCTGCCTCATCTACAGCCTTCTTCTCCATTCAAGGTACTGTTCAAATCTGGTTGTTCATTTCGTCCAGCCACGGTGAAGGTGTGTGAAACCTTTTGTCAATCTCAGGGCTTGTCTTTCTCCATTCTTCAAACAAACTTTTCCTCCGACCAACTTCGTCCTGAACTATTGGCAAAGACTTAACCGCAAACTACCCTGAACTGTGTGATCTTGAGCAAAGACTTTGGTCCATTGACTTTGGGCCAGGCCCCTTTTATTTGATTTTCTCACTGTTGTTCCTTTTTCTAGATTGCCCTGCTTACTTACTTGTTGGTGCTGCTCAATTTTTGTCAAACTTTGTCTTTCCCTCCCTTTTGAATTACTGGAGTGCCATTTTGCTCACACTTCATTTTGAGCCTAACTTGTCCATAATCTATTGGGTGTGGTGTAGTGTATCAAGAGTTTGCTTTTTCAACTGCTTTACTTAAGTGAAATGTTTTACAAATGATGTTTATAATAAATGTATATTCTTTTAGTCAGAAACCTTGAGTCAATGTGTGTTTGAATCATAGGAATTGCTGTCCTTTGTGGAACTATTGATACTGCTCACTTATCTTGAGATACGTCTGGCTGCCCAGCCATCACTACCACTTTACTGTGTAGTACAGGCTTGTACCAAAGGTGAATTTGTACTGTCACTTGTAGTCTTAATTGTGTTTGGTGTTCCCAAAGGGTACTGCATATAATTCTGCCTGGCACTGGGATCTAGTGGTACCAAGAGAAAAAGCATTTTTCAAGTCCACTACTGTGAAGCACGTGGCTGTGTTTGAAATACTGCACAAGATGGATGCAGGGTTTGGGACAAGGGGGAATGTCTTTTGTATGGCGTCATTAACTGGGTGCAAGTCCTGTATCATCCCCCAAGCCACAACCCTCGCTTTCTTAATCAAATAAATCGCTGTATTATAAGGTGAAATTGAGAGTACAATGATACCCTGCTGCAGTAGTGCATGTATGGTTTCTTTTATCCCTTCCTCTGCTTCCCTGGTTTGAGTTTTATTTGCGCTGTTGTTACTTCCTGCAAGAGCCCTACATTGTGGGGTCTGTGGTTCAAAAGCCTGTGGGTACCTGTTGCATATCTTCATCAAAAATGGATGGCAGTGCACTGACAATGGCCATGAGGGGGTTAGTCACCCGTCTGTTTTGGATCACTATGTCACAGGTCATGCACATTTCCATTATTATCTCCCTGTCATCGACATCGTCAGTGATCCGCTCTTCAACTGTCAACTTGTGCAGTGCCACGTTTGGATCTATGAATAACACTATCCTTAATTCACACCCATGCATGTCCAGTCCTGTTGCCACAATATGTTTATCTGCTACTAGTATCTACGTACACTACGGTACAGAATCTTGTACACTCTCTGGGACCGCAACAGGGTGGAAAACAAAATCAGATGGTACTCTACATTCTTTCTGTGTTATTTCTGGCACCACTCTCGCCAAGACCTGTAAACCATATACAAACATGTCTGCAATTGTGGGCACCCCCTCATTGCTACTTCATTGGTTATGGCGTTAATCATTAGCATTGCCCTGAGTGGAAATAACCCTGGCGTTGAGCATACCACACTCTTTTCTGTAAAAGAGATGGTCATATTGAGCTTACTAAGGTGAGTCTTCGTGATATAGCAGGGGTGCTCGCACTGTTCCCCCCCCCATTGTTACATCCAAATCTTTAGTGTAGGGAACCTTTAAAATTGCCCCCGAGAATCTTTGCATTTCCAAATTCTTGCCTGACAGCAGAAACCGTCCTTTCATGAGGCCCCTGAGTCCACCATAAAGATGACTGCTTGTTTCCTATCTCCGCCCCCACCAGTGGTCCCTCGTCTGGACGTAGCGTAGTTGATAAGACTGGACACACAAGTGCTCTCTGTGGGCTGTCCTAATCTGGATGGGTATTTGTACCTGGAAAGGAGAAAATGCTTCCCCTGACCGCTGAAGTGGCGAACAGATTTGTTTGTGTGTGTCCCACTAGATTTTGGCACGTTAACCGCTGTTGCATCCCTGGTAGTGGCACTTGAGGTTCTTGCTGTGATTGTTGAGGATCTTGTTGGTAATTGTGGTCATATTGCTCTCGCGGTCTGTAACCTCACATGGGTATCCCATATGTGCTGCCTGGGTGGGGGTGACCAACCTGCCGTTTGTTGCCAAATCGTTGTGCATTCTTATCGTATCCCATAGGTCGAGTCCGAAATTCCCTTGAAAAATGGCCCCACCTCTCACAGGTCCAACATTTGCCTTGTCCTCCTCCTCGAGGCCCTTGTCCTCCATATCCTCCTCTCTGTTCCCTGTACCCACCTCATCCCACGCTCCGGCCTGTTTTCTGCCCATGTTGCTGCCATCCTTGCCGGTAATGCTACTGACCCCTCGTCTCTGCTCCGCCCCCTCCCTCTCAGAAGGGCATAGCGGTTGTTACCGCTGCAACCTTCACCAGCTTATTCTGCACAAGTTTAGCTTCATCTGCCAACCTTGTCTGTGCAATTTATTTTTCCCTTTCTTTGATCCTCCTACAGTGGTGTACTGTGATACTCTGTATTTCAGGCCATACCTTGGCGTCTGTCAGAGCAATTTTATATAGGGCCTTCAGTGCCTCCTTTGGGAGGCCTCTTTTGATAATGAAGTAAAAAAGGCAGGTTGCCTGGTCCCAAGCGGTGCCAGTCTCTGCTCTCCACATGTCCTGCACCCAAAGAATGTACTGTGCAATGTCTTCCTTGTCCATATTGTGCATTGCATCACAGACTTTAAATCAGGGCTGTCAGGGAAGGTTCTCCACAGTGCATCCCATACCTGGGCCCTCACGTTATTAAAGGAGGATCCGTCATTTTGGTCACAATCGATCATCACTCTGGGGAACCCCGCCTTTACCCACATCCCGTTTGCTTATTCACCCTCGGCAGACACTAGCAAGCTTTTAACATCCCCTGTTGCAAGTGGGACCACTGCAGTATTTTTCTCAAAGGCATATATCCACTTGCTTGCCCCTCCTGACAGTGGACGCAATGCTTTTATCAAATTAGTTTTGTCCATAAGCGCCCAAGGTACATAGTGAGGCCTCCCTGCTCCTTTGTGAATGAGGAACATCTGCAAGCTTGTCTGTCCTCTTGTCTTACTTACAATTACCCCTTTCTTTTTTGTCAGTACCATATTTCCTACCCTGCTCCTGAGCCTTCCCTGCCATCTCTTCCTCACCTGCTCTGCTTCTTTTTCTGGCTGTGTTCACAGCAGCAGAGGTAGGCCTGCTGCGGCTGCTCCATCCCGATATTCATTCTAACCGCTCCAATATTCTTCTATTTCCCTGTCAGATGCTACAATGCCTTGTTCATCACTTGCTTGGTTGCTCCCTGGCTCTACTCATAATACTTTTATTGGGGTGTTCTTGAGGTGGAAGAAAAATTCTCCAGACTTCCACTCATCCTCTGTTAGACCGGAGGGGTTCTTTGATGGAGACAGCGATGGCTTCTTGCCGCCCCCTGGCAACATTTGGCTCCTATTACCCAGTGTTCGCAGCCGTGTTAATTCTGTTTGTGTGGTGGTCATTTGTGCTTCTAAATCCCTAGTTAGCTGTGAAATGTTTACTGGTGGTGCGCCTATGGGACCATACAATCCTATGTGATCGTAAGGGGGTGGGGAACTGCCACGAGTGTGGAGGGCGCTCTGGGCTGGGGCGAATACAATGAATCGCTTTATCCATCGGCAGGTCTGGTTAGTAGTGAGTATAGTTTTTTGGGCTCCCCTCTCTCACTTTCTCCCCCCCTACTGCCTGGGCAGGTACTGCTTCAGGTGGCACCTGCGCATGCGTCCAATGCAGGAATGGTTAGCAAAACAATGGTCTCAGGCAAGCGGTCAGTGGGACGATCTATTGGTTGTTTCGCTAACCTTTGTACAGACTCTTCACTGGTGGTCCAGAAGCAACCTACTCAAAGGAAACCCTTTCGCATTTCACCACCACAAGCAATCCTCACTAGAGATGCCTTAGTTGCTGGATGGGGGCTCACTTTTTCCACTACACAGCCCACGGCCAGTGCACATGCGCTACAGCTCAGAAACATATCAACTTCCTGGAACTATTGGCAGTCCTCAAGGCTCTTCAAGCTTTTCAACAACATCTGGCAGGTCAAACAGTGCAGGTCCTCACAGACAGCACCACTGCCATGTTCTACCTAAACAAGCAAGGAGGCACACACTCTCAAAGTCTGTCCAAGCCATCTCCAAAAATATGGAAATGGGCACTCAAGAGGAACATGTTCCTAACATCTCAACATGTACCAGGGGAACTCAATTCTCTGGCAGACACTCTAAGCAGATACCCTCTACCAGAAGAACACGAGTGGCAACTCGACAGAGATATCCTAGACAGAATATTCTCACAATGGGGTCACCCCCCATTAATTAGACTTGTTAGCAACAAGCCTAAATGCACAATGCCCATACTTCACATCCAGGTTTTCCCAACCAGGATCCAAGGGGAATGCCCTGTGGATGATCTAGTCAGGGAAATTTGCTTACGCTTTTCCCCCCTGACACCACTCCTGAGCAAAATAGTGAACAATATGCACCAGGAACAGCTAACTCTAATCCCTATGGGGGCCAGACAACCTTGGTTTCCACATCTGCTTAAACTGATGAAATGCGACCCAATCAAGCTCTCGTGCCCATACAACATGCTAACACAACACAAGGGAGCATCCCTCCACCCGCACCCTCAATCTATGAGCTTGGCAACTTGGCTCCTGAAATCATAGTATTTGCCCACTTGAATCTTCCACAAAGGTGCATGGACATCCTAAAAGAGGCAAGAAAACCCAACACCAGACACTGCTATTTCAATACGTGGAAGACATTTGTGATATGGTGGACATCACAAACACTAAATCCAACAGAATGTTCTCCAGCTAACATTCTACACTACATGCTTTACCTACTAGACTCCAGCCTAGTATTTAATACCATCAAAGTTCATCTGGCGCCTGTCAGCTTACACCACTTCACATAACAAGGTGTCCTGGCAGAAAATTCCTGTTATTAAGGCATTCATGGAAGGGGTAAAGAGGCTATACTCCCCCTCCCCATTTCCAACCCTTCTCTGGGTTGGGATATCACTGTTGTGCTCTCAAAGGTCATGGGTCCACCCTTTGAGTCTGTGCACAAGGCCAGCCTAAAACATCTGACTTACAAGACTGCATTCCTAGTAGCTTTCACATCTATGAGATGAATCAGTGAGCTACAGGTGTTGTTGATACAAGACCCTTTCTTCATAATACACAAGGACAAGGTTGTCCTCAGAACACATCCTAGGTTCTCACCTAAGTTCATTTCAAAGTTTCATGTTAATCAATCCATAGAACTCCCTACCTTCTTTCAAAATCCATCTAACTCAGCAGAAAGAAGCCTCCATACACTTGATGGACAGAGGGCGGTCTTGTACTATGTCAACAAAACAAAACCTCTAAAGAAAACAGACCAACTCTTTGTTTCCATAGCACCTGGAAGAGAAGGTGATCATGTCAAAGAACGCCATCTCCAGATGGATAGTTAAGTGCATACAGCTCTGCTATTCCCTATCCAAGAAAGTCTTACCTTTCACCCCCAGGGCTCACTCTACCAAAGGTACAGGAGCTACCCTAGCTTTCATTGCACACATCCCTCTAGACGCCATTTGCAAAGCTGCTACATGGAGTTCCATCCATACATTCACACAGCATTATTGCATTGACACACAATCTAAAGCACATTCACAGGTGGGACAAGCGGTCCTAAAACATCTCTTTGCCGCTGTACTTTCTCACTTACCACCTCCTTCTCCAGATACTGCTCGATAATCTATGCAGAGCATGTGATCTAAGCAGATCCACAAGCTCCAGAAGGAATACATTACTCACCGTTATCATATTTCTGGTGCTTGTTTGTGCTTAGATTCACAGGCGCCCACCCTTCCTCCCCTTCTGCAGTAGAAGGTGCCCAGTTGTTTTCTGGGCTATCACTGTTTCTGCTATTTTACATCTGTACTCACACTACACTTCATGCAACCTCATGGGACCTCAATGCGTGAAGGACCATGGGTACAGTACACATCACACTAGGGATAGTATTATTAACATGCCCTGTTGACGTCCATTTATTGAGTTTTGAAAACAAATCTTCTAATACTCTGCAACTTCCACTAGATGTTGGACTACGCAGAGCATGTGGATCTAAGCAGATCCAAGCACCAGAAATATGATTATGGTGTGTAATGTATCCCATATATAAAAGGGAAGTTTGTGGACATGTATTTGTGTCTGTTTGAAATTTTAAGCATGCTTCCCAACATGCTACCAACCTGAAATTTGGCATGTAGGTAGGTTCCATGGTTTAGACAATGTAACACATATACAATATACCTTTTATATGTTTTTCTAAGCAATGTGCAATGCTTACCCCTATCATATGGCTCTCCGCGCCATAGTTCTGCCATAGTTCTACGTTCGTTGTTGCTAAAGTTCAGCAGTTCATGAAAACTTCAGCAGTTCATTGCTCCAAACTTTCCACACTATCAGCATTCTAGCTGACATTAGTGGCACTCACTTTTGAAGTCATGCGGGTGACACAAAACAGTGCTTTTGTAGTAATGCGGGGAACAGGAAATGGTGCATGACTCTTCTATAGTGTCCGCAATTACATTGTCCGTCACATCATGGCAAATCTCTCATGATAATTACAGTAACTTAATTTCCCACGGACGTTGATGAATGTATGCCACCTCAACAGTACAAAGCTTACATGCTTCTGCCGTACACGTATGGGTACAACACTTCAAGCTTACACACTTCAACCCTAGACATACAGCACTTATGTTGAGGTTGCTGCTTCCTCGACTTAGATTGGGACACCAATAATGTTGCTGTGCAATCTCAATGCTCCATCTCAAAGTAGCTGGAATTGATTTATGGGATTCAGGCCTTTCTCATGGTAAGCTTTATGTGGTTTGCTCCAGAGTTGGAAATAAAGACAATTTGCTCACACTAGCTCCTACAGGAATCAATATTGTCTACTCAGAAGCATTGGCTTAGTTAATTAAATACACTTCAAACTAGGACTGAAATAGGATTTACTGTGCGAAACACCGGTACACCTGCTAGAAGTATATGATGCAAGACACCTGGGCTCATGTCTCCACGCAAGACCCATGTGTCCATTTCACTCTTCATTTCACAATCTCACAGTAATCGTGTGTATCCAAATCTGTACTAATCAACACTTAAGAATTTGCAGCTCACCATTTACTCTACTGCCACCAACCCCCACCATCCTCCATTGCAGAACATAATCCCAAGAAGCCACAAACATAGCATAAGCCAGGTTATACAAGATTCAGTTATTATATATATATATATATATATATGTATATATATATATATATATATATATATATATATATATATATATATATATATATATATATATATATATATATATATATATATGTTGCATATCATCAACGACTTTAACAGCACAATTGTCACACATCATCTCTGTGTGGAAGGTAGCATCATCATAATCGCACTATCTCTTTGAGGACTTTAACACCACCCTTATCAAGCACCATCTCTGTAGCGTCTTCAGCCTTATTTATATCGCACAGCATCTCTGTGGGGACTTTTACATCATTATAATCACACACCATCTCTATGGGGACATACTCATCATTATCACACACCATCTTTTTGTGGGGATTTGAACATCATTATATTCAAACACCATCCCTGTGGGGTCTTCAGACTCATTTTTATCACACAGCATTTACATCATTCTAATCACACATCAACTCTATGGGGACATAATCATCATCATTATCACGCACCATCTCTGTGGGGACTTTAACATCGTTATCTTCAAACTCCATCTTAGTGGGGTCTTCAGCCTTGTTTTAATCACACACCATCTCCATGGGGACTTTAACATCATAATAATCACACATCTCTGTGGAGACTTTAACATCAGTATATTCAAAATCCATCTCTGTGGGGTCTTCAACCTATTTAATCACACACCGTCTTTGTGGGGACTTAATCATTACCATTATCACACACCATCTCTGTGGGGTCTTCAACCTCCTTTTTGGCACACACTATATCTCTGGGGACGTAATCATCACCACTATCACACATTTCTGTAACAAACTTAAACTCATTATACCCAGATGCCATCTTCATGGGGACATAATCATCACTGTTATCAGAACCATCTCTGTAAAGGATGCTAATGTTGTCATTATAAACCATCTTTGTGGGGACTTATGAATCTGAATATACATAGACCATCTGTGTGGGGCCATTGAAATCATTACAATCAAACACCATCTCTGTGAGGATTTTAACATCATTATATTCAAACACCACCTCGTTAAGGACTCAACATCATTATCACACATCACAAATGCAATTAAATGTCTTTAATAGAGTAGCTCTGACATTTTGGGGGTTTTATTGTACGGGGTTCAACTAGCAGAAACTGGTGTTGGGGTCTTAGTAGGTTAGAAGGGGAGTCATCGGCAAAGCCAGCAGTGTTGACAAGTGGAGGCCGGATGTACCTCAGTGCCTAATGCCGGTATGGTTCTGTGTGGTTTGTGAAAGTGGCACTTGGCTTTCTCATTTATATGGAGGTGAGAACCCAAGTTCTATTAAATGAAAGTGCTAGTATGGTGAGTTAGCCACTGGATTAGGTGAGAGCTTTGGCATGCCTCCATCTTGTTCATGTGATATTAATCTGCCTAAGGCTGTCATGCGTGAGGTGGATATATTGTGTAGTGCAAAGCAGTAGGTGAAGGACAGGTTCGTTTTTTATGTGGAGAATAGGATATGTGAAATGAGGACAAACCCTGGGGAGTTTAATACTAGACTGAAATGATTGAGTTCCCATCTTTTGTTGACCTCTGTATGGCCTCTCTGTCTCTTTAATAAAAAATATTCTTATCACACACCATCTTTGTGGGGACATTAACATCATTGTAATCACACACCATCTATGTGGGGACTTAAGTGTTATCATAATCATACACCATCTCTGTGGGGACTTTAGTATTATCATAATCACACACCAGCTGTGTGGGGACCTTATCAAGATTATACAGGAATTGCTGTGGAAAATTTAAATTGACCATAATCAAACATGATCTTTATTGGAAAGGTAACTTCACTAATATTAAACATGGTCCAAAAGTAGATGGCAACATCTCACCAATTATTAAGAGGAGATGTGCAAATAGGGAAGATGGTGCCTGTGAAAGAATGAAATGTGAATTTGAAATCCTGCTTCCTTTTTTTATCACAAAGTGTAATCCTGGGTCAATCATGTTATCTGCTGTGCCAGAGTTCTCTTTCCTGAAACATTTTTATTGTTTATAATGGTGTTTACTGCCTGACCAAAGTGCTTTTAAATTTCACATGCAAACTAAACATCTTGCAAATGCAAAACCATCATAATCCATCTGTTGTGGTGCCTAGTATTCAGGAAGGTACTCGTATATAACAAATATAATTGTATATTGTATACTAAGTACTATAAAGGAAGCATTTTGTCATTTGCTTATTATGCATTCCATCGCAAATAAGAATAATGTAGTAAGTCCTCACAAGGGTGGTAACACATGTTCAAGTCCCCGCAAAGATGGTACCAAACACGCGACTAAAAATAAGTATTTTTGCAAATTTGAAGTTGGATCCTGTATTATGCATTTTTTCTGAGTATATTTCTGCTATTAACACATTTCCAGAACATTGGGAAAGGTTAGTCCCCACAAGTCTGGTTTCCACACATAGTCCCCACAAGGTAGGTAAAACGTGTGTATGTGTGTGTGTGTGTGTGTGTGTGTGCCGTTAAACGTACGTTTTGTAGCATAAAACTTGTAACATCACAGTTTTAAACATTTAATTTGCACCTTGTCATATCCTGAACATGCCATGAGCAAAATCAAAACATACGAGACATAAAACCATTTAACAGACACACCTGAACAAACCAACGTACTCCACTTAACAACAATGAGCATAAAACAGATACATGTAGCACCTTTGTTTTAGCCCTTCCCCTTTATGACACTGTTGGATTCTTACCCCGCATTCACTCTTCCCATTCATCTCTCTCTTGGTCCTTTTTGGGCCCATCTTGAAGAAGGTTGTTCACACAAGAAAAAGAGTTTGCTAATATTTCCAGACTCTACTCAATCCCACAAGACTCCTACGTATGTCCTTTTTTATCTCATCTTATGTCCCTAGACTGGTCGAGACAGTACTACGTGGCGCCGCCTTGCACCCCCTTTCGGAGATAGGTTCCCGTATTCTCCTCTTATTCCATTATCCTTATATAAAACCTAATGGCCATAAGAAGCAAAGAAGAAGAAAAGCGCACTAGTCAACAGTCATACAATCTCATGCACACTTAATCTGACTCCCAGGCCGTTCCCTTGCCGTTACCCTTTTCCTCTTTATTCCCTTTAATTACCCTTCCTTTGATTTTCTTGCAACCATACTCACGTGTTCGAGGTGATCCGTTCACGGTCTATCCACAATCAGGGCATCACCCCCCAATCAAGGTGGCAGCAGTCTTGATGGGGGCATCCCGGATCTCACCACACGGCACAGGGTTTCTCTCGGGGCACCCGCAATCATGTAACCAGGATCACCAAGTGAAGATGGTCATTCCACAAAATCCAATTATAAGCTCATAGTAAAGGACACACCCCAGTAGGGAATGAGACCAGGAGAAATGTTGAGAGTAAAACAAGGTTTTATAAAAGTAATGCATGCAGAGGACTCACCTGCCTCGAGAGCGCTCTGCCAGACAATATAAAAACAGTACATTATAAGCCTCAGAAACGTCACTAATGACGTTTCCCTATAGGTACATAAAGAGCATTGGGATATGTGGAAGACATGGATACATTATAGTAGTGTAGGGACCAGATCCACAGGATTGGCTGGCAGATTGGAGGTGAGGTAGGCATCACGTGTGTCAGCTGGGCACATCCTTGTGAGGTGAAGGTCAGGACGGGTCCATGGAAGGAGAATGCTCTAAACTAAGCTACACACTATCTCCTGACATGCAGTGCATAATGCAAAAACATAACATAAACCACATACTATCATATGAGGATACCTAGAAAGTGTAGACTCGTATTTATATATTCCCGCCTCAAGTCTTTGTAGAAGTACAAGTTACGAGGGTCTTGCCCTCCAGGTGCGTTATCAGGGGGATTGATCTAGGAATTATTTGTCATGGCGCTCCAGAGCTTGAGGGAATGGATTGATAAGTGTTGGTTTTATGCAGGATATATGATCACATGAGACCAATTATACTGGGGGCACTCCAGGGTGGTCAGTGGGGAAGGGTCACACTCCTGCTACATCAAAGAGAGAATGGAGGGGCAGAAGATTATGCAGGCAATAACTTCCAAGAGTGGGGGTGAAAGGAGCAGGAGCAGGTTGGTGAAGACGGATGGGCCACAACTCAAGATTTGCCCCGGTCACACACAGGGCAGTGATCTCAGAGAAAGGAACAGAATACACTTTTCACTTGTAACAATTCATGCCAGAGCATCCATGAGAGATGAGCTTTGGCAGCACAGACATGGGAGGAGGAGTTGAGGCTTTCAGTGTTCGCTGTGCTTGGCGCTGCAAAGGGGAGAGAAGGCTTTTCAGTTAGCCGGATGCGGCCCAGTCCTAAAATTGAGCCAGGAGGTGCACAAAATGTAGTCCAAATCTGTCTTGCAATAGCCCCTCTTCCGCTGTTGACAGGGAAGAGCAAGGGAGCATGTGTCCCGACTACTGCACGAGCATTAGGTTTCTATTTGTGCCGAATATACAGGTGGGGCAAAACGACCCTTCCTCCCTTACAATTGTATCCCTGGGAAGGAGCATGAGAAAGTGCCACTATGCAAAATGAAATCTACAGACTGATGAGGCATATGTATCTTGTATCAACTGTGAGGTAACTCCTGGGTCACCTTCTCAAATGTTTGATTTCCTTTCTACCAGTAACATTGGGCCCAAACCAGATATTAGTGGAGCTAGGCCGATGCACCACACCCTCAGGGAAGTAGATGAACAAATCAAATTAATTTCACCCTGTTTCAGCCTTGAATTAGATACTGAGGGCATGTGTCGAATTATACAACAATATTAAAGATGAGGTAAACACCCATACATTGATATTGAGAGAAATAAACAAATGCATTTGACATTCTGAGTAATTGGGCTTTATTATCAAAACCAATTATTCTGATCAAGTAGGATAAACATGTGGGAATGGAAGAAATAGCCCCTCAAGGTGCCAATGTATTAAACATTAGTGGGGAATCTTGGTTGAGCATTTAGGGGTGGCTATGCAACCCTCCTAAAAAAGCCACAAAACAATCTAAGAATGGGCTGCAAAATCAACTTAGAAATGATTCAAGACAATTCCTTCACAATCTGCATATCCAAGAAGAAGGTGAAATGGGTTTGGCCTCTATAAACCTCTTCTCTAAACAAGTAAAGAAAGTGAAAATAGAGCTGCCATCTTTATTATTACAGACAGATATGGCCTGTCAAACAGATATGATTTGTGTTGATTATATTGATTTGTCCAATGATGGTCTGAAGTCCCCACCCCAAAAGAAGATTTTGAGTAATGTTCAGTCTTCTGTGAGGATCCCTTTGTCTTGTGAAATCTTGGAGGGAAAACAATTTTGCACTAGAGCTATGCACACATCTCATGTAAGGAACTGATGGTGGCAACAGTAAATACAGACACAAGTGGTCACATTTCAAGGGTGTTTATTAAACTGTATTGGAAGGTTGGAAAAATGCCTAATCTAAAACTAAATATAAGCTGGGAGCAAGCTGCAACCATCAAATAATAAAAAGGCAGTCCTACTGGCGTCTTGTCAAACAAAAGGAACTTTACTAAGAAAAACCTATTGCCAATCCTTACGCTAAATACAAACATAGAGTGTGGAATAGGATTCACAGGAATGAAAGAAGTGTACACAAATAATAAGTCAGGATGCAGTAGTCGGGGTTTCGCTTCATCGAATTCACTATGGCTTTCAACACAATCTTATCTGTGACATTCACAAATCTTAATGTCTTTTTAAACAGTTCACTGTGGCCATCCCTATGCCAGGTTCACTCTTGTCAACACTATATGTATTGGGACTTTTGACGTTGCCTCCTCTTTATTGGCATCCCTCCATCAGGTTCACTCTTGCCAACTTTGTCAATCACACAGTTTTTAACAGTTCTTACGATGTGGGATTCACTTCCCTTTTCTTCAAAATCATCTGCCAGTCAAAAACATTCCACTATACAGTGGATTTTTCGAGACCCCTGTATGACCAATTTGACCGATTCTCACACCATTCCCAAGGCCTTCTGGTAACAGTAGTTTCAACAATAGGGTAATTGCCCAGAGTTTCTCAAGTGAGCCCCCACATGGTGCCGGACTCCTCTGCAGCTGGTTTCCCCTCTCGTATTAACAGTTCTTTGTATTTTCTTCAATTAGTCGCTTGCTACTTTTGTTCTACACAGTTTGGTGTCTTATCGGCTCTCCCCTCGACTCACCGGCTGTGATAAACCGCTTGGTTTTTGTTGTCTCTGTAGTCAAGCCCGGTACCACAGTGGCAAGCGTCTCTCCTCGGCTTGTTTATCAGAGGAGGAGGGCCCTGTGTACTGTTAAAATCTGTTGCAAT